>NC_056071.1:60743111-61406236 GCF_016772045.2 Ovis aries | reverse complement strand
CAATGTGGGAGACCTGGGTTTGATCCCTGGATCAGGAAGATCCCCTGGAGAAGGAAATGGCAACCCACTCCAGTACTCTTGCCTGGAAAACCCCATGGTCAGAGAAGCCTGGTAGGCTATAGTCCATGGGGTTGCAAAGAGCTGGACATGACTGAGCAACTTCACTTTCACTTTCAGTAGGTAATGAGCTCCCTGTCAGTGCAGATATGCAAGTAGAGATAAAGTTCATAGGAAACTTGGGAGATGTTTAAACGGTGCCTGGTCCATTGTAATCTTTAGTTTTTGCTCTTCTCATCATTATTGACTTAATTCAAGGGTTAGAGGCATATGAGGAACATATGACAGTTGAGCTCTCCTCCAACAATGGGATTTTGTAAACCTGCACATTGCAAAGGCTGGCACAGCTGGTTACTGTAATGATTTTAGAGCCTAGTGAACATCTTAAAACCAGCACATGTGCACTGCATGAAACGCTCCATCCAGAGCCGGCTCCCTATTCAGACTGATTTTATTTTCATGACTGGAAATAGCTTTTACATAATCTCCCCATGTTGTTTCATTCCGAAGGTTTCTCCCTCACCTGTGTTATCTTGTGTGCTTTCTGAGACATTGGTGATCAACCTTTGCAATAGCAGGCGCCAAATTCTGCTTCGAAACAAAGTAATGAGAACAATTCACAAACAGGCACTGCCTTGCACGGCGACGGCTGCGATGGACCAGGGGGCTCACCGCGTCATTTCCCAGGGATGATGCCGTTCACAAAGTGACAAGTACATTCTTAATAAAATTTGAACCTGCCCTTTTCTGAGGCATCACTGTATATGGAAGTCTTTTATTTTCTTCCTAACTTGAATATTCACATCCTGCCATCAAACAACATTTTTTATGAAAGGTGCGACAATCGTAGAGTTAGGAAAATGAACCTTACTAAATATTGGTGCCGATAATTCTGGCTTTTAATGTTCTTCCAAAAATGATGTCAGTCTTATCAAGAAACTGGATGGTGAACAAAGAATTCTGCGCTTTTAGTTTTCATTTTCTTTTTTTCCTTCATGACTTGGAAACTTAAAAGAGATCTAGGTTATTATTTAAACGGTTTCAGATCACATTGCAGTTGGTGAAGGCTACCTTATGACCCAGCAATCCCACTGCTGGGCATACACACCAAGGAAATCAGAATTGAAAGAGACACATGTACCCCAATGTTCATCGCAGCACTGTTTATAATAGCCAGGACATGGAAACAACCTAGATGTCCATCAGCAGATGAATGGATAAGAAAGCTGTGGTACATATACACAATGGAGTATTACTTAGCCGCTAAAAAGAATTCATTTGAATCAGTTCTGATGAGATGGATGAAACTGGAGCCAATTATACAGAGTGAAGTAAGCCAGAAAGAAAAACACCAATACAGTATACTAACACATATATATGGAATTTAGGAAGATGGCAATGACGACCCTGTATGCAAGACAGGAAAAAAGACACAGATGTGTATAACGGACTTTTGGACTCAGAGGGAGAGGGAGAGGGTGGGATGATTTGGGAGAATGGCATTCTAACATGTATACTGTCATGTAAGAATTGAATCACCAGTCTATGTCTGACACAGGGTGCAGCATGCTTGGGGCTGGTGCATGGGGATGACCCAGAGAGATGTTGTGGGGAGGGAGGTGGGAGGGGGGTTCATGTTTGGGAACGCATGTAAGAATTAAATATTTTAAAATTTTAAAATAAATAAATAAATTAAAAAAAATACGATTGAGGAGCATCAGCACTTCAAATGTACAGTGATTACAAAACTATTGCTAGACTTTTAGCTTAGCGAGTTAAGAAAAAGTACTTATAATCTCAAAATTTTGTGTGTTAAACATTCACGCTGCTGCTGCCAAGTCGCTTCAGTCGTGTCTGACTCTGTGCAACCCCATAGACGGCAGCCTACCAGGTTCCGCCGTCCCTGGGATTCTCCAGGCAAGAACACTGGAGTGGGTTGCCATTTCCTTCTCCAATGCATGAAAGTGAAATGTGAAAGTGAAGTCACTCAGCTGTGTCCGACTCTTAGTGACCCCATGGACTGCAGCCCACCAGGCTCCTCCATCCATGGGATTTCCCAGGCAAGAGTACTGGAGTGGGGTGCCAGTGCCTTCTCTGAAACATTCATATGTGCTTTCAATATAATTGGTTTCATTTAAAATCCTTGTATGCATTTATTATACACATTATAATATTACATGTTATAATGTGTATAATATATACACATATTATATGTATCATATACATATATAATATAGTATGGCACAAATAATGTATATGAAAATGTATGATTATATATATACATATATAATATAGTTTACCTACAATACAATAATGCATATGCATGTACATATCACAAGACCATCAAGAAGTTTCATGACAAAAAAATGAGTAATCTCTTTTCCAAGGTGAATGCTCTAAGAGTGCAATTTCTGGGGCACATGGTGTTCACAATTTGCTCTTTAGTAAACTTTGACAAGTGCTGTAATAAATGATGTTACCATTCACTTGACACACCTACTAGGTGGCTCAGATGGTAAAAAAAATCTGCCTGTAATGCAAGAGACCAGAGTTCGAACCTTGGGTCTGGAAGATCCCCTGCAGAAGGAAAACGGCAACCTTACTCCAAAATTCTTGCCTGGAGAATCCCATGGACAGAGGAGCCTGGTGGACTACAGTCCGTGTGGCTGCAAAGAGTTGGACGTGAGTGAGTGACTAACACTTTTGCTTTATTAACAAGATACTCTTAAGAGAGTTGTAAACAGCATGGAATTTTTGAAGATATTTATTTTTCCTCTGAAGTTGCCCTCATAAATTCCCTGAAAACTCACATTTTTTACCACTGATCTTCAAAGTGGGTGTTAGCCCCTAGGGGTACCCAAAATGATTTATTGTGGTGTGAGGAAACATACTAGAACTTTATTTCTATTTATCGTCATCTAAAAATATAAGTAGAAATTAAACTTTATTAAAGCATGCTTGCTAATATTTACACATTTATATCATGATTTCTGAATATATAGACATATATTGGGACGTGTTTACAAGTCATGTTTTGATACCAGTACTTAAGACAATGGGCACAATGATAAAAATGGTTACATTTATTTACTTTCTTATTTTAATTAAAAAATCACTTTATATTGGTAAATAGTTGATTAACAATGTTATATTTGTTTCAGGTGTGTAGAAAAGTCATTCAGTTATCCATATACATGTATCTATTCTTTTTAAAATTCTTTTCCTATTTAGGTTTTTATTGAATATTCAGAGTTCCCTGTGCTATAATATAGGTCCTTATATAATGGTTACATCTTCTGAAGACCTACTATGTACCAGTTGCTTTGCAAGCATTATTCATTTCAGTATTTATAACCTTACAGACTAGGCACAATCATTTTTAATCAGGAAGCTGAGAATGAAAGATGTCACTCAGCTTACCTCAGTGTTGCTTTTAGTAAATTGTGGAATGAGGAATTGCATTGGCACCTTTTTTTTCTTTTCACCAGGCCTCCCTCTCTTTGATTCTCCTTCAGCTAATATGTAAATATTAGTTCCATGAGGGCAGAGTCCTATCTGCCTTTGTCTCTGCTCTGTCTCAAATGCCCCAAACAGTGCCTCGCAAGCTGTAGGGTAGTAATCTCATTTTACTTAATGAGTAATTGAAGGAAACAAAGAAAGGAGGGTGGAGAGGAAATAGAAAGAATGAACACAGGAAATTTACACACACACACACACACACACACACACACACACACACACACACACACACACAGGGAACCCAAGAAATCCACATGCCAGTGTGGGAAATGGACAGGCCAGTTGGTCAGTAGGACAGTCTTGGGCATGTACTTGTGTGGTGGAAGCATGGAGATGGTGGGGTAATCTTGGTGTAGGCTGAAGTAGGAAAGTGCTCCTAAATGGGCAAGATGGAAAGCCCATTTCTATCAAGGAAGCTGGCATTTATTCAGGGTTTTTGCACAACAGGAGAGAGAGGGGGTTAAGAGACGGGAAATTGGGCTGACCAGAGTCTAGAGTCTGGGCTCACATGCTTCTGCATGGGAGCTTGCAAGCCTTTGAAGAGCAAGGATGTGGGTTCCTTCACCGACTTGGCTGAGGTTCTAGATTGTCTTTGGTCTCTTTGTCTGCCTTTCCAGTCAGGGGTCTCCTGAAACACTGCTGGGGGAATGCAGGACAAGGCATTCGGCTAGACCCTTGTTCCGCTGGAACATGATACCTCTACGGAGCTGGGACCCATGCTCACTCTCAAAGCAGACAGGTGGGGGAACAGTTGAGGTTCTCAGCCAGCCAGCGGCAGGGTCTCGATGCCATGTTCTGTGTGGTTTGAAATGAGAGATAGGAGAGGGCATGACCCCTTTATTCTCAAACTTGAACCCCAATAATCTTTCTGCACAGAAAGTCCTTAAGACTTACCTCCAATTGTAGCAGCAAGTTGAGGTGAAGGACAGGGCAAAGAGTGTGACATGACAGGCAGGACCATCCCTTGGTTAATAAATCCTCATACAGACACTCATAGACTCATGGAGAGAGAATCCTCCAGAGAAAACAACTGCTGAGGACATAGTACCAAAAGGGAACTTGGATTGATGGATACAAATGATCCCAGATGTCTTGCAGAACACACTCAGGACCCTGACCCAAGGGTAAGAGCATGTCAGCGCTGAGGGCACAGGACAAGAATGTGGACGATCGCACAAGAGATGTGCAGGATTCCCAACACACGAGAAATCTTGATGTCACTGCAGCAGAGCCCACGGAAGAAGGAGCTCGAGGAGGAAGAGTCAGAAGAACTCTCTGGGGTCCATGATCCATGTCTTGGAGAGGTCGCTGCTGGGTGGCCTTCATGGAGACACCCTGGATTGTGAGTTCATTCATTCGTATGCAGTCCTCTTGCTGTATTTGTAAACTACCCAGGAGCACGTTTTGAGGGATATATTTAGACCCAAACTGAAATGGCAACCATGATTTTGGTGCCTAGATTCAACAGAAGAGATGATGGTCTATTGGAGTAAACTGTGGGTTTGATGGAAGGAGGGGTGTGGAAAATCAAGAGGGCTCCCTTTGAGGACTTTCCTGGCAGTCCAGAAGGCTAACACTCTGCACTTCAAATGTAGGGAGCGTGGGTTTGATTCCTGGTTGGGGAACTAAGATCCCACCTGTGCTGGCATGGCCAAAAATACATAAATTAAAAAATAACAGGGCCTCCTTTGGTACTGGGCATTGTTTTAGTCCCCAGACTAGAATTGCATGTTGGGTGTTTTATTTTCATTTTTTAAGTTTTATTTCATATTGGCGTATAATTGGTTAACAATGTTAGTTTCAGGCATAGAGCAAGGCGATTCAATTATACATACACATGTATCAATGCATATTGGATCTTGAGTAGGAAATATTCCTATGGCTGTCAGCTCCACAGTCTTTGTGGTATCAAATTGACACTCGGGATTTAAGAGCTGGAAGCTTCATTTAACAAAACCTATAACACTTTGATAGTAGCACATAGTACTGTAGTGGCGAAGCCCTGGACCAGACAACTTGACCTTATGTGATCTTGAAAAGAAAATCACCTTAGCCTGCTTCTTGTCAAAAATAAGTCTGGATGCCTGGATGGGAGAAAGGATGCCTGTGTATGTATGGCTGAGTCACTTTGTTATCCATCTGAAACTATCACAACATTGATATTCAGCTCTGCGGTTGTTCAGTTGCTAAGCTGTGTCCAGCTCTTTGAGACACCATGGACTGCAGCATGCCGAGTTCCTCTGTCTTCATCTTCCAGAGTTTGCTCCAGATTCATATCCATTGAGTCAGTGATGCTATCTAATCATCTCATCCTCCAACTGGCTATACTCTAACACAAAATAAAAAATTAAGAAAAGAATAAGTCTGGTCACTTTCTTTGTTCTTATTCTTAAAACCGGGTACAATGAACAGGAAAGCTCATTGAGTCCTGGGTTTAGTTGGCAGAGTAGACAGGGCTATTTTATGATACAATTTGTCAAAAGAAAGGCTTCTTTCTCATTAGAAAGGCTTTGAAACAGGGCCTCTCTCAGTGGGAGAACTGTGGTTAAATAAATAATGCTAACATCCTATCGTGGCAGCGAGCGCTGTTTGTTTTCCCATATTTCTATAGTTTTGATTCATTTCCCCCTATTTGATGCTAATTGGACTATATTTACAAAAAATGTTATGACCTGTTATCCTGTATACTTGGCCTAAGAGGCACTTGAGGGGCATCAGAGAAAAAGGAAGTGAGAGCTGATCTGACTATATTTTTAATGATCATAAAACTGGAGGCAAACTAATTTAGTTCCATCCTAGAAAAGGACTTAAAATAGGGCTCTTTTCCAGGACTTCTAAGGAAAGCAACTAGTTTTCACTGCCCCTTCTGGTTTTTACTATTATTTTCTTCCCTTCCTTCTTTTTTCAAACGTACCTGAAGACGTTTAAGCATCTGCTGCTGACTATTTTGAGAAAAATGCTAATATCCTCCATCCAGTAGCATCATTTAGCATTAAAAAAACATATTCACTTAGCTTTTAAAAATGTAGTTTAGTTGAGAAGAGTTAACATTTGTTTCATGCTTTACAGCAGTCAGTGCGAGCGAGACAGCAGTTGGGAGAAGGAGTGATTTGTTTGCCTGTGTGGTGTGTTTATTATCACATCTTATTACATTATATTTGGAGATAAAAAATTGCCTGCCGAGGGCAGCAGCAGGAACTCTGCTCACCTCATCCCTCACAGGTGCCCTCGGAGGTATGTTATCTTCAGCTCCTGCAGGCTTAGTCGTACCTGGTTGGGCTGGGGTTGATGGGGACCGTCTCTGGAATATGGATGCAGCGAGACGGGTCTGGGAGGAACTTGTGTTCCAGGCTCCTCTCAACCAAGAACACATTTGAAAACAGTAAAAGAAGATTTCAAACACATAGAACAAAAGACCGCAGTCAGAACCTTGTACACACGCATGCTCATGATTCAATAAGTAGTTTGAGGTTTTTTTTCTTTGTGTGTGTTTTTTCCAGTCTCCGGCTGGGATGCTGAAGACAGAGAAATCCACAAGACATCCCTGGCTTCAAAGCGTCATGGTCTAGACTGGTGACAGACGTGGGAGCAGACAGCCAGACAGACAGACTTGGTAGCCCCTAAGGTAGAAATGACTCCCTTAATGACTCAGATGGTGAAGAATCCAGCTGCAATGGAGGAGACAGAGGTTCGATCTCTGGGTCAAGCAGATCTCCTGAAGGAGGGACTGGCTACCTACTCCAGTGTCCTCGCCTGGGAAACCCCATGGACAAGAGGAGCCTGGTGGGCTATAGTCCCTGGGGTCACAAAGAGTCAGACACAACCGAATGATTAATACTAACAAGGAAGAAGTGAGAAGAAGATGCTACAGGAACTCAGGAGAGGCCTCTTTTCCGGGGTGGAGATGGTGGAGGCAGCTCATTCATTCATTCAATACCTACCAGGCACCTAACGTTTATCAAGGTGGTAGGGAATCTGAGATATTAAAAAAAGATGCAACTGTTTCATGGGATTGAGTCCAAAATGAATGGTGTGGTCTCTCTCCCATCTTTCTGAAATACAGACATACACACACAGACAGACCTTCACACTATAGTTATAACTCTATGCTCATGCAATTTTCTATCTAGCAAAAAAGTATGTGTGTGTGTGTGTGTGTGTGTGTTTAGCTGAAAATCAAAAACTTTTCTTGAGCAGAGATGTCTAGCTAATAGCTGATCAAATGCTATTTAAGGAAAAAATGAGGACCAAGGAGTCTCTTCATCTCAGAAGTGCAGCAGGCCTGGAGGACCAAGTGCGTTGGGTGAGTCTGAAGCTCAGCCCCTGAAACAGTAAAAAGAGAAAAGGAGCTGGAGAGGCCAGCTTGGCCAGCTCAGGAGCACGTGGACTGAGGGCCCTGGGGTCTATCCACTTGGGGGGCTCCGGAGGCTTTCAGGGCAGGGGTGTGGTCAGATGAGATGCCTGAGTTGGAACCATCACATGTCCTGCTTTGTGTGCTAAACTTCATTGCCTCCACTTTCTCCCCCAGTCTTGAGTTTGCCTTCACATATATCCTTTTCAATAATTGCAAACAGAGTTAACAAGAAGATAAGAGGAGGGGTGCTTTTCTGAGATGAGAATGGAGTTGAGCTAGGGATTGCATGGACCTGCAAGCGTGTCCCTGACCTGGATTATTGCTGTTGTTGAGTCACTCAGGCATATCTGACTCTTTGTGACTCCATGTATTGCAGCACGCCAGGCTTCCCTGTCCTTCACTATCTCCCAGGGTTTGCTCAAACTCAGGTCAATTGAGTGGATGATGCCATCCAACCATCTCATCCTCTGTCATCCCCTTCTCATCCTGCCCTCAAACTTTCCCAGCCTCAGGATCTTTTCCGATGAGTCAGCTCTTCACAGTGGGTGGCCAAAGTATCAAGCTTCAGCATCAGTCCTTGCAGTGAATATTCAGAGTTGGTTTCCTTTAGGATGGACTGGTTGGATCTCCTTGCTGGAGGAGGAACTCTCAAGTGTCTTTCCCAGCACTGCAACTTGAAAGCATCAGTCTTTCAGAGCTCAGTCTTCTTTATGGTCCAACTCTCACATCCATACATGATGACTGGAAAAACCATAGCTTTGACTATGTGGCCCTTTAGCATCCACACAAATGTTGTCAAGAACGACAAGCTGTTGACTTGCCTTTGAACATCTGGAGGGGGTGGGAGTGAGCATTAGAGGAGATTGGGAGGTGGGACATCACCAGGTGTCTGGTCTTCCCCATTCTCTCCCCACCGTGAATTTTCTGGCTTGGCCTGCCTCTTCTGGCCTGAACCCTTCTGCCTAAACTGCCTCCTGGCTCAGAGGTCATGAACACAATGGTGCTTCTAGACTTGAGCTGAAAATTATGAGACCATTAAGTCAAACATCAAAGCAAGAGGGCAAGAAAGAAGTCAATAGGAACTGAGGAAAAGAAAAAAGAGAGGGGGAAAACTGCAAAAATTAGAAAAAAATAGTAGGGCAAATCGTGCCTAAGGTTCAGGATTGCCATTGCAGTTAGTATTTATTAGCGGATCGTGAGCAAAGGGTTTATAATGGTCTTGGCTGCATGAAAGTGAGCCTATTGCCCCAGCTTTCAGTCATTGTTTATTTTAGCATATCACTTTCTCTTAGCAGGGGCGGGCTCAGGTGCTACTGTTGACCCAAGGTTTATTAGCTAAAGGTGGCAGAGTTGGCCTGGGACAATCAGAGGGCACCGCCTTGAGTATGAGGAGTAATATGCGCTGAGCAGAGTGACATTCTGAGGATCTGAGTCATTTCAGTTGGAAGGGATGGGGATCTTCCAGAAAGGAAAGGACCTGAACATGGCTTGCGGAGCTCTGGTACCCAAAGAGCTCAAGCTGGATGCTCTCAACTTTCATTTCTGCCATTTCTAAAGAACTCAGCAAGTGATGATTAAGATCAGAGGGACCCACACTTAAGGGGTCCTCTGCTGTGTGGGTTTTCCCCCTTCTTCCTTAGATTTGGACATGCTCCAAGGTGCTGGAAGAATGAATGGCTTCCTGGAAGAGGAGGCAAAGAAACTGGCCTTCTTTTCTTCCTGTTCATGAGCACAGCTCATTCTGATTCAACAAGATTTTCAAATTCCTCTTTCATTGCCCTGTAAACAATTTTCTGCTCCCGAGTGTTAACTCTGGTCAAAAACTTCGGCAACTGTAAACAAGTTTTTTGGTGAAAGTCAAGTTCATACATATTTGCCTACCTATTAAAACAGGTCCCTTAAATCTCCAAGCTGGGGAAAAAATAAGCTAAATCTTTAAGTGCACATGAACAAACTTTCCTGTATAGCTGAGATTTTCCATAGCTCTGTTTTTTATTTATGAATTTTTGCAGTTGACTTTGGGTGGAAGGATTATTTTTCTGTCTGCCAACTCCGGCTGATTGATTCAATGCACCTGCTCACTTTCAGATATGGCCTGGGAAGCTACAGCCTAAGTTTGTGTCTGTATTTAAAATTGGGAATACAAAATGGGTTTAAACTTGAATATTTCATCGAGATGTTGCGTCTTACAAGTAATTTACTTTGGAAATACAGGTTTCTGCCTGGGCAGTGGGGATTTTGAGTAACTCAGTGCTCAGACTCCCTTCTGAGTATTCACATCACATCACATTGGGCTGTGCACACTTTGCGATTTCTTACTAACTTATCAGTTCAAGATACTTAAACAGCCATGAAGGGGATAAAGGGAATGGTTTTCTTCACCTTTATATCAGGATACTGGCTTTACAGGCAATGACTTTAACTAGTATAATCTCAGAGAAGAAAAAACCACAATATATAGGATAGACAACAACTGTGTTAATCACAAAAGCATTGGATACGGGGCTTAATCATTTTTAGAACCAGGGAGTCTTGTGTGCTGAGTAAAGGTAAGAGTTTTCTCTCTTCATTACCTTAAAAATAAATATTTTGTGGACATTTTTTAAGACAGAAGCTTAAAAAATCAGGTTTAACAAAGAGGTGAAAGTGAAAGTGAAGTCGCTCAGTCATGTCTGACTCTTTGAGACCCTATGGACTGTAGCCTACCAGGCTCCTCTGTCCTTGGGATTTTCCAGGCGATAGTACTGGAATGGATTGCCATTTCCTTCTCCAGGGGATCTTCCCGACCCAGGGAATCGAACCCAGGTCTCCCACACTGCAGACAGAGGCTTTACTATTTGAGCCACCAGGGAAGTCTTAAAGGGACTTCAAAGAGGTAGTTGTGCTCAATTCCATTTCTCATCAGCACACTCTGCTTTGGAAGATGAAACTCATCATGTTCTGAAAAAAAAAAAAAAATTGTGAGGACTGTTGGATCCCAGGAAGAAGGAATGATTCAGACTGGATTCCTGACACACTCACAATCCTTTACCTGGGGATCAATTTTCCCTTCTATCATCTTTGAGCACTTTATAATTCCCAGCTGAAAGATGACCATTTTATGAAGTGAGACAGAGGAAACCTGGCATGAGGGTGAGGAAGAAGGCAATGGGTAGCATATGGGCTGAATTGTGTCCCCTGCTCCCCAAAGATTTATCAGAGTCTGAACCCCTGGGATCTGTGAATGCAACATTATTTGAGATTAAAATCTTTGCAGGTGTAATCAAGTTGGTTGTTTAGTCACTAAGTCATGTCCAACTCTTTTGAGACCCCATGGACTATAGCTCACCAGCCTCCTCTGTCCATGGGATTTCACAGGCAAGAATACTAGAGTGGGTTTGATTTTGAACCGTCATCAATTATGTGACTGGACAAGTTACTTCTTTTCTTTAAATCTGTGCAAAGTAAGGATGATGAGATCATTTACTTCATAGGATTGTGTGTAGGTTACATAAATGATCTGTGTGAAGTGTTTGGCACAGGTAAGTAACTGTATGTGCACGTGTCTATATGATTATCACGATGCATACTGATAATTTAGATTTTCAATTTTAAGAGCTACAACCCGGATGGAAAATAAGCTGTATGAGACCAATACAGACTGGTATGAATCAATAAAAAATTTCCCATCATATTTAAAAAAAGTATTAATCTTTCAGCTCTCTGATGGCCCCGTATCTACACCAGCAGCCTCCTGAGGAGGATGGGGCTCTCAACTGAAAATCTGAAAACTTGGCTTCAAGCCCAGCTTTACTGTTTCAATAACTGTGTGACCCTGAGAAAGTTACTTGATGTCTCTGAGTTTTCCTGTCCTCTGTCTGTCAAATGATATTAATAATTAGAATTTCACAGGCCTGTGGTATAAATCGAGGTGACACCGGTTGCAAATTGTAGTTTCACACAAGTTGTTGTTCTCGTTATTATTAAACCATAGTTTCACAGAAGTTGCTGTTCCTGTTCAGTCGCTCAGTCAAGTCCAGCTCTTTGCAGCCCCGTGGACTGCAGCCTGCCAGGCTTCCCTGTCCTTCAGCATCTCCCTGGAACTTGCTCAAACTCATGTCCATTTGGTCGGTGATGACATCCAACCACCTTGTCCCCTGTCATCCCCTTCTCCTCCTGCCTTCAATCTTTCCCAGCATCAGAGTCTTCTCTAATGAATCAGCTCTTGGAATCAGGTGGCCAAAGTCTCCTCTGTCCATGGGGTTCTCCAGGCAAGAATACTGGAGTGGATTGCCATTTCTTTCTCCAGGGGATCTTCCTGACCTAGGGACTGAACCTGGGTCTCCTGCATTGCAGGCAGATTCTTTACCATCTGAGCCACTTCTGCACTCACAGAAGTTACTGGTTGTTATTATTGCTAGGACTTAGCCTGCTGCCCAGGATGAAGGTGACGACATAGATGTACTACGTGTATATATGGTATTACATAGAAGGTACTTAACTGATGTTTATTAAAAATGAATTTGTCTGAGCATCTCATCCTTCTAAGCTTATGGATTTTTACACATGTAATCTTCTTGAACATGATTTGCATTCGTTCTGGCAACAACATGTTGACCTCAATGGACCAGTGATGCTGATCCTTGGTATGAGATAAATGTTTGCAGGTAAATATACAAATTTCTGGTGGGAGGTCTTGAAGAGAATAGAGTTCCTTGCAGCAGCTGAGATGTCTGAAAATGGAGATGAGATTCTAAACCTTTTCACTGGATCACGTTCTGGATTAGCCCAGAAGGGAATATGGCGGCATAATGGCTGGGGTGGAGGGTGGAAGAGTAAATCTTTCAAAGCTCCTGTTAGCTGCCAGCCAGAACTTTCCCAGAGCAGAAAGCACCTCCTGTCCTCACCCTGACCTTCTTCCTCCTCCCAAGCTGCCCTCCAAGGCCCAGTGCTTGAGACCATTCAGTCTTTGTAAATACTAGTTTCATCATTTTAACCTCCAAGAGATTATGTTTTTTTGAGCAAAACAACTGAAGCAGAAATCTTGAAAACTTTAATTATGAACTCGTGCTGGTTGCATTGTTCAAGACCAGATCCCCAAGGAAGGGAATCTCTGTGGCAATTTCGAGGGTGTAGGCAATGGGTGATACCTGTTTTGTTGGCTCCTGGATTCTCCATGCCTACACTGGCCACAGCAAGCCCAAGGGCTTCATGGCAGTGGAAGCTGCCGCCCTGTCTGGCTATGCTTTGGGAATTGTTTAGGGAAGAAATGAAGGCTGACAAACAGGCAGGATTCTGACACAGGTGGGGCTCAAAAACTAGCCAGCACCTCACCCACGACCTGGAATTTTCCCAAAAGATAGCCAACGACTACACACCAAATACAGTGTGCCTTCCCAGCAGAGGCTGAGCCAGGTGTATTTATAAAAATTCTTTTGAGAAAGGTATCTCTCATGTGAGGACCCAAAACATAAATCAGAGCTGGACATTAGCCCCCAGGAAATGTCCCTGTTTCCACTCATGCAACAGTTCCTTACTAGAAGCCTGGCTTTCGCTGCCAGTGACTCAGTTCCCAGCCCCAGATGACTATGGCCGCCGCTTCATGCAAGAGCGTCCCTGGATTTCCCTTTCCCCCATTTCAAATGATCCCTTATTATTCTTTTTAAAGTGTTATTTTAACAATTAATTCCATGTGTATTTAAATGTCATCACCTGTTGCACCTAGATTTACACGTAGGCAAGAGCAAATCTCAGGAAGCCAGCCTCCCAGAAGGCTCTTGAGAGAGCTTTGATGCTGTGTGTGTGTGCGCATGCTAAGTCACTTCGGTCATGTCTGATTCATTGCGACCCCATGGACTGTAGCCCACAAGGCTCCTCTGTCCATGGGGATTTCCCAGGCAAGAATACTGGAGTGGGTTGCCGTGCTCTTCTCCAGGGAATCTTCTCAGCCCAGGGATCAAACCTGAGTCTCTTACGTCTCCTGCATTGACAGATGGGTTCTTTACCGCTAGTGCCCCCTGTGAAACCCTTTCATACTCTATCTTGGTGACTTTACCAATTCTCGACACAGGACTGTCCACACAGGACTCCCTGGCCCTGATGAATTCCTGGCATTGGCCTTCGACCTTGCGCCTGTCTTGGCAGCTGTGTTCATGACCGTGGCCTGATCCTTGTTTGACCACAGATTCCGGTTCTCTGGCCGAGCCTCCGCTGGGCTGTACTTTTCTCAGCTCCGTCCCCGGACTCTGATTGGAAGTGCCTTCCCAGTTCACATCTGCCTCTGCCTTCTCTGCTGGACTTGGCCACACCCCAGACAGAAATCTCATGGCTCTCCTGCTCCTTATCTCTAAAACGGAGTTAATCACAGCTCACCTGCCCCCTCATTGTTTTCTGGGGGGAATTACGCAGATTTAGTGAACAGAGATATGAGCTGTTTCTCAAACATGCCCAGCTCTTCACTTGAAGCTTCTTTCTCTGGAATTCTCTGCATGGATCTGTCCCTAGCAGCCCCTCCTCTCAGCACTGGTATATGCTAAATTTTCACTTTCTCAGAGAAATACTCGCAGACCCTGGGTCCCCAATTCCGAATGACAGCTCCTGCCCCCACCTCCTCCTTGCGCTTCACTGTTTCTATAACTCTGACCACTACCTGAAGTCACACTGTGGGTATTCTTGCTTCTTGTCCATCTCCTTCACCCCCGACTGTTCGTCACTGTAGCTTGGGCATCCTCAGCTAGCTGCCTGAGTGAGAGAAAGTGATCAATAACTATAAAGTGCATGGTTAAATGGATGAATGGGCCTTGTGATCATAAAGGTCCAGAGTCAGCATGAAAATTGAAAATCACACAAGATCAAAATCTCCTGCTATCCCTTGGAGGCTGCCATGCTGGGGTCAGGTGGACCATCTCTCAATTGCACGTCACCTACAGTTTTTCCTCCATGGTGGGACATGCTGCTGTTCTTCAGGAGAACGTCAGAGGCAGGACTAGACCCAAGTTTCAGATCCATGTTGCAAGAGAACTACCCATCTTGAAACACTGGCGTCATTCCCTCCATGGTGAGATGTTCTCACTAGTTGGAATTGGGATCTGTTTAGTGTAAGCAAACAGAAGTCACTTTGCAGATCCTATGGTCAAATCTGTGGTTTTTCCAGTAGTCTTATGTGAGAGTTGGACTATGAAGAAGGCTGAGCACCGGAGAATTGATGCTTTCAAATTGTGGCACTGGAGTAGACTCTTGAGCGTCCCTTGGACTGCAAAGAGATCAAACCAGTCAATCCTAAAAGAAATCAGTCCTGAGTAGTCATTGGAAGGACTGATGCTGAAGCTGGTGCGAAGAACTGACTCACTGGAAAAGACCCTGATGCTGGAAAGACAGAAACAGGGGGAGAAGGGGACGACAGAGGATGAGTGGTTGGCTGGCATCACTGAGTTTGAGAAAACTCTGGGAGATGGTGAAGGACAAGGAAGCCCAGTGTGCTGCAGCCCACAGGGTCACAAAGAGTCAGACATAGCTGAGCAACTGAGGGACAGAAGTCACACTTCCCGGTTATGCTCACATTGGGACAGAAATTCTCTTCCAGTGGAAGAGGAGGCAGAATTCCCCACATTATTTAAATGATTTACTTTCCTTTCCACCCCCTTCCCTGCACCCTTAATGCCAGATGCTTATAATGACTTTGTCTGTAATGTCCATCCAGTCCCTTAGTTTTGGTTGATGGTACAATGTGGTGATGATGCTCTTGGGAGATGGCCTTAGTTCCTCCAATGACACACCTCCACGCCTCTGAAACCCCTCCTCTGCCAGACACTGGGGTTTGGGGGGACATCCTTCATTAATATAGAAGCCTCAAGCTTGAGTTTCGCTTCACATCCAAAGTGAGTCATCCATCGTCACTGACTCTTTTAGAGCTATTTTTCTGGTTTTTTTTTCTTCCTTCAAATTTCGACCTCTGCTGAAAAGACCCTCAGGCACAGAGACAATAGCATCATTCATTAAAATATTTAAATCAGCGACAGCAGCCGTAATGACCAAGATGAAACCTTGAAGCATAAACGGCCTGTAACAGAGGCACCTATTTTGCCAAAGGGGCTTGGAACAGTTTGAATTTGGGGTGCAGGCAGCAACTTAACTCTTATCAATAGAAAGTATCTTAGATTCACATGAGGTCCCATATTTGCATTCTGGGGTCACCATCCTTAAATTCTTCCCAAAGGTCGCTGATGCTGGGATTTCATAAGACCTCTGCTTTTGGTGCCAGAAATGTAATTCTCACAATAAGATAAAACTATTAAACTATTACTTAAGATAAAACTATTTTCACTCAATTATCTGACAAAGTATCACAACTAATAATTGTTTTAAAATTTTTACAAGAAGAATAAAATTTTGCCATATTTCCTAAAAGCAAGAAGCTGCCAGTAGGGTATAGTGTCTGGGATTAGCATACCAAGACCCTGGAAAATTTGATTGAGAAAGAAATTTGATTTGAAATATAGGAACTACATGAAAACACTTTGAGAACTGGTTAATGAGCAAAGTATTTAGTGAAGCCTCAATACCGAGAGGCATTTGTTGAGGATGGTTAAGGGCAAAATCTCTGGAGATAAGGAGACCCACTCAGGTCTTACCAGATACATGACCCTGGGGAGATGGCTAATAAGTTTCAGTTTTCATCTCACAGTCGGGGAAGACATCAAGCTGCTTGCCTGTACCCGTGTTAGAAATTGACCCACCCTGGTTCTGAATTTCCCTGGCCCAGTGGTACTGCAGTTTCTGGGTTCTGAGATCACCACCTCCTTTCCTGGTGATGGTGGTGGTGGATTCCAGCTGTGATAAATGCCTAGATTCTCTTATTGTTCTCATATTTAATCCTCAGCTGTTCTAAGGGCCATATAACCAATTCCCAGGATTGGACTCTCTCTAGTTGAAGTGCCTGGTGTAGTTTCTACTTTTCTGGATCCTTCTCCCTCCCTCCTTCCTCTCTCCTGCCCAACCTGCCTTCTTTTTCTCCTCTTATTTAAACGCATTCTGGACCCTAATCAATATGGTGACCTTTTCATTGTGTTTCAAGACCTAGGTCAAATCTCTTTTCCTGATTGACACTTTCTATGACATCTCCAGCAGAAATCATCATTCATCCCTCTTTCTTGCTGTGTCCTCTATTCAATATATTATTACAAACCACGTGACACTTAGCTTTTTTTTTTCCTTCTGATTTCTTCAACAGACTCTGTCTTGTTCATGTTTGTGTCCTTAACTCTTGTGTCCTTAGCTCCTGAGGCAGAGTAGAAATCAGCATATTTTTGTTGAGTTAATTCAACTAATATTGCACAGATGACCCTCAGAAGTGTGCATTAAGCTCTGAGGATGCTCAGATGTCTCTAGCCTCATAACCACCACCAAGCACCTGAGTGTTCCGATTCTCAGCCAGAGAACTCTGGGCAGTGCTTCCTTGGATGCACCTCCATGCCCCAGTGGCTATGCCTCTGCCTTGATTCTCTTGTTTTCTACGTGGAACAAGATCAGAAGTCAGAAAGGCTTGAGGCTCATCTGACCGAATCGGAGGCTTGCTCCCCGCCCTGCCCCTTCCTGGCTGTGCTTGCGTTCCACGTCTATAAAGTCAGTTTACAGGTGCTCTCTCCTTGGGTCCAAGGACCTTCACAGTGCTCTGGTGTGTGTGCTCAGTCACACAGTCCTGTCCGGCTCTTTGATCCCATGGACTGCACCCCCCCAGGCTCCTCTGTCCACAGGATTCTCCAGGAAAGAATACTGGGGTGGTTGCCATTTCCTCCTCCAGGGTGTCTTCCCCACACTGGGCTCTGACCTGAGTCTCCTATGTCTCCTGCATTGGCAGGCCGGTTCTTTACCATCAATGCCACCTGGGAAGGCCCAGGGTCCTCATAGAGAGCATCAAGTAGCCTGTGCACATCGGATATGATGAAAAATTTGTCTGGTGTGTATCACACTTTCATTCTCTTGAGAGAGTGACCATTGGTTTTCTTCATCTTAAGACAGCCCACTTTGGTCCTGCTACTTTGTGAATTCAGAGGCCTCTGATCAATACTGTGTAGGCAAAGAATGACCGGAAGTGGCCAGCAGGGCAGGGTGAGGGTTGGAGTCCTTGCTTCCTTGACCAGAACTCCTCATTCCATTCTGATGGATCCAAGGAAAGCTCTTCAAGAGGCTATCCTTTTATTCCCCACCACCCCATTTTACAAAGCACTGTATAGTTCATAAACTATCTGCCTAAATAAATGTTTATGCAAACGCTGGGCAAGGAGCCTGCAGTGTCTCCACAGAAAACAAATCATTTTCTAACCTTTGATGAATTATTATTTATGGAACTCAAACCAATGAATCCATCATGCTCTTCTCATTCCCCTCCTATCCCTTTTCCCTGGAAGAAAAAAAAAAAAAAAAAAAAAAAAGGAAGGGAATCTCATACTATCCACCCAAGCTGCATCCTAAGAAACAAGAGTACAGGCTGCTGCAGGTTCAGTATCAATCAACAGAGCCTGTGGAAGGAAGAACCTGGGCCAAACCTATGAAGAAAATCAACATGATCTGAGTCCTTGTCCTCACACTCAATGTAGTCAGGATCTCTTGTGGATGTGGGCCCTGGGGCTGTCCTCCAAGCAAGACATCCATACCTGCCATACGGGTCATCCTAGAACTAGTCAATTATCACATGCTTTATATATTTGTTTTTTGCCTCCACATTCTCTCATTTGGAAGAAATGATCAACATTGGAAAATGTTTTCTGATCACAAAGCACCAATCATTCAGCTGTTTGAGAACAGATGACTATTTCATTGGAGTTTTCTAATGGTACAGACATGGATTGTCCAGGTCTCACACTGATCTGGAGGCCCTTAGGCAGCTGTGTTACCCACACAGGTTTAAGCATACCTGGAAGAAGTCGGCGGGTTGCTGGATCTCATGTCAGACCTGCTTGGGATGCAGGCGGAGTCATCAGAGAGATCCCTAGATTAGGGTGTGGTCTGAATGGCACTGAGCGATCATGCATCTTCAGAGGCAAGTGTAGGTGAATGTAGCCCCTGGGAACCCATGAGCTGTGCAGGCAGGGAGGGCTCCATTCCTCAGTAAGTCTCAGGAAGGACCAGAGAACCCCATCAGGCCATCGCTTAGGCAAGACATGAAGAGACAGATCCAGCAGGTCGAGAGGCAGATTGCAAAGCAGGAGGTGGGAGTGGAATGTGGCTGGGCTGAAGGCTGTCCAGCTCTAGGGTTTCTGGATGGAGGATCACTGTGAGCTCCAGGTTGTAGGTCATGGGGAACTCTATCAGGCTCATGACTTTCTGTGTAATTCCAACCTTTCTGGACACCACGCTTCTTCAATTGTAAAATGGTATGGATGAACTACATTTTTCTCCTCTTCAAAAGAAAGTGCTGTCATGACCAATGAAAGAGAATAACCACTGAAGCCCCAAGGAGATTCTGTGGATCCAGAGCAGTATTCTTCCTAAACTTTACAACCAGTGAGGCAGGGAGGAAGGCGACGGGGTAAATGCAGCCTGCGTCAAATGCTGTGTTCAGCAGGCCCTGGTCTTTGGGGCTCCTGTCTAAAGATGCAGCACATCCATTGCATCTGCTTACATGCCTTCTTGGAAAAAAAAAAAATTCCTTGAATTCTGGAAGTCTCTTCTTCGCCTCTTGTGGTATGTATATACAATGGCGTATTACTCAACCACGTACATGAGTGAAATTGAATCGGTTGCAGTGATGTGGATGAAACTGGAGCCTATCAAACAGAGTGAAGTAAGTCAGAGAGAGAGAAGCAAATATCATATATTCATGCATATATGTGGAATCCAGAAAAATGAACTGATGAAACTATTTGCAGGGGGGAATAGAAGCAGAGATGTAGAGAAAGCACTGGTGGACAGCCTGACAGGGGGGAGGGAAGGGTGGGATTAACTGAGAGAGTCGTACTGACGCAGAAGCACATAGATACTGAATGTGAAAGAGAGGGCTAGCAATGAGCTGCTGTATAACACAAGGAGCTCACCTCAGTGCTCTGTGACGACCTAAAGGGGTGGGATGGGGGATGGGAGGGAGGCTCAAGAGAGAGGCGACATAGGCATACATAGCACTGAATCACACCATTGTAGCAGAGCCCAACACAACATTGTAAAGCAGTTATATTCCAACTTAAAAAAAAAAAACTGTATGGTAATGACCCTCCCCAAACCTTTAAAAAGTGTTTGTTATGTTTTTATTGGGCAGTATCTATCGTAGTTCCATTGGTAGCAAACAGCTATTTTTAAAAAAAAATCAGATTATTTTTTGGGGGAGTGAAGTGAGGGAGTATGAGTTTTAGTGCTTAAACACTCTCCTCCTTAATATACGCTTGTATGGCACACCTCATCTGATGTTCATGAAATGCTCAAATATCCACTTTAGCACCAGCTCTGTAGAGACCTAATTCCCTTTGTCATGGCGGGGAAAGGCAATTATATTCTGTAAACATTCCATTTGCTATCAGTGCCTGGAATATGTCTTGGTTAACCCTGCACCCTTAAAAGCACCTTAATTTGAAGAAATTCCATGAAGGAGAAGGTTATATTAAGGGCCATTCTTTTGGGGTTCCTACTGATGGCTTGTAGAATCTTACTGCCTTCTCCTTGCCCAGATGCAGCTCCCCTGAGCCAAGGTTAGTCCAGGAGCAAGCTGAGGGCATTGTTCCCTACACAGTGAGTGTTGTGTCAGCTTTTGCATGCCTGTTATCTGCTTTCCAACATGTTGCTGCAAAATATGAGGGGCAGCTGAGGATTCAGAGGATTCCTGGAGTCAGTGGTGACGTATTTTAGTCCATAAAATAAGTCCATCCATTTAGTGGGATGGACAAGATTTGGCTGGGGAATCTGTAAGGAGGACATCATTTAAGTGGAAGTCCCTTGGATAAACACGGCTAGTAATCCACAGTCAACTCTACTGGGAAATGAGTGGTCTAACCAGATTTGGCATCATATTGTCCCTTTCCCTCTGCTTCCAGGAGTAATCTCTTAGGGTAATTCAGTCTGACTCTATGTAGAATTTGTAGGTGATTATTTGACTGTGTTTCCCCATCTATTTCCCATGAAACAGTGTCAGACTTTATTTTGGGGGGCTCCCAAATCCCTGCAGATGGTGACTGCAGCCATGAAATTAAAAGATGCTTACTCCTTGGAAGAAAAGTTATGACCAACCTAGATAGTATATTCAAAAGCAGAGACATTACTTTGCCAACTAAGGTCCGTCTAGTCAAGGCTATAGTTTTTCCTGTGGTCATGTATGGATGTGAGAGTTGGACTGTGAAGAAGGCTGAGCGCCAAAGAATTGATGCGTTTGAACTGTGGTGTTGGAGAAGACTCTTGAGAGTCCCTTGGACTGCAAGGAGATCCCACCAGTCCATTCTGAAGGAGATCAGCCCTGGGATTTCTTTGGAAGGAATGATGCTAAAGCTGAAACTCCAGTACTTTGGACACCTCATGCAAAGAGTTAACTCATTGGAAAAGACTCTGATGCTGGGAGGGATTGGGGGCAGGAGGAGAAGGGGACGACCCAGGATGAGATGGCTGGATGGCATCATGGACTCGATGGACGTGAGTCTGAGTGAACTCTAGGAGTTGGTGATGGACAGGGAGGCCTGGCGTGCTGGGATTCATGGGGTCGCAAAGAGTCGGACACGACTGAGCAACTGAACTGAACTGAACTGATTTGACTGTGTGGATCACAATAAACTGTGGAAAATTCTGAAAAAGATTGGAATACCAGACCACCTGACCTACCTCTTGCGAAATCTGTATGCAGGTCAGGAAGCAACAGTTAGAACTGGACATGGAACAACAGACTGGTTCCAAATAGGACAAGGAGTACGTCACAGCTGTATATTGAAACCCTGCTTATTTAGCTTATATGCAGATAACATCATGAGAAATACTGGGCTGGATGAAGCACAAGCTAGAATCAAGATTGGCAGGAGAAATATCAATAACCTCAGATATGCAGATGACGCCACCATTATGGCAGAAGGTGAAGAAGAACTAAAGAGCCTCTTGATGAAAGTGAAAGAGGAGAGTGAAAAAGTTGACCTAAAGCTCAACATTCAGAAAACTAAGATCATGGCATCCGGTCCCATCACTTCATGGCAAATAGATGCACATGGATACTGAATGATGGGGAAACAGTGGAAACAGTGGCTGACTTTATTTTTGGGGGGGCTCCAAAAATCACTGCAGATGGTGGTTGTAGCCATGAAATTAAAAGATGCTTACTCCTTGGAAGGAAAGTTATGACCAACCTAGACAGCATATTAAAAAGCAGAGACATTACTTTGCCAACTTCCATCTAGTCAAGGCTATGGTTTTTCAAGTAGTCATGTATGGATGTGAGAGTTGGATTATAAAGAAAGCTGAGTGTCGAAGAATTGATGCTTTTGAACTGCGGTATTAGAGAAGACTCTTGAGAGTCCCTTGGACTGCAAGGAGATCCAACCAGTCCATCCTAAAGGAGATTAATCCTGAAATCAATCAATTCATTGGAAGGACTGATGCTGAAGCTGAAACTCCAATATTTTGGCCACCTGATGTGAAGAGCGGACTCACTTGAAAAGACTCTGATGCTGGGAAAGATTGAAGGCAGGAGGAGAAGGGGATGACAGAGGATGAGATGGTTGGATGGCATCACAGACTTGATGGACGTGAGTTTGGGTAAACTCCAGGAGTTGGTGATCGACAGGGAGGCCTGGTGTGCTGTGGTCCATGGGGTCGCAGAGTTGGACACTACTGAACTGAACTGAATGGATCAGGACATCACAAGGATGGTGATGGGAGTGCCAATCAGTTATCCACAGTCATAGTTTCTGGGCTCAGGATCCTGGGAAGATTCAAGAAAAGGAGTGTGACCTGGAAAAATAGTCTTGGATTAACACGTAGGGTATCTGGGTTCTGCTAGTGGCTTTTCCACTAGGTTGTGTGAGGGACCTTGGTGGAGTCCTGTCTTCAATTCCTCTCCTGTGTCTCTCTGCTCCCAGCTCAGGACCCCACACTTAATAGGGTGAACCATAGGGTCTGGCTGCAGCAATTGTGTCCCCTGATCTCAGTCTCCCTGGCTGCCCTGCCTTCCTGGCATCAACAGCCTTATGGCAAGTGCTCAAATACACAGATAAAATCCAAGTGAGTCTCCAAAATATACAAACAGCTCAGATAGCTCAATATCATAAAAGCAAACAACCCAATCAGAGAATGAGCAGAAGACCTAAATAGACATTTTTTTCAAAGAAGACATACAAATACATGAAAAGATGGCTGACAAACACAGGAAAAGATGCTCAATATCACTAATTATTGGAGAAATGCAAATCAAAAGTACAATGGGATATCACCTCACATGGGTTAGAATGGGCATCATCACAAAATTTACAAACAAGTGCTGGAAAAAGTTTACAAATAATGAGTGCTGGAAAGGGTGTGGAGAAAAGGGAAAACTCCTGTGCTTCTGGTGGGAGTGTCAATTGATGCAGCCACTATAGAGAAGAGTAGGAAGGTTCCTCAAAAAACTAAAAGTGGAACTACATATGACCTAGCAATCCCACTCTTGGGCATATGTCCTGAGAGAATCATAATTCAAAGACATGCACCTCAAAGTTCATTGCAGTGCTTTTTACAATAACCAGGACAAGGAAACAACCTGAATGTCCATCACGGAGGGATGGATAAAGAAGATGTGATGCAGATATACGATGGAACATCACTCAGCCTTAAGAAGGAATGAAATCAGGTCATTTATAGAGATGTGGATGGACCTAGAGACTGTCACACCGAGTGAAGTAAGTCAGAATGAGAAAAACAAATCCTGTATATTAACACACATATGTGGAATCTGAAAAAAATGGTGCAGAGGATCTTATTTACAAAGCAGAAATAGAGACAGAGACCTAGAGAAGAAAGGGGGATAACAAGGGGGAAAGGGGGAGATGGGGTAAACTGGGGGATAGGGACTGATATATATGTACACCACTTTCTGCTAGGTATGAAATAGAACAGGAGCTCTATTCAGGGCTCTGTGGTGACCTAAATGAGAAGGAAATCCCCCAAAGAGGGGACATATATATATACATAGCTGATTCAGTTTGCTGTATGGTAGAAACTAACGCAATATAGCACAGCAACCAGACTCCAATAGAAATTTTTAAAAAATAAAACAAAGCAAAAATCCAAGTGAGTCTAATGGGACTGAGCTCCACCTTGCCTGCCATCACTGAAGGGGGGCGCACTGGCTTGACCCTCCCTGAGTCTAGGAACCACTGGGATGCCGACCTGTACCACCAGGTGGGTGGGAGTCAGGGGGGATGAGGGAGTGACTCTACTGTCTCAGAGCTGACATCCCACCCCTGCTTTCAGGCTGTCCCCAACACCGTTGGCAGACCCACCCTCACTCTCTTGAATCACCAGGCACCCTGTGGAATACAAAGACACAGGCTGTCACGTTAATGACATAGAACCATCGTCCTGACCTGATTTCTCCCTCTAGAACACTGCAAATGCAAATTAGCCAACACTCTTCGCCATATGTGATGTAAACTATGCTGATTTTTTTTCCCCATCTGGAAATTATTCCTCTCTGATTGAGAGGTTCGAGTCCCTTCTGCTTGTAATAATATTATTATTTATAATTTATGTTCTTAATTTTTATAAATAGTGTTCAGTCACCATGGCAACAGAATCTTCACAAATCATTAAATTAAATAATGAGTAGTCATGATGCTTTGCACTTATGTTCATTTTCTTATTAAAAAACACAAAACAAAACAGATCTCCAAGTTCTTTAAAAAATACTAATTGATTGGGCCTCTCACTCAACCAGTATTTTTCAAAGGTGGGTGAGAAAGTAAAGAATTTTTACCTGTCTGCTGCCTCTCTCCTGGAGTTAGGAGATGATAGAGTGGGGGAAACTCAAAGATCGTTGCCTGTGATGTTCCTCAGAGTATGGCCCCCAAATTCCTACTTAGGGTTACTAGGGGTGTTTGTTTACAGGAAACCCAGGTCCAAGCCCACCCTAGACCCACTAGGAAAGCACTTCCAGAAGCTGGGTGCTTGTGTTCAGTAGCTAAGTCATGTCCGAATCTTTGCAAGCCCATGGGATGTAGCCCACCAGGCTCCTCTTTCTCGAGGAAGGCTCCACTTAAGCCCCACTTCCAGAGGACCCTGCTAAAGGACAGGTCTCCAAGAAGTGGACCCTAAGCCTGTGTCTCAGTAAAGTGAGCAATGACCCTAGAGTCAGATTAAGACTAGCTCCTATCTTAAAGCACCTACAAGGTGCCAGAGGCTGGACTTTGCACTTAACATTTGCTGCCTCTCAATCTGATCATGGTCCTTCAGGGTCAACGGCATCCTCCCCGACTGGCAGAGGGATGTCAGTCATGTAAGCCGGTCCAGGGCAGCTTGGAGGCCCATGTTACTCATTTAGTGTCTCCTGCGTCTTGCACTGTGCCTGGGGCTAGACAGACATGTGGCTAACATTTGCTGAGTGTTGGATGAGATTAAAAAGTGGAAGAACTTGGATTCACACCTAGGATCTTTCCCTCCCAAGCTTCCCCTCCCCCACTGAATTTCCTCTTTGGAACAGACAGCTTGTAGAGCAGGGCAGAGAGGGACAGGGGCCAAGCCCTGCCTGTCTAGACCCTTGGCTGCCCATTTGTAAATTAGCAGCAATAAAATGCATTCCAAACGGCTCTTGCATTAGAGCTAAATGAGCTATTTTAAGTGAACAGGGCTTTGCAAACTGTAAATTGCCACATAAGCATGAGGAAGTGAAATGACAAGGGAAGCGGGCCACCGAGACTCTGCCTGCACCAAGGTGCTCTTATTTTGAACACAACCTTCCACTGCTAATGCATCAATTTATTCCCAGAAAACCTTGCACTGTGTCCCCGAGCGGCTTCACCCAGAGCCAGCCACTCAATTAGTAAGTCCCCATTACCCTGCAAAAAACCCCAAACAAACAGAAAGCCATTTCCTTGTACCTAAACAACAGGATTTTCGACTTAAAACACAATGCCAGCCTAATTAACTAATTAGACGACAAAATAAATAATTATCCAGTATCAGTGAGAAAAAAAGGAGATGCGTTAAAAGGTTACCCAGAGTCATTGTTTCCCTTGGAAAGGGATCAAGCCAGCTTCACCAGGAACTGGAGAGTTTTATTTGTGGGTTTCAGTCAGAGACCTCTCCCAAGCTGCTCGATAATTACACACGTCTCCCGGTAATGGCAGAGCCCGTCCACGCAAACTTTCTGGATGATGAGCAGTGCAGTCTCTCGCCCTGGGCTCCCACTTCTTTGCATGATGCAAGGCTATTTCTCAATACTCTTCCTGAACACACTTATTGGAGCTGTAGCATCTTACAGAATGGGAGAGGCTGATGCTGTTTATCAAATGAGATACAGGCACATGGACATGTTCTGGCCCCCTCCTTTGTATGTCTCAAGCAAATTGCTTTCATATCATTGCAATTCTGAGTTCCCAGGAATGTGATCTGGGCTAAAGGTTGAGAAGCTTTCCATCCCATAATTCTGTAAGACCAGAATCTATGCAAGCGATCTAGATTCCCTCATTAGTTTTAAAACGGAGATGGCGGCCAGAAGTATGCATCCATTGTGGAGGTTGGTAACACCCAGTGGTCCTTTCTGACACCCCCGAGGAATGTGCTCTGGGCAAAGCTGATGTGCTGTGCCCAACCCAATGGATGCTGTTCCCTTCTTCAGGGAATGTGGATCTGATAATGCTAGCAAATGAAATTTTAGAAAAGTCCCTAAATGAAGGAAAAGGTATCTCAAAGATTAAAATTCCGAATCTCAAAATGAAACTGGAGCTTGGCTGGAGGGAAGAGGATCCTGGATGTGGGACAGAATGAGATGGTGAGACTGTTACCCTTTCAAGGAAAAGAACAAGATGGATCTTAGGATGACAATGAATTTCCAGTGAAAGCAATTTGCATGGCCATAAAAGGACTTCATTTCTTGCTTGTAACCTATAGAAGGACTCTCTCCTTCCCCACTCTTTTCTTCTCTTCATTCAGATCTATGAAGTGGTTGCTAGTTCGCAGACGCTGTATAGACACCAAGAATCCAAGAGGGACAGCTCCATCCTTTTCCCCACGGAACTGATATTCCTGCCAGGGAGGCAAACATTACCCAGTTTTGCAATTAGTTATTTAATGAAATGGTGATAGATGCTGCAAAGGACACAGCTGGGATTTAAGAAAGAGCCTGACTTGCAGTGGTTGGAGAAAGAGGACTTTTAGCTGAAATCTACATGAGTCAGGAGAGGCAGGCAGGGATCAGCTCATGCAGAGACGAAGAGGTTGTGATTTTTATCTGAAGACCAGTAAGGAGTGGTCAACCCCACGAGCAAAGATCAGATGGAAAGCTTTGAATTCCAGCTGAGAGTGATGTAAGCTCAGACTGCTGAGGCAGGAGTGTTCATGGTGAGAAGCTGACAGATATGAGTGATACTGAGGCGTCTGTCCACAGCGTTTGCTGTTTGATTCAATTGCGCTGGGGGCAAGGGTTTTCCAAATATGACTCCAAGGGACATCTCCAAGGATGTACCTTCTGCCACGGGATGGATGGTGGTGCAGTGACCAGAATAGTTGGTGCAGAACTTCCTACAACCACCTGGAGAGTCAGTCAGTCTCAGTCTGCTCAACTCTGGGCGACAACTCAAAGTGTGTGCCCTCTGCCCCCCTGGAGGGATAAATCACGCAGGAATGGGGGACCCTCATGCTCATGAAGGGGGCTGCTAATGCAAGCCTCAGATCAGAATGCATGGAAGCCCAGGTGGGCTGGTGGAGAACCATGGAGCCCAGGTACGCATGGTGGGAGTTGGTATAAGCAGCACAGGTGGGTGTAGAGATGGGCAGCTTGGCTTGAATCCTGGATGTGCCACTTAGCAGAAGAACGGCCCTGGGCATGCATCTCACCCTCTGGGCCACTCTCTGTGGAGTGAGGGTGCGGATGGCACCATGCGTGCTCATCACTTGATCATGTCTGACTCTTTGGCAACCCCATGGGCTGTAGGCCGCCAGGCTGCTCCGTCGATGGGATTTCCCAGGCAACAATACTGGAGTGGGTTGCCCTTTCTTTCTCCAGGGACTCTTTCTGACCTGGGGATCAAACCCGTGTCTTCTGCTTGGCAGGTGGATTCTTTACCACTGTAACCCTTGGGAAGCTGAGGATGGCATCAGCCTCAAAGTGAAGACTGGATGGAATGGAGAAGCTACAGCTCTCATGTGGCAGGTCACTAACAGCCACTATCATGACTATTCCCACTAGTAGAGGAAAAAGCAGGCTCAGTACCCAAGTGAAGGGGCAAATGGCAGGGGCAGCATTCACAGAAGGGTCTGAGGGCAGATGGTATCAGGAGGAGGGAGCAGCAGGGGCCTTTGCCAGAGGCAGCGGCAGGGGGCAGAGATTCATCAGCACTCCCTACTTTTACTTTCTGAAACACTCAGATTTCTGAGCCCAACAACAAATGCCCAGTCTGCCTAATTACAAAAAATCGAGGGCCAAAGTCTTACTACAAGGAGTCGCAGTTGTCCAACTGTCCACGACTCTGAATTCACAAGAACAATCTGACATCGGCCACAGCCAGGGGCCCTGGTCTCATCTGGCTTGCACACACGTTTCATTTGGCCCACACACTGTTACAAAAAAAAATAAGGAATTCACATTTAAAGCTTGGATCCACCACGCTGATGCTTTCAAACTGTGGTGCTAGAGAAGACTCTTGAGGGTCTCTTGGATAGCAAGGAGATCAAAGCAGTCAATCCCTAAAGGAAATCAACCCTCAATATTCATTGGAAGGACTGATGCTGAAGCTCTGATACTTTAGCGCCTGATGTGAGGAGCCAACTCATTGGATAAAACCCTGATGTTGGGAAAGATTGAAGGAAAAAGGAGAAGCGGGTGACAGAGGATGAGATGGTTGGATGGCATCACTGACTTAACTGACCTGAGTTTGATCAAGCTCTGGGAGATAGTGAAGGGCACGGAAGCCTGGCGTGCTGCGGTCCATGGGGTTGCAGAGTCAGACACGACTGAGTGACTCAACAGCAACAACCACCATGTTAAAATCAGCCTTTCCGGAGCCTACTGAGAGAAAAGAAGCCCTGACAAAGCTGGGGTTCACATCCCGAGGTGCCCACAGCCTCCTTGGGCCCAAGAAGTAGACTTTTCCTTTGAGAGAGACGCCTGCTCTCCAAGATGTTGGGGTGCTGTTTGATAACTGTGTTTTCTTATGCCAATCTCTCTACCTTGACACTCCAACTTTTGCAGACTTAGAATTTTTCACTCCTGGTTGAAAACAATGATTGACTATGTTCCAACTAGGACGCCATTTCTTTTGAACGGATTAAGGTGGTCAATAACATTGATCATTTGGGGTACTTTCCGAATTTACTGCAGCCGTGCTCAAGGACGCACCTGGGCTTACCCCAAGCAAAGCTGATTACTGGGAAGTTTTCCTTCGTTTTTCTCCAGAATTCTTCTCTCAAGTCTTCAGCTTGCTTATGCTAGAATCTGGCATCAGTGTCAGTTAGCTCACATTTCCATCTCTGTTTTTTCACGTGGAAGGATCTATATTCCACAGTTCTTCTCCAGGTGTTTTGCCACCTGAATGCTTCTGAGACACACTTGGCCTAAAGTTCTGGTTCAAAAGAATCAAAACTTTCCCCAGGCCCTGAGGGAAATCTTTTGATAATAATTCTCTCCGTCTTCCCTTGATGAGCTGGTGAGGTGATAAAGAGACATGTATGAAGAACCTGCCTCTTCGATTAAAACAAATTTTACAAAAAGGCAATAAAATGGTAGACAGGGAAGGTATTTGGCCCAGTAGCAAAATCAGCTACTTGCAGAATTTCGTTGACCTGAGGACAGCATGTTTTCTCGAATATTTCATAGTGATTATCTGGCAAAATCTCAAAACATTTTTTAATACAAGTTGTCTTTGGTCAATAAATACCAGAACTGAAATGTCCTCAGGGTGGAGATTTACGATGTAAGCACAACAAACACACCTGTAAATCAGGCTGAGAAAGCTGTCAGGTAGCCCACACTACATTTTCCAGCTCTCAGCAAAGGCCACATGTGCTGGGGGTCCTGGCTGGGCCAGACTCCGATTCATGCTCTTCCTCAAAGAACCCGTTTATTCAGTCACAAAGAAATGAACTCCTTTGACTGCATAGATGAGTTTTCCTCTCTCCCACTTGCCTTCACTGGGAATTTGCCCTTTTCCGTTGCTCACAAAACTTCACAGTGGGAGGCCTGTGGCGAACCGGGTTTGCATCCCAGTGGCTGGTGAATTTGGACTCGTTTCTTTTCTTTTTTTTTTTTTTAAATTTTTATTTATTTATTTGGCTGCTCTGGGTCTTAGTTGTAGCATGTGGGATCTAGCTCCCTGACCAGGGATCAAACCTGGGCCCCCTGCACTGGGAGCTCAGAGTCTTAGCCACTGGACCACCAGGGAATTCCCGGACTCGTTTCTTAAACGCTCTTGCAATGCGCATCCTTATGTGAAAATTGAGGCTTGTAATGTCTACCAGGGGCTTCCCTGGTGGCTCAGAGGTTAAAGCATCTGCCTGCAATGCGGGAGACCCGGGTTCGATCCCTGGATCAGGAAGATGCCCTGGAGAAGGAAATGGCAACCCGCTCCAGTATTCTTGCCTGGAGAATCTCATGGACGGAGGAGCCTGGTAGACTACAGTCCATGGGGTCGCAAAGAGTCGGACACTACTGAACGACTTCACTTCACTTCACTTCACTTCAATGCCTACCTTATAGGTCTGTTATTAGGATTAAATGAGATAAAGTTTGTGAAACGCTTAGTGCAGGGCCTTGCTTATCAGTTCAATTCAGTTCAGTTGATCAGTCGTGTCCAACTCTTTGCAACCCCATGGACCGCATGGGGTCCCACCAGGCTTCCCTGTCCATCACCAACACCTGGAGCTTGCTCAAACTCATGTCCATTGAGTCGGTGATGCCATCCAACCATCTTGTCCTCTGTCGTCTCCTTCTCCTCCGCCTTGTTTATGGAAAGCATCTAATACAGTTTCATTTTTATGGTTAATCTGTATAATGAGTGTGACAATATGCATCTTCTATAAATCACCCTTAGTCTTTACAGAGGTGCTAATTCAAAGGACAGTGTAGACAATGCTCCAAAATAAATAGTCTCCACCCTCTTTGCTTCCTTCCCCTCTTCACCTCCCCTCATCTCTTTGACTTTCTGCCCTTCCTGCCCTTCTGTTGCTGGAGACTCCCTTATCATCTTAAATGATTCCCTGTGTTCAGTTACCATCTACATGTGCCGATGATCCCAAATGTGTGTCTCCCCAACCCTCCCTTTCAGATTCCCAGTATCCACGTCTAGAGAGATCATCCGCCTGACATTTCTGCTAAGGGGTCTAAGACTCAACACTTTCCAGACCTCCCCCATCCGTCCCACCCGCTCAATCTTTCATCCCTGATTTGACAATTCATTGCAGCCGCTAACCTTCCCTGGGCAACACGGAGGAGGCTAAAGAGGCAGAAGGGAGAGTCTGACAAAGTTCGGAGCTTGTGGAGCTCACACCTGGTGGGTCTCAGGAGCCTTTGATCCTGGTGAAGTGTCACCAACAATGTACCAGTCGCCCTGGTCCAATATCTGGGAGTCCACTTGGATGCCTTCCTCCCCTGCATGCACGCTTCCGCCATGTCCTGTGGACTTCGCTTCCTGAGTACTTTTCACTTCTGCTTCTTTCTCTAGTTCTGTGGCCTCCAACCTACTTAAAATCACTGTCATCTGTCACCCTGATGGTGGAGCAGACAACCCTTCCCTGGAACCCTGCTTTCCCCACAGCCATCTCCTGCAGAGCAGTAAGGGTAGCTTTACATACACAAGTCTAAATGTGTGATTCTCCAGCTTAAAACACTCTGCTGGCTCCCCATGGATCTCAGCTAAAACCCAGTGTGTTACAGGGCCCTGCCCACTCAGACTCCGGCCTACATCCCCATCACCTTGTGTTTCCAGCTTCTCTTGTCCTCCTGTTCTGTATTAAGCTTGTTGAAACTCTTTGAGTTTCTCCGCCATGCTGTGATCTCCCTGACCTCCCAATCTTTCTTTCAATTGTTTCCTCTGACCCCTCCCAATTTGCTCGTTCACAGGTCTCCACTGAAACAGAACCTTTTTAGGGGACGTGTCCTTACATGCCTGCCTTTGATGTACCATCCTGGGTCTTCTTTATAAGCTCTTGGCCACTTGAAATCATTCAACTAATTCCAAGATGCAATACCAGGTCTGATGTTTTCCTTTGCACATGGCCCAGGAAAAAAAAAAAAAAAAGTGAACATGAAAATTCCTGGGTATTCTCAGACTTAATCAGAATTCCTAGCAAAACAGGGTCTGGAGATGCATATTTTTAACAAGCTCCACTGATGATTCTCAAGCACAACAAGCATTGTTGCCATGAGTGCTTGGCCCACAGAACAGGAGGGGACTTCTTGCTCCTGGCCCAGCCGGACAGAGAGATGGGAGTGCTTCATGGGACGTTCATGGCCGAGGCACAAACTCTCAGAATACGCTAGGAAGCCTCTAACCATCTCAGGTCCTCAGCTCTTACTGCATAGCTCAGATTTCCAGCTGCCCCCTGAGCACTTGACAAGCACATATTTCACAAAAAGTGGAGAATTTTCTGGAACTGTCAGCAGGAGCAGACTTTCTATTTCCTATACCGGAGGGTCTACCACATAGATTACTCTGCTCCGGCACGCTCCTGACACATGGATAAGCCTCTCTGACAGTAAAAACCCCGTTATCCAAAGTTATAGAGATGGAGAGGCGAATGGAGAAGGCCAGTATTTATCTCTGAGATCCGACTTCCTTCAAGGATATTTTCATCTGTGACATCTCTTCCACTGCTCTTTTAAACAGCTGCTTAAATCTTGCTGTTACTCAAAGAGCAGAGGTTGTCCAACCAGACCTTATTTAATGATTCTGTGGCCTTACATACATTTCTTTAACTTTTCTGGAATTCAGATTTCTTTCCTGTTAAAAAAAATAAAAGGCAGAATGCTCACCTGGAGAGGGGTTGAAATTCGTAAAAGAGCTGGGCACAGGGAGGCCTCCTGGGAATGTGGGCCTTTTTCTCCTTGCCCTCTCCGCAGAATGCACATCAGTCTTCGGTTTCCAAACGGACCAGCGCTGCTCTGATGCCAAAACCACCTCTGCTCTCAGCTTTTAAGTTGTATTATTGTCATGGGTGAACCAGGCGGTAACCATTCTTGCTTTGGTAAAGGACCCTAACTAAGTTTTATTTCATACTTTTTCCAGGCTTCCCCAGTGGCTCAGCAGTAAAGAATCTGCCTACAATGCTGGAGACCCAGTTTTGATCCCTGGATAAGGAAGACATCTTAGAGGAGGGCATGGCAACCCACTCCAGTATTCTTGCCTGGAAAACCCATGGACAGAGGAGCCTGGTGGCCTACATCATGGGTTTGCAAAGAATCAGACATGACTGAAGCCACTGAGCACACATACAAACTTTTTCTGAGATTGACAGGACACGTGGCCTCACTTTTCAAAGGAGGAAATCCAGAGACTGGGAAATGTCAGGTTTTTCCTCTCATCAGTTATCTGGATTCAGACTTTGACTCTGCCACCTACTAGCTGTGTGATGTGGGAATAACCTTCATATCTCCACCAAAACCACAATGCATCTGCTGCGGGGCCCCTGTCTAAGGGCTTGTGGTCCTTTTCCTTCCCTTCACGTTATGATCATGATCTTTATCTTACAGATAAGGAAATTCAGACATACTATTTCAGACAGCATGAAGTAAGCCTACTGTCCTGTTGTCCCGGATCTGATTGCTGGGAATGGTTTTGGGACAGGGGAGTCAAGCATGGAATTGTCATTCAAGACCACCATGGCTGAGTTTTCTAAGCCTAGGAGCCAGAAGTAGGGATGATTAGAGTTAGTACTACATGGGGATGGACAAATGGGGATGGAGTGGACAGCTGAGCAAGGCAGTGCAGGAAAAATGCTTAGCCAGAAGCTGGCCTTGTAAGTGTCAGGATGTGCTATTTGTTACATTTCATGGTAAGGCGGTACTTGGAGCCTCACTGGAAGGCTCCCGTCACCACACTGGCTGTGGCCCTGCTTGCACAGCCTGGTGGAGTCCACTTATGTGCTCCAAACTGTCTGCAGGCTCTTTCTGATGCCCCCATCCTACTAGAAGTGGTTCCAGTGGTTGTAATGGTGCCAGCTCCCACTGATGGCAATGGGCTTCCATGTCTTGGTTAGGAAAGCTATGGGGAGAGGGTGCTTGGTGAAAGGACTGGCCTTGGCATGTCTGCCTGATGTGGGCACAGAGTGGGGAGCCAGGCCCTGGAGCTGCCCCTCTCCTGCTGTTCCTTCCTCCCAGGTCCCTACCTCGTGCGGGCCTTTTGTAGGACTGGCTCTTTGTCTTCTTCATCCTGGCCCAACACTCACCTGGGCTCAATTGGAAGCCTCTCAAATCATCCTCTTTACTGAGATGCTAGACCAGCAGTCAGCAAACCACAGCCAGTCACGGAATCCAGCCCTGGCCTATGTGTATAGCCCTCAAGCTAAAAATATTCTTACATTTGTTAAAGGCTTATAAAAACCAACGAACCAAACAAATAATAAAAACAAAGAAGGATGTGCAATGAGGACCACGAAGCCTAAACTATTTATGATCTGGCCCTTTATAGATACCACTTGCTGAGGCTGTTCTGGACCATCCTTAGCTCTATAACAGTTCCATCTTCCTCTAGTTCCGAGGGCCCCTTCCCCACCCAACTCAACACATCGTGTCACCACCCTGCTCAAAACTCTTTAAAACACCCTGCTTGTAAGCAAGTCACCCTGGAAGCTGCATAACAAAATCTGGGTTTGAACCCCAACCCCTTCCAAGCCTCAGTTTCCTCATCTGAGCAATGGGGTCATGGTGCCAGCCACAGGGGCCCGAAGACTGTGAGCTGTGCAAATGCCTCCTGGCTGCAAAGCACAACTGAATGTGTCAGATGATTTTATAACTCTTTTGTCCATGGGGCAGTGTCCATACTACAGAGCCTGCCTTAAAGGCTATCCCCTGGGGCAAGGGTGAGGCCTTTCTTTTTCCACCTCTTTCCTGTGGTCCCCATGTGATATCCACCTCATGGAGCATTACCTTCATGCTGCCTTCGTTGACAGGGTTCTCCCTGTGTCCTCTTGCTGCTGAGTCCTGCCTGATCATCAAGGTTCACATGTGCTGGGATGCGCCTACGTTGTGTGGTTCCCAGAATCTGTGGGGACATTTGGAGAGAAGGAGATTGAGACAGAGTGTTCCCAGCTCGGAGGAATTGTGCTCCAGGCCCACGAAGCAGTTAACCATTTCAATCTGTGCACCAGTCTTAAATCTTCTCCTCCCTTTCGTTTCCCTTCTTTTTCTTTCCAACACTCCAGCATGACACAGTGCCTGCTGTGCAGTAAAAATATTTTGGCTGTCTCCCTCTTAAAAACTTTCTAAAAATACACAGAGGCATCTCGCAGGCACACATGGCTCGCTTTGACGGTTGCCTTCCAGGTGACGAAAACACAACCCAAGCGCGCATCACTCGTCGGGACCAGGGTGGACAACTCCTGGCTCAGCCTTGCAGACAAGATGCTAGGGAAGTGGCGGGCATGTCTGACATGAAGCAAAAACTCACTCTTTCTTCTGGCCATTCGAAATATGCAGAACTCTTGTTTATTTGTAGAAATCAGAAGGAAAGAATGTGCCTTAAATGTAAGTAGACTGTGATTCGGGTTTCCCTGGTGGCTCAGACAGTAAAGAATTCAGCTGCAATGCATGGGACATGTTTTGATCCTGGGTTGGGCAGATTCCCCTGGAGAAGGGAATGGCAACCCACTCCAGTATTCTTACCTCCATGGACAGAGGCGCCTGGTGGGCCACAGTCCATGCGGTCACAAAGATTCTGACACAACTGAGTGACTGACACTTTTACACATACAGAATGTGATTCACCTCTTTCGTGTTGTAAGATCTGCTCAAGGGAAATAAGAAGCTCTGAAACGCTTCAACTTTCCCTTCTTTACAGACCTAAATTACTTGCCTGGACTTGGTTAAACTTTTCTTTCACTGAGGGAGGCATTGTCTAGCCCCGAAGACCAGTGAGCAGAGAGCCAGGGAAAAGGCTCTAACTGCCGCCTGCCACTAGCCTTGGACAAGTCACGGGTTGTCTCAGACCTTCAGTCACTTTTTCTTAACGTTGTGAGTGTTAGTCACTCAGTGGCGTGCAGCTCTTTGCGACCCCATGGACTGCAGACCGCCAGGCTCCTCTGTCCACGGAATTCTCCAGGCAAGAGGACTGGAGTTGGTTGCCACTTCCTTCTCCACTAAACATTTCCTTCTCCACTAAATAGATGAGCTAGCAGACCCATTCCAGCTCTAAAATTCCATGATCTAGTTTTTGCTGTTCAGTCTTCCCGTTGTATCTGACTCTTCATGACTCCTTAGACGGCAGCATGCCAGGCTTCCCTGTCCTTTACCACCTCCTGGACTTTTGCTCAAACTCATGTTCATTGATTTGGTGATGTCCTGCCGTCTCATCCTCTGTCATCCACTTCCCCTCCTGCCCTCAATCTTTGCTAGCATCAGGGTCTTTTACAATGAGTTAGCTTTTCACATCAAGTGGCCAAAGTATCAGAGCTTCAGCATGATATGTTAGCTGTTCAATATTTAAGACATAGTGTCTAAACTGCCATGATTTTTTAGCTATCTAATATTTAAAACATAATGCGGGTCTAGAAAATAAGAGCATTTCTTTTATTGCCAATAGTTACAACTTTGCAAGCTGATGCATATGATTTTCATTCAATGTCCTCTTCACCATGGGGCGAGTGCTGTGGCTACAGCAGTGTGTATTTATACGCTGATCTCTGTGTGTCAGAAGTTTATAACATGCCGTTGTGGTTGATATCATTCCCATTTCACAGATGATACCAACTGAGGCTAAGTAAAGTTGAAATTAATATTCAGATTCATATCTATGGTATGAGCCCATTCTAATCAAAGGGCCTCAGTCTCATTGAGCATTCCCACAGCAGGCCTTCAAATAATTAGTCTTTCAGGGCATTCAGAGGTATGAAGCATTCTTAGTTTTGATACATTATTAAGTGAAAGTGAAAGTGTTAGTCGCTCAGTAGTGTTTGACTCTTTGGGACCTCATGGACTGTAGCCCACCAGGCTCCTCACTCCATGGCAAGAATTCTCCAGGCAAGAATACTGGAGTGGGTTGCCATTTCCTTCTCCAGGGGGATCTTCCCAACCCAGGGATCAAACCCGGGTCTCTGGCATTGCAGGCGTATTCTTTACCATGTGAGCCACCAGAGAGGCATTATTAAGTACGGCAAACCTATTTTGGATCACAATTATTTCAATATATTACTTCCTATGATGTCTTAGTATTGTCTTAAAGCTTCTTGCTTATTTTGTGCCTAAAATAGCCTCATTTAAGAATCTTAGGTAATTCAGTCTTTTCACAAAATCAAGATTCTTTAATGCATGCCCTGATTCACTCATTCTTGTATATCTTTGTTACCATATTAGGCTTTCATAATCAATGCATCTTGGAAATACGAGATTAAACAAAATTACATCAGTGTCTTTAAAGTAGGGCTTTCCAAAGCCCACGATATAGATATATTTTTGGAATATCTAAGTGGGTGTATAACTTGTTGCCTTTCCCAAAGTTATTTCACCCTAGAACACTTCTATCATTACACTGGTATCTGCAAAAAAATCAGTGCTACCCCAAATTAATCTGAATTTCTCTCACTGATGCTGAATTTATGGGCCTTGCTACAATGTTAAAAAAGGAATAAGGGTTGTTATATTTTAGACATTACATTGTTTCCAAAGCATTTATCTTTTTAGATTTCAAAAATAATCCTGAGAGATGGTTATGATTACTGCACTGTATTCGCATAGCAATGGGAATCTCAGTTCAAGGTGGTACACAGAATAAATGCTTACTTCCCCTCACTTCTGTGAACACGTGGGAAAGTTGGGGAAGTATTGGCAAGGTGTATTAAGCACACTCGTTGTTGTTCACTTGCTCAGTTCTGTCTCACTCTTTGTGATCCCATGGACTGCAGCATGCCAAGCTTTCCTGTCTTTTACTGTCTTCCGGAGTTTGCTCAGATTCATGTCCATTGAGTTGATGATGCCCTCCAACCATCTCATCCTCTGTCGCCCCTCCTCCTGTTGCCTTCAGTCTTCCCTAGCATCAAGGTCTTTTCTAATGAGTAGGCTCTTTGCATCAGGTGGCCAAAGTGAGTGATCTAAAACAAGAACAGAGAGTCTCCAATACTGGACATGGGAATACTTCCTGGAAAGAAGGCACTTGTTGTGCTCAGGAGGATTTGAACCCCTGAGACCCAAGGAAAGAGTCCAGTCCCAAGCAAGGGCCTGGATCTCGGCCTTGAGTCCTTGGAAGGGTTGGAACAGTTACTTAATCTGCACTTAGTCTGTGAATCTGCAGGGAGCGCTGAGATTTGCTACCTGACCCCCATCTCTAGACTCCGCTCTGCTATCTGTTTACACAAGAGCGTGACTTGCTGCTGTTGCTAAGTCGCTTCAGTCGTGTCCGACTCTGTGTTACCCCATAGATGGCAGCCCACTAGGTTCCTCTGTCCCTGGGATTCTCCAGGCAAGAATACTGGAGTGGGCTGCCATTTCTTTCTCCAATGCATGAAAGTGAAAAGTGAAAGTGAAGTCACTCAGTCGTGCCTTACTCTTAGCGACCCCATGGACTGCAGCCCACCAAGCTCTTCCGTCCATGGGATTTTCCAGGCAAGTGTACTGGAGTGGGGTGCCATTGCCTTCTCCATTACACTTGACTAGCTGGATTCAAAGGCTGCTTATGAAACCTGTCTCCCATGTAACAAAGTGCTGCTCTAGCACAGCCTGAGAACTATCCTGGCCACATTCCACCTCAAAACAAACTTAGGGGGCTCTATTCTAGTACTGATATTTTACAGCTAATCCAGGGATTTGAGCAATGCCTTCTGCCCATGGCAGGACTGGAGTCACCAAAGGGTAGAGAGTGTTCTAAGTTCCACATGGAGTGTGAGGTCCAAACTCAGACGTGAGCAGAACACGTGACTGGGAGCCGTGACAATGCATGAGAGTCCTAGGAGGCAAGGAAGAGAAATTCCCCAGGATGACGATGACCGCACAGCCAAGAGGAGCAAACACGGAAGGAAGCTGAAGTCCATGGGAAACAAACAAACATTCAGGGAGTGGAAGAATAGTCACCTGATGAAAAGATCACAAGGACATCTGAAAGGAAATTTAAAGTATTTTTCACATCTTGAAAAAAATGAAGCTGACAAAGCAGTCATAAGCAAAGGAAAGAAGTCCACGGAGTAGAAGAGACTTCCAAATGCTAGCAGGAATTTCGGATGGAAAAAGCAATGATAACTTTCTTGTGCAAAAATGTATTTTTTAAAGATAAAACATCCCTTGCAAGATGTGCTTAACAAAGAAAGATCCAACATCATAACAGTACAAAGAGACAACAATCTTGAAAAGTTGAAACAGAGAAGATGACCTGGCTAGAAGCCGCAATGTCTCTCCAGTTCTAGGAGAAGAGACCAGACAGGACAGGATGCTGGACACACATGAGGGATATTGAAGATGTGCTGTGAAGATATTCCAATCACTGGCTGGGGTCATCCAGAGAAGCCTCCAGACACAACAGGTAAAAAGAAAACCCTATGATATATCTGAGAAAATTAAAAAAAAAAATGGATTTCTTACAAACGAATGAAGATCACACAGACATCAGACTTCTCATCAGCAGTACTGATTCTAGATGAATAAGTAAGCAAAATATCCAAAGAGAAAATAGAAGCTCTCTGTTAAGAATTCTTTCCTCTTCCCAAGAAGTTATCAAGAGTGAGGATAACATGAAAATAAAGACATATAATGATATACACAAACTAGACGATTGACTACAGACCTTCTCTGGCGAGCAAGACGCCCTGGAGTGAAGGCCAATTCATGATGGCCAAACCTGCCCACCACCTAGTTGTGTATGCTCTGTGGGCTAGGAGTGGATTTTACATTTTAAAATGACTGAAAGGAAGTCAGAAGATGAATGAAAATTTTTGACACATGGAAATGATATGGAATGCAAAATGTCAGTGCCCATAATTACATTTCTTGGGACACAACCACGCCCATTTGCTTATGTGGTGTCTGTGGCTGCTCTCAAGCTACAGAAACACAAGTTCTGAGTACCTGTGGCAGAGACCACATGGCCTGCAAAGCCTAAAATAGTGATTTTAGGCTTTAGCCTAAAATAGTGTTTCCTTACAGAAAGTGATTATATGTTTCCTTCATACCCTGCTGTAGCAAGAAAAAGTAGTCATCCAGGAAAAAGGAAGTAGATGAAACAATGAGAGTAAAAAATATAATCAATGACTATTTTCAGAAATGTGAAATACAAATAATACTCTTAACTAAGAATCACAGTGTGCATGCTAAGTCGCTTCAGTCATGTCCAACTCTTCAGGGCCCCATGGACCTTAGACCACCAGTCTCCTCTGCCCATGCGATTCTCCCAGAAAGAATATTGGAGTGGGTTGCCATGTCCTTCTCCAAGGGATCTTCCTGACCCAGGGATTGAACCCACGTCTCTTACATCTCCTGCACTGGCAGGAGGGTACTTTACCCCTTGCAGCACCTGAGAAGCCCCAATAATCATAGTATAATAATTATTATTTAAAAAATCCAAAATGTGTAAAATCATACGGAACTAAATTTCAGATGAAAATGTAATGGGGTAGGGGGCTTGGGGGAAAGAAATAAATGATCAGTGCAGATTGTCTTGCTCATGACAGTGGAGGTAGTGATGATACGTTGTCTTTCAGAGGAAAAAAAACTAGTATGTATATTGAAATTTTTGAGACATTAAAAAATAAAGAGAACGTATAATTCTTAAATTAGTAGCAATAAAACCAAAAAGCACTGAAGAAACCTCAATCATCTAATGGAAGGAGACACTGGGGAAAAACAAGAAAATAAAAAGCAAAGTGTGGAGAAGGCAGAAATAAGCCTCAAGTTTGAGTAATGGCAATATGAAACACGTTAAACACACCTAAAACAGACCCACCAAAAATGACAAAATGCTGTTTGCAAGAGGTCTAGCTAAACAAATAGCTCCAAAGATTGAAAATGGATGGCTAAAAAAAAAAAAAAAAAAGAAGTGAACTTACTTACAAAATAGAAATAGACCAAAAGATAGAAAACAGACAATGTTACTGGAGGGGAAAGGCAAGGAGGATAGATTAAGAGTTTGGAATTAACATATACACACCACTATATATAAAATAAATAAACAGCAAGGTCCTACTTTAGAGCAGAAGGAACTATACTCAGTACTTTTAATAACCTCTAAAGGGAAAAAATTTGAAAAAGAATATAAATATATATATATATTCTCTATCTAGGCTTTCCTGGTAGCTCAGCAGTAAAGAATCTGCCTATCAGTGCAGAAGATGCAAGTTCAATCCCTGGGTAGAGAAGATCCCTGAAGAATCATTAAGACCTTATCTTCTGGGTGTGCACCCAAAAGAGCTGAAGGAAGGCACTTGGATAGATAATCTGTACATCCATATTCAAGGGAGCATTATTCCCAAAGTTGTTGTCAGTGACTCAGTCATGTCTGACTCTTTGTGACTCCCTGCAGCACTGCACGCTTCCCTTTCCTTCACTGTCTCCTGGAGCTTGCTCAAATTCATGTCCATTGAGTTCACAGTAGCTGAATGTAGAAACGACTCAAATGTCCATCAACCGAGGATACATCGATAAGCAAAACGAAGTAATGTTCTATCTAGAGAACGATTTTATTCACCCTTTTAAAAGGATGACATTCTAATATGTACTAAAGCATGGATGGTCTTTAAGGACATTATGCCGAATGAAATAAGTCAGAGGTAAAACAACAAATATATATGACCCCACTTACATGAGCCTCCAACAATAGCAGATTCATAAAGACAGAGAATAGAACAGTGGTTTCCAGGGTCTGGGTGTGGGAGGACAGCAGGAAGTTATTTTTGAGAGTGGAGGGCTTTTTTTTTTTTTTTTTTGGTTTGGGATGATGAAAAGTTCTAGAGGTGGGTGGTGATAAGAGTTGCATAGCGATGTGAAAGTATTTACTGCCACTGAATCGTATGTTTAAAATTATTGAGGTGGTAAATTTTACATTATGTCTATTTTGAATAAAATAACATAAAAACCATGTTTCCCGACATCTTTGCAGGTAGGATGTAGGTGAAAGTAGTTTGATGAGGCTTTGAGGGAGGGACCACTCCCTGACCCTGATCCACCTTTCCTGTCTCTCTCTAGCTCTGTGCACGCTCCCCTGGAACGAGGGGCCGTCCCTGGGGACCCCCATGTGTTTCCCCTTGGTAGAGCATGTGGCAGGATGTCCGAGGTCCTCACTTGGCTCAGACAGCCTGGACCAGACCCTGACATGAAGGCCATATGGTGAGTCGACACAGATCTGCCTTCCTTTTGTCAGAAATCCTTCATCGTGTCCTGATTTCATGATGCGATTTCACTGGAATGTAGCAGGAAGAGCAGCATGTTGTAGAATTAATTGCATTCAGCTTTAGGGCCTGGGACTAATTGATACGCAGCCCTAAGTGCGTGGAAAGTGGGTGTGCAAGGCTGCTCTGCGGGCCAGGGGGAGACGCACTTCCTGTGACCACGTCCACTTCTTCCAGACTTTCTCCCTGGCCCTCTCTGAGCCAGCTCACCAAGCCACGCTCCTGCTGTTTCCCCTTGTCAAAGGTGATGGATCTTCTGCCCCAGGGGATGGCGAACAGCCCCAGGTGACACACCTCATAATGGACCACGCTGAGAGCCAAACGGGAACCTGTCTGCTTTGAGTTTCTTTTCTTTCTGAATCTGTTGCGCTCATTCAAAGAAAGTGTCTCCTACACTCTTCCTTAGAATTCTGCTCTTTTGTCCCCAGAGGACTGCTCAGGAGCTTATTCATTATTAGGGGAAGAAAGATGAAAGGGCTGCATTTTTTTTTCCAGGGGGAACTTATACGTGCTGAAAGGTTCCCAGCTGATGGACGTTTTGGGCTGCCAGCCCTTCGCTTGCTCCTGGAATCAACCTGTTTCCTAGCATCTGGCTCCATCCTTCATGGGAGGCTCCAGACTTTCTGGAAGAACAGGGAGCTTTTGTCTGTAATTTTTGGTGCCCCTTAAATTACAAAGCTCTGGGCCCCTTTCTTCTCTCCTTTTTCATTGCCTAGATGAAGCTTAACTGTCACCTGAAATTCTCTAACAATCTTCATCAATTATGAAATACACACTTATTGAAGAAAAGCAATTCTGTTCAAAGCACTGTGCTATTCATGGGGACCATGAATAACCAAGTCTCGGTTCTCCACCAACTCACAGTCTAGGAGCAAGTGTGGTGTATAAACAGATAGTGATGATTGGTGTTTATTAGAGGCTTACTATTACATATATTGCCATTTAATCTTTTACACACTGTAACCTCATTTAATCCTCCAAACAAATACCTGGACAAGGAAGGTGTTATTATCAGACCATTTTAGGGATGTGGGAGTTTCAGATGAGAGAGTGGGGAGGTATAGCTGGGGTCCCTCCTTTATCCAGGGATGGCAAAGGCCACACTCTTACAGTGGGTGAGGAGATCAGTTGCATTAGAAAGCGATGCTCACTTGCTTAAAGGATGAAGGAGGGTGGTATTAACTCTGTCGCTTAGAACAGGGTAGAAACTAAAGTTTCCAGGACAAATCAGAGTTAATTAGGGAGTGGAAGAAACATAGACCCACAGTCCCTGTGCAGAGCCTCATGTTGGCACAAGTGCAAATAGTCTAGCATCGCTAATGCCTTTAGCAATTCTGGAGGGCAAGTGGGATGCAGAGAGCAAGGGCCAGGCATTGAGGGTGGGAAGTGAGTGGGACCAGGTCTTGGGGGTCCTGCAAGCCTTTCTAAGGAGCTTGGGTATCTTCCCGTGGGAGACAGAAGAGTCAGGTATATTTTCAGCAGGAGCTGATGTGATGGAAAACGCATGTAACGCTGTTTCCGGGGGCCAGGCACATAGTAGGTGCTCAATTCCTGCCTGTGAAACAAACCAGTTTGCTCGGGATGCATTTCTGAGTTTCTGGTTTAGATTGTTCACTAACACAATGAGCTAAACTGCAGTAAAAGCCAACAATATGTCTATTACATGCCCATGTCTGTTTTAGACCATTCACGGAATAATTATCAGGATGGCTAACAATGGATGATTTATTATAAATATCAGCTTTGCTGCTTGTCAATTCAGAACCAAAATATTTGCCCATTTCCATCCCAAAGGGAGAAATCGAGTTAGTTTGTTCCCCATGTTATAACTATGAAATTAAATTAAATGAACTGAATGAAATTCATGGGGGTAAATAAACTATTTAATTTAATTCACACGATGAAGAATAATCCTGAATACATCTATAGTTGGCTAAATAAACCAATTAACTCTTTTCTCTTTAGACAGCGGAAGCCAGCAGTGCAGCCAGGACAAAAGAATAAAAGAGAAAAAAACGTGTCTTAATTAGATGTAGTCCGAATGCGTCTTGGGCCACTACGCTGACTCCCGGCTCTTTCACCACCTTGCCCGATTCTGACATGGGCTTCAGGTTTGTCTCTTTCTTGTCTTCCTGTGTTTTGTTGTTTGTTTGCTTTTAAATCATAAATTGAGAGACAAGTCTATGGGGTCAAGTGGACCAAGGCTTAAATGCATGGCTGGCCAAGCTCAGGCAGGTTATGCAACCTCTCAGCATCTTCACCTCTAAAAAAGGGGAAAAAAAAATAAAATGGGGATGATCACAGCGACTATTTCCTGGCTGAGGATGAAGCGAGGCAGTGATGTAAAGGCGTAGCCCAGTGCCTGGTGCCTAAGCATTGCGTCCTTCCTGGGGTTTCCTGCTGGCTTGCATTCTCACCTGCCTGGGACGATGGAGATGCCCTACTCCAAGAGTCGGGAGAACTGAATGCTTTCAGCCACTTTTACCTGAGCACCTACTATGTTCCTGGCTTTTGACCTGAAGTATCGGAAGCTGATAGGTAAAGTAAGTCCCCTGCAGACAAACCTTCAAGTTGTGAACTTTCAAAGTTGCAAACATGTGTTCACATACCCAAGCATGTACGTTAGTTCCCGTGTCACATGTGTGTATTCCCTGCAAGTGGTTAGGCTTTGGGGAACTTTACTGTACACACTGTATAGAATACAGTGTCGCGGTAGCTTTATTTCCAGCCCAGCAGGTCCAGAAGCAAGGAAAAGTAGCAGTGATGTAGCTGGTACTACTGTACTTTTCCAAAGTACTGTATTGTAAGATTGAAAATGTTTCACTTTTGAGATCAGACGCATCCAGGGTGGTATTGCCATAGGAAACCAGAGCTTGGTAACAGCCTAGAGGGGTGGGATGGAGAGGAACGTGGGAAAGATGTTCAGGTGGGAGGGGACATAGGTAAACCTGTGGCTGATTCATGTGGTGTTTGGTAGAAACCAACACAATACTATAAAGCAGTTATCATTCAGCCAGAAATAAATTTTAAAAAATTAAGGGAAGGGGCTTCAGGATGGGGAACACGTGTATACCTGTGGTGGATTCATGCTGGTGTACGGCAAAACCAATACAATATTGTAAAGTAATTAGCCTCCAATTAAACTAAATAAACTTATATTAAAAAAATTTTAAAAAGATCAAAGTTGTTTTTTTGTGTTTGTTTTTATATATGATTTGTGTGGAAAGTATTATAAGCTTGTTAGAGTACAGTACTATATAGCTGATCACGTTAGTTGATCACACAAACACACTGGACCTATGAATGCGCTGTCAAAACGGAACACCTTCATATGTAGGTGACTTACTGTATATGAATGAGATCCCCCAGGGCTGCTCTGCAGGATTCTACAGTCTAGCAGATAAATCAAGGGGGTGCCTACACATGTCAAAGAACTAGAATTACACAAGAACATGCTGAATGGGACTCCACACTTTAGCCAGACTCTTATCAGTGTCTTGGCTCCTAGAACTCGGTGACAGTGAGGGTCTCAGGAAACTGGTATGCAGTCTCTGACAGCATTTTCAAGCCCAATAAACCCCATCCCTGTCTCTACCTGACTCTGATTCTTGTAACTGAAACTGATTCAGAGTAGTCTGGGGGCTGGGGTGATACTAAGAGCTGCTTCCGGTTGGCCAGGGGTCAGTATCAGCAGAGGGAAGAGTGAGAGAGGGCCTGCGGTCAGCAGAGACATCCTGGACAGTGTGAGGATCCCAGGTCAGTCCAGGTGTGGCATGGAACTTGTCCCTCCTGGGGCCTCAGTTTCCACATCTGTGAATGGGGATGCAAGGAGTTTCCCTCCAATTCTGAGACTCTGTAGGCAGATATTCCTGTGCAATGAGTGCAGCAGCTCTGTTCCCCAGAGAAATGAAATTAACTATGCGTTTTTCGGGCAGCATACTTTGTGCGCACAACAGCTCTGTGAACTGAAGTTGATGCTGAGTGAATGGGAGAGGGGCTGAACCCAAGGAGCCCACCATCCAATGGGCCACAAAGAAACACAGCAATACTCATGGAAGACTGGACAGGTGCCAAAGTGTCGAATACCCGGTCAGGACTCAGTAAACCATGATGGAAACGGTACCCAACTCAGTCCTGGGGGAATCAGCAAAGATTCAGTTCCTGGAGGGACTGAAGCCTTGCATGAGTCATCAAGGACATGAATGGGAAAAGGAGGTGCAAAGCATCAGGTCATCTGGTGCACAATCTAGGCTGTGAGATGCAAGCTGTTGATGTTGCTGAAACTGAAGGACATGCCACAGAGGCCTGCTCAAATTAAGAAGGGCATTCTAAGTTTTTTTTTTTTAATTATTATTTTTTTAAGTTTTATTTTATCTTGGAGTATAGTTGATTTACAATATTGTGTTAGTTTCAGGTATACAGCAAAGTAATTCAGCTGTATGGTGGTTTAGTTTTTAACTTGTGTTCGACTCTTTGTGACCCCTTGGACTTTAGACCTCCAGGCTCCTCTGTCCATGGGATTTTCCAGGCAAGAATACTGAAGTGGGCTGCCATTTCCTCCTCCAGGGGATCTTCCCCAGCCAGGGACCAAAGCTCACGCATTGCAGGCAGATTCTTTATCAACTGAGCCACCAGGGAAACCCTCAATTGTATGTATTCATCCATCTATTTTTTTTCAGATTTCTTTTCTCATATACTACAGAATTTTGAGTAGAGTTTCCTGTGCTATACACTTGGTCCTTGTTGATTATCTACTTTATATGTAGCAGTGCATAGACATTCTAAGTTTTGTTAAGAAATTGGAACTGGGTCCTGCTGGTACAGGGTGACCTTGAGGGTGAATAGAAATTGTAGTGGTGCAGAAAAGAAAGCAAGAGAACTTGAGAAGATAAAAATCTTTAGGATGCTTGCGAGGCAGGAAAGGGAGAGAAGGGTACTTTCTGTCTTGAGCCATTGTGGTGGAGGGCACCCAAACCACAGGGGATGGGAAACTCGGGAGGTGAGAACTTCTGGTTTGGAGCTGCAGGTGTGAGGAGCTGAGCAGCTTTTGGAAGGGAAGGGTGTAAGATGGAGATCCAGAGTTCAGAGAGAGGGGTTTCAAGGTGGAAGATGCAGATTTGGACTCTAAGATAGCGCCAAAATAGCAAGGAATGAGAGGCGCAGAGCCGACAGCGCTTGGTGCTTCATCAGATGAGCAAACTGTCTCTCCCTGTCCCCACCCTCTACTGTCATCTAGCCACCCCCATGTGGCTCCAGTCCTCCCAGCCTTGGAGAGAAAAGGGCCAATCAGAGTCTGTTCCCCTCCCTCAGTTTAAGTCTCTGTCTTCAAACAGTGACAGGGGAGGACCCAGCATTTGACGGATCATCCCTCCCAAACCACCCTGTGTAGATGTTCTTCTTTTCCCAAGCTCCCTTAATTCCATGAGGTTGTTAATGACAGCTTGTCAAGTGAACTTCTTCAGAAGAGCCCAGCCTCAGAATGCAAAGCACAACTGTGTTCAGCAGGTTCTGCTAAGGCCCGGGGTCCCTAGCAACTTCCACTGCCTGGTGCCCTCGAGGGAAGACGAGCAATCGTAAGAGTCTAGGGCCGTTCCAGGAAGGTGGGCTTCCCTGGTGGCTCAGTAGGTAAAGAACCTACCTGCAATACAGGGGACCTGGGTTTTATACTTGGCTCAGGAAGATCCCTGAAGGAGGAAATTGCAACGATTCCAGTATCCTAGCCTAGGAAATCCCACGGACAGAGGAATCTCGTGGGCTTCAGTCCATGGGGTCATAAAGAGTCTGCCATGACTTAGTTACTAAACTACTATCCCAGGAAGGCAGCAAATGGCATTCTGAACGTCCCCACCTGATCCTGCGCCTCCAGAATATATTTACTCAGAAGTTATTGTATGTTTCTTTGCTTTTGTTTTAAATCAGGGGATTTCTGATTCTTCCTCAGCAACATTCAACAATTCTGAAGGATGCTCGTCGACATAGACCTTAAACCAGCTCCCACTTTGCTCCACCTCCAATTCTGATGTCTTCTCTGCCTTATGTTGTGTGAGAGGAGCCTGCTGGCTTGGCCCAGTGAACTGGGAAGTTGGGGAGGGCTGGACAAATTGACTCATCACCGCCCTTCCCCATCCCCCCAAGAGCCTCTCAAAAGTTCCCACAGGAGGCAGGTGTTCCAGCAAGGTTTGCTGGGATAACGTTGTTTCCCCCAGAACGCATCTCATTGTGTTTGCTCTGTGATGACTCTCAGGGGCTCCTAGATTGGGTTGTCAGTTTCCAGAGTCCAAGTTTCAAGCACGTGTCTTCCACGTGAGATGCATTTATTGGAAGAATGAAAGTATGGGTGCAACATAAAGACCATCTAAGCATTTCTGCGTCTGTGGGTGCTCTCATGCCTCTTTCCTTCCAGTGTGCATTTTTAAAGAAAACTTTCTTGCCTTACTTCCTTTTATATCATCCATTTACTTACCTAACTACACTTAAAGTTTCTGCTTCCTCTATCAGAAACACTACAGAGCAGACTCTGTGTCTGTCTTGCTCTCCCTGCATCTCCGGGGGTTACTGCAAGCCCGCTCCTCAGATGAACTTTGATCAATATTTATTAAATATAAAAAGAACCCACAGTACTTATAACTGGTACTCTTGGGCTCTGCTATGTACTCCTTTCATTCAGTTCTAAATCTACACATCATCTTCTCCAGGAAGAACCCTCACCTCCACGTGCTGCCCCAGCAGAATCTGGCAGGCTTTGGACCACACCATCCTTGCCTTCTGTGTCCATCTTAACTTCAGCTCCGAAAGCATCGTGTTGTGACATCTTGCATGCATGCTTGTTTCCTCCATCCCTTCCTCAGAGCGTGGTCAGGGGTTGGTCAGATGCTTTTATCCATCCTTCATCCTTAACAGAACATGGTGTGTGAACAAATGAATGACTGAGAAGCCTGTTTGCAATTCAACTTTGGGCAAAACTGGAAAAAAATCTGAAAAGGCTCAAGAGCAGATTGAAGGTTTATTTGGGTTTGGGGGGGATTTCCAGACCTAGTCCACTTGGCATCCTACCAGGATAACAAAGAGATGTTCCCTATTACTCAATTTTCTAAAGGCCCAAGCCATAGCTACTGAAATAATTCTCAAAGTTCCTTAATAAACATCAGTCCAATCATTTCAGCTTTTTAGCCATTAGTACTTTACGTCTCTGTCCACTGTCTCCTTTCATCTTCTATCAAAGATTGATCAATATTCATTTGGTGAGTCTCATATGACTGCAACAAGGTACTTTATAAAATTTAAAAAAACATTAATTCTGCCCAACACTCTGCATGTTGGATGCTTTATCACCGTATTCCAGGGTGAAAAAAAAAGCCCAAAGAACATAAATGATTTGACCACATTCATGAGGTTCATACCTAGTGAATCTGCCCTGTTGTTGACCTAACTCTAAAACACTGTTGTTTTTATTTCACTAAAGAGGCACAGGATTGTAGGAGATGTAGGAAATCTTAGCCCTCACCTGGTTCCCACTTTCTACCCAAGGCAAGGATTTCTTAACATTTTCCCTGGAAGAAGCTTTTACTTGTCATCTATCTTCTCGTCTTCCTTGTCACCACTTTTTGTCACTGTCATCCTCCTTATGACCATCACTGGCGTGTTCACCTCGTATGCATCTACCGTCTCACAGCTTGTAAGTCAGAGCCAAAACATGAACCCAGAACTTCCTTGGCCGCTGTGATGCTTTGCCTTGTAGTTCTTAGACTGGGAACTCTTTCCTTCAAGGATGATACGTCCTTTGTTCTATCAACTGTAATGGACAGAAAGGTCTTTAATTAGTATATAAAGAGACCAATCACTTGAATGACCCTAGTTCCTCTGTGTGGATGAAATTTCAATTTCTCATGTATACTACAAATTCTCTTTAGGTATTTGACATGATGTTCTTTAGGACCTATTTTTTTTAAATTTTGTGATTATTTTAACCCCTCTTTTCTGAGCCACGCCCAGATCCATCTCATCCTTGGGGAAAACATGCTGACACAAAATATAAACGCTCCTCCAAGATGAGGTCTGACTTGCCAGCCCTTCTAGGCATGGACTTAGTGGGAGTTGGCTGGTGATGGCTTATGTGAGCAGTGTTTGCAATGATGACGTGGAGAAACTCTCGATGGTAGAGTTTGTGGGGGTGAAAGGGTGAACAGTCACATCAAGCAGTATGGGCTCACAGATAAAGATGGGGAGACAGGCAGTACCTGGAGAACAACCCTCTCCATAAAACGAGCATTTCTGAGATAGGGTGAAGCAGTGTGTGGAGTGAACGGCCATCCTACTCTCAGATCTCTTGGGTCTGGTCTAGCTCTGCCATGAACTTGCTGTGTGCATTGGCTAAGTCACTTTCCTTCTCGGATCTTCAGATAGACCTACTGAAAAATGAGAGAGAGATGTAATGATCTTCCTCTTGCTTCGTCTGTAAAACTTCTCTGAATTGAAGAATTCAGAGGGAACGTATAAAGCTACTGGCTTTAAGACAAACCAAATGTTGATGTTGCTTTGAGAAAGAGATAAAGGCCAGATGTGCAAATGATGAGCTGCTCTCCCCTATACATGTGGAAAATAGAAAGAACACCATGTGGTGACCCTGCCTCAGTGTCTTAAATTTACTTAGAAGTACGAGTGGTGATATAAAAAGGGGGCATAGCCTCTTGAATGGCTAGACCTGAAAAGCTCCTGAAGAGCATAACTAACTCCATCAGCCATTAGCTGGTTGTTGTTGTTCAGCTGCTAAGTTGTGTCTGACTCTTTGTGACCCCATGGGCTGCAGCATGCCAGGCTTCTCTGTCCTTCACTGTCTCCCTGAGTTTGCTCAAACTCAAATCCACTGTGTTGATAACGCCATCCAACCATCTTGCCCTCTGCTGCCCCCTTCTCCTGCCCTCAATCTTTCCCAGCATCAGAGCCTTCTCCAGTCAGTTGCTTTTCGCATCAGCTGGCCAAAGTACTAGACTTTCAGCTTCAGCATCAGTCCTTCCAATGAATATTCAGGGTTGACTTCCTTGAGGATTGACTTGTTTGATCTCCTTGCTGTCCAAGGGACTCTCAAGAGTCTTCTCTAGTATCAGAATTTGAAATCATCAGTTCTTCGGCAACCAGCTTTCTTTCTGGTCCAACTCTCACATCCACATATGATTACTGGGAAAACCAGAGCTTGACTATACAGATCTTTGTTGGCAAAGTGATGTATGTGCTTTTTAACCTGCTGTCTAGGTTTGTCTGTCTACTTTGGCTGCCTCATGTGAAGAACTGACTCACTGGAAAAGGACCCTGATGCTGGGAAAGATTGAAGGCAGCAGGAGAAGGGGATGACAGAGGATGAGATGACTGTATGGCAACATCAACTGGGTAGACGTAAGTTTGAGTAAGCTCTAGGATTTGGGAAAAGCCTGGCGTGCTGCAGCCCATGGGCTCACAAAGAGTCGGACAGAACTGAGTGACTGAATTAGGTTTGTCATAACTTTCTTTCCAAGGAGCAAGCATCTTTTGATTTCAGGCTGCACCCTCCATGCACAGTGAATTACCGGATACAGTGTCATTTTGATAATTTAAATTTTAAAGGAAATTTCATTGAGTTGGTCAGAATGGTAGGCAATGAACTAGCTGTTCCGAGCAGTGAACCTCTTCCCAGATACCTGTTCTCAGTCTCTTCCACTTGGAGAAACAAGGTTGAGGTCAGTATAAGCTCACATTTACCACACTAGAGCTCAACTTTCACCAGACCATTGGCTTATATTTTAAGATCAATTATTAACATATGGGGTTCATAGTAAAGTAAATGCTTCTTATATGAACTTAATACTGAAGTGATCACAGCTAATTTATCAGTTATTCTTTAAAGAAATTACAGATTGTATTTTATTATTTACATAACAATCTGATCATGTTCAGTTTCAAACTGCATGAAATACGAAGCCCTCTGGAATGGAAATGGTACAGTGGCTATCTGGATCTACAGCTTACTTACACCACCTTTGATACTTTGCCAAATAAACTGAAGTGTTCATAAAACCATACAATAAATTTAATAGTTTTTCTCTTTGTCACAACATCAAACAAAAATGGCCAGACCAGTTTCTGCACGCCAGGGTTGGATGGCTAAGTGTAAAACTTGTGGCCTAGAGTGTAGGTGATGTTCATTTTGGGGACCTTCAAGGAAGAGGCAGGCACCCTCCCTTTCCCACTGCTGATCTTGATGTTTGATGAGAGTTACGCATGATGACTCACCAGGAAAGATGGACTATATATAGTAGGAATATGTTATGGTCAAAGAGGATGAGAGAGGTTTTGAGAATGAGTTCCACATTGAAAGTCACAAGGGCGAAGCTTTGAACTTTGTTGCAGTCTGGCTTTGCAATAGGATCAAACCTGCTTATTATGAGGAAACCATGTATTCAAGAAGAGTAGACTCAGAGATTAACTTACTCAGTGATTGTTAGTAACTCTAAGCAATATGAAGAGATGTGTGAATTCATACGTATATAACATATTTACTTACATAAAACATGCCTCTAGTAAGATTTATGCATATTAGACATAACACATATAGGTTTGTTTATATCTGTTATGTGGTAACAACTATAATACCAATTTCTCTCAAGATAACAGCTTTTCAGCTCCATTTAAAAAACTATTTATTTATTTTTAATTGGAGGATAATTGCTTTACAATATTGTGATGGTTTTTGCCATACATCAAGGTGAATCAGCTATAGATAGGTATACATATATCCTCTCCCTCTTGAACCCCCTCCCACCTCCCTCCTCGCCCTGTTGCTCCAGGGTGTCACCGGGCACGGGCTTTGGGTGCCCTGCTTAATACAGCAAACTCCCGCCGGCTGTCTATTTTATGGATGGCGATGTCTATGTTTCAATTGTATTCTCTGAAATCATCCCACCCTCTCCTTCCCCCACTGTGTCCAAAAGCCTGTTCATGATGTCTGTGTCTCCTTCACTGCCCTACATGTAGGCTCGTCAGTACCATCTTTCTAGATTCCATATATACGCATTAATGTATGGTATTTTCTTTCTCTTTCTGACTTACTTCACTCTGTATAATAGGCTCTAGGTTCATCCACCTATTAGAACTGACTCAAATGTCTTCCTTTTTCTAGCTGAGTGATATCCCGTTGTGTGTATGCACCACAGCTTCCACAAATTCAACAGAAATAGCAAGTACATTTTAACTATTCTTTACGAACACAGGAGTGTAGCGAAAGTGAAAGTCACTCAGTCGTGTCTGACTCTTTGCGACCCCATGGGCTGTCCATGGAATTCTCCAGGCCAGAATACTAGAGTGGGTAGCTTTTCCCTTCCCCAGGGGATCTTCTCAACCCAGGGATCAAACCCAGGTCTCCCGTACTGGAGGCGGCTTTTTTACTAGCTGAACCACCAAGGAAGCCCATACAGGAGTATAAAACCTAAGAAACTTATTAAAACAAAAAGTATTAAAATGCATGATTCTCTAACCAAAATGAGGGACTTCCCTGGCAGTCCAGTGGCTAAGATTTTGCCTTCCAACGCAAGCAGTGCTGGTTCAACCCCCGGCTGGGGAGGCAAGATCCCACATGCCTCCCGGCCAAAAATCCAAAACATAAGATGGAAGCAATATTGCATCAACTTCAATAAAAATTTTAAACATGGTTCACACGGAAACATCTTAAAAGAAAGGAAAAAAAAAAAAAAAAAGAAACACCTAAAATGAGCCATGAAGGAAAACCAACCAGCTAAAGCCCCTCCACACTCCCACCAGCCATGAAGTAGCCTGGAGTGAGGCCACTCTGGTTCAAGGTTGGGCTGGGCCTCGTACCAGCTGCGTCACCGTGGACAGAGGCCTTGTCCCTCGTGGGTTCTGGATTCCCTTACTCTGTAACAGGCCACAGATTCAATGTCCAGCAGCACCGTGCTGAGGATCACAGGAGACTGGGCGTGTGGGGCCGTGTGACATGGTGGCTGGGGGCCGAGACGATCAAGTCTTCTCCACATCTCGGTTGAGTGACTCGGCGTTAGTAACAATGAGCTTCTAGGGCCTTGGTTTCCTCATCTGTAAAGCAGGGATGTTGGGGGCCATCCTCATGGGTCCCAGGAAGCTCCCCGGGTTCATTTAGGTGAGCAGCCTTGCACTGGGCCAGGCGCATAGATGATTGCTGAGTCATGCAGAGCTGGGAGCGTCGTGTTCTCATCAGCTGCCTGGGGCTCACAGGAGCCTTCAAATCCCTTCTCCGGCTTGGATAAAGAGGTCAGGAGAAGGACAGAGAGAGGGCGATTGCTCATCTCCGCCCAGCCCCTTAACACAGCTCCTGGAGCCGCACAGTCTCTGTGAAGGTCCCCGCTATCTTTCTCTGCAGCGGCTCCTGCCTTCTCGCCTTGACAGGTGGACATCATTATCTCTTTCTGGACAGTTAAATTACCGAAGGAAAAAAATTTCACCCCGAAGCCATCAATTTTACTTTTGATGCTTCTCCTCGGGTTGAAGCTTTCTTCCAAAGTCACTTTTAAAAAATAACTTTACAAAAAGTATAAAAACCCCTTTAAGTGGAGGTTTTATGCAACAGACAATGTTCCCTATTTGAATGATTTCTTTTGAGCCTGGATAGCATTTCTGTTGCCCACCATCCAATAAAACATTAATCACAGAAATATTGAGCTTTAGAGAACGCCTTCAAATCTCCAGTGCTTCTATGTCAAGCACTTAGGGGAATGGATGTGTTATAAATCTGGAGAGGAAGGCAGCTACGAAGTTCACTGCTTTCTGCATCCACAATTTGAAGGCAGAGGGTTGGGGAGCTCATTCTTACTCTGAACTGTGTGTTCCTCGGAGCGGGGAGAAGACGCACAAAGGGAGAGAGGAGCCTGTGTTCTGATTTTTATCCTGGCACGATTCTCAGGAGGGCCACGTGCCCCTCTGTGAGCTGGCGTCTCCTAGTCTTGGATCAAGTTCTGTTCAGCTCTCCGATCTTTGGCGGACATCCAGCACCTCGTTTCACCCCCGTGAGACCCACTGTCATCACAGGTCAGTGGGAGGACTGGATGAACTAAGGATATTATGACGTTCACATAAGTTCACCTTATATGAGAGCTCACTGTGTTCTGGACATGACGCCAACTGCTTTATACACATAATCCTTTCCCATCCAAGTTTCATTCTACATGAGGGGCATTATGACATTTCCCATATTAAAAAAAAAAAAAACAAACCTTAAGTTTTGTTGGCAGTGTGGGGTGGGGTGGGGGGAGGGCTTTCCTGGTGGCTCAGACAGTAAAGAATCTGCTTGCAATTCAGGAGACCCGGGTGTGATCCTTGGGTCGGGGAAGGTCCCCTGGAGAAGGGAATGGCTACCCACTCCAGTATCCTTGCCTAGGGAATTTCATGGACAGAGAAGCCTGGTGGGCTACAGTCTACGTGATCACAATGAGTCAGACACAGCTGGCGACTAACACATTTATTTATTTGGCTGTGCCAGGCACACAGGGTCGTTAATCTTCCTTGCAGCACGTGGGATCTTTTAATTGTGGCGTTTGAACACTTAGTTGTGGCATGTGGGATCTAGCTCCCTGGCCAGGGATAGAACCTGGCCCCCTGCATTGGGAGCGTGCAGTCTTAGAGACCGGAGAACAAGGTAAGTCCCGGACCCTTCCCATAATGCAGCAAACATTAGATTAGTTCAAGATCCTCCAGCTTATAAATGTGGACTCTAGATATCCACACTTCTTATCATACTCAGGCATTGCCTGTCTCTATATGAGATCCGCAGATAGAAGCCCCAGGCCTGGTGTGTAGGAGAGGCCAGCCCCTTGCCTTCATTTGGCCGTTTGTGGATAATGTCTATCTGAGGGTTCTTTTTCCTGGCAGGAAGCCACAGGCATGGGAAATCAAAGATACTCGATCGTTAATGCCCTTGGAAGAGCGCAGCTGAGCCCTGGGGGCTGTGCACCCCTCAACCCGCAGTGGATGGCAAGAGGGCACATCGGTAAACCAGCTCTCTAGCCTCTGGTTTGTGCGTGGGGGGATTCCAGGAGTGTGGGGCGTTGTCTCCTGGAGTCTCTGGTGGGAGTGAGCCCACTGATTTCCGTGGGAGCCTTGCCCGGGCAGCGCGCTCCTTTGTCTCTGCCTCCCTTCCCTGTTTCATGTCCGCCTCTTTCACCTGTGCTTCCTGCAATCCTAAATAAACTCCCTGTTTGGTGACCCTTGTGTTAAGTTCTGCTTCTGCAGGAATCCAAACTGAGCCTGAGATTCCAGAGGGCTCTGGCAGGTCTCACTGATCTCGGATGCCCCGGCCATCGGCACACGCGCTCAGTCTCTCAATCATGCCTGACTCTTTGCCACCCTTTGAACTGTAGTCCCCCAGGCTCCTCTGTCCATGGGATTTCCCAGGCAAGAATACTGGAGTGGGTTGCCATTTCCCTCTCCAGGGGATCTCGACCCACGGATGGAACCCACGTCTCCTGTCTCACATCTCTGGCATTGCAGGTGAAATTCTTTACCCACTGAGCCATCAGGGAAGCCTGGGCCATTGGCACAGTGCCTGGCAAAATGTAGGCACATGGCCAGTGCTGCTTTTGAAGGACAAGCAGCAAGAGGTAAGCTGGGGGTGCCCTAGGTCTTGGCTTAGACGTGTTCTAACTGGGATTCTGGGCCAGTTCCATACCTCCTTGGAACCTCAGTTTACTCCTGGGGATGATAATCCTTGCAGGAATATATGGCTTTGGGTCAAATTCACAGGCAGCACTTGACATGCTGGATACTCATTGTACAGTAGCAGTGATGATGCTCTGCAGAATGCTCTGGAACCCAGGCTCCCAGTACACCTGCCACACTGACAAATCACAGACCTGTGACGCATGGGGTCCACAGCCATAGAATGAACTACTGATAACACCTCTCCAAGGGCAGCCTGAGCTTTTGTGTGGCTTCAGCCGGGTGCTGCTACGAAATTAGGCCAGTCTTGCATGCTACCATTTATAAAATAGATAAACAACAAGAATCTACTGTAAAGCACAGGGAACTTTGCTCAATATTTCGTAATAACCCATAAGGGAAAAGAAGGCAATGGCACCCCACTCCAGTGCTCTTGCCTGGAAAACCCCATGGACAGAGGAGCCTGGTGGGCTGCAGTCCATGGGGCTGCAAAGAGTCGGACATGACTGAGCGACTTCACTTTCAATTTTCACTTTCCTGCATTGGAGAAGGAAATGGCAACCCACTCCAGTGTTCTTGCCTGGAGAATCCCAGGGACAGGGGAGCCTGGTGGGCTGCCGTCTATGGGGTCACACAGACTTGGACACGACTGAAGTGATGCAGCAGCAGCAGCAGCAGCAGCAGTAAGGGAAAAGAATCTGAAAAATTACATATACAGATATGTGTGTGATGCATATATATATATATATATAAACAAACACACATATATATATACATAAAGATGCTAAAACTAAATCACTTTGAAACCAACACAGCATTGTGAATCAACTCTAGGTGAATAAATAGAAGTTTTAAAACTTGAAAAAAATAATAAAAATAAAATAAATAAAACACACACATTCACCCAAAATGAGGCTGACCTTGCTAGCAACTGCCCCCAAGGGAACATTACTGACAAAAGGAGGGTGAGCAAGGGAAAAAAGAAATTTCTGAGTTATTCCTTGAGAAAAGGCAACGGGCTTCTTTTAGCTCAGGTTTGAGACTAGTCTGTGGAGATCAGCACCTTCGTCCTAAAGGTGTTTGAGGATAAACAGATGTAAAGACCATGGTCTCCTCCCAGGACAAAGTTGTTGCTGTCCAGTTGCTAAGTCATGTCTGACTCTGCAAGGTCAAAGAGGGACCTTGCTGGGTCTTGACGGTCCAGTCTCCCTGTTTCCTCTCTGATAAAAACCCAAGCCCTTCACACCACACCCTGCCCCTAGTGCTGCCTGCTCAGGCCTCCTGTCCCTTAGCTCTACATGGGTGCCCAGCATGGTCCAGGCGCTGGGCCTTTGACCTCACTGCTCACCACCTGGAGTGCCCAGGCGCACCCCGTGGACTGCAGCCCACCAGGCTGCCCTGTCCTCCACTGTCTCCCAGAATTTGCTCAGACTCATTCCACCGAGTCAATGATGCCATCCAACCATCTCATCCTCTGTCGCCCCCTTCTCCTCCTGTCCTCAATCTTTCTGAGCACCAGGGTCTTTTCCAGTGAGTCAGCTCTTCTCATCAGATGGCCAAAGTATGGGAGCTTCAGCATCAGTCCCCTAAGGAAGGCCCCTAAAAGTCTGACTGATGGATCGGACACCCCTCCTTCTTCTGAGGCCTTTCCAAACACCCCCTCCGCACCGCCTCTATGAAATGTGTCAGCAGGCTTGCAAAGGCGACTTCTGAATCAGTGTCTGATGCAGCAAGGAGCGTGAGTTTTCTGAGCATCGGAAGCCGAGCCGGCTGGACTCTGTTCCAGCATTTCAGTCTGTTTTGTCCCAAACTTGGAATTCTTCTGAGAAGCAGCAGCAGGGGAGACACTTTGCACTCTTTTAACCTGATGAGAACCACATTGGGAAAGCCTCAGCGGATATCCAGGTTATTATTATCATTATTATTTGGAGTAAAGGCCTGGGCCATGCTGGCTGCCTCCAGGGAAATTAAACTCTCAGGACGTCTTTGTGTTTCTGGATTGGGAGGTGTGGCCAGGCACATGAATTTAAGCCATCCCAATCATGGCTGTGGGGCTTCCCAGGTGGTGCCACAGTGGTAAAGAACCCACCTGGCCAACGCAGGAGGCATAAGAGACAAGGGATCAATCCTTGGGTCAGAAAGATCCCATGGAGGAGGGCATGGAAACCCACTCCAGTATTCTTGCCTGGAAAGTCCCATGGACTGAGGAGCCTGGTGGGCTACACTCCATGGGGTCACACAGAGTCGGACACGACTGATGCGACTTTTCACACGGCACGCACACCATGGCTGTACGTGGGACACAGTGGAAGTGTGTGCTGGATGTTAAATATCAGGGTTTCAGGACCCTACACAGGATAAGCCTGTCCCCCAGAAGGAAGGGCTGCTCTCTCGCAATCCTGTTAGCTGCTTCTGTACTGTTAGCCACACAAGGGCTGGGAGATGTGGGTTTGGGGAAGGACACCAGCATTGGTCGTAGGTTCTTTGTGGTCCCAGCAGGTGAGTCAAGGGATGCAGTGGGCACTCAGCCTTCACAATAGCCCATGAAGCTCTCCCTTCAGTGAAATAATGACATGCTGGTCTTTCAGGCTCGGCTCTGCTTGGTTTCTGAGCCTTTTCCTCCCTGAGGGAGCAAACTGCAAAAATCTAAGTTAAATCTGGTCATTCTTTGCTTGTAACTCCCTCCTCGGAGAAGTCAAAGTCCTCACCTCGGTGTTTCCAAGGTCTTGATGGTCCAGTCTCCCTGCTTCCTCTCGGATAAAAACCCAACCACGCCTTGCCCCCAGGGCTGCCTGCTCTGGGCCCCATCCCCTGGCTCTTCAGGGGAGCCCGGCACAGTCCAGCTGCTGGGACTTTGCCCTCGCCGCTCACCACCCGGAGCGCCCAGGCGCACTGCCCAGGGCTCACAATGCCATTCATCTCCCTGGTTCCCCATGTCAGCTCCTCAGAGAGGCCTGCTGAGCTGGGCTTGTCTGAAGCAACAGCCCCCAAACCTCTCTAAGCCCTAAAATGGCTATAGATGTCTTCAGCACCTGGCTTTGTTATATGATGATCTGGTTTTGATTATTGTCTGGGTCCTTCATTCTCTCTCTCTCTCTCTGAAAGTAGGGCCTCTGTGTATCTTGCTGGCCAAGGAGCCTGACACGTAGGACACTGACCTGCACCCAGGGGGCCTCAGAAGTGCTGGGTGAGCCAGTGAATAAGTCACTGGCTGCCCCCCAGTCTTTGTCACTTACAGCTTTGAGGGTCACCGCTTTGTACTACTCTCAAGGCTTTTTGGACCCTGTCAGCAATGGTCAAACACTGGCTCGGTGCAAGCGGGACCCGGGGAAGGGAGGGACCGTGGGAGAAGGGGTGTGCTCTCAAGATTTGCGCACGGAGAAAAGTATGACCTCGATCGTGATGGTTCCCATTGGCCTTCAAGTGCTTTTGCAGTCTCCAGAAGGATCTTTTTGGCTCAAAATATATTTGGGGCATTATGACATTTATTGAACTCTGTATTAAGAATATCTGTATGAAAACAAATAGGAAGTTGATAGACTTAGCTTCTTTGAGTTTTAGCAGGTATCTGTGATTTTCACATGAGAAAGATGGATTGAATTCAAATACTTATTGCTTGGTCTTTAGGAAAGGTGATGGGTTGATGGAGATGGGTGTTGTATTATCTTGCATGTGAGTTTTCAAGGGAAAAAGAAAGAAAGCTTTTAACGGTGCTAAGAGTCCAGGCAGGTTCACAACTCATTTAAGGAGACGTGTCTGGGAAAAAGTGGCCCCTTGTCCCTCACTGGCCTTCCTGGATCCAGCTTGGAGAAGGGCAGGGGATCTGAGTCCTGGAAGATTCGGGACAGGGATTCAAACACTTTCCCTGCATGACATGTATCCTGTCTCCTGCAGAGGAGACACTGTCAAAGTGCTTCTTAGCTGAAGAAACGGAGGCTTGGGTGGGCTGAGTCCCTTACCCTATCATATCATCATAAAACGTCACCACTTAAAAAGCCCCCCACATATGATTCTGAACTTCTCTGTGTTTGGACCTAAGTACACACCATGGTCTTCTCATTTGAGGGATGAAAACAGTCTGGTCTAGCCAACCTGGGGCTTCTTGTCCGTGTGAGTATATTTTTGTGTTTCAGTGGAAACAGACACAGCAGCAAACCTTTGTTGCTGGAGAAGAAGATGCGTGGGTTTATGAGCTCTCAAGGGAAAACAAATATTAGCCTCCTTCTCAGGCCCAAGTCACAGACAGGGACCCCTCACTGGGCGCCCGAGTGCTCAGAGATACATGTCCATCGGACAGGGTGCGCTTTCACGTAGGCTGGCTGGCTGACCCCTTAGCTGTCCATACGATCCTGAAGTCTGCCTCCAGCATGTCAGGAGGCTGCCCTGTTTACACCTTCACAAGAGCCAAGTGCCATGTGGTCATTTGCTGTGTGTGTACTTAGTTGCTCAGTTGTGTCCGACTCTTTGCAGTCCTTTAGACTGTGGCCCGCCAGGCTCCTCTGTCCATGGAATTTCCCAGGCAAGAATAATGGAGTGGGTTGCCATTTCCTTTTCCAGGGGATCTTCCTGACTTAAGGATTGAACCCAAGTCTCCAGTGTCTTCTTCACTGCAGGCAGATTTTTTACCTGCTGAACCATTAGGGAAGCCCCGAGGCCATTTATTTATAATCAAATTAGCGTCCCCATCCTTAGAGAGTGAAAACACCTTATTAAAATAGAAAAGACTGATTCATCCTTCATTCATCCATTCTTTTATTCACTAGGAATGATCTGGCACAAATTCTTTTCTTCTGGTTTGTCTTGGGTTCTGGGGTGAAACAGAGGAACCCATTGGGGTCTTCGAGAAGCTCAGGGTTTAATGTGTAGCACAGACTCAGACAACTTTAAGGCAGCCAGAAAGTGTTGTGAAAGAGGCAATGAATCCAGGCTGGCTGCTTAGAGGAAGGTGCCTAATTCAGCACCAAGAGGCAGTGAGTCATGGAAAGCTTCGAGCCAGGTAGCTTGGGCTGAAACTGGATCTTTGACTTGAGATTCTCCCAAAGGAGAAAAGAAGGAAGAAGGGTATGGGTGGAAGGGACGGTGTGAGCAAGTCCAGGAGGTGGTGATGGACAGGGAAGCCTAGTGTGCTGCAGTTCATGGGGTTGCAAAGAGTCGGACACGACTGAGCCACTGAACTGAACTGACATTGTGAGCAGGACTGTGACCTGTCTGAAAGGATGCACAATAGTGTCAGCTCCGGCTGGAGCTCTGGGGCAGGGAATACCACTTGAAAGACGGCAATCCCCCGCCCCCGCCAGGATGACCTGGGTCTGTCCTGCGTCTGTTGCTAAGGGGCTGGGCACACCCGGCAAGGGATGAACAATGAAGGCTGTGAGCTGGTCTCTGGGGGCCCCACCAGGGCAGGATTCAGGGGCTCTAATGCTATGAACAGCTGGGTGCCAGGTGGCCAGGGACCGCGGCCCCTGCGTTCCTGGGTAAATTCAGAACAGCTGAGCATCCTTGGCCCTTTCCTCATGGCATGTTGTCCACACAGGCCTCCTTTTGGCAGAAAAAAATCAACTTTAATTCTTGGGACCCCTGGGGATTTGGGGCCATCCAGAAAGCCTGCCTCTTCCTCCCCCAACCCCCATTCATTCATTATCCACTGCAGAAACTTCTAGTTATCAGACATTGAGCACAGGTTTGGGGGAGAGAGAGAACCATGGAGAATGCCAGTGATCTGATATGACTGGGCTCTTAGAAGAGTTACCAGCCCACGGATGTTAGCTAATTAGGAAATCCAGGCCTGCCATTCAAAGATGGCTGATAAACAGACCCCAAGAATGATTATCTCCTCAACCAACCGAGCAGTGGGCTGCCTCCCTGCCAAGCCCTCCAGCCCCCCGGGAGGGAGAGCAGTTTCTCTGCCCGATGGTCTAGGGCAAATGGGCCCCAGGCCAGCCTGGATGGAGCTGAGTCTGCTTGGACTGAAATCATTCTTTCAGTCTCCTCTCACCTGCCCACAGCCTCACTTTGCTCATCTGTCAAATGGAAGCCGATAACAGATCTCCACCCACGGTAATGAATGAGGTCATGGGCTGAAAGAGATTGGCTGCCAATGGAATCGGTAGGCAAACTGGGGAGATTTCAGCAGCACTGAAGGGTGATGTTAGAGCATCATCCCCTCATTCTTTCCTCCTTGGGTTCCTTGTGCCCTTTAACGACCTGGGGCTTCCAAGAAGATCATGGGAAAAAATCCCAATCTTGTCCCTTGATGGGGATTCATTCACCAGAAGCTCCACGAGCAGGGCACACTTGCTTTGGAACATGCGAGGGACAAAAGGCAGAGCCGTCTCTCCTTTGCAGCCCAAAGCCAATACATGTTGGATTCAAACTATTCCATTGTCCATCCAGATCTGGGAGTGAGTCAGGCTGCACACTCTCTAGTCTCTTTTTCCATGCAGGTGTTGTTGTTTTCCAGTTGCTAAGTCATGTTTGACTCTTTGCAACTCCAAGGACTATAGCACCCCAAGCTCTTTTGTCCTCTACTATCTCCCAGACTTTGCCCCAGTTCATGTCCATTGAACTGGTGATGCCATCCAGCTGTTTCATCCTCTGTTGTCCTCTTCTCCTGCCCTCAAGCTTTCCCAGCATCAGGCTCTTTTTCCAATGAGTCAGCTCTTTGCATCAGGTGGCCAAAGTATTGGAACTTCAGCATCAATCTTTCCAAAGAATATTCAGGACTGATTTCCTTTAGAATGGACTAGTTGGATCTCCTTGCAGTCCAAGAGACTCTCAGGAGTCTTCTTCAGCACCATAATTAGAAAGCATCAATTCTTCCATGCTCAGACTTCCTTATGGTCCAACTCTCACAACTGTACATGACCACTGGAAAAGCCATAGCTTTAACTAGACAGACCTTTGTTGGCAAAGTGATGTCTCTGCTCGTTAATACACTACCTAAATTTGTCATAGTTTTCCTTCCAATGAGCAAGTGTCTTCTAATTTCATGGCTGCAGTCACCAGCGAAGGAAATGGAGAAGATAAATATAGAAATAGGGAGAAATCGAGGAGTGGGCCAGGAGCATTTTGAAACTCAGGGAAACCTGTGACTTCAGTATTGAGGGGGAAAGAAGAACCAAGGCGTAAAACTGGTTGAGCAAAAATGTGTATTTTCCAGTCTTTCTAGAAACATCCCAAAGATTAAATGCTAGTAGCTCCAAGGAAAATTGACATAAATGGTGATAGAAGTTTCGTGTTTTCCTTTTTAGTTTTTAAATTTTCTTTCTTTTTTAATCCATTTTAATTCCTACAGAATTGAATGAACAGTCGCCATTTCTTCTACCTCTCAGGGACAGCACCCCTTACCTGGAGAGACGGCTCTGCCTTTTTGCCCCTCCTCTGCTATCAGCGGAGGCAGGCTTGACGGAAGGTGGGTGGCCGGTCAGTCCCTGGAAGGGACTTCCCTCCTGCTTAAGACAAGATTGGAAGACACTGTTCCGGAACCATCTCCTCTGAGGTGTGGGGCTTAGGCCTCCTCCACATGAGGGACTCTACTGGCCAGAGCTCAGGAGGCCTTGCCACCCTCGCCTGCCCCACAAGGCATTTTGCATCTGAAGATGCTCGGGCTCAGAAGCAGCCACTCTCGCAGTGGGCTTGAGCTAGTGAGTGATAGAGCTGGGTCCAAAGCCAGATCTGCTGCAACCCCATGGACTGCGGCACCCCAAGCTCTCTTATCCTCCACTCTCTCCCAGACTTTGCCCAAGTTCATGTCCATTGAATTGGTCACTCCTCCTGCGCTCGGGGCCTTTGACCATGACCAGGAAGCTCTTTGGAGTCTTAGAGCTCACTGTCCTACCCGCATGGATTCCCATCATCTCTTTCCCATGGTGTTTCAGGCCTCAGCCTGCTCGTTGCTGACCTGACAGCTCTGTTCCATGTTGCTGAAGCAGGTTTAACTGTCTCCAGACCTGGGTGGTCTGTACAGGCTTCTCTTTCCCTTCTGCTTTGCAAATTCCAATCTCTGCCTTCTAGAATCTTCTGCCACTCTGAAATCCAGACATAGCCCCTGGCTCTCCACCCAGACACGAAACAATCTCTCTAACCTCAGCCTCATTATACCATGTGGTCTAGTGAAAGTAACTTTAATTTTTTTATTTTAATTTTTAGAAAGGGGGTCTCTCAAGTGGGTTGCTTTACTTCCCTCCTCTAAACTTTTGGAGGAAGAGAATACATTTCTCCAGCCTGCTCTGACTCTCTGGATAGCCATAGAAACGCTCGTTAGGACCCACTGTGTTTCCTCAGGTTCTACTTCTTTCTCATGGATTCTCCCAGCCTGGAGCCAACTCACTTTCCTGGAGAACCTGTTTTTTCGCTTGGAGTCTCACACAAGCCAAGAGGCTCCCTGGAACATCTGACTAGCCGGAAGTTGAAAGGAGCATCCTGCAATCTGAAGGGGGCCCTCACCCTTTCAACACGTTCCCATCCTAACACTTGTGGTTGTTTCTTTTCCTTGTTAGACTGTCGAGTCACTGGTCTCGATGTTTCAGCACCTGGTCTGCTTCTTGGCACACAGTAGGCCTTCAGGATGTCTTGGCTGGTTGCGCAAATGAATAAGAACTGGGACTGTTGAGAGCATGTTTGTCAAACTACAGAATTCTACGCACGCACTTCAGAAATCTGCTGATGAACCAGGGATCATGGGGACTTACCATTGCCACTGAACAAAGGAAAATAGCAACAGTTCAGCAACTTGCCAAAAGATAAAATCCTAGTTACTGCTGGGGATGGCCTGCCACCCAGGCTTCCTGCTGGGGCAAAGAGGACGAAGGTGACAGCAGATGATACCAATCCAGCTGCTCTCTGCCTCCCTCCTCCTCGCAGTGGCCCTGATGCTGGGGACATGAATGTCATACCAACACGTGGCCAAGACAATGGCTGGTTTTTCTGGACCTCCTCTGTCGTGGTCTGATTTTCCCCTCTCGAGCCCTCCATGGGAAAGCACATCCAGGCTGGAGCAGTGAGAGAGAAGGATTCCATTCTCAGCCGCCCCTTTCCACACGAAGTTTGACACTCAGACCAGATGGGAGAGCCTCCCTCCAGCCAGGCTCGACTCACGAGGCCACACGGGGTGTTTCGGGCAGATGTTGGCCCCGGGCCACCCATGGCCGCCCTGCCGGGCCCCCTCTCATCTGGCCCAGCTGTGCAGGAGCTTTAGAACTAATCCGCAAGAATGTCCCTTTCAGATCCGATTGGCTGCCTGTGACATCATAGGAATCTGGGAGAAGCGATTTTTATTGCATATCCTGTTATATATGTCTTTGATTAATAAACATTGGGCAATCAAATTAATTATGTCATCATCGATGCAGATTTGTTGGCAAAATATTTTGAAAATGTGAAGTTCAGTCAGGTAAGACTTGATTAGAGTGGTGACCTTCTCATTGTGTAAATGACACCAAGAGCTAGCAGGAAAGATTTTGTCTAAATGAGGGTTCAAACTCAAGTTTTCTGATCCAGCCCAGGGGTCTTACCCTTATTTACTTCACTACCCGGAAGATCATTCAGGGAGACGATGAGAGTTTTCTCACTTATCATCAAGTCTGAGGCAGTCCTTCTCCAGGATATGTCTGTAAGATGGTATGTATACATGTATGTATGTGTTTACAAAAGACAGATATGTATATTCAGCAAGAAGCTTTCTGGTTACAGTGTAAAAATACTGTATTTTTTTCGTAGGGCCGCAGTAACAAATTATCATCATGAGAATGGCTTGAACAGCAGGAATTCGTTGTCTCAGAGCTCTGGAGTCTCAAAGTCCAAGATGAAGGTTTGAGCAGTACTGGTCTCTGCTTAGGGCTGCAAGTGAGAAGCGCTATCACCCATCTCTTTCCAGTGGTCCACGGGCACTCTTTGGTATTCCTTGGCTTATAGAAACATCATCCTGATTTCTGCCTCTATCTTCACATAGTATTCTCCATGTGTGCATATTGGTGTCCAGTTCCTTCCTTGCCCCCCGTTTTTAAAAATTCTTATTGGAGGATAGTTGATTTATTACATCATGTCAGTTTCAGGGGTTATACAGTTTTTCCCTTTTCATGAGGACCCCAGTCATATTTGATTAGGACCCACCTTAATGACTTTATCTTAACTAATTGTTTTGCAAAGATCCTGTTTCCAAAACAGATGACCTGGGCTTGGGGCTTCAATACGAATTTCAGTTCAGCTCAGTTCAGTCGCTCAGTCGTGTCCGACTCTTGGCGACCCCATGAATCGCAGCACACCAGGCCTCCATGTCCATCACTAATTCCCGGAGTTCACTCAGACTCACGTCCATCGAGTCAGTGATGCCATCCAGCCATCTCATCCTCTGTCATCCCCTTCTCCTCCTGCCCCCAATCCCTCCCAGCATCAGAGTCTTTTCCAGTGAATCAACTCTTCGCATGAGGTGGCCAAAGTATTGGAGTTTCAGCTTTAGCATCATTCCTTCCAAAGAAATCCCAGGGCTGATCTCCTTCAGAATGGACTAGTTGGATCTCCTTGCAGTCCAAGGGACTCTCAAGAGTCTTTTCCAACACCACAGTTCAAAAGCATCAATTCTTCGGCACTCAGCCTTCTTCACAGTCCAACTCTCACATCCATCCATGACTACTGGAAAAACCATAGCCTTGACTAGATGGACCCTAGTCGGCAAAGTAATGTCTCTGCTTTTGAATATGCTATCTAGGTTGGTCATAACTTTCCTTCTAAGGAGTAAGCGTCTTTTAATTTCATGGCTGCAATCACCATCTGCAGTGATTTTGGAGCCCCCAAAAATAAAGTCTGACACTGTTTCCACTGTTTCCCCATCTATTTCCCATGAAGTGATGGGACCAGATGCCATGATCTTTGTTTTCTGAATGTTGAGCTTTAAGCCAACTTTTTCACTCTCCACTTTCACTTTCATCAAGAGGCTTTTTAGTTCCTCTTCACTTTCTGCCATAAGGGTGGTGTCATCTGCATATCTGAGGTTATTGATATTTCTCCCAGCAATCTTGATTCCAGCTTGTGTTTCTTCCAGCCCAGTGTTTCTCATGATATATGAATTTGGGAGGTACAATTCAACCCCTACACGATGTTTTAAATAGGAGACTGCATGAAATAGTAAAGAGAATATTATCTAGGGGATATTCACCTGGGCCAAGTCAATTTTCCCTCACTCAACATGAATTTCTTCACCTTTAAAATGCACTTGGCAGAAACAATTGTTGTTACTTACTCACTAAGTCATGTCCAACCTTCTGTGACCCCATGGACAGTAGTCTGCCAGGCCCCTCTGTCCACGGGACCTCCCAAGCAAGAATACTGGAGTGGGTTGCCATTTCTTTCTCCAGAGTATTTTTCTGACCCCGGAACTGAACCTCGTTTTCTGGTTGCAGGCAGATTCTTTACCACTGATCCACCAAGGGGAGCTGTTAGTGTTTTTTATATGAAGAGGATATATATTTCTTTGGTGATCCAGCAACATGGCAGGTTGAGGACCAGAGAGGTCAATGCCTTGACTCAATTCAGACAGAAGCTGACAAAGTCTAGAGGGCTTGAGCTCTCTGCTGTCTAGTTAGCTCTTTCTACTTTGTCAGATGGCCTTTTCATCATATATACATACATACACACACATATATGTATATATATGATATATATAATGATATATAATATATGTATATATAATATATATGTGTAGTATGTATGTATATATATATATAAAAGAAATACTTCAGTGTACATATATTCTGCACACTGAAGTATTTCTTCCTTCTACATATAAGCACACATAGCATAAAGGAAAAGTCCCCTTTAAATGTGGGAGGTCTGAGCTATGAAGTCGAATCTGCCTCCACTTACATGTGTGGGTTTAGGTGTCGGTGAAGCTTTTTATTAAACATGCATGGTTTAGTGCTGTTGCAGTCCAAGAACCTTATTTAGCTTATGAACTTGGAAATGATAAACATGAACAGCAGTGTCCCCCAAAGCACCATCTAGCTATGAGCTGTTTGTAAGAAACACATCTAAAAAGAAACTGATGCTAGATGTTTGTCAGTGAAAGAATGCGAAAAGAAATGTCTGACAAATGCTAAATAAAAATATTCTGAAGCAATGTCAGAAAAATAGACTTTAAGTCAAATTGGCATTAAAGATTTGCAAGTTGTAACATAATAAGAGAAGCAGTTTATCAGAATATATAATGATCATGAAATTTAATGCAACTAACAACATGACTCTAATCCATATACAACTGAGATTTACAGAGTTGTAAGGAGAAATTGGCAAATTCGTCATTGGAGATATCTTGGTAGCCCTCTATTAAAACTGTTATGAGACGAAGATTAAAAACTTAATAAAGACAAAAGAAATTTGAATAGCATACTGAAAAGCTTAAGCTACAATAAGATCCTAAAAACATAGAGAATACGCTTTATAAAAGAATATCCATGTATTTGTCAGAAACATTGACCAATATCTGGAACAGAAATTTCAACCAGTATCAAAAATTATATCAAATAGACCATTATTTCTAAAAACATCTTAAGAAATTCAGAGATTCATGAAATAATAACGTCTTCCAGGCCCACCATATATTTAGACACTAAAAAAGAAAAAAAAGGACAACTCAATAGTTTATGGAACAAATAAGAAAAAATAATGCAAGTAAAAAATTTTTTTAAACTAAATAACAACAAAGTCATTATCCATAAGAATGTCAGGTGAGATTGAAGTTTTAGATGGAAATTTGTAACTTTAAAGTTATATATTAAGAAATATTAAATTCTAAAAAATTTGTTGAATTGGCCGCTTAACTCAATAAATTAGATAAAGCACAACAGAGTACAATCAAAAGAAATAGAAGCAAAGATATAATAAAACATAAGAGCAGATTAGAAAAATAATAAGAATTGATGAAATCAAAGCTAATTCTTTAAAAGATTATTGAAACAGAAAAACCTCTGGTAAGATTAACTGGGGCTTTCCAGGTGGGTCAGTAATTCAGAAGATCTCCTGAAGAAGAAAATGGCAAGCCACTCCAGTATTCTTGCCTGGAAAAATCCCACGGAGAGAGGAGACTGGCAGGCTACAGTCCATGAGGTTAAAAAGAGTCAGACATGACTGAGTGATTGAGCACAATGACAAGATTAAATGAGGAGGAAAAAAGATAGAAGTCACAAACAAAAATATTAGGAACAAAGAAGATTAATAACAGATAAAGTGAAGATTATATGAATAGCTCTGTTATAGTGAGTGTGATGGTTTTATATGAAATGGATAATAATCGAAATAATATGAATTACTAGAATTGAAATAAAAGAAATAAAATATCTGAAGAAACCAATTACTGTTATGAAATAAACTTGCTGTCATATAGATTACATCAATGTGTCTTTCTTAGACATTGAATGTGAATTATTTTAAGAATAAATTTTATCAAACGACCAGGGAACAAATAAACTATGTTTTTTACAAATAGCTTCTGAATAAAGGAAAGAAAAGGAGCCATCCAAGTTATTAGATAATATTAGTACTAGGTTGATTTCAAAATCAGAGGACAGGACATGAAGGGAAAATGTATAAATCACTCCTACTGAGAGGTAGGCACAAAATCATAAATGTAATATTAGCAAGCCAAATTGATTGTGTTTTAAAATACTGCATTCTGGATTTACCTCCGAAGTGTAAGATGTGCTTAAAATCATAATGTTTATTAATATAGATCACGGTATCAAAAATTGGACTTCCCAGGTGGATCAGTGGTAAAGAATTTGCCTGCCAGGCGGGAAATGCAGTTTCGATCCCTGGGTCAGGAAGGTCCTCTGGAAAAGGAAAGGCAATCCACTCCAATATTCTTGCCTGGGAAATCCCATGGTCAGAGGAGCCTGGAAGGCTACAGTCCATGAGATCTCAGAGAGTTGGATGCGGCTTAATGACTAACAACAACATCAACAACTTACAGGAAAGAAAATATATATGTAATCATCTCAATCGATGCATAAACACAATTTGATGAAACTCAGTACACATTAATCATAAACTTTTGTTAAGTGAATAAGAAAAACTAAGAAGAGTGTCTATTATCAATATAGACCCAAGAAAGCCTCAATAAATTTAAAAGGATTTAAATAATGCAATAAAATAATGCGGTTATCTAACCATACCAAAATTAAACCATAAATTAGTAATATATCTAGAAAACCCTAAAATGCTGGTAAATCACTTCTAAGTAACTATTCAGAGCAAAAGTGCAGTAAAACTAGCAAATGCTATAAACGAAATGAAAATAAAAGCGCAATATACAGAAATGTGTGGGGTGTTCTTAGAGAGAAATGTGTAGGAGTATATACTTGTAGGAAAAAATGAATATCTCAAATCAATGATCCAATCTTCTACAAAAGAAACTTAAAAGAGAAAAAAACAGGAAATAAATCCAGAGCAATAAAAAATAAATAAAAAAACAGGAACCAGGGACATGGAACATAGATATACAATAGAAAGAAATCAATGAAGCCAAAATCTGGTTCTTTGAAAAGATTAATTAAATTGATTAATCTCCAGACAAGCTGATCAAGACAAAGCAGGAAAAAGACACAAAATTAAGTAAGAATGAAAGAGATGACATACCAAATGATGATAAAAATATTAAAGTAGCAATCATAAAATATTATGAACAACTTTTTGATACAAGAAAATCAGCAGCTTAGGTGAAACAGGCAAGGTCATTGAAAGACACAAAACACCAAACTAACTGAAGATGATAGCCTGCAATTTTTGGTATCTGATATATAGATCAAGTTTGCAGTTAAAATACACTCCCTCCCCCTCCCTGCCCCCAAAAAAGTTTATACTTGGGGTAAGCCTTGTCCCAGGCGCTAGAGAAAACCATTAAAGAAAAAAATTCCCACATACAAATAAACCCCAAACAAATAAACACAGATAAGTGAAGTTGTTCAGTTGTGTCCAACTCTTTGCAACTGGCTACTCCGTCCATGGGATTTTTCTAGGCAAGAGTACTGGAGTGGGTTGCCATTTCCTTCTCCAGGGAATCTTTCCAACCCAGGGATCGAACCCAGGTCTCCCACATTGTAGACAGACGCTTTACCGTCTGAGCCACCAGGGAAGTCCTAAACACAAATAAACCCTAACTAAAGCGAACATAGGCTTTCCAGGTGGCCTATGTAAAGAATCCATCTGCCAAGGCAGGAAGTGGGAGTTTGATCCCTGGATCGAGAAGATCTCCTGGAGAAGGAAATGGCAACCCACTCCAGTATTCTTGCCTGGGAAATCCCATGGTCCATGACATCAAAAAGAGTCAGAGATGACTAAACAGCTAAATGGCAACAACAGTAAAACAAGCATCGAACAACAATGGCTCTTGGCCAACAAATATTTTACTGACAAATTCTATGCAATATTTAAAGGAGACCTCTAACCAACTCTTGTAAACTATATGAGAGGAGAGTCTACTTCTCAACTTATTTTATAAATCTTGCACTATTATTCTCAATCTAGACAATTTTATCACACCCAAAGAAAACTACAGAGAGATATCCCTCAAGGACACGGAGGTAAAATTCCATAAGAATTTTTTATCAACTCCAACACCACAAACACAGACACACACATAAAGTCACAATGCATTAATCAAAGGGGTTTATTGTAGTAGTGTAATTTCAACTAATCATTCTAATATCAGTATAATTCACTATAATAATAGGCTAAAAAAATCATTGCAATAGGTGCAGAAATATATTTCCTAAATTTAGCACCTATTCATGACAAGATAGCAAAATGAAATAAACCAACTTTGCAAGCTAGAAAGGCAGAGTTCAACTCGATAAAGAGAATCTAGGAAAATCTCGAGCCATCATGATACTGAATGGCAAGAGGCAAAATTCTTTCCTCTAAAGATAAGAAGCAAGGCACAGATGTCCACTTGCCACTTGTGTGTTGTCCATCTTGTACAAGCAGACAAGAGAAAAGGCATAAAGGCATCCAAGTTGAAAAAGAAGAAGTAAAACTACCCTTATTCAGAGAAATGGGACTATTTAAATAGAAAATTCAAAGAAAAATGTAAAGGAAATTTTATACCACGTAAATGAATTTAGCAAAGCCCCAAGATAGAAAGTCAGAATACAAAAATCAAATTTATCTCATATTAGCAATGGACAATTAAAAATTAAAATGTAAATAAACCACATCATTTACCAAAACATCAAAAATATGATACACAAAAGGAAAAATTTTACAGAATAGTTGCATAATCTGTACACTAGACATACAAAACATTACTCAGCTGAGTTAAATCCAAATAAATGAAAAGGTAAGGTATGTTATGGATTGGAAGATTCAATATCACTCAGTTGAACATTTTAAAATTCAACTGTAGATTCAGAAAAGTCTCAATCAAAACCACAGCAGGAATTTTTATTTTAAATTGGCAAGATGATTCTAAAATTTAGGTGGAAATGCTAAGTATTTAAAACAGTTTGAAGGTAATTATTAATACAGTACTTGAACTGAAGCTTACTATAAAGCTACAGTAATCAAGACATTGTGCTATTGGTGTAAAGACAGACATAATAGATAAATGGAAAAGAATGGAAAGTAACAAACACATCTTCAATATACAGTCAGTTTAATTTCAACAAAGCTGGAAAGTAATTCCAAAGGGAAAGAATAGTCTTTGCAACAAGTGATACTTGAATAATCGGACATCCAGATGGAAAAAATGAAGCTCAACCCTTACCTCACACTATATAAACAGTTAATTAGGAATGAGCCATACACCTAAACATAACAGCCACTAAAACTGCAAAAGTTCTAGATAAAAAAGGTAGAAACAATAGTTGTGACCTTGAGCTAGGCAAAAATTTCTTAGGACACCAGAAACATAAATCTTAACAACAACAAAAAAGAATGAAACTTCACACAAATTAAAGCCATTTCTTTGATAAGACAGAAAAATGAAAAGGCAAGCTATGAACTGGGAGAAAATATTTGCAAAATATTTACCTGATCACAGGCATATATTCAGAATATACAAAGAACTCCCACAACTCGACAATAAAAGGAACCCTAATTTTTAAAATTGTGGGTATAGAGCAGATTTTACCAAAGAAGATATAGGAATCTCAAGAAATACATTAAAAATTACTCAAAGTCATTTGTCTTTAAGGAAAACTAAATTAAAACTATAATTAAAAAAACCAAGGGATTGACTGCAAATAAGTAAGAGAGAATCTGGGGGATGATGGAAATATTCTCTTCCAAGATTGTGATTACACTGCTGTCGTTCAGTATGGGAGAATATAATTGCAACACACTTACCCATTCAGTTGGTGAAGACTCTGCCTGCAGTGCAGGAGACTTGGGTTTGATCCCTGAGTCAGGAGGATCCCTTGGAGAAGGGAAAGGCTACCCACTCCAGTATTCGTGCCTGGAGAATATCATGGACAGAGGATCCTGGTGGGCTACAGTCCAAGGGATCGCAAGAGTTGGACATAACTGAGTGACTCAGCCACCATCCCTACACCTATCAGGTCTAGTACATTGAAATCAGATTATGCATTTCCCCCTACAGCATAATAAAAGGGAAAAGGCAAAGCAGGAGAGAAGCAGGCAGAGATAAATACAGTACGTCATAGAGGAGAAAACTCCAGTGGGTAGCGAACACGTATCTCACTACGGATCAAGGAAATTAAAACAACGCCGAACCTCACTTCATTCCCTACGATGGAGCGGTTAAAGTTTGAAAGATGACAATTTTAACACCCTGTACCCTTTTTTAGGAGAAACAAAATTTGTTGTTCCTGGCTCCAAATAGGAAGTAGAAATTATTTCCCTGGCTTCTTGACAGGTATAGCACTGTGAACAACGACATGTTCCTCCAAGATTCTGCTGGGGACTTTGAGTCCTGAGTCTTACATGACTTTGCCAGTCATGCAGATATCAATACAGGTGCAGAGATAAGTATAATTTGTTCATTATCTGTCTTTTCCTCCAAAGCGTAAGGCCTATGAGGACGAATATTCAATGCATTCAGTGCTCTGCTCACAGTGCCTGAAAAATAAGAATAAATAGAACACTAGAATGAAGGAGTTAGCAGCAGCAGTGAGCACCAGCAAAGACAGTGACCAGACTGGGATCCATGTCCAGGGAAGCATCCCAGCAGAGTGGCTCTCACAGTGCAGTGGCGTCAGCGCCGACACGTGGACAGGATGATTGGCACACGTCAGCAGTGCCAGCGAAGGCGCCATGACAGAGTGACATGCCTAACTTAACGGCGTTGGTAGTGGGGGCCAGCATGTACAGCCCAGAGGCGCCAGCAAGGTAACTGATCACACTTGCTTTGATAAGATGGTGACTGTGATTTCAGCCGCTTGACCTGCTGCTCCAGCTACCCTTTTCTTGAAGTTTCTTCAGACTCTCTATTTCTTTTATCAACCCCGCAATATCCTTTCTATTAAATCATCTTCGGCTTGATTAAATAAGACTCACTTTTTGTTATTTGCAACCAAGACCCTTGACAGTTGTAGGTGCATAGCTGTTAAAACAGTTGAACCAGATCTGTGTGTATCAACATAGACGAACCTTAAAGCAATTTTGAATAACAACAGAATGTTGTTTTTGTTGTTCAGTTGTTAAGCCATGTTTGACTCTTTGTGACCCCATGGATTGTAGCACGCCAGGCTCCCCTGTCCTCTAAGATCTCCTGGAGTTTGCTCAGATTCATGTCCATTGAGTCGGGAATGCTATCTAACCATCTCATCCTCTGCTGCACCCTTCTCCTTTGACCTTCCATCTTTCTCAGCATCAGAGTCTTTTCCAGTGAGTCAGCTCTTCACATCAGGTGGCCAAAGTATAGGAGCTTCAGCTTCAGTATCAGTCCTTCTAATAAATGTTCAAGGTTGACTTCCTTTAGGATGGACTGGTTGGATCTCCTTGTGGTCCAAGGGACTCTCAAGACTCTTCTTCAGCACCACAGTTCGAAAGGATTACAGTAAGATATATACAGTGTAATACCACTCATGAAATTTTTAAGTACACATCAAATAGTACCATTTATTATTCACCAATAAAAGGCATGCACTATGGGTGTTAAAAGTATGGATGGGAAGGATACGCAACAACTTCAAAATACTAATGACCTCTAGGGTAAAAGAGAGAGGAATGAGACATTTGCAAAAGTGAACTCAACTTTATGTCTGATGTGTTAGTCAAAGAAATCTGAACAGATGTGGTAAACTGGTTCATTTGCTACATTGCCCATGTTAGGCACATGGGCATCTGTGAACTTAATACCTTTACTTCTATGTATACTCAGATACTTTATCAAAAATGTACAGACACATTTTGCCCCTCCATGCCTCCCTCACTCCCTATGGTGACCCCAAGACACCATCTCAGAGCCCAAGGATTTCCCTGAGCTGAGCTTTGAATCTAATGCTAAAGATTAAGAATTATCTTCTTCTTTGGAAAATGTGATCATTGTGGTTATAGCCAGTTCTTTGTCAAAATAATCAAGTATTTCATTAAAATGTTAAATGATGCTTAGTGATAGATAATTTACCCCCCTAAATGGGATTAAGGATATAATAAAATAGAATTGAATCTTTAATGTATAGTTTAAAAGTTGTTTCACTGAAGCAATATAAAGAGTTCCTTTAAATGTTATTAAATAATAGAATACAATGAATCTTTAATTTACTGTTTAAGTAGTTGTTACATTCTTGAAATAAAAAAGGACAGCCTTTGTGTCTTATAATTTTTTAATGATTCTTCAGCAAAGACTACCTGACAATTAAGGTTTTATATATATAATGAAAAAGAGAGAGAGACAGATTGAGAGAGATTCATTGTGCCACGCATTTGAAAATTTACTTATGCCCTTGCAAGAGCATTCATGCTACAAAATACATTCTGATGCTTCTTCAAAAGTCTGAGGGTTTTCGTGGGATTACTAAAATCAAAGCCCTATGTAGTGTTCATCCTCGTATTTTTAAAACACTCAAATCTTGTTTCATTTTTCTCCTCTTTTAAAATTCAAAGAGCTTCCACCTAGATGTGGAGGCCAGGAATTATGCCAAACTTGTAATGAAAGACTGATACTCAGACAGAAATGTCCAACAATGGCCTCACATTGTTTCAAAGATGAGAAAGGACCAAGATTCAGGTTCCCTGATGGTTTTTTTGTTGGGAGGAATAATTTTCACTTAGTGACATTGACTTAGCCCAGATCCCACCCCAATGACCTCTGATTATTAGGATGACTTTGGAGCTTAATTAAATGAACATTTAAGGAATATTTTGTATATGAAGGATTCTATGTTAGGCATTAGAAAACCTAAGAGAAATATAATGCTGTCCCTATGATCACAGTATAATGGATAAAAGAAACACATAGAGCACTTCAGTTGAAATTTGAAAAGCTTGTGTAAGATGTAAATGCAAGGAATTGTGGGAAGCTCACCCAGCCTGGAAAAACAAAAATGCTCTCAAAGAAAAAAGTGATGCATGAGTTAAACGTTACCAAATGAGCAGATGTTCCCCGAGATGAGAGGAGAATACAGGACATTAGAAGGAACAACGCAAACGAAGGTGTAAAATTGCATGGTGTGTGGTGACACAGACAAGGATGGCCACAGGACTGGAAAAGGGCCGTTTTCATTCCAATCCCAAAGAAGGGCAATGCCAAAGAATGTTCAAACTACCATACAATTGGGCTCATTTCACGTGCTAGCAAGATATGCTAACAATCCTTTAGTCTAGGCTTCAGCAGTACATTAACTGAGAAACTCCAGATATACAAGCTGGGTCCCAAGACGCAAAGGACAGTGAAGTGAAAGTGAAAGTCACATAGTCGTGTCCAACTCTTTGCAGCCCCATGGACTGTAACCCGTCGGGCTCCTCTGTCCATGGGGGTTTTCTAGGCAAGAATACTGGAGTGGGTTGCCATTCCCTTCTCCAGGGGGTCTTCCCAACCTGGGGAAGATCCCAGGTCTCCTGCATTGCAGGTGAATTCTTTACCATCCAAGCCACCAGGGAAGCTCAGACACAAAGGAACCGGAGAACAAATTGTGAACATTTGTTGGATTATGGAGAAAGCAAGGGAATTCCAGAAAAACATCTACTTCTGCTTCATTGACTACACTAAAGCCTTTGACTGTGTGGATCACAACAAATTCTTAAAGAAATGAAACTATCAGACCACTGTACCTATCTCCTGAGAAACCTGTATACAAGTTAAAGCAACATTTAGAACTGGACATGGAACAACAGACTGATTCAAAATTGGGAAAGGAAAATGACAAGGCTGTATACAGTCACCCTGCTTATTTAACTTGTATGCAGACTATATCATGTGAAGCGCCTGCCTGAATGAATCACAAGCTGGAATTAGACTGCTGGGAGAAATATCAACAACCTCAGGAGGTTAGATATGCAGATGGTACCACTCTAATGGCAGAAAGCAAAGAGAAACTAAAGATCCTCTTGATGAGGGTGACAGAGGAGAGTGAAAAAGTTGACTTGAAACTCAACATTAAAAACAATCGAAGATCATGGCATCTGGTACCATCACTTCAAGGTAAATAGAAGGGGGAAAAGTGGAAGAAATGACAAATTTAATTTTCCTGGGCTCTAGTATCACTGCAGATAGTGACTGCAGCCAAGAAATTAGAAGATACTTGCTCCTTGGAAGGAAAGCTATGAGAAATCAAAAGCAGAGATACACTTTGCAGACAAAAGTTTGTCAAAGCTATACTTTTTCTAGTAGCCACGTATGCATATGAGAGTTAAACCATAAAGAAAGCTGAGTGCTGAAGAATTGATGGTTTCAAGTTGTGGTGCTGGAGAAGACTCCTGAGAGGCCCTTCAGTTCAGTTCAGTCGCTCAGTCATGTCCAACTCTTTGCAACCCCATGGACTGCAGCACACCAGGCTTCCTGTTCATCACCAATTCCTGGAGCTTGGTCAAACTCATGCCCATCGAGTGAGTGCTGCCATCCAACCACCTCATCCTCTGTCCTCCTCCTTTTGCCCTCAGTCTTTCCCAGCATCAGGGTCTTTTCTAATGAGTAAGTTCTTCACATCAGGTGGCCAAACAGCTGGAGCTTCAGCTTCAGTATCAGTCTTTCCAATGAATATTCAGGGTTGATTTCCTTTTGGGTTGACTGGTTTGATCTCCTTGCAGTCCAAGGGACCCTCAAGAGTCTTCTCCAACAACCACAATCCCTTACACTATAAGATCCATCAATCCAAGTGATGGATCTTATAGAATGGTGAAAAGGAGAATGAATGCAATTTCTTTAAAAATCAATTTGATATTATATCTTAAAGTTGAGTTTTCATAAAACCCATAGCCCTAGTAATTCTATTTCTAAGCATTGTCTTGAAAGGAATTCTTATGCACACACAGTGGGAAACATATGCAAACACATCATAGCCTTACTAATCACAACTGTAAAAGTTTAGGAGCAACAACATTGCCTACTAGTGTGACACTCATAGGACGAAGCATGTTATATTCAAAAAATGAAATATTAGACAGTAGTCAAAAATAATGAACTGTAATGATGCACAACTAAAGGCTGAATATTAGCAATATGATATTACATGGAAACAGTCATACATGGGGCAGCAGGATGCTCTTCTTACAGAGTTTAAAACCAGTGAATTAAAAGTGCTTTTTAGGAATATTCATAGATGCCGTAAGTCTATGAACAAAGAAAGCAAGTCAATGATAAGCTGAGAGCTGAGGACATTGATCCCCATGAGTGAGAGGAGACATGGCCTGGAATCGGGGTGGTAGCATAGGGTTATAGGTAGTCAAGGACTTAGCTTTCATTTTTGGGCTGCAGGCTATTAACAATATCTGCACAGTGAATTAAATAAATCAAAATGTGCCATGAACTGAAATTACAATTATTCCGGTTATGGGCGCCTGAGGCCAGTAAAAAAGAGGTAAGGAAGGAAAAAAGAAGTTGGGGGAGAGAGGGAGGGAAGGAGAAAGAAAAGAACGAAGGGGAAATAAGGGAAGGGAAGGACAGGGGTAACCCCAGAAGAACTTTCTGAGACAGGTAGCTGGCAGGCAATGAAAGTTGTGTTTCTCAAGCAATTAAAATTTTTCTTTCTAGCTATTATTATGTTCCCATGTCATAATAATTAGTGAACATGTAATATGTTCAGGCGATGTGCCAAATGCTTTGCACCCTTTATCTCTGTGAATTCTCCCTATGAAACCGCTGCCTCTGTGAAACTCCCAGTGATGGGAGTTTGTCCCCATTTCTCAGTCGAGAAAACTGAGGCTCAGAGAGGTTGTGACTTGCCTGAGGGCACTTTCCAACATACAGAGTATCTTATACAGCATCAATTATTTTCCTTGCTTGGCCTCTGAGACACCACCCTCTGTGGGTTCCAAGTCTCCTCCGTGGCTGCTCCTTCCCAGTATCATGTTTGACTGCTTCTTTGCCTTCTTCTCTCCACTTGTTCTCATGTCCCTCAGTCCTCACCGTCACACCAGCACAGACGTCCTAGGTCATCTCATCTAATCTCATGACAGTTAACGCCATCCACGCCTGGATGGGTGTGTTCATCTAACTGCCTTCTTAACACCCTGCCCAGCTGCCTAAGGATCTCCCAGACTTAACAAAGTCAAAGCTGGATTCGATCTCCCTCTCGGACCTGCTCCAACCCATCTTCTCTGCTTGGCAATGGTGTCAGCATTTATCCTATTGCTCAGCCCCAAGCCTGGTTGTAATCTTTCTTCCCATCTTTTCCTTATGGCCAAATGGCCCATCCAAGAGCAAATCCTGTCAATGCTTTTCTTTATTATTATTAGTAGTAACTTTACATTTTAATTTATTGTAATTATATTTTGTTGGAATATAATTGCCTTACAATCTTGTGTTAGTCTCTGCTGTACAACGAAGTGAATCAGCTATATGTATACAGGTTTCCCCTCCCTCTTGGACCTCCTTCCCACCTGCTTCCCATCCCACCCCTCTACGTCGTCACAGAGCACCAGGCTGAGCTTCCTGCGCTTTTAGCATCTTCCCACTAGGTATTTATTTTGCACATGGTAGTATATATATGTCAGTGCTCTTCTCCCAAGTCTCTCCATCCACACCTTCATCCCCTGTGAGGATATGTTCATTCTCTATGTCTGTGTCTCTAGTCCTGCCTTGGGAATAGGTTTATCTGTACCATTCTTACAGATTCCACATAAATGTTTTAGCGTATGATATTTGTTTTTCTCTTTCTGACTCTAGGACCATCCATGTCTCTACAATGACCCTATTCCATTCCTTTTAGTGGCTGAGTAATATTCCATTGTATATGTGCACCTCGAGGCTTTCCTCTCCAACTTCTTCTAAGTCAACCACTTCCTGGATCCCTTCTGTGCTTCTGTAGGGAAAGCTGTCCCAGGGCTTCAGCTGAATTATCACAACCAGTCTGCACCTGGACAATGGTTTCCTTCCTGTTTCATAAACTCAGTAAACCCCCACCCCTCTCTTCTGATCCTTTATTCTGACTCTCGCTTGGAGATGCTTTCATGAACCCCCTTATCTAAAATAGGCACACAATCCCACCATTCTCTAGGCCCTTCTTCTTTATTTTTTATGACTTTTCATAGCGCTTGAAGCCAGAGTGTTTCTCGCTTGCTGGCTAACTATGTTTCTCTCCCAGTGAAATGTAAGTCCCATCAGGGCAAGAAATGTACCTGTCGCATTCACTCTGGTACCTTTAGTGAACGACACAGTGTCCAGGGCCCTTTATTCCAGATTAGGAATAAGGGAATGACCTAAAAAGCTGGCCAGAAAGCTTTCCTTATTTCTTTCACTTTACAGATGAGACACTGAGACGGAGGTAGTCTCAGTAACTTTGCGGCACAGTCATTAAGACAGGGAACCAAGACTCAGACACAAGCAACTAGACCCCTGAGTTCCTGGACTTAATTGCTCTGTTATATTTCTTCTTGAACTGGTTAAGAAAGTGTCATCCCTGGAGGCCTATCTGGGGATATCCATTGTAATGGCTAGAGGGGAACCAGACACATCTTAAAATATTACTTCTGGCTTTATCGTTGCCTGCCAGGACCTGACCAAACTAGCTGAAGTGTGTCTCCTTATGAATTCTTACCATTAATTTCCTTAGCAAACTCTTTATAAGGGTTTAAGAGAAGGAATGAGAATAATCATATGAATTCTTTCTGATTTTGAAGACAGGACTTTAAATCAATCAGGTTGTTGCTGATTTGTCAATTCATCAGTGACTGTGAGACCTGACACAAAGATATTTAAAGAAATGGTGAGACAGTATGAATGAGTCGACAGGTGTAGCTGATAGAGACATAATTAAAGGACTGTTGCTGCTGCTGCTGCTAAGTCGCGTCAGTCGTGTCCGACTCTGTGCGACCCCATAGACGGCAGCCCACCAGATTCCCCCGTCCCTGGGATTCTCCAGGCAAGAACACTGGAGTGGGTTACCATTCCCTTCTCCAAGGTAGGAAAGTGAAAAGTGAAAGTGAAGTCACTCAGTCATGTCTGACTCTTCATGACCTCATGGACTGCAGCCTACCAGGCTCCTCCATCCATGGGGTTTGCCAGGCAAGAGTACTGGAGTGGGTGCCATTTCCTTCTCCAGTGTAGGCAAGTGAAAAGTGAAAGTGAAGTCTCTCAGTCTTGTCTGACTCTTTGCGACCCCATGGACTGCAGCCCACCAGGCTCCTCCATCCATGGGATTTGACAGGCAAGAGTACTGGAGTGGGGTGCCAGTGTCCTCTCCCAATTAAAGGACAGTGGACCTCAATTCCAAGAGGCAACTAAGATAGCTCTGATCATTATATTCTTTGATGAATATAAATGTGTCTTTTTTCTCTTTAAAAATAGTATGTTAACTTTTGAAAAAGTGGAAAAAACCAAAAAAGTGTATAGATGATAAATGTAGTTTAAAAGGAAGCACTATCACTTGAGTGTATATATTTATAAACTTTGCCACATTGACCTTAGCAGTATACTGGGGTTGGCCACAATTCTGTTCGTGCGAGACCTATGGAATGACCAAATGAGATTTTTGGCCAACCCGATAGTCTTGTGTCTTGCATTTCTCACTTCATGTCAATCCTAATCACTTTCATCTATGAGTTAAATACTCCTTGATAGTATAGTTTTTAATAGCTGCATGATTTCTTGTAATAAAATATCCCATTACTTTATTTACTCATTTACCCAATTTTTTCAGTTGAGGAAGTTGCCCCTTTGTGTGTGAAGAACACTGCAAAGAACATCCTATACAAAAATCTTTTCTTGTACCTATGATAATTTCCTGTTACCAAAAGGTGGTTACAAGCAACTAAAAGGAGGCTTGCAGGAATGAAATCAGAGCTATTTAAAAACTTGGATCATTGGTGTGAAGCTATTTCTTCTTTTCACCTCATCGGCAAAAGGTGTTGAGTGTTCTATAAATGTTTGTCTTTTGCTATATATTTTCTAACTTGTCAACAAATTGCCCGCTAGCAGGGGAAAATCTAGTGGCAGTTTCAGAGTAAATCTCTGAATTTATGGATTGACACATTTATCTCTTAACACGGCATTTTTCTAATGGTCCATAAAGCAGTCCAGACATCAAGACCCTTTGTCTGTGACCAATTTTCATTGGTTCATAATCAAAGGAGAAAAACGAAGCCAAAACAATATATAATCCTAAGAGCCAAATGTTCTCCTCGTGGGAAGGGTGATGATAGGAGGTGGTCGGCTGTGTGTTTGTTAATGTCTAACTTGGCAAAATTGAAAAAAACAAACTTGTCAATCTTAGGGTAGTCTCAAAAACTTTTAATGAAACTTTACAAGCCTATAGAACAACTGACCTACATAGAATAAACAGGAAGTGATTCAGTTGTGTTCTGTGCTGCTGGGGATTTTTGATGATGTTACACAGGAAGTATCAGCACAGTGTGTAACAGGGAATGTGCACTCAGTCTGGACCCCAGGCAGAAAGTGACTCTTACTCTGAAAGAGACTTTCGATGCCCCCTTTATCACCACAGCAACCAGAATCTGTTGATGACAACAGAGGCTATAGGCAGAGGACACATGCAGGTTACAGGGAAACCTGCCAGATCAGGCATGGAATTGAAGCCACTTGTAAGTTAAAGAGTTAAACAGGCAGCTAGTGTTTTGCAAGCATATTGGAAGGAAGCAGAACAAGTTAAATTTAAATTTAGTTTTGAGTATTTGCAGATGTAAGGACTAAGAACTCAAAAGTATGGGTCATGAAATAAGAAAACCCTGCCAGAATCCTAACACTGTGGGGTGCCAATGAGTGGGGTGGTGGTGGGGAACAGAGAGCACACTTGAACTTGACCTTGAACCAAAACCCAGCAAAGAAAACACAATCAGAGACGTGTCAGATGAGGGTTCCCTGCAGCTATTTAGGGAGATCAGAGAAGATGGTTACAAAACTCAGTCCAGCAGATAATAGTTGTTTATTTTTAGACCTAAGCTAATTGTGTAGGAAGCTGAAGAGCCCTTAATCTTGAGGGTCAAGTCGTTCATTATAATTGCTTTTAACATACGAGCCTTACACAAACTACTGAAGATCCACAGTCTCTGATCAGCAATGCCCAAATCCAAACGATTCTGAAAACCACATTCCTCATAAAGTTTGTGGCCCTCTTATTTGACAGCAGATCCTAACCTGAAGGAAAGTGAGGTTGTTTATAATCCCCTCTTTGTGTGAATATTCATCTTTTGTGGCAGAAATATTCACGTGTTTACTTATATGTTGTTGTCTCTGATCCTGCTGGGGCTGTTAAATCATACACATATCAGTTTTCTAAAATCTGAAAGAGTGTTGAATTATGAAGCCATCTGACCCAGAATTTTAACCTAGAGATTATAGATTTAATATTAACAAACAGATTCTATAGGCATGCCCTATATTCTATCAAATTCTAACAGACTTCAAGCAATTAAATATTCAAAAAATATATAAATATATATAATATATATAAATATGTAAATGTACATATTAGAGTTTCCATATAGATCTATTGTACTACTCTTATATCCTAATGGTCTCTGTCTTTATTCCAAAAAATCCCCATTTCAATTATTGGTATCTATTATCTCCAAACAAGTTTTTATGATAATATACGTGTTAATTTAAATACCCGTACGCTCAGTCGTGTCTGACTCTTTGTGCCCCCATGAACTGCAGCCCACCAGTCCCCTCTGTTCATGGGATTCTCCAGGCAAGAATTCTGGAGTGGGCTGCCTTTTCCTCCTCCAGGGCATCTTATGGACCCAAGGATCGAAACGGAACCTCCTGCATCTCCTGCACTGGCAGGTGGATTCTTTGCCACTGAGACACATGGGAAGCCCACTGAATACCTACAAGTGTTTTGTTATTACATATATGCATGCATTTGCTTATATTAGTGTGTTGTTGTTCAGTCGCTCAGAGTCACGTCCAACTCTTTGCCACCCCATGGACTGCGGCACGTCAGGTTTCGCTGTCCTTCACCATCTCCCAGAGCTTGCTCAAACTCACATCCGTTGAATCAGTGATGCCTTCCAACCATCTCATCCTCTGATGTCCTCTTCTCTTCCTGCCTTCAATCTTTCCCAGCATCAAGGTCTTTTCTATTGAGTCGGCTCTTTGCATCAGGTGGTCAAAGTATTGGAGCTTCGGCTTCACCATCAGTCTTTCTAATGAATATTCAGTACTAATTTCCTTTAGGATTGATTGGTTTGATCTCCTTGCAGTCTAAGGGGGACTCTCAAGAGTCTTCTTCATACTATATGTTAGTATACTTGTTTACATTTATATCTTGCTACGACTCATGAATACAATTTTACATGTGGGATTCCTTACATGATTTTAAATATTATGAATAAAATCAATCTGCGATTATTTTTTTACTTTTTATAATGATTTATTAATGATAAAAAGCTTCTCTTTATGTGTTTACTGATTATTCATATATCTAATTTGGTGAAATGTCTGTTCAAATGCTTTTCATTAATTGTTTGGTTTCTTGTTGAAAGATAAGATTTCTTTATGTACTCTACATTAAGTTCCTTGTTAGATACATGATTTGCTAATATTTTCTTCTTGTCTGTGGCTTTTTCATTTTTTTACAGTGTTTACCAAACATCAAAAGGTTTTTGATTTTTATTGAGACATTCTTAAGTTTTTGTTTCCTGGCTTGTGTCTTTGTTTAAGAAATCACTGTCTAAACCATTGTCATAAAGATTTTCTCCTAGGCTTCCTTCAAGATGTTTAACAGTTGCCCCTCTCATATTTCAGTCTAAAATTCATATCGAGTTATTTTTTTTTGCACAGTGTAAGATGTGTTAATGTTCATTTTTTATGCAGATAATCTGGTTGTTCACATTGTTGCAAAGACTATCACTTCCTCATTGAATACTCTTAGTATCATTGGCAAAAAATAGTCATTTATGTGTGGGTCTATTTTTAGACTCAATCCTACTTAAATCATTTATATACAGATTTTTAGAGCAATATCACATTTTTGTTATCATGGTATTTTTATGGTGTGTGTTAAATTGGGAAGTGTAATACTTTGCCTGTGTTCTTTTTTTTCAAAATTATTTTGCTTATTCTAGGTTCTCTGTTTCGTCATATGAATTTTAAAATTGAGTCAGAAATTTCTTTTTACAAAGAAAAAAAAAAAGCCTGAAAAAATGTGTATTAGAATCTGGCATTAACTGCTGCTGCTGCTGCTAAGTCACTTCAGTCGTGTCCGACTCTGTGCGACCACATAGACGGCAGCCCACCAGGCTCCGCCGTCCCTGGGATTCTCCAGGCAAGAACACTGGAGTGGGTTGCCATTTCACTGCCTCATATTTATTTAGGTCACCTTTAATTTGTCTTTGCAATGTTTTATCGTTTTCAGTGTTTTATTTCTGGTATATATTCACTTTTATTCCTTGTGTCTTGGTTTCTTGAAGCTACCGCAACGGAATGTCATTGTTCAGTTCAGTTCAGTTTGGTCGCTCAGTCGTGTCCGACTCTTTGTGACCCCATGAATCGCAGCACACCAGGCCTCCCTGTCCATAATGTCACTGACTGAGTGGCTTATAAACAACAGAAACTTGCTTCTCACAGTTGTGGGGGCTGGATAGTCCAGGATCAAGTCATTGGGAGCTTGTGTGTCTGGTGAGGGCCCACTTCCTGGTCTATAGATGGTTCATAGTCTTCTTGCTTTGTCTTAACCTGACTTAAGCAAATGAAAATCTGGCGGGTTCCTTTTACAAGAACATTTAACTCCATAGCTTCCCTGGTGGCTCAGAGGTTAAAGCATCTGCCTCCAATGCGGGAGACCTGGGTTTGATCCCTGGGTCAGGAAGATTCCCTGGAGAAGGAAATGGCAACCTACTCCAGTATTCTTGCCTGGAGAATCTCATGGATGGAGGAGCCTGCAATCCACGGGGTCACAAAGAGTCAGACACAACTAAGCGACTTCACTTTCACTTTCACTTAAGGACTCCACCCTCATGACCTAAGTACTTTCCCCAAACTCCACCTCTTAACACCAACACAGTGGCAGTTATGAATCCAATCTATGAATGGGTGGGGGACATAAACATTCAGTTCACAATACTTCAGTTCAGTTCAGTTGCTCAGTCATGTCTGACTCTTTCATGCCCGGCTTCCCTGTCCATCACCAACTCCAGAGCTTATTCAAACTCATGTCCATTGGGTTGGTGATGCCATCCAACCATCTCATCCTCTGTCATCCCCTTCTCCTCCTGCCTTCAATCTTTCCCAGAATCAGGGTCACAATACTTACTATGCTGAAATAGATTGTTGTTGATCAGTTGTGTCTGATTCTTTGCGATCCCATGGACTGCTGCAAGTCAGGTTTCCCTGTCATTCACCATCTTCTGGAGTTTGCTCAAACTCATGTCCATTGAGTCGGTGATGCCATTTGATTTACTAAATTTACTTTTTCTAGGTTTTATTTATTTTCAATTGAAGAATAATTGCTTTATAATATTGTGTACGTTTCTGCCACATATCAACATGAATCAGCCACAGGTATACATATGTCCCCTCCTTCTTGAACCTCCCTCCCACCTCGCATGCTATCCCATCTCTTGCCTCCCCTCTAGGTTGTCACAGAGCCCAGGTTTGTGTACCCTGAGTCTTACAGCATATTCCCACTGTAAGTTTACTTTTACGTTGATCCTATATACTGTCATTTTCTACTACAGGGGATCTTCCTGACCCAGGGATCCACAGTGTCACAAAGAGTCAGACACTACTGAGCAACTGAGCACACACACTTATCCTATCATACCACATAATTTCACTTTTTAGTTTTGGTGTTTTATATATTTTGAACCTCCCTTAAGAGGGCTTCCCTGGTGGCTCAGATGGCAAAGCGTCTGCCTACAATGTGGAAGACCAGGGTTCGATCCCTGGGTTGGGAAGATCCCCTGGAGAAGGAAATGGCAACCCACTCCAGTATTCTTGCCTGCAAAATTCCATGGACTGAAGAGCCTGGTAGGCTACAGTTCATGGGGTTGCAAAGAGTCGGACACGACTGAGCAACTTCACTTAAGATTTTCTAAGTATGTGATTATATCATCTATGATTGAAGTTTAATCTCATGCTTTCCAATTTGTATGCCTTCCCTTTGTTCCTTGTTATTGCCTTATTGCACTGTTGAGGGTCTGAAGGATAATGCTGAATAACAGTGGACAGAGAGGACCTCCAACTCCTGTTTCTGATTATAGTCAGAAAGTATGGAGACTTTCACCTTTAAGACTGATACTGTGTGTGTGTGCTAAGTCGCTTCAGTTGTGTGTGACTCTTTGCGACCCTGTGGACCACAGCCTGTCAGGGTCCTCTGTCCATGGGCTTCTCCAGGTAAGAATACTGGAGTGAATTGCCGTTCCCTCCTCCTGGAGATTTTCCCAACCCAGGGATCAAACCAAGTCTCCTACAGCTCTTGCACTGCAGGCAGATGATTTACTGCGGCTACTAGGGGAAGCCCCAGAACTGATATTACCTGTTTTTTTTTTTCTTTCTTTTTTTTTTTTTGGTAGATGCTCTCAATTAGGTTGAGTAAGTTTCCTTTAATTCCTAGTTTGCTGAGAGTTTTAATCATATTCGTGTTTTGAGTTTTGTTGAAGACCTTTCAACAATTTTGGGTACACTTGGGCAAGTTTCTTTTGGAAATATATTAGAAGTGAAATTTCAGGGTTGAAGGATACTTTCTCCAACAGTGACAAAATTGTTTCCCAAATGTATTGCCTCAACTTCATTTCTCACCAACAGCACATAGAGTTCCTGTCTCTCTAGATTTTCACTATAACCAGGTATTATCAGACAGTGATGTGTTTGATAATCTGATAGGTGTGAAATAGCTTTCAGTTGCAGTTTTTATTTGTATATATCAGGTTATTAACAAGACTGAAAACATTTTGTCTATATTGAGCCCTACAATGTCCACTTGTGATTTTCCTTTTCAAATTTTCAGCCAATTTTCTCTTTTGGTTTTTTTTTTCTCTCTTCCTTCCTTCCCCATCCCTCTCTCCTTCCTTTCTTCCTTCAATAAATTTCTAGAAGTTCATTTTGTATTCTGAATACGTATCGTATATTAGCTCTATGCTTAACATCTTTTCTCAATTTGGCCTTACTTTTTCTTGTAGCCATGCTTTCTTTTGTTATGCAGAAATGCTTGCCGATAATAGAGTTGAATTTTCCAGTCCGTTCCATTGGCTTTGGTTTCTTATCCTAATTTAAAGACTCTTTCACTATCTTATACCATAAAGCCATTTTCCTATGTGTTCCCCCAAAGCTTTGGCACTTTTCTATTTATATTGAAGCAGTTAGTATATCTAAAATTCCTTTGAGGATATTATAAAGCAGGGCTCTGATAGTTTATCTTTCACATGGATAAGAAATTGCCTCTGAATGAAGCCTTATTGTGTGATTCATTTTTTCTGCACTACTTTTAATGGGACCCCTGTACCATGTCAGATATGTATGCTAGCATAGGTCAATTTTGAGTCTTTTGGCTTTAAGTTATTAGTTTATTTTGTTTTCCCTTCTTAGACCACATAGTTTTAACTAACAAAAGTTTATAATACGTCTTAGTATCTGGAAGGACAGGTTGTCAGTCTTATTTTCTTCTTAATTTTTATTGACCTTTTGTTCTTTCATGTTAATTTTATGATTCCAAGACAAATTTTCTGACTTAACCAAACAGTTTGTGTTGTAACTGCATTCGATTTATAGAATAGCATGGAGAAAATTAGCATTGTTGTAATACTAATTCTAAGAACCTGACCATATTTTACTTGGGTCTTCTTCTCAGTCCTACAATGGCATTTTGGGGAATTGTCTTCTAGCCATATTGGATATCTTTTAATGAGATTATGACTATACCTAATAGAAATTTTGTTTCTGTGAATGCAATGCTTTTCTATTGGATTTTCCAGTAACTGATTATTGTTGGTAAGTAAGAATGCAACTTTCTTGAATGTTGATCTTATATACAACAACTTTGTTTAATTAAAAATTGTTTATAAACTTTTAAGAACTTTATTGTTTTACATAAATTCAAGTAAAGCTATACATTTGTTTCTAAATGTTGATTTTACTTCATCACATAAATTTTGATGTATGATTTATTTCTGATGCATACCCAAAATACATAGATTAAAATAATTAAATGGTGATTCTCTTTCAGACTATCATATTTTCAAGCATGTTAGGGGAAGGGGAATTAACTTCTTTGTTGATTTTTAAAATGGAATTGCACCATAGAGATCTTGGGATATGCTGTATTGATTCTTTGAAATATGCTATAACCTAATATATATTAGCATGTATTCTTGTATATGCATATACCTACATGAATGGGCTTACCTGGTAGCTCAGCTGGAAAAGACTCCACCTGCAATGCAGGAGACCCCAGTCAGGAAGCTCCCTTGGAGAAGGAATAGGCTCCTCACTCCGGTATTCTTGCCTGGAGAATCCCATGGACAGAAGAGCCTGGCAGGCTACAGTCTATGGGGTCACAAAGAGTCAGACAAAACTGAGCAACTAAGCACAGCACAGCACTGGTATATATACATTAACATATATCCTAACCTCTCTTCCTCTCTGTGCATAAATAACTTTGTACCATAATATGCATTAGCATTCCATATAATTTGGAAAAGAATGGATTCTCTTTCATTCTACCCATAGGAACAGGATCATTTATTTGTGCGTATTTACATTTAATGCACACACATATAAGATAAACTCCCATAAGAACACTCATTTAAACATAATTACAATTTGTTTTAACCATATTCTTTCTCATTTGTGTTTTCTTGGTTTATTATTTTCGGATAGAAACACATCAAGTATTCTCTAATTTGGATTTTATATTTACTCCTTATAATCCTATCATTGAAATTTATTTTTATAAATATTTAAAGTGTGCTTTTTATAATCTCCTGGTTTCTCCTCTTTTCTCTTTTAATGAATTTGGTGTAGATTTCGTTTTATCCCCGATAATATTTAGCTCCTGTTGACTAGGCTGTTAATTCCTTGAAGGCAAGCTTAGCTGATTCATCTCTGGGTCCTCAGTGACTGGGTCTAGGGCAGTGGCTGGAGAACAGGAAGTAATCACCGTGATCAGTCATCATGCGTATGAGCAGCCTGGTAGGCTGATCTCAACTGCCTGGATAAAATGACAGTCAGAGGACCTGCAAGCTGGTTTTCTTCATGTGTTCTGTACTTTTCATCTATCATTTTATGAGCATGACTCTATATTAGGAGTTGGCAAACTTTTTTCTATTAGGGTCAGATAGTAGATATTTCAGGCTTAGTAGACTGTGTGATCTGTGTCACAGATAATCAGCTCAGCCACTGCAGGAGAAAGCAGTCCTAAATAAATAAGCATGGGTATATTTAATAAAATTTTATATATAAAAACAAGCGGTAGGCTGAATTTTTCAACCCTTGGTCCATATGGTTGGGTCTTCAAAAACGTCCATAGAATTTCTAGACTATGACTATTTCATAATTTATTTAACCGATTTTCTATCATTGTGCATTAAGATGGTTTTTCTTTGGCACTATCATAAATAATATTGAAATATGAGTTCCTAGACACAAAAGTGTCTGCTAGTTTGATTTTCTCATAAAATGCTATTTGCCTGGCACGTGGTGGCAAGTGCTCAATAAACATGTATTGATTAAATAAATTAACACATTTCTATTGTAGAAAGCTCATTTCACTGAGTATTGTGGATGTAGATTGAAGTGAAGAAGGTCAAATTTGCCTTGAGAAATTCACACTCTGAAGAAACAAAGTGGATTTGTTGCTTTCCAGCTGGGGTATCTCTGACAATCAATAACCTCTTTGAGCCTCAGTTTCCACAGTTCAAAAAGATGTAATAACTTTCTCAGAAATGTGCTGTGATGGTTGGATGACATCAACTGTGAACATTTGGGACAGGGTAGTTTTAAGAAGTCAGCATTACCAGGCTGACTCTGTGTAATTCACTTGCATTTCCTTTTTTTATGCAACATTTTGCTTGTCCACAGCATGAAAGCTTTGAGGCCTTGACCTGTGGGCCATTTGGAATTTACATTAATTTGCATAAATTTGCATGAAGAAATTAATGCCTGTAGCATCATTACTGTTAAGTTACTTAGAGCTCAGCTTTCATGGCATACATAAAAGAAATTAAATTCCAAATTCCCTGCTTACCTTCTTGAACAGAGCTCAGAAATGTCAGGTCAGGGACTGGTATAATTCTGAATGAAGAGAACTGCCATTTAATCCTAGAATTATGTGTTCCAAATAAGAAAACAGATACATTCACATATGAAAACCTAGAGTATCAGTTTAACATGCTAAGTGCCACTATTGAGGAAGAAATGTGGATACTTTGAATAGTTTAATAATCAGAAAATTAATAAATAAAATTTATAAAATAAATAAAATTTATTTCCTGTTTGTTTCACATACAGATGACCTTAGAAAAATTTACCGCTTGACTTTTATAAGAAAAATGCTAAACATTTTTCAGTGATTAAAATATATATGACCCAGAGAGATGTTATGGGGAGGGAGGTGGGAGGGGGGTTCATGTTTGGGAACGCATGTAAGAATTAAAGATTTTAAAATTAAAAAAAAAATAAATAAAATAAAATAAAATAAAAAAAGAAAAAAATAAAATATATACATGTATACTGTTGGTGGCCTAGTGGTGAAGAATCTGCAGGAGACACAGGGTTGATCCCTAGGTCAGGAAGATCCCCTGGAGGAGAAAATGGCAATCCACTCCAGTATTCTTGCCTGGGAAGTCCCATGGACAGAGGAGCCTTGTGGGCTACAGTCCATGGGGTCACAGAGAGGTGAATGGATATACATTATACACATATGTGTGTGCTCAGGTGCTCAGTCTTGTCTGACTCTTTGTGACCCTGTAGCCTGCTAGGCTCTTCTGTCCATGGAATTTTCCAGACAAGAATACTGGAGTGAGTTGGTATTTCCTACTTCAGGGATATACATATATACATAAATAGATATATACACACACATTTATATATATATGTTATACCACAACCAGAACTCAAATATATGTTGAAAAAATACTATCTTTTTGTAGATCAGTTGCTAGAATTGGTGATTTGAAGAAAAAACTGAAATGAATATTCCAAATCAACAGACAGTCATTCAATGATCTTTCTGCAGACAAGATAAAAGTGAACCAGAGGCCATACATACATTGAAAGTCTACTTTCCAGTTCTTAATGACAGTAACTAAAATTTGTACCTACTTTTTCCATTAGTTATAAATTTATGACCCAAATTTCACACAGAAACACTATGATAGTTTATTTATTCACTCAAGGATAATTATCGCAAGGGTAATCAAATCTTTCAGAAGTTCAATGACTTGACCAAACGTGCCGTGTTAATAAGACAGAAGTCTCTGTCCATCATCTTGGGTAGTCACTTCCTACAGTGCTGTAGGCTTGGTCATGTGATTGAACTTCCCACAATGCTCTAAGCTTGGTCATGTGATTGAACCTGCTCAATAGGACAGTGTAGGAAATAAGATACAAGAGAGACTTGAAAAGTGCTTTCACATCATTGCTTACCTCTTCCTACTGAAGCTGGAACTCTGAGAACACCACCTGGATGAGTCTTTTCTGGAGGATGAGAGGCCACATTGATGGAAGGCAAACTGCCCCAGCTGACAGTTTAGCCAGTCCCCAGCCAGCTTGCCAATCATGAAGCATGTGAACAAGGCTGTCACCCAGATGATCCAACTGCCAGCTAACCTGCCAGTTTTCTGGGAGAGCATGAGAGGGATCAACAAGCCATAGCAGCATGAAAACCATCCAACTGCCTACAGGATTATGAACTAAATAAAAGGATTATTGTTTTAAGCCATGGCATTTTGGGTTGGTTTGCTACACAGCAAAGCTAACAGATACAGACATGAACCCTTTCTTATTGTTCCAATCCTATGTAACTGAAATAGCATTTAAGACATGGGAGGTACTCAATAAATATTTGTATCAAAGACAACGTGGCTTAGTATTTAAGAAGTCTCTGTGTAGATGTGTCTTAGTTTCCTCATTTAGTACAAAAAATACAACTTTACAGGGTTGTTTTGAGAAATAAATGGTTTGATACACGTATTTAGAAAAATGCCAAGTACAATGCCCAACAAATGGTGAGTTCTCAATATATGTCTGCTCTATCATGTGATATTAACAACTGTATTACCAGGCAACTTAATTTATAGTTAATGACACAAATATAAATCACAATTAACATCATAAACATCATTCAGTTAACGTCTATTTTGTGCCAGGTTCTGTCCTAAACTTTTTTGTTCTAAACTTTTGTCTTATATATTTTTATTTACTTATAGTAAATATTATTTCTCCCCTTTTTACAAATAATCAGCTCATGGTTGAGAGACTGCAAGTCATTTGCCTCAGGGTCTCACAAATAATAAGTGGCAAAGCCTGAATTTGAACTTGGATCTCTTTGCCTCAAATGTCATTACTGTTGCATAAAATATGCAAAAAGCATGGTTACAGACAAACACACACACACACACACACACACACAATGCACAGAGGCCTTTCTGGAATGTGCTACTGGATAACCTGATTATTTTCAGTGTTTCTCCTGCAACAATAGCATCAACAACGTTTAGAAACTATGGGTCATTCAGGCTCAAGATATTTAATGATATCTTAGTATCTTCACTAGATACTATCATTAAATATCTTGAGCTTCCCTGGTGGCTCAGACATAAAAGAAACTGCCTGCAATGTAGGAGACCCAGGTTTGATCCCTGGATAGGAAGGAAGATCCCCTGGAGGAGGGCATGGCAATCTACTTCGGTATTCTTGCCTGGAGAATCCTATGACAGAGGAGCCTGGTGGGCTACAGTCCATGGACTCTCAAAGACAGAGACATGACTGACAGATAAACACTTTCACTTGTCAGTGGATGAGTGAATTAGTCTCTCTCAAATGTTCACCTAAATAGCTACCTAAAATATCATTGCCTAGCTTGGATAGAATAAAAACCACAACATATTTATCATTTGGAATTGAACCCTACAGACATCCATCAACTAGACAGTTTCAAGAAGGGATCTGGGAAACCTAGTTGAATGAGAATATCATGGGGCTGGAATCTGCAGTTATCCAGGGAGGCAGAAATGAGAGTCATGGATTCCGATGGTCACTTACTAGCCTGTGCCTCAGTTTCCTTATACTGGGGTAATGCTTGTAACTTTTTCATGGTGAGGAGGAAATGATATAAATTTAACTCTATGGATTGTGGTAATCCATCTTATGTTGTTGCTATTTTTAGTTGCTAAGTAAGTCCTGTCTGGCTCTTTTGCAACCCCGTAGACTATAGCCAACCAGACTCCTCTGTTCATGGGATTTCCCAGTTAGGAATACTGGAGTGGGTTATTTCCTTCTCCAGGGGATCCTCCTGAACAAGATTTTAAACCCACATCTTCTGCACTGCATGTAGATTCTTTACCACTGCGTCACCTGGGAATATATAATCAATCTCATCATTGTAAGCTATTATTCCACATAATATTATTTATTATATTATTATAATTGTCTATCATTTTTTAAAAAATTTAGTAGCCATTTGTTCCCTTGATTTGGGGCAAAAAACAGTCACTTATAGAAAAAGACAGAGAAGTGGTTTTTTAAAAAAAATATTTTCCCTCGCATTTTACTTTTAATGAATATCAACTGTTTCTGTCCCAGTGTTGTAAGGTGTATCTCCTACCTTTAAAGGTGAGAAGGTAGGCATCTGAATATTTTAAGTTTAAATGAATGCTATATGCCAAATAAGCACTTTTTTAGACATTAAAAGGTTAACTAATTTAACCTCTCTAATAACACAGCAAGACTGACATCATTGTTTCCTTTCCCAGTTGTTTAAATGTGAAGAGAAGTTAAGTAACTTATCATGTCTTTTGGCATAGTGTGAGATGAGCCAGAGTCTGAACATGTGCAGTCCAGCTCCTGAGTAGCAGGACCTTGCTACAAATAACCATTACAAAAGTAATAGCCTTTAAATCGGACAGCATTGCCCAAGGTTTGGAAACCAAACATTGCCTGATCATGCAGATACATGGGTGAGGCCAATCAACTCTCCTGTGAAACAGAATTCTCAGATCACAAGCAACATTCAAGCTGACCTGTGCAGATTGAATGGGATTTTTCAGCTATACTTATGGGCAGATACCAAACCAGTCAGTACAAAAGGAAACCAACCCCAAACATTTATTGGAAGGACTGATGCTGAAGCTAAAAGCTCCAATGCTTTGGCCATCTGATGAGAAGAGCTGACTCATTGAAAAGCCCTTGATTCTGGGAAAGATTGAAGGCAACGGGAGAAGGGGTGGCAGAGACTGAGATGGTTATTTGGCATCGCTGACTCAATGGGCACGAATCTGAGCAAACTCTGGGAGATAGTGGAGAACAGAGAAACTTGGCATGCTGCAGTCCCTGGGGTCACAAAGAGTTAGACTTGACTTAGTGACTGAACAGCAACAATGGGCAGATATAATTTTCCAGTTGGAGACTGAAGTGTTTGCAAAGGCTCAGGGATGGGAAATAACATAGCAGAGTTTTAACGGTCACATAGATAGGTTTTCCTTGGCTAGAGGAAGGGAAGCCAAGAATTATGAATCCAGAAAAATTAGGAATGGCCTGAAGGGATGGTCTGACATTCTTTATTTGGTGCTGCGACCTTCAGACTCTCTTCTGAAGAGTTTGAAACTGGGTGTGAAATACTTTAAATGGATATCGAAAAGCCAGGCAATCATGTCATTTCAGAAATTCCCATGTGCATTAAGGAACCCGTACATCTGGGGTATGCCATTCCTGATACAAGATATAAATACCATGGAACATGTGAGTGAGAGATTGAGAGGAGGTGAAACCCTTGATGTTGATTTTTTTTTTTTGTACTTAATGGTGCCATAAGTAAGACAAATTTGATCAGAAAATGGGTCAACCTATCAGTGATTGGGATACAGATGTTTCCCAGTTGGAGAGATGAACATAAAAGAATAACAGATAATTGATTCAAGTGCACCAGTGTTGGGAGTGATCGCAAGAGCATGGCACCTGAACATAATTTTACATATTTTAAGGACTATTGTATTATTTCTACATTTGCAAGCAGCCCCAGGAAAATTGTGCATGAAAAATCAATGAAGACATAATGCTTCAAGTGGGAAAGCTTATGATAATATGGGGTAATCATTTCATACAGGGTAGAATTATTCTGAGAGAGCTTTGTCATTTTATATCTATGGTCTATCTATCTGCCTATCCAGCAGCTAGCTAGCTGCGTATGTGCTTAATCGCTTCAGTTGCGTCCAACTCTTTGAAACCCTATGGACTGTAGCCCACCTCTGTCCATGGGATTCTCTAGGCAAGACTGTCCTCCTCCAGGGGATTTTCCCAACCCAGGGATCTAACCACGTCTCCTGGGCCTCCTGCACTCCAGGCCGATTCTTCACCATCAAGCCACTGCGGAAGCCAGTTACCTGTCTGTGGCGGCCGCTGCTGCTGCTGCTGAGTCGCTTCAGTTGTGTCCGACCCTCAGCGACCCCAGAGACGGTAGCCCACCAGGCTCCCCCCTCCCTGGGATTCTCCAGGCAAGAACCCTGGAGTGGGTTGCCATTTCCTTCTCCAATGCATGAAAGTGAAAAGTGAAAGTGAAGTCGCTCAGTCGTGTCCGACTCCTAGCGACCCCATGGACTGCAGCCCACCAGGCTCCTCCGTCCATGGGATTTGCCAGGCAAGAGCACTGAGTGGGGTGCCAGTGCCTTCTCCCAGTTACCTATCTATTAGATGTCTAATCTTACTGATCTATGTATGTATTGCTTTTATTGGGAACTATTTCAAGCATTCAGAAAAACACAGAGAATATTCTAACAGCTGCGATTTTCTTTTCAAATATCAAACAATCATAAGTGAGCTCTAGTAGATTCTAAGATACAGTATGAATACTTTGGAATTCTGGAGGCAAATTCTCTGACTGGCATCTATTTTTCAAGCCTGGATGCACAGCAGTTACAGAAATAACTTGTCATTACCCAACAGGTTCCATCAGAGCCTCTGCGGGCCCCCGTCCACCTCTAATGGTGATCATACGCTAACAGCATCTTCTTATGAAAGCGCTCTGCTGATTCTGTCCCCTTGCAGAAGACCCTACAGGTTCTCCCTCTTGTCTTTCAGACTGTTTCACATTTTTAAGGCTGGAAAGCCTTTATTTTCAGATACACTGGACTTCTTTCCAGTTCTCCCACCTTTTAATAATCCCTGTGTCCATAGAGCTTCCTGGTAATGAAAGAAACAAAAAATGAATTAATGTCCTTTTGAGCATGGAATCTGAAGGATAGGTACAAGTTAGCTAAGAAAGACCTGGGGAACACATTGCCTGGGCAGAGGTATTTCCTAACCATCCTTCTAGAATAGCAACCCATAGAGGTAATTTAGATATTTTTAGCTGTATTAAAGAAAGAAAATTTAATAGGCAAAATTGATTTTTAAAATATTTTATTTAACCCAATATCAAGAGCTGAATGGTAAAGAAGTCTCAACACTAAAGAATTGATGCTTTCAGACTATAGTGCTGGAGAAGACTTTTGAGGGTCCCTTGGGCAGCAAGGATATCAAACCAGTCAATCTTAAAAGAAATCAACCCTGAATACTCATTGGAAGGACTGATGCTAAAGCTGAAGTCCCAATACTTTGGCCACTTGATGTGAAGAGCCAACTCACTGGACTTTTCCAATGATGCTGGGAAAGATTGAGGGCAGGAGGAGAAGGGGATGACAGAAGATGAGATGGTTGGACGGCATCACCGACTCAATGGACATGAGCAGACTCCTGGAAATGGTGAAGAACAGGGAAGGCTGGTGTGCTGCAGTTCATGGGGTTGCAAAGAATCAGACACAACCGAGCGACTGAACAACAAAATATATCCAAAATTTCATTTCAACATGTTAATTAATATGAGATTGTTAATCAGGCACTTTCATTCTTTCTTTTTCATAATGAAACTTTGATGTCTATGGCATACTTTACACTGAGAGCACGTCTCCGTTTAGACTGGTTAATTTTCAAGTGCTCAGTAGTCACAGGGAGCTCATGCCTATTGCATTGGACAGTAGCTCTAATTTTACCTTGTTATCTTTTTCATAGCATTTGTGCCTACTTGAAATTATTGCGCTCATTTGTTTACTTAAATGTTTTCCTCTGTCTCTCTTCACCAAAATTTGAGTTTCATAGGGCCAGGAACCTTTCTAACTATTCCATTTCAGATGGTGATAAAAGTACTTGGTTTACAGTAAGGTCCTGTTACATGTTTGACAAATGGATGAACAGTAGGTAAGAAGGCCTGGAAGTGGGAGAGAGTCTGGCATCTTTGAGGGCTTCCAGCATGGTGAGCAGTGGAGCCGTCAGAGGGTGTGAAGGAAGCAGGCAGGGAGGAGGAATCCCTAAAGGTGTCTCCATGTCGTACAATACATGAAAGAGTCTTGTAGTTTTCTTCACTGACAAACGTCTCTGTGTTTTAATACCCAACTGAATTCAGGGTTGTATCAGTAGCTTTCTCATAAATGTTTCTCAAACAAGGCATTCTAAATTTTAATGTTCACCATTTCGGACTAGGATTCTATCTGATTACAAGTTGATCTCCCCTACTAGGACCTGTATTCCTTGATAGCAGAATCTAGGTCGTAGACAGCTTTGTGTTTATCTTCCTGTGTTCAGGAAAAGATTTTTACAATTTGTTCATATTGTTACATATCTTAGCAATTTATTCTGGTTTATTGCTGCATAGTATTTCATTTATGGATATAATAAAATATATTTATCCATTCATCTGTTGAAGAACATTTGAGCTGACTAAAATTTGGAGGTATTATGAGTAAGTCTGCTATGACTATTTCTATATGCAATTTTGTATGGACATACATCATTTTTTGAGTAAAGTACTAGAAGGAGAATTGGCAGGTTATATGGTAATTTACATGATTTGAAATGTATACCAAACCACAAAATTTGCAAAGCATTTATTCCATTTTATATTTCCATCAGCAATATATCAGAATACTGGTTATACCACATCCTCAACACTTGGCATTATTTATCATTTCAGTTTTAGCATTCTTGAGTCTCAGTGCAGTTTTATGTTACAACTAATAATGTTGGGCATTGTTTTCCTATGCTTATTTGCCATGTGTACATTCTTTAGTGAAGTGTCTATCTAAAACTTACACTTATTTAATATTCATTGAAAGGACTGATACTGAAGCTGAAGCTCCAATACTTTGGCCACCTGATTCGAAGAGCTGACTCATCAGAAAAGACCCTGATGCTGGGAAAGATTGAAGGCAGGAGGAGAAGTGGTCAACAGAGGATGAGATGGTTGGATAGCATCACCAGCTCGATGGACATGAGTTTGAGCAAGCTCCAGGAGATGGTGAAGAACAGGGAAGCCTAGTGTGCTGCAGTCCATGGGGTTGCAAAGAGTCAGACAGAACTGAGTGACTGAACAACAACAACACCATGCCTATTTTAAAAAAACTTGAGTTGTTTTCTTATTATTGAGTTTTAAGGGTTCTTTATATACTTCCTTTGTCAAATATGCCTGTTTAAAATAGTTTCTTCTTGTCTGTGGTCTGCCTATTCATTTTCTTCGAGGACTTTTTTTGTTCGCTTTTGTTTTATTTTTGTTTGTTTTAGCAGCACTTTTTGAAAGGAAAGTTTCAATGATAGTAAAGTCCAGTTTATTTATTTATTTTTATTGTTCATGACATTTTTGTTCTGTCTAAGAAGACTTCATGAACTCCAAGGTCGCAAAGTATTCTGTTTTCTTCTAAAACATTTATACTTTTAGCTTTCACATTTAGCTGTAAATCCATTTAAAGTGCATTTTTTACATACAAAATGTTTACTGAATATCTATTTATTCCCCTATCCTTTGTTGAACTGAATTTTTCCCCATTGAGTTGTTCTGGTACCTTTTTGAAGCATTCTTCTCATGCAAATAACACATTGTCTTGACTATTGCAGCTTCGCAGTGCTTTGTTGCTCAGTCTTGTCCAACTCTTTGTGACCTCATGGACTGTGCCCACCAGGCTCCTTTGCCCATAGGGATTGTCCAGGCAAGAATACTGGAGTGGGTTGCCATGCCCTCCTCCAGGGGATCTTCCCAACCCAGGGATAGAACACAGGTCTCCTGCATTGCAGGTGGATTCTGTAGCATCTGAGCCACCAGGGAAGCTTTATATCAGGTTTTAAAATTAGGCATGTCAGTCATCTGACTGTCTTTATTTTTTCAGAATTGTTGGTCATTTTAGTTTTTTTACATTTCCATATAAATATTAGAAATAGCTTGTAAATTTCTACAAAATAGCCAGCTAATCTTTTTTGGAATTGTGTCGAACCTATAAATCAATTTGCAGAAAACTGACATTGTCACAAACACAGTATATTTTTCCATTTACTTATGTCTTCATTACTTTTAGTGGTATTTTATAGTTTTTAGTGTATAGCTCTTGCACATGTCTTGTTGAATTTATCTCTAGTTATTTCATGTTCTGGAATGTTATTAAAATAGTATTTTATAATTATTTGTTGTCATTTTATAGGAAAACTTTAATTTTTGTGTATTATCCTTACTGAACTCTGTTATTAGTCCTAGAAAAAAATTTCCTGTAAATCCTTGAGGATTTTCTATATATACCATGACTTTGTAAATAAAGACAGTTTAAATGTTTCTTTCCAATTTTCATGTATTGTATTTTGCTTTCTTCCATTACTGCTCTGGCTATGATATCTAGTACAGTGCTGAATATAAATGGTGAAAGTCAGGCTTTCTGCCTTATTCCCTATCATAGAGGAAACATATTCAATCTTTTGTGATTATTTATAATTTTAGTTATACATGCTCATTATTGAGTTGAGAGTATTTCCTTTCTGGAATATATATTTCTAGTTTAGAAATAGAATTTAGATTAGAAATAAGATTTAGAAATATAAATTTCTAGTTTGCTGAGAGATTTTTATCCTGTATGGATATTGAATTTTTATATATATATTTGCATTTAATAAGATGATCTTTAATTTTTTTTAGTTAGTTGGTATAGAGAATGCCACTTTTTGATTTTAATGTTAAATCAACATTGCATTCTTTGTGTCATAGAATTCATCAGTGAAGACATCTGGATCACAACACTTTGTGTGTAGGGTATCTTCTAATTACAAATTTAAATTTTTAAATGGATATTTGCTGCTGTTGTTCAGTCACTCAGTCGTGTCTGACCTTTTGTGACCCTATAGATTGCAGCACACCAGACTTTCCTGTCCTTCACTATCTCCAGGAGTTTGCTCAAACTCATGTCCATTGAGTTGGTGATGCCATCCAACCATCTCGTCTTCTGTCATCCCCTTCTCCTCCTGCCCTCAGTCTTTCTCAGCATTAGGGCTTTCCGAATAACTCAGTTCTTTGTATCAGGTGGCCAAAGTATTGGAGCTTCAACTTCAGTATCAGTCCTTCCAGTGAATATTCAGGATTGATTTCCTTTAGGATTGACTGGTTTGATCTCCTTGCAGTCCAAGGGACTCTCAAGAGTCTTCTCCAACACCACACAGTGCAAAAGCATCAATTCTTTGGTGCTCAGCTTTCTTTATGGTCCAACTCTCATATCCTTACATGACTCCTGGAAAAAATGATAGCTTTGACTAGAGGGACCTTTGTCAGCAAAGTAATGTCTCTGCTTTTTAATAGGCTGTCTATGTGTGTCATAGTTTTTCTTCCAAGGAGCAAGTGTTTTTCTAATTTCATGACTGCAGTCACCATCTGCAATGATTTCAGAGCCCAAGAAAATAGGATTACTTATATTTTCTTTTTAAATCTTGGGACTTTTTTGATAATTGGTGCCCTTCAAGAAGTTTCTGAGGTTAAGTGGACAACTTTATTGATATAATATTGTTCAAATATTCTTTTGTTATCTTTTATATGTCTGTTGGATCTGTAGAAAGTTCTCTTTTTTCTTTCCTGAAACTTGTCATTTTACTTGTGCTTTCTCTCTCTCTTTTTTCGCCTTGATCAAACTAGAGTTCTCTAAATTTTTATTGATTCTTTTTTAGAAAATAATTTTTTTCATATATTTACTTGATTTTCTATATTATTGAATTTTTCCCTTTTATTATTTCTCATTTTTTTCTTGGTATTGCCCTTATAATTCTTTTTTTTAATTTTATTTTCTTTCTTTCCTATGTTTTTTAACCTTCTCACTATGAAATCTAAGATACTGGTTTTGGATCTTCTTTTCTAATTTAAGTACACATTTTCCATTGAGAATTATTTAAACTACATCCTAAAATTTTGATATGCTGTGTTTTCACTTTATCTTGGTATTAAAATTTTTTTTCCTAATTATTATTACAACTTCTTTTCTGACTCATGGTTTATTTAGAAGTGTTTTGTTCAATTTTTAGTTGTTAGAATTGTCCTATCATGTTTTCTGGTATGTTTCTAATTTAATGTCACTGTGATTAAACAACAAACTCTAAATTTATAGAGACTTGTTTCATGGCCTAGCAGTTGGACTATCTTACTGATACAGACTATATGTCTCCTTGAAAAAAACGTATTCTGCTGTTTCTGAGTAGAATGTTCTATAATTGTTAATGAAATCAGTTAGTAGTATTATTCAAGTCTTCTATGTGCTACTATGTATTTTTTTTCTTTTACTTGTTTATACCGAAAGATCTACATTGAACATTTCATCTATAATTGTGGGTGTATCTATTTCTGCTATTAATTCTATGGGATTCTGCTTTCTGTGCCTTAAAGCTCTGCTTCTACATTCATATTCAATATTGAGAAAATGAAAGTGATATACTTTTAATGAAATTATTGTTGTTGTTGTTTTTGTTCAGTCACCCAGTTGTGTCTGACTCTTTGCAGCCCCATGGTCTGTAGCATGCCAGGCCTAACTGTCCCTCACCATCTCCCAGAGTTTGCTCAATTTCATGTCCATTGCATTGGTGATGCCACCCAACTATCTCATCCTCTGATGTCCTGTTCTCCTTCTGCTGATCAATCCTTCCCAGTATCAGGCACTTTTCCGGTGAGTCAGCTGTTTACATCATGTGACCAAAATACTGGAGCTTCAGCTTCAGCATCAGTCCTTCCAATGAGGCTTTAGGGTTTATTTCCTTTAAAAATGACTGATTTGATCTCCTTGCTGTCCAAGGGGCTCTCAGGAGTCTTCTCCAGCATCACAGTTTGAAGGTGTCAATTCTTTGGCACTCTACCTTCTGTATGGTCCAGCTCTCACAACCATATATGACCTCCAGGAAGATCATAGCCTTGACTGTGCAGACCTTTGTTGGCTACATAATGTCTCTGCTTTTCAACATACTGTCTAGGTTTGTCATAGCTTTCCTTCCAAGAAGTAATTGTCTTCTGATTTCAAGGCTGCAGTCACCATCTGCAGTGACTTTAGAGCCCAAGAAAAGGAAATCCATCACGACTACCACCTTTTCCCCTTCAGTTTGTCATGAAGTAATGTGTGAAAAGAATAGCAAGAAATAAGAAAGCTTTCCTCAGCTATCAATGCAAAGAAATAGAGGAAAATGACAGAATAGGAAAGACTAGAGAGCTCTTCAAAAAAAATTAGAGATACCAAGGGAACATTTCATGCAAAGATGGGCTCAATAAAGGACAGAAATGGTATGGACCTAACAGAAGCAGAAGATATTAAGAAGAGGTGGCAAGAATACACGGAAGAACTATACAAAAAGATCTTCACGACCAAGATAATCACGATGCTGTGATCACTCACATAGAGCCAGACATCCTGGAATGTGAAGTCAAGTGGGCCTTAGAAAGCATCACTACGAACAAAGCTAGTGGAGGTGATGGAATTCCATTTGAGCTGTTTCAAATCCTGGAAGCTGATGCTGTGAAAATGCTGCACTCAATATGCCAGCAAGTTTGGAAAACTCAGCAGTGGCCACTGGACTGGAAAAGGTCAGTTTTCATTCCAATGCCAAAGAAAGACAATGCTAAAGAATGCTCAAACTACTGCACAATTGCATTCATCTCACACGCTAGTAGAGTGCTCAAAATTCTCCAAGCCAGGCTTCAGCAATACGTGAACTGTGAACTTCCAGATGTTCAAGCTGGTTTTAGAAAAGGCAGAGGAACCAGAGATCAAATTGCCAACATCCGCTGGATCCTGGAAAAAGAAAGAGAGTTCCAGAAAAACATCTATTTCTGCTTTATTGACTATGCCAAAGCCTTTGACTGTGTGGATCACAATAAACTGCGGAAAATTCTGAAACAGATGGGACTACCAGACCACCTGACCTGCCTCTTGAAAACCTGTATGCAGGTCAGGAAGCAACAGTTAGAACTGGACATGGAACAACAGACTGCTTCCAAATAGGAAAAGGAGTACATAAAGGCTGTATGTTGTCACCCTGCTTATTTAACTTCTATGCAGAGTACATCATGAGAAACGCTGGGCTGGAAGAAGCACAAGCTGAAATCAAGATTGCTGGGAGAAATATCAATAACCTCAGATATGCAGATGACACCACCCTTATGGCAGAAAGTGAAGAGGAACTAAAAGCCTCTTGATGAAAGTGAAAGAGGAGAGTGAAAAAGCTGGCTTAAAGCTCAACATTCAGAAAACAAAGATCATGGCATCTGGTCCCATCACTCCATGGGAAATAGATGGGGAAACAGTGGAAACAGTGTCAGACTTTATTGTTTTGGGCTCCAAAATCACTGCAGATGGTGACTGCAACCATGAAATTAAAAGACGCTTACTCCTTGGAAGAAAAGTTATGACCAACCTAGATGGCATATTCTAAAGCAGAGACATTACTTTGCCAACAAAGGTCCATCTAGTCAAGGCTGTATTTTTTTCAGTAGTCATGTATGGATGTGAGAGTTGGACTGGGAAGAAAGCTGAGCGCTGAAGAATTGATGCTTTTGAACTGTGGTGTTGTAGAAGACTGTTAAGAGTCCCTTGGACTGCAAGGAGATCCAACCAGTCCATTCTAAAGGAGATCAGCCCTGAGATTTCTTTGGAAGGAATGATGCTAAAGCTGAAACTCCAGTACTTTGGCCACCTCATGCGAAGAGTTGACTCATTGGGAAAGACTCTGATGCTTGGAGGGATTGGGGGTAGAAGGAGAAGGGGACGACAGAGGATGAGATGGCTGGATGGCATCACGGACTTGATGGACATGAATCTGAGTGAACTCCGGGAGTTGGTGATGGACAGGGAGGCCTGGTGTGCTGCGATTTATGGGGTCACAAAGAGTCGGACATGACTGAGCCATTGAACTGAACTGAAGGAAATAATATCCATGTGGCTCATATTATGTGGGTGAACACATTTATAATACTACATATAATGTCAAATACCAAATTAATTAACAGATAAGCTTGTTAGCTTGTTAACTAAGTGAACTATGGTGTGTCAACATTTTGAAATATTATTTATGTTCTAAAATTGTTGCATTTATTCATTTTCTAGGTAAACAAATGTTTATTTTTCACTTGATAAATACTAGACATTGGTTAGGCATTTTGTATATAACAGTGCACAAGACAGATGAAGTCTTTATTCTCATTGGATTTATATTCTAAATAAAATATGCAATACTCAAAGATCTCATATTACATAAATAATCAGTATATCAAGTAGGTCTGGCATTGTTATTCTAATTTTCAAATGAAAACATGACTGAATGCAAATGACTCCATTATATTAATATTTTTATTGCTTTGTAACAAAATACTGTAAACTTAATGGCTTAAAGCCTTACACACACATATTGTCTCACCAGGTCTGTGTGTCCGGAGTCCAGGCACAGATTAGCTTGGTCCTCTGCAAGGCTACAGTCTATGTTTCAGGTAGGGATGGATTCTCATCTGGAGCCTCAACTGGGAAAGGTTTTGCTTCTGAGTTCATCCATATCATTGGCAGAATTCATTTTCTTGCTGCTGAAGGGCTCATGGCAGATTGCATTCTTAAAGGTAGCAAGGAAAGACAGACTTTCCAGTAAACACTCACTGGAGTGAATGTTCCAGTAAAACAGAATCTTATGTAGTATAAGGTGACAATGAGGATGAAATCCCATCAGCTTTGCCATGTAATGTAATGATCATGGGAATAAGCTCTCATTACTTTTACTCTATGTTACTGGTTAGAAGGAAGTCTAAGCCCTACCCACACTCAACAATGAGAAAGAACTCTGCAGTGTGTGAAGCAGAAGGCAGGGGTGATGGATCACCTTAAATTCTGTACATCACACCAAATAACTGCAATTTTGTTGGAGTGGGGCATTACAGGTAAATTTCCTTTCTGTGCTTTTTATAGACTTATTGTAAAGTTGTTTTGCTTATAATTTAACACACTTTAATTTTCAGATGCCATAGTTAGTCATTTACTACCTAATATACCTGCTTTTAAATATATCTCTTCCTGGGGATGTAGTAATTCCTTTGTAAATAACCATTTATCCTTGGATTTTATTATTTTTCTATAATGTTTGTTAGATAATACAGCAGTTCTCTTTTCTGTTTCTTTTATTGTAGAAAGACATGATTTCAGTTTGTAGTTCACATCAACATTTTCTGAGCTAGTCTTAGAAAATGAGTATTATTTACAATTTCCTGTCTAAGATTGTTGATTCTCCTACTGCTGCTGTTGCTAAGTTGTTCAGTCATGTCCAACTCTGTGAAACCCCATAGACGGCAGCCCACCAGGCTCCCCCGTCCCTGGGATTCTCCGGGCAAGAACACTGGAGTGGGTTGCCATTTCCTTCTCCAATGCATGAAAGTGAAAAGTGAAAGTGAAGTCACTGAGTCATGTCCAACTCTCAGCGACCCCATGGACTGCAGCCTACCAGGCTCCTCCATCCATGGGATTTTCCAGGCAAGGGTACTGGAGTGGGGTGCCATTGCCTTCTCCTACAGTCACTTACAATTTATATGCCTGGTATCTAAAAACACAGAGAGGCCAGGTCAGCAAAAACAGTAGCCTCACCTGGGCATGTCTTCACCAGGTAAGAAACAGAGGAAGCAGGAAGTACCAAGATGGAGCTGTATACCAGAACTAGAAGGATGTGTGTACCAGGGAGGAGGTGTGATGAGAGTGGATAATATTGAAATCCCATAATCCTTCACCTTTCCTCCTTGACAAAGACCTCAAGAGTGAATGAGAAGTGGGCCTATCTAAATCCTGATTATTAAATTACACTTGGTAGACATTAAGGGTGTGGTAATTGTTGTCATTTTTACTGTATTGTGATATTAATCTTATGGAATATTGAATCTCCAAATAGCCCATGACATAAAGAGACCTTTATGGCTCCGATGGAGCTATTATATTTTATTATCTCACGAATCTTCAGATTTAAAGAGTCCTCAATGAGACCTTGACATAATTAAGCCTAATGAGTCCAAAGGAGTTACAATGGTCTATTGTGCCAATAATTTAGACATGACAGGTCTTTGTTATAAGTAAGCCTTGGTATCCCAGTGTATCCTGTGGGTTGTGTAGATAAGACTGACAGCTGAGAAAGTGAACTGAAGTTGTTTAAAAGGCACTCTACACATCAACCATGTTTTTTAAAAGTTTCAAATAAAGTTTTTTATTGCATTGACTCTAGTTTTAATGCTTCCTTGGGCATCAGTTCATTTATCTGTCCATGCACAGCATTTGTGCCAGCCTACTCATTTATGTGTTGTGTGAGGCATAGGGTTGCAGAGGTGAAATAAGGCATAGACCCTGCTGAAGGATAATCAAAGTATTCAGCATCTAAAGAATTTTAAGAATTTGCAGTCCAGAAAAGTGGTGAGCAAAAATTGTGGCCCACAGGGCAGCCACCTCTTTTTGTAAATAAAGTTTTATTGGAACACAACCAAATTCTTTCATTTATGAACTATCTATGGCTGCTTTTATGCTACAGTGGCAGAGCTGAGTAGTTGCAACAGAGACATCTGGACTACAAAGCTGAAAAGATTCACTATCTGGCCCTTTGAAACTAAGTTTGACAATCTCTGGTTTAGAGTTTCAAAGGCTCTAGAGCTACCTCAACAAATCACAAGTAAGCATGAATTGGCATTTTCAGTTCACATAGTTTTGGTGTAAATCAGAAAGGAGATTTTCTTTTATTATTATTTTACATTTATTTGCTTTAATATAGCTTAGTCTTCATACCTTTACTTGGGGCTACTTCTACATGGTCCTGTACTTCTGATCCTCTCTTGGGGTACAGAATATGCTCAAATAATGTTTCGGTTCAGTTCAGTTCAGTCACTCAGTCGTGCCTGACTCTTTGCAACCCCATGAATTGCAGCACACCAGGCCTCCCTGTTCATCACCAACTTCCGGAGTTCACTCAGACTCACGTCTATTGAGTTAGTGATGCCATCCAGCCATCTCATCCTCTGTCGTCCCCTTCTCCTCCTATCCCCAATCCCTCCCAGCATCAGAGTCTTTTCCAATGAGTCAGCTCTTCGCATGAGGTGGCCAAAGTACTGGAGTTTCAGCTTTAGCATCATTCCTTCCAAAGAAATCTCAGGGCTGGTCTCCTTCAGAATGGACTGGTTGGATCTCCTTGCAGTCCAAGGGACTCTCAAGAGTCTTCTCCAACACCACAGTTCAAAAGATATTAATCCCATTTGTCTACACCATTAAGGACAGTATGGTGGTTTTAAATATTTGTTTTCAAGTCTTGTGATACTCCCCCCTTAAAGAGATGACTGTTTCTCCTCTCCTTGTGTGTGGGTTGAACGGTGACTTACTTCCATACAACAGAATGCATCAGACATGGTGGAATTTCATAAATTTATAAAAAGACTGCAGCTTATATCTTGAGTCCTTGCTCTCTTTCTCTGTCACTGTCTTACCTCCTTTATTTTGAGAGAAACTACCTGTTATGCAGCAGGTAATCCAGGTGACAGGGAAACCACCACTGTGTCGTAGGTACCCTCAGTGAGCTGATGGAAGAACCCATGTGGTAAGGAACCAAGAGCTGCCAATAGCTGATGACTTTGGTTGGAAATGAATCTTATCCTGTTCAAACCCTGAGATACCTGAAGCCCCAGTGGATACTTGCCTGCAACCTCATGAGAGATCCTGAGTCAGAACTTCCCAACCAAGTCGCTCCCATATTCCTGATCCATAGAAACTGTGTTAGTAAATGTCTGCCATGCTCAGACACTAAGTTTGTGGTGGTATTTTACATAGCAAGAAATAACTAATGCAGGAGATAATCAACCAGTATTTGCTCAATCGCTTCAGTTGTGTCTGATTCTGTGTGACCCTATGGACTTGCAGCCCGCCAGGCTCCTCTGTCCATGGGATTCTCCAGGCAAGAACACTGGAGTGGTTACCATGCCCTCCTCCAGGAGGGATGACTCAGGGATCGAACCTGAGTCTCTTACATCTACTTGCCTTAGCAGACAGGTTCTTTACCACTAGCACCACCTGGGAAGTCCAGTCAACCAGTAAGGTGTGGTACATAAAAATGGTTGTCTCTGTCTCCAAATTCTTTCTAATGGTTCTACAGTCTCTTGATCCCTTGGTTAAAGTCCTGAGAACGTTCAGAAACTCTCCCCTTGCGTGCATGAATGTATATAGATGGCGATGTCCACTTCTTTGCCATGTTGTCATTCCTGTCATGCTGTCCTTCTTGAGATGGTATGGGCTGAACTAGAAACAGTGTAAACATACGTTTATATTCAATTCAGTTCAGTCGCTCAGTTGTGTCCGACTCTTTGCGACCCCATGAATCACAGCACGCCAGGCCTCCCTGTACATCACCAACTCCCAGAGTTCACTCAGACTCACGTCCATTGAGTCTGTGATGCCATCCAGCCATTTCATCCTCGGTCATCTCCTTCTCCAGCCCCCAATCCTTCCCAGCATCAAAATCTTTTCCAGTGAGTCAACTCTTCATATGAGCTGGCCAAAGTACTGGAGTTTCAGCTTCAGCATCATTCCTTCCAAAGAAATCCCAGGGTTGATCTCCTTCAGAATGGACTGGTTGAATCTCCTTGCAGTCCAAGGGACTCTATTAGCCTCATGCAATTTTGCTCTTGACAGCGCTATATTGGGGACTCCCATGGTTTTCTGTCTCCTTCTTTGCAGGAGGAAGCAAGTTCTATCAGCATTATAATTGTTTTACAAGACTGATAAATAGGGTATAATAGCTCACAAAGCATGTCTTTCATTTGACTTGCTTCAGTGTTTTTTACATCTGTCTTTTCACTGTGATGTCAAAGGGGTTGATTGTACACCATTATTTGGGATACTTTGGCCACCTGATGTGGAGAGCCAACTCATTGGAAAAGACCATGATGCTGGAAAAGATTGAGGGCAGGAAGAGAAGGGGATTACAGGATGAGATGGTTGGATGGCATCATTGACTCAATGTACACGAGTTTGAGCAAACTCCAGAGATAGTGAAGGACAGGCAAGCCTGGCATGCTGCAGTTCATGGGGTTGCAAAGAGTTGGGCATGATTGAGTGACTGAACAACAGCAACTTGGGATGAAACGACAATCCAGAACTACTGCCTGGAGAATTCTGTGGATAGAGGAGCCTGGCAGGCTACAATCCATGGGATTGCAAAGAGTCGGATATGACTGAGCGACTAACTTTCACTTCCTCTCATTCAGCATGATAGCCAAGCATACCCACCTTTGGTGAGTAAGAACTATTAATGCATTTTGCTTCTTTTAATCTCACAGTGATGTCTGTGACTGGATAGGGTGGTTCTTGGACAAGTTGACAAGTTATCATCCTCTCTCCTCTGAAATTCTCGGTCATAAGACCAACTGGCAATTCCAAATTGTGTCTTCCAGATGACTGGTACTTAGTGTTGATAGAGATGCTGCTTCTCACAGCATAACATGAGATGATATCCTCAAATTTCAGAATTCCACTTTAGTTAGTTTGGGGAGTTCTCATTTCTAAACTCTAACAGAAAGTAGTTTGCGACCAGTGCTAAACAAGAGATACAAGCAGAATCCAGTAAAAACATGAGGGCACCCAAGTGCTGTATTTTGTCCTGCAGTAGCTCCTGGAACAGAAAAGAGAAATGACAGAAAAGTTAATAAAATCTTCACTGAGCATGGAGTTTAGTGAATGTTAACATGCCAGTATTGGGTTCTTAGTTATGACACATGTATCAAAGCAATGCAAGATAATACGAAGCAAGATTAGCTTTCCCCAAGCTGAGCACAGGGGAAACTGGGAGGAGGGCCTATGGGAACTCTCTGTAATATCTTTGCAACTGTTCTGCAAATACACACACACACACACACACACACACACACACACACACACACAACCTAGGCAGGAAATTTGTTCTGCAACCAGGACTTGAAGAAATTTCAAAAGAAGGACTACTGATATGAGTCAGGTGGATGTTGACAGGCAGGAGAGGTGAGTGTAGAGAACATTCCAGACCAAGGTGAAAGAATATAAAATGTTTAGGAATGGCCTGAATTTCCCCTGAACTACTGGAGTCTGTGACTTGTGAGGCACCTGATGTGGCCAAAGAACATTATGATATTCAGGGGCAAGTGCTGGGGGGATAGAGGGCAAAGCGAGAAAGCATGGTTGGGCCTGTATGGTACAATAAAAAGTCTGAATTAAAATATTATTGGTGCTTTCCTGGTAGCTCAGCTGATAGAGTATCCACTTGCAAGGCAGGAGACCTGGGTTTGATCCCTGGGTTGTGAAGATCCCCTGGAGGAAGGCATGGCAACCCACTCTGGTATTCTTGCCTGGAGAATCCCCATGGAAAGAGGAGCCTAGTGGGCTACAGTTCATGGGGTCATGAAGACTGGGATAAGACTGAGTGACTAAGCACATAATATTATTGGTACCTTGGGCCTATTGTGGAAGGCTGTGACATCATCAGAGTTCTGCTTACAAAGAATAAGTATAGTATTTTGTAGGGTATATTTCTGTGCCTACCAACAGATACACATGCTCACCACACAAGTGCTATACCTCTTCTTGAGTGACTTTCAATTATCTTTCGTGCTGGCTTCAGGAAGGCCTCCTCTGGCCCCCGCATACTGGACTAGACACCCTGTCCTCGTCCTTTCTGATCTCTCATCACCACCTGTTGAAATTATAGCTCCTTTTCTTCTTTGCACAATGTATCCAGAAGGTGGATGCCTATCTCATTGGTCTGGGCATCCCCAGGACCAAGCACATGTTGGATGCAGGATGCATGCGTTACAGGAATGAGTTAATGGGTAAGTTTAGGGGTGCTTCAGAGCGAACCAAGATTCTGTGGCCTACATTTGCACAGAATTAAGGTGTCTGCCTGACTCTTAGTGCCTAGCAATTATTAATTAAAAGGAATGCAATAGGGAACAAGTTGACCCTAAGGGGATTTTGAGAAAGCCTCTGAGGTTACAACAAGATGAGGGAGAGGCAGAAATGGATCTTGGTATTTTCAGGGAAATGCAGAAAGGAAGGCATCAGTGAATCTGGCCAGCTTTCCAGGAGGCTCCCCAGAGCGGCACCCTCAGCCCTGCTGTCAGTCACTGAGCGGGGCTCTACGGAGACCCATGTCTGTAGCCGTCATTTAGAAGATCAATGTCTTCAACTTTCCTCTTTCTCTGAGATAGCAGACAGCCAACAAGTCGGTAATTCACAAGGATCAACCCTGGCTCCATCCAACTCTCAGCTCTTTGAAAAGTTTGCCTTAAGAATTGAGACATCACTTTTTTCTTCCCAAAGCATGTGTATCTTTTCAGGATTCAAAGATGCCCGAAAAAAATGTCCTCATTTTCCTTGACAGACGACATGCTGTGTTCTCTGGGTTGCTGATCGGCAAATCGGAACAGACGGTTTTTCCTTTTTATCCCTCCTCGTTACCCCAATGTGCCTTTTCGGTCTCTCTCCAAATGAAGCCCTCAGTGAGACATCGCAAGATGAAAGGGATGGTGGTCAAACTTATCGTCCGTGAGCCTATCAAGGATTTAACATTTTGATTGATAACTCTGCTGTGTCAGGGGCGAGTGTATTTAAAAGCCTTCTGAAATTTGGAATGAACATATCTGAAAGATACATCTGAATTTCCTCCTACAAGGAAAGAAAGAGCAGGGTTAGGTACTGTTTTCTAACATTCCTGAACGTCAATCCTGGGTCTATTTTCTGACCGTTCAGTGTGCAAGTGACAGGTTTGGTGATGGAGAAAGGATTTTGAAGCTCCAATTCTCCTTTTCTTTTAAATGCAATAGCACCCTTTCCTGTATCCAAAACTCAAATTAATGTTTTTCTGAAGGGGAATTGGTAGACAAGGGGAGATTATTGACAATTTCTGACCCTGGAAGCCCCCATTGGGTAGATGACACTGGAACTGAAGATTTCTAAGAACAAATATGGGCAGGGCCAGTGACCTCAGATGGACAGAACTTAAGGTTCGATGAATCCTACCTCTTTAGAGCTGCTCCACTGGGAGGCACTGCCTGAATTCTCAGCAACTTCTTTCTAAGGAGCTTTCCTATTTGCAAACCATAGCCAGGTGGCTTTTGACTATTGTAGGATCTCCACCAGGCTAGGGGAAATACCTATCCTTGGATACCCACTGTAGGCTGCAAGCCTGGGAGCCTGTGGGAACCCGAGAAGATATTTTATGGTATTAAGGAAGCAGACAATCTGAAGTCAGACAAACTCCTGGGGAACTGCTCATCAACTGTATGATGTTAGAGGAGTCCTTTAAACTACATAAACTTCAGTTTCTCCTCATTTGTAAAATATTTGTAAACCCGTATAGAATGGTTAGGATGGTTGAAGGAGAAAAAAAGTCCTATTGCAGCTCCTGACAAATAGTTAGAACCCATCAGATGCTCCCTCCATCAGGACCCTCCTAGTCACCGTCATCATCATCTGTTTACTGAGAAATGGGGTAACATTTCCCCTGTGTTCATGGTCTCTGTGTGAATGGGCTAGAACTGTCTAATTCTTGGATTTCCCCTTGGTCCTGGTTGCTTCCTTTGACATCCTGAATGTCCCCTGCCAGAAAACTCAGAACCAAGTTTTCATTTTTTTTTCTACTTCTTCTTAAAGGAGAACCCAAACATAGTTTACCTTGCTATCCATCGACTGCTATGTGGACCATCTCCACCCCAGGCCAGTTTGGTTTCTGTTCTGAGTGTAACTTTATTTTCTTCCACTGAAAGATGCAGCAAAACCCGTCTTTGTGCAGGGACCATTAACACTGCCCATTCTTAAATTAGCTCAGAAAAAAAAAAAAAAAAGAAGAAGAAGAAGTGCATTTTATAGTCAAGCCAGCAGTAATTGGACACTGTGACTATGAGTGGCCTTGCGGTGTTTGGACACAGGCCAAATGTACCTTCTGTCTGTCTCTGACACAGGCAGACAATAGCAGCATTATTTACTGCCCTGGCTCTGTGCAACTCCAAAGGCCAGCTGCAGGAACAAAAGAATTGCTCACACTTTGCCCAGCCCTAGCCTCTGCTGCAGCCTCTATCTGTTTCGTAAATAATTCACCCCTCTATCCCAAATGTGGGATCATCTATTCTGGGCTTCTTTCCTTTTGCAGTGACCAAGGCTGCAAGGAAAAGATGCATTGCTCCTCTGACTCCTTGGAGGGGATCAGAGTGGAGGGAGGAGTGGACAACAATTCTTTGTGTCCACATCTTGGGGGTGCAGAGTCACCATGACAGAACAGCCACGGCAGAGCCTGTGCCTGGGAAAATGTTGGCAAGCGCTAGCCTCCCCTGGAAAATCATGCTTCCCAGGCATATCGTTCTGAGTTCTGTCCACGGTGCTTTATAAAGGAGTTTGACACTTGCCCAGGGAATACTCACAAATTGCCACGCTCTTAGGGGTATAGTGCTTGTGTTATAGGCAACCTAGGCTTTAGGTGGGCTGAGCAAAGGGTTTTGCAGTTAATTTAGTTTCAGCTCTCACCTAGAATCTGGACCAAAGGACCCCTGCTTGATGGGATTGTCTATTTGTAATCCCCACTAAAAGCGTTCAACAGGACACAGCCTTATCGGTCACCTGATGTGCAACCCATGCCTGGGGATGCAGAGTCCACTGTCCTCACCCAGATCTGGGCCTGGGAAGCCAACAGTCCAATCTCATCCACACCTCCATCTCCCAAGAAGGACAGCCTCCAGATTTTTGAATCTGTCCTCAACAATGGCTGTTTATCACCTCCTCCCACCTTGAACAGTGTTTTCTGAACTGTTCCTGGGATCTTCAGCTCCTGGCCTTGTGCCCAGACTTTGGAGCCAAGGTTCCCAGGGGGTTCTCGGAATCTGCTTCCTGCTCTGGCTTTCCTGGATGGAGGGTGCCCACAGCCCCGGGTGCAGGCTCAGACCCCCTCTCTCTGTGCAGCACCTGTCTCCAGCTGCTCGAGTGACACCTGGACTGGTGAAACCCAGAGTGGGGATGCTGCCCAGCTATAGTCAGGCAGAAACCCTCATCTGACACGTTCTAGAAATTCCACCAATATCAGCCCAGGTCAGTTATGACCACAGACTCAACTATCATGCAGGGGATTCTTCATGGCTCCTAAAATGCTTGTGGAAAGTTTATAAACTTTTCACTTCCCTCTTCTCATTTGCTTTTCACATTTCACGAGGCAGGCTAGGAAGACATTATCATCCACGTTTTAGAGGTCAGGGTATATGGGCTCTCAAAGACAGTCAGTTAAAAGGGAGTGAAACCAAGTCTAAGGTTTCAGCTCTCCAAGTCCCTGGATCTTGTAATATACCAGAGCCAGACAGAGGGAGGGAGGGAGGGAGGCAGGGAGGGGATTAGAAGCATGGTCACCATGATGCTCAAAGGGTCTGAGTCTATCCTCAGCCTGTATCCGGTTGAGCCTTTGAACTTTCCTTTTGTGGCCAACGCTCTCTAAAAAGAAGACTTCCCCATCACGCTGGAACTTTTTCGATGGTGGAGCTGTGTGTATTCTCACTTGCCATTTATCTCCTGGGTCAAGCACAGCTCTCACCATAGACCAGGTGTTGAGTGAATAAATGGATGACTGGCTGGCTGGATAAAAGAAAATCTTGGATGGATGGATGGATGAAGGGGTGGATGGACTTACAAGCGAGTGGCGGAGGTATGGCTGTTCTGCGTGTCCTGCAGGCTGGCGTGCTCATTCCTGACTGTGCAAGACTCTGGAATAATCCTGTCTGTCCCTTGCTCTGTGTCCTCTTTCTGTCTCTCTGGTCACATATGCTCTTCCTGAGATGCTGCTGGCTTCTTGGGTCCTGGGGGGCACTCCTATTCTTATTACATATGGAGACGTCCTTTCCTCATCCTCACTACATTTGTGCCGTCTTGGAATGAGACCACTGGGTACTGGGATGTGTTTCTGAAGGCATCTCTGTCTCCTTCTCCTTTTGGGGTGTCTCCTCTGAGTTGGGGGCACATGAGCCAGGGTCCAGGAATCCAGAGTCTCTTCTTCCTGACCCCCAACTTCATTTGTCATTTTCCACCCAGAGCGCCACTTCCACTTTCTCTGTGAACAAAAGACTCAGACTCCCAGACTCTTCTTCGATAGTCTCAGAACCAGCCTAGACCTCCGGAAGCCCATTTTGTTCTTTGTTTTTCTTTCTAAGAGAACCAGAGCTCAGAGAAGTAGGTGGCTTTGCCCAGGGTCCCGTGGCCCTTCAGTGACAGGCATGGGCCTGAAATCGCCGTGTCTGCCCACATTTTCTGAGCCCCTCTGGCCATTCTGTCCCCCTGTCACACCACGTGCCGTGTTTGGTTTTTCTTCAGAGTTTGGCCTAGAGGAATTTTGACATTTTGAGCATGGGGATGAGGGCCTTGGGATGTCACCGTGCCTATTCTGAGAGAAAGCCAATTTCCCCTTAGCTTGGTTCTTGCAAATAGCAAAGTTAATTAATCCCCTGTAAATAAACATTTGCGAACTGCAGCTCAATACAATACTGACCAGGAATGCTTCCAAATGTGCATCAGATGAGATGATAAGGGGCCCGGGGCTGGTCATGTGACTGTTCATCTCCAAGTTGGGCTGGCGGATGTATTGATTTGATGGGAAAATCATTGGTTTGGGGGTTCATGAAGGTACAAGTCTGGATCCCTGCTCTGCCACTGACTTGCTGAGACCTTTGGCAAGTCATGAATACCCAGACCTATATGCCTGTGTGTAGAATGCAGTGAGGTTGCTGCTGAGGGCATCAGATGCCTGGTATGAGGTGGGTTCCCTGAAAAACATTCCATCAATGGTTCCCTCTACCCTCCCTCTTCCCATCACCTTCTCTGCTTTCCAGTGTAGCTGGTGCCTTTAAATGCCGCTGATCTCTAGGGACTCCTGGGCTTTTAGAAACCTCTTTGGTTAATGAAGGTGTTGGGCAGGATTGAGCCAGACCACTTCCAGCTCCTTCTCATTTTTGATGGACTTACACAGGCCACTGATTTGCATCATCCCCCTCCCCCTTTAATGAGCTCCTGTGCTCACAGTTAATGAACTAATTACTTCTGGGCAGAATCAGCATTAAGTTGCAAACCTGGTTTCTGCAGCCTCCGCCAGGCCAGTATTCTTCTGTCAAGTCAAAGAGAGGGTAGCAATGAGGAGGCTCCATCAGATTCTGATGATGAATCATCAGAGATGTCCAAATCATCTGGGGAAATTTGAATACAAATATCTCATGCAATGAGAATGACATCAAACATGACAGGTATGTTTCTGGATCTTTCTTAAGATCCAGGATGAAGCTGAGCTGCAAGCTCTGACCTCCAGGTCTCATTGCTTTCCTGGTCAGAAATACAGCTCTTCTTGAAGGCTATAGATTTCCCCCCCAAAATGACTCGATTAATGGCAGTAAAATGGAGGTGTGCCAAATGGCCTGCTTTAAATTCAGATGATGGTGAACAGACCATCTCTGAGCGTACTGAAGGGAGCTTTATACACAAGGCACATCTTAATTGGAAGGAAAACTTTTCACACTTTGAAACAGTTAAGCCATTTGCCTAGGGAACACCTTCAAGCGATGCAGCACAAGGTTACTTGCCATAAAGGACTCCACTCTCATTCCTTCAGGACTCGTTTACTGAGAGGCCAGAATGCAGATTTCAGGCTTGATTGCCCTGGATTTGAACCCTAGCCCATTAGACAGGTGTGTGCTGTGTGACAGTGGAGAAGTCACTTAGTCTCTTGGTGTCTTAGTTTCCTCACTGATGACACATGGAAGTTGATTAGGGCCCAATCACATTGAAACCACTGTGAGAGGATCTTTATGACAAGTGGATATATTTAGTTACTCAACAAATATTTACTTCGACCATGGGGGAGACCATTGGTGCTCAAATCGCCGTATAGCTCCTTGTATTTCTCAGCTGCCCTTGGAGTTGAGTTGAAGCCATGCAAATGGGAGTGTGTGTCTACAATGGGGCAGAGCCTTGGTTGACCTGGGTCCCCAAGTCACTGTGTGGAGCCAAGCCGTGTTAGTTTACTAGTGCGGCTATCGTAACAAAGGACCACAGACAGGGTGGCTTAAAATAACAGAAATATATTGTCTTAGAGTTATGGAGGCTAGAAATCTGAAATCAAGGTTGAAATATGAAAACAACAGGGGATGCTCGTCTGGGACTCTTGGGAGAGCCCTGCCTGTCTCTTCCTAGCTTCTTGTGATGGCCATCAGCCCTTGGCTCTCCCCGGCTTGCAGCTACATCACCCTCTGTCTCTTTTATAACATGGTCCTCTCCTCTTTTTAAATGGACATGCAAGCATATTGGATTAGGGACCACCCCAATGATTTAATCCTATGTTGATTACATCCCCAAAGACTTTATTTCCAAAGGAGGGCACATTCAAGGTATTGGGAGTAGGACTTCATCACATCTTTTGAGGAGTCACAATTAGATTCACAACATGCACCAATTTGTGTTGAGCAGACATACTTTGTGAGTGAGATAGCAATCTTTGTCACGTTAAGCCAGTGAGATATGGGGGTTCATTTTGCCTATCCTGACTAACACAAGTAGTTGATTGATGTCAGCACCATGCCAAGGGCTGGAGATAAAATATTTAACAGGGTAGAAATAGTCCAATTAGTGCCTGGCAAAGAGAAAGTGCTCAATACAAGATAACTATTAAAATTATGAGTTTAGGATATGAACAAAATTTAGTTATCCAATCAAAATCAAAATAAAATATCACTTCACCCCCATTTGAACTATCATCAAAAAAATAAGAGATAACAAGTGTTAGTGAGCATGTGGAGAAAGGGGAACACTTGTACACTGGGGAAAATGTAAATTGGTGCAGCCACTATATTTCCATATAGGAGGTTCCTCAAAAAATTAAAAATAGAGATACTGTATGATCCAGCAATTCTGCTTCTGGGTATTTATTTGAAGAAGATGAAAACACTAACTTAAACAGATATATGTGACCTCATAGTCAATGCTACAATAGACAATAGGCATGGTATGGAAACGGTCAAAGAGTCCATGGATGGATAAATGGATAAAGATAAATCATATACAGGAATACTATATATACATAGTGTATGAATATTATTCATCCATAAGAGAGGAGTAAATCTTGACATTTCTGACAATATACATGGACATTTGAGAACATTATGCTAAGTGAAATAGTGAGAGTTGTTCAGTCGTGTCTGACTCTTTCTTTGTAATCCCATGGACTATACAGTCCATGGAATTCTTCAGACCAGAATACTGGAGTGGGTAGCCTTTCCCTTCTCTAGGGGATCTTCCCAACTCAGGGATTGAACCCAGGTCTCCTGCATTGCTGGTAGATTCCTTACCAGCTGAGCCACAAGGGAAGCCCAGGTGAAATAAGTCAGAGGCAAATACTTATCCAGTTCAGTTCAGTAGCTCAGTCGTGTCTAACACTTTGCGACCCCATGAATTGCAGCACGCCAGGCCTCCCTGTCCATCACCATCTCCCGGAGTTCACTCAGACTCATGTTCATAGAGTCAGTGATGCCATCCAGCCATCTCATCCTCTGTCGTCCCCTTCTCCTCCTGCCCCCAATCCCTCCCAGCATCAAAGTTTTTTCCAATGAGTCAACTCTTCGCATGAGGTGGCCAAAGTACTGGAGTTTCAGCTTTAGCATCATTCCTTCCAAAGAAATCCCAGGGCTGATCTCCTTCAGAATGGACTGGTTAGATCTCCTTGTATGCGTAAAAAAAATCAAAGTCATAGATAGAACAAATCGGTGGTTGTCAGAGGCTGGGGGCTCGGGAAAGTGAGTATAAAAAGCAAAAATGGCCACTTATACATAAGTTCTGGAAAGGAAGTGCACAGTGTCGTGACAATAGTTAATGGCACTATTTTGCATATTTTTAAGTTGCTGTGAGATTAAGTCTTAAAGGTTCCCAACAAGAAAAACAACTGTAACTATCTGAGGCAATGGATGTTAACTAAACCTATTATGGTGATCATTTCATTTCCAATATGTTCAGTTCAGTTCAGTCGTTCAGTCATGTCGGACTCTTTGAGACCCCATGAACTGCAGCACGCCAGGCCTCCCTGTCCATTACCAACTTCCAGAGTCCACTCAAACCATGTCCATCGAGTTGGTGATGCCATCCAGCCATCTCATCTTCTGTCGTCCCCTTCTCCTCCTGCCCTCAATCTTTCCCAGCATCAGGGTCTTTTCCAATGAATCAGCTCTTTGCATCAGGTGGCCAGAGTATTGGAGTTTCAGCTTCAACGTCAGCCCTTCCAAAGAACACCCAGGACCGATCTCCTTTAGAATGGACTGGTTGGATTTCCTTGCAGTCCAAGGTATTCTCAAGAGTCTTCTCCAACACCACAGTTCAAAAGCATTAATTCTTCAGCACGCAGCTTTCTTTATTTTTTTTTCTTTTTTTTTTTGCATTTATATATATATATATATTTTTAATTTTAAAATCTTTAATTCTTACATGCATTCCCAAACATGAACCCCCTCCCACCTCCCTCCCCATAACATCTTTCTGGGTCATCCCCATGCACCAGCCCCAAGCATGCTGCATCCTGCGTCAGACATAGACTGGCGATTCAATTCACATGATAGTATACATGTTAGAATGGCATTCTCCCAAATCATCCCACCCTCTCCCTCTCCCTCTGAGTCCAAAAGTCTGTTATACACATCTGTGTCTCTTTCCTGTCTTGCATACAGGGTCGTCATTGCCATCTTCCTAAATTCCATATATATGTGTTAGTATACTGTATTGGTGTTTTTCTTTCTGGCTTACTTCACTCTGTATAATCGGCTCCAGTTTCATCCATCTCAACAGAACTGATTCAAATGAATTCTTTTTAACGGCTGAGTAATACTCCATTGTGTATATGTACCACAGCTTTCTTATCCATTCATCTGCTGATGGACATCTAGGTTGTTTCCACGTCCTGGGTATTATAAACAGTGCTGCGATGAACATTGGGGTACATGTGTCTCTTTCAATTCTGGTTTCCTCGGTGTGTATGCCCAGAAGTGGGATTGCTGGGTCATAAGGTAGTTCTATTTGCAATTTTTAAGGAATCTCCACACTGTTCTCCATAGTGGCTGTACTAGTTTGCATTCCCACCAACAGTGTAGGAGGGTTCCCTTTTCTCCACACCCTCTCCAGCATTTATTGCTTGCAGATTTTTGGATCGCAGCCATTCTGACTGGTGTGAAGTGGTACCTCATTGTGGTTTTGATTTGCATTTCTCTAATAATGAGTGATGTTGAGCATCTTTTCATGTGTTTGTTAGCCATCCGTATGTCTTCTTTGGAGAAATGTCTATTTAGTTCTTTGGCCCATTTTTTTTTTTTTTTTAATCTTTAATTCTTACATGCATTCCCAAACATGAACCCCCCTCCCATCTCCCTCCCCATAACATCTTTCTGGGTCATCCCCATGAACCAGCCCCAAGCATGCTGCATCCTGCGTCAGACATAGACTGGCGATTCAATTCAAATGATAGTATACATGTTAGAATGTCATTCTCTCAAATCATCCCACCCTCTCCCTCTCCCTCTGAGTCCAAAAGTCCGTTATACACATCTGTGTCTCTTTCCCTGTCTTGCATACAGGGTCGTCATTGCCATCTTCCTAAATTCCATATATATGTGTTAGTATACTGTATTGGTGTTTTTCTTTCTGGCTTACTTCACTCTGTATAATCGGCTCCAGTTTCATCCATCTCATCAGAACTGATTCAAATGAATTCTTTTTAACGGCTGAGTAATACTCCATTGTGTATATGTACCACAGCTTTCTTATCCATTCATCTGCTGATGGACATCTAGGTTGTTTCCATGTCCTGGCTATTATAAACAGTGCTGCGATGAACATTGGGGTACATGTGTCTCTTTCAATTCTGGTTTCCTCGGTGTGTATTCCCAGAAGTGGGATTGCTGGGTCATAAGGTAGTTCTATTTGCAATTTTTTAAGGAATCTCCACACTGTTTTCCATAGTGGCTGTACTAGTTTGCATTCCCACCAACAGTGTAGGAGGGTTCCCTTTTCTCCACACCCTCTCCAGCATTTATTGCTTGCAGATTTTTGGATCGCAGCCATTCTGACTGGTGTGAAGTGGTACCTCATTGTGGTTTTGATTTGCATTTCTCTAATAATGAGTGATGTTGAGCATCTTTTCATGTGTTTGTTAGCCATCCGTATGTCTTCTTTGGCCCATTTTTTGATTGGGTCGTTTATTTTTCTGGAGTTGAGCTGCATAAGTTGCTTGTATATTTTTGAGATTAGTTGTTTGTCAGTTGCTTCATTTGCTATTATTTTCTCCCATTCAGAAGGCTGTCTTTTCACCTTGCTTATATTTTCCTTTGTTGTGCAGAAGCTTTTAATTTTAATTAGATCCCATTTGTTTATTTTTGCTTTTATTTCCAGAATTCTGGGAGGTGGATCATAGAGGATCCTGCTGTGATTTATGTCTGAGAGTGTTTTGCCTATGTTCTCCTCTAGGAGTTTTATAGTTTCTGATCTTACATTTAGATCTTTAATCCATTTTGAGTTTATTTTTGTGTGCGGTGTTAGAAAGTGATCTAGTTTCATTCTTTTACAAGTGGTTGACCAGTTTTCCCAGCACCACTTGTTAAAGAGATTGTCTTTACTCCATTGTATATTCTTGCCTCCTTTGTCAAAGATAAGGTGTCCATATGTGTGTGGATTTATCTCTGGGCTTTCTATTTTGTTCCATTGATCTATATGTCTGTCTTTGTGCCAGTACCATACTGTCTTGATGACTGTGGCTTTGTAGTAGAGCCTGAAGTCAGGCAAGTTGATTCCTCCAGTTCCATCCTCTTTATAGTCCGAGTCTCTCATCCATACGTGACCACTGGAAAAACCATAGCCTTGACTAGACAGACCTTTGTTGGCAAAGTAATGTCTCTGCTTTTGAATACGCTGTCTAGGTTGGTCATAACTTTCCTTCTATATCAATCACTGTGTCATTCACTTAAAACCAATACAATTAAGATGAGATCTCTTGTTGACTGGGCTTCAGTGGCTCAGTGGTGAAGAATCCATTTGCCAACGCAGGGGAAGTGGGTTTGATCCCTAGTTTTGGAAAGGTCTCCTGGAGAAGGAAATAGCAACCCATTCCAGTATTCTTGCCTGGAAAATCCCTTCGACTGAGGAGACTTGCAGGCTCCAGTCCATAAGATCACAAAGAGTTGACAGGACTGAGCATGCACACACGCCCTTGTTGACTTGCCTTGGTCAAAGCAATTCACATGTCCAAGCTCAAAATCAAGGGATGGGGATACAGGAAAAGATCAAAAGTTAAAGATAACTATTCAATCTACTATGCTCATTATATGGATGAGGACATTGAGGGTAAAAGAGATGAAATGACTTGCTTGATATCAAAAAGCTGGTGAAAGATAGAGCCTGGATTAAGTTTAAGGTCTCTCTAACTCTGGTCCTACCCAGGTCAGTCTTCTCCCTCAGGCAACATTAACATTTAGCAACATCTGCTGAAGCTGAAACTCCAATACTTTGGCCACCTGATGCAAAGAACAGACTCCTTGGAAAAGACCCTGATGCTTGGAGAGATTGAAGGTGGGAGGAGAAGGGGACAACAGAGAATGAGATGGCTGGATGGCATCACGGACTTAATGGACGTGAGTTTGAGTAAACTCTAGGAGTTGGCGATGGACAGGGAGTCCTGGCATGCTGCAGGCCCTGGGGTCACAAAGAGTTGGACATGACTGAGTGACTGAACTGAACTGGGGACATTACTAGTTGTCCCAACACAGGAAGGGGACATTATATCAGCCTCTGATTGGTCGAGGATGCAGCTAAACTCCTATAATGAGCAAGTAAGTTCGCAACAAAGAACTTCTAATTCATTCAACTTCTAATATCAATAGTGCCAAGAATGGAAAACCCTGCCCCAAACCTGGTCCTCTTTTCTTTTCTACCTGACCACCTTCCCGAAGTAGAAAGATCTGATTGGATATGTCCCAAGCTCAGAGAATCATCCTGTACCAGACATGAAACTGATGCTCCCATTTGGCTCTTAACATATTTATTTTACCACTGTGTGTGTTCAATCACTTATTCGTTTGATAGGCTTTTTTTTTTTTTTAAGTCACTTTTATGCACAAGGTTCTTACCTTTCCATTGAGACTGTGATGTTTTCCTGCCACTTGGCTCTCTTTTTCTGTCTTTCCATCTGCACTACTGTGCTTGCAGTTGAACCCCTTCCTTGACGGTTTAATTAACCCCGGGCTGGGCACACAGGATGCTCTCACTCTATGCCACGATTGTAATCTCACTGTAGAAACTGTAGCAGAGGACTTGCTTTTTTCCCAGCCCCGCCACACACACTCACCGCTCCCCAACATTATGTCCTGTAACCCATTTCTTTTCTGCAATATTTAATTATCTTTCATATATAAAACACTCCTTACTGAATAAAATATTCAGACAACTCATTTGACGGGAGAAGCAAACAGTAATATGTAGCATTTCATTTGTTTTTTCATTAAATCGGGCATGACCATTGTTGGCGCCTGGGAGTTTATGATCGCAGGTCTGACACTCTGACATTACTCATCTATTCATAGTCAGTTTGAGCACTAAGGAAGTGCCTCATTTTCTCTCTATTTACATTAGTCAAATAAATTCATCTTTTATTTCATTGAGCTGAATGCCTCCATCTGTGGGGCTGCTTATGAGCCCCATGATTTTATTTTTTATTTATTTCATTACTGATTTTTTTTCCTCTGCTGCTGCCTTCTCATTAAAATGTCTTTTAGCTTTTAGACAAGCAGGCAGAAAAGGATTAATTAAAGTCTCTCTGATTCTCTGATATTGCAGAATGGAGAAATATCAGGTTCAGCCTTTCAACCCATTATAGACTAAAATGTGTGATGGGTCGAGCCGTATAAGGACCTGAATTGCGTAAATTCTTTCAAAGTTGGGAGGGGGGTTCATGTTTGGGAATGCATGTAAGAATTAAAGATTTTAAAATTTAAAAAATAAAAAACTAAAAAAAAAAAAAAAAAAAACTTAATGAATTAACCCACACCTACAGGCTGCTCACCTGGTCCCCGTCTGGGATCCTGAGATGATTAGAAGCCAGCATATAGGGCACAGGCTGGTAGCAGAATCTAAATTCTAGGATGGTTGTGTTTGGACTGTATCATGCTGTTTAGGTGGAATAAACCGTGTTGCAAATTTTTATTTTCATAGATAGCCCATAGTACTTTGTTTCTATTTATTTAATCAGCCTTCTACTGGTGTTTAAAACACCTAGTCCATTAAGTATGTGCTGTAAACCAGACACCCTGACCAAGCCTAGTTTATCGACAGAATCTTTTCTTTCATTCTCTCAACCACCCTGAGAATTTAAAGAGTCTTTTTGTTTTGCTTTTAAATTTGGGATATAATTAGATAAAGTAAAATGCATAAACCTGAAGTGTGAAGTTTTGTAAGTTTTGACAAATTGACACGCCTATGTAACTCATAATACTGCCAAGTTACTAAACATTTCTCTCACCTTAGAAAGCTCCTTTATGTACCTTCCCAGGTAAATTCTGCCAAGACCTTCCATCCCAGAAACTGTCATTCACAGTTTTCATCTTTATTGAGGTATAATTGGCAAAAAGTTTTATGTATTTAAGGTGCACAAAGGTGATATTTATATAAATGTCACATATTGATAGATGTATACATTGTGAAATAATTACTATAAAATGAATTAACATAATCATCACCTCATACAGTCACTTGTCTGTGTGTGTTTGTGTGTGTGTGGTAAGAACACTTGAGATCCACCCTCTAAGCCAGTTTTAATAATGCCATATCATAGTATTAATTACAGCTGCCATGCTGTATATCAAGTTTCAGAATTTATTTATCCTGCATAACCGAAGCTTTGCACACTTTAACCAACATCTCCCCATTTCCACCTCACTTGGCCCCTGGCATCCACTGTTCTCCTCTCTGCTTTTAGGAGTTTTACTGTTTCAGATTCTACATATAAGTGAGATCATGCAGTACTTGTCTTTCTGTGTCTGGCTTGTCTCATTTAGTATAATGTCCCTTCAGTTCAGTTCAGTTCAGTCACTCAGTGTCCCTTAGGTTCATTCATATTTTTGCAAATGTCAGGATGTCTTTCTTCCTTATGGCCTAGCGATATCCCTCTGTGTGTGTATATGTCCACAATTTATTTATCCATTCATTTGTTGGTGGACATATAAGTTGATTCTGTATCTTGGTAATTGTAAATAGTGCAGCACGGGCACCCTGCTCCAGTGCTCTTGCCTGGGAAATCCTATGGACGGAGGAGCCTGGTAGGCTGCAGTCCATGGGGTCGCGAAGAGTCGGACATGACTGAGCGACTTCACTTTCACTTTTCACTTTCATGCATTGGAGAAGGAAATGGCAACCCACTCCAGTGTTCTTGCCTGGAGAATCCCAGGGACGGGAGAGCCTGGTGGGCTGCTGTCTATGGGGTCACACAGAGTCGAACACGACTGAAGTGACTTAGCAGCATGGCCATCTTTGAGATACTGATTTCATTTCCTTTGGGACAAATATCCTGATTTTTTTTTTTTAAACAGGCAAAGGATTTGAATAGACTTCTTAAAAAGAAAACATGCAAATGGTCAACAGGTATATGAGAAGGTGCTCAGCCTCACGAAACACCAGGGAAATGAGAGTCAAAGCCTTCATGAGATTTAACCTCATATCTGTCAGAATGGCCATCATCAAAAAGACAAAAGGTAACAAGTGTTACAAAGAAAAGGGAAAACTCATACAGTGTTAGTGGGAATGTAATTTGATATAACCACTATGGAGAACGGTAGGAAGGGTGCTTAAAAAAATTAAAAAATAGAACTATCATGTGATCCAGCAACTACTTATTTTTGAGAAAATAAAATTTTATTAGAGTAAGCATAGGTTTGGGGAAGCTTATGTGAAATTTTCCTTAATGTGGCCATGCTGTTTATTTTGCAACTTTAAAAACAATGTTATTTCCCAGGTACTTATATAAAATTACTGATGAGATGTTTCATCTGAAATTTAAATCAAGTCTTATTTTGGCGTGAATGACATAACTGCTGCTTGGGTTTCTCTCACCATTGGTCATCTTTATCTGGTGGAGAATGTCATGTAAATGGTTCTTTGGTGTCTAGATTTTGTCACTTACTATATGATTTTGGGATTTATCATCCTGTTGTGTGTCAGGGCTTCATTTTTTTCTTGTTGCTTAGTCATAATCCATTGTGTGAGTAGAGCATAATTTATCTGTTTTTCTATTCATGTTCATTCCCAAAACTAATTGTTTCTAGTTTTTAGCTGTTACGAATGAAGAAGAACACATGTCATTCTATAAATTCTGGTGACTAAATACCTATGGATGGTTTTGCTTAGCAACTTGGTAGTGCTATAGATTGAATATTTGTGTTCCCTACCCCTATATTCTTACGTTAAAACCCCAAACCCTTGAACCTTTGGGAGTCAATTAGGTCATGAGGATGAAGCATTAATAATGGGATTCAGTTCAGTTTAGTTCAGTTCAGTCGCTCAGTCGTGTCCAGCTCTTTGTGACCTCATGAACTGCAGCACGCCAGGCCACCCTGTCCATCATCAACTCCTGGAGTCCACCCAAACCCATGTCCATTGAGTTGGTGATGCCATCCAACCATCTCATCCTCTGTCATCCCCTTCTCCTCCTGCCCTCAATCTTTCCCAGCATCAGGGTCTTTTCCAATGAGTCAGCTCCTCACATCAGGTGGCCAAAGTATTGGAGTTTCAGCTTCAGCATCAGTCCCTCCAATGAACACCCAGGACTGATCTCCTTTAGGATGGACTGGTTGGATCTCCTTGCAGTCCAAGGGACTCTGAAGAGTCTTCTCCAACACCACAGTTCAAAGCATCAATTCTTCTGTGCTCAGCTCTCTTTATAGAAGAGACATAGAGAGATAACCTTTCATTCTCTGCCACGCAAGGAGACAACAAGAAAACAACCTTCTACAAACCAAACAGAGGGACTTCACATCAGCTGGCACCTTGGTTTTGGATTTCTCAACCTCCAAACCTGTGCAAATAAACATTTGTTACTTAAGCCACCCAGTCTACAATAATTCGTTACACACCCAAAGATGACTAAGACAGGTAGTATGTGATTGATTTATGAGAAGCTGCCAAGCAGTTTTCCAAAGTCATCTTCTATTTCACACTTTGACCTCCAATGCATGAACGTTCCGTTGGTTCCATATCTTCACCAAGGTTTAGTGTCATCAGCCTTTTTAACTTTGCCCTTCTCTCGGGCAGGTTGTAGTTCCTATGTGGTTTTTATTTGTATTTCTGGGATGCCATGTTCCTACTAGCCATTCACTATCTTCCTTTGTAGAACACATGCTCAAGTTTTTGCCTCTTTTTGTTACTGAGTTGTGGGATTTCTCTGTATTTCTGGACACAGGGGCTTCATCATATGCATGTACTGCGTATAAATATTCTTTCCCATTTATTGTCCTGGTCCGTGGCTTGGCTATTCTTCTGCTCAATGGTGTCTCTTGTAAAATTAGTTTTTATTGGAGTATACTTGATTCACAGGGTTGTGTTAGTTTCAGGTAGACAGCAAAGTGAATCTGTTAGACATCTATCCACTCTTTATAGATTCTTCCCCCATACAGGTCATTACAGAGTATTGAATAGAGTTCTCTGTGCTATACAGCGGGTCCTTATTAGTTATCTCTTTTATATGTAGGAGTGTTTATATGTCAATTCTAGTCTCCCCATTTATCCCGCCCCCCTTTCCACTTGGTAACCATACGTGGTTACCGTAGACGTGTCGTACATCTGCGACTCTACTTCTGTTTGGTAAATAAGTTCATATGTATCAGTTTTTCAGATTCCACATGTGAGCCATATCATCTCATCTGTGTTTTTGTCTTATCTACTTCACTCAGTATGACAGTCTCTGGGTCCATCCATGTTGCTGTGAATGGCATGATTCCACACCTTTATGTGGCTGAGTAGTATTCCATCTTACATAAGTCACACACTGTCTTTATCCATGTTCACCTGTCTATGAACGTTCAGGGCGCTTCTATGTCTTGGTTATTGTAATTAGTGTTGCTATGGACGTTGGTGTGCATGCATCTTTTCAAACTATGGTTTTCCCTGGATATATGCCCAGGAGTGGGATTACTGGACCATATGGTAGCTCTATTTTTAGTTTTTAAAGGAACCTCCATTCTATTCTCCGCAGTGGCTGGTGTCTTTTGATGAAGAGAAGTTCTGATTATCTTGAAGTTCAACTTTTCTATGTTTCTCTCGGTCAGTACTTTTTGTGTGTTAAGAAATCATTACCTAACCTAAAGTCAGAGATCCTCACCTACTATGTTTTCTTCTGAAATTTTATCTTCCATGTAGGTTTTCATTTATGGTTGGTCTTGATTAGCTTTTTGTATATGAGAAAAGGATTGTGTGAGAGAGATTGATGTTATGTTTTTTAATGTAGAGATCAGGTTATTTAGGAATATTGCTAAAAAGGACGTTCCTTTTGAGGCACAGGGACATTTATTTATTTTATTTATTTTTTGGGGGGGAAATTTGTTGTCAATCAGTTTTTTTTTTAAACAATTGAAAATACAAAGCACAAAAATATTAACTGATTTTTCTAAGATCACACAGATAATAAGTGACAGAGCCTGGATTAGAGACAATTTTGACTCTAGATCATAAACATTTATTATTACTCCATACTCCCCAAAAGAATGGCCTTGTTTCTCATTGGGTCTGTGAAGAGGCTTGGAGGTGTAGTCATTGTTTACTGGAGCCTGGTGATTCAGCAATTTTGACCAAATGTGCTGGGTCAAATGACTGGTTAGACTGAAGTTTGTTTTCAGTTCCATTTATCTGGCTTGGATTTTCAGTTTGAGCTGATGGAATCAGTTTATGTGTTTGAGATCGTGTGTGGACTCATACATTAGGTCTTGTTATAAAAACAACTGCTCATTCGAATGTTCTAGTTCACACTGACCCACAATTGTTGTTGCTCTCTTTCTGACCCCCTTATTGATGGCTTGACTTTAATGCGAGCGTATTAACATGTTTAGCACAACTATGTTTAGCACAACTATGTGCTAAACAGTGAGCAAACACAAAGTTGACAGATATTCCCTTCTCAAGGACCTCTGTGGTCAGGCAGTGAGACACATTTGTCAGCCCCCTGGGGCATTTAGGAAGGATTTAGATGGAAATATGTGAAAGAGTGAGAGGACATACAACAGGATCACAGAGAAGTATCTGATGGGGACAGAGAAGGCTTGCTTAAAACATAGACTGCAATTAATTCATTTGTGAACATTTATTGAAGGAGTTTGATTCCGTATTAATGGCATTTTTCCTTTTTGCTAATAAATTCTCAACTAAAAATGTTTTTACTTAAGGTAAGATGTCTAGAGTAATAGCCACTCCCAAAACAATTAGACATTTGATTGTGTCTCTGTGGTTATTTTGGTCCCCAACCCAGACATTTATTTAATTTTCCACATTTGGGAAACAAAGGTTCCTGTCCGTTTTCCTAAATTGTCAATGGCAGTTGTGGTGCTTTCTTGTTTAGAACATCAGAGTTGAGTCACCGCCATGACTCATGGGTTAATATAGATCTGGCCTTTTAGAATGTTTGCTGTTTCTTTCTGTAGTGGGTAAGGACTTCAGTCAGACACCCTGACCAGTGAGCGAGCCTCTGAACCAATCCATCACTTCACCATGATCAACTGACTCTACCTTGAAGACTGTGATGTATTAGGAGAGCTGATGTGGTGAGCAGCCAGCAGTTACATAATCCTGGGGCTGAGGAGAGAAATTACAGGAAGGGGTGAGCTCCAGTTACCCAAGTGCATCCACCAGCTGATGGACATTCACTGCGACATTTTCTTGTTACAACCCTTCTGAGGTCTCACAGGTACTATTATTCTTTCTAATCTATAGCATCCTCCTGGAGAGAGTTATTTTGAATTTTGCCTCTGAACCTGCTGCTCATGACTGTGAAGAAAGTGGTTGTTGGAGAGAACCCATTCCCATGCCCTGGTTGTATACAGGTTCAGGCCTGGAAGGTGTTTCAGAAGTCGCTTCTCTTGAAGCCGTTTTTTGATTACTTCCAACCTCTGGGCAGCTCTGGGCTAAGTGGGTTCCGTTGTCTGTTTCAGCCTCCGAAACAGCTCACATTACCTTCGGGGCACACCCTTCCTTTTTTGGCAGGTCCAAACTGAACCCATTTGGCCCTGTGTCATGCTGACATCTGTTCCCTGGACTTTTCACCCAGTGGCCCCGAGTCTGCCATCTGGGATTACAAAGAACTCCCTCCAAACGCAGCTCCATAAGGTGGTTTTTATATCCCTTGGTGTCTCCTCTTTCTCCGCCTAGCACAAGGCTCTCTCACCTGTTTCTGTTCCTAAGGGGCAGTGTAACATGACACCTTTCCACAGGGCTCTGGAATGCTCTGGCCTCTCCAGCCCACCAGATGCCCTCCTTTTTATTTCCATGTATTCTTTTGAAAATGTTCATTTCACAACTATATTCCCTTTCTAAAAAATTCAGATGGTTTAGATGAAGGAATCCTTCTTCTGACCCAGAAGCCAGCCTTCTCAGAACGAGGGGAGGATAGCCAACAAAGGTCCCAATAGTCAAAGCCATGGTCTTTCCAGTAGTCATACACGAACGTGAAAGTTGGACCATAAAGAAGGCTGAATGCCAAAGAATTGATGTTTTCCCATGTGGTGCTGGAGGAGGTGCTTGAGAGTCCCTTGGACAACAAAGAGATCAAACCAGCCAATTCTAAAGGAAATCAACTCTGAATACCCACTGGAAGGAGTGATGCTGAAGTTGAAGCTTCAATACTTTGACCACTTGATGAGACGAGCCAATTCATCAGAAAAAAACCCTGATGCTGGGAAAGATTGAAAGCAGAAGAAGGGGCTGACAGAGGATGAGAAGGTTGGATAGCATCACCAATTCAACGGAATGAACTTGGGCACACTCTGGGAGATAGTGAGGGACAGGGAAGCCTGGTGTCCTGCAGTTCATGGTGTTGCACAGAGTCAGACATTATTGAACAATAACAACAACAGTCCTCTATCAGGACTACCTGCTTCTCAGCTCACCTCCTCCTTGTACCGGCTGTAGGGTGTGCCTGACCCTAAGCCTCAGTTTCCTTGGCTGAACAATGGGGATGATGGGGGGAAGTAGAGACACCATAAAGCCTTTAATAGTATACTTGGCATATCATAAGTCCTCAAAAAATGTAAGTTCTCACAACTAAACCTTTAAATATTTTTCAATTCGTTTGTACATTTAAATAGAAATAAAAATAGAAGCTAAATTTTCATGTACACTGGGTCACCCTCTAGAGAATATTGTGTCTTTTTTCTTTCTTCAACTTATCTTATGAATTTTTCCATGTAAACATCTCCTGGATGAATGTACCATAATTCATTTATACCTTCTCTTGATGGATAGCTCTGTTTTTAAATGTTTTTGTTTGATAATATCCAATAGGAAGAAGTGAACTCTACGAATAGAAAAATGGACATGAGGTATAAACATAAACAGGCAGTTAGCAATAGAGGACCTGCAAGTGTCCATAAACATATTAAAAATATAATTGACTTCCAGCTAATTAAGGAAATTAAAACAATTATAATGAAATGTGAGTTTTGTTTGTTCTGTTTTGCTCATATAATTACTGATGTTAAAAAGACTATTGGGAACTTCCCTGGTGGTACAGTGGATGAGAATCCACTCGCAAATGCCAGAGACATGTGTTTGATCTCTGGTCCAAGAAGATGCCATGGAGAAGCTGAGTCCTTGCTCCACGACTACTGAAGTGCACACTCTAGAGGCCATGGTCCCCAAGAGAAGCCACTGCAGTGAGAAGCCAGCACAGTGCAACTGCAGAGTAGCCCCCATTCTCTGCAACTAGAAAAAAGCCTTCATGCAACAATGAAGACCCAGGGCAACCAAAAATAAATTAAATAAATTTTTAAAAAGAATGTTGGTATCCACTGTTGGAGAGAATATGGTCAAGTAGATATTGTTTTACACTATTGATGGGAATGTTAACTATTATAGTCTCTCTGAATGGAAATGAATACTTTTTTATTGATTTGCTGGAGCTCTTTATATATTACAGATATTGAGAATTTGCTATTTGTCCAACAAATATTTCTCTTATTTTTAAAAAAATTTATTTATTTTAATTGGAGGTTAATTACTTTACAACATTGTAAATTTCCCTTTTAATTTTGTAAATGCTAAGCTTTATTTAAAATTTTTATTTTAACATAGTTATACATGCTGATTTTCACAGTATGACTTCTGGTTTTGAGAGCTTATTTAAGCACCTTCTTTCTATTCCAGTCTTGCAAAACTATAATTTATTTCCTGCTAATTCACCCTACCGTTTCCCAGATGGCGCAGTGGTAAGGAGTCTGCCTGCCAATGCAGGATATGCAAGAGAGTGGGTTTGATCCCTGGGTTAGGAAGATCTCCTGGAATAGGAAATGGCAACCTGCTCCAATATTCTTGCCTGGAAAATTCCATGGACAGAGGAGCCTGGCAGGCTGCAGTCAATGTGGTTGCAAAGAGTGGGGCACAGGTGTGCACACACATGCAATGAATGCATCTTATAATTTATTACCACACATTTGGCTTTCTAGCCCATTAATTGTTATATGTATGAAGCAGGCAATGGTATATTGATCCAATAGCTAGTGATCGATCTCAAACCATTTATTGACTATTCTGTGGGTTTACTATTTATATGAAATATCATTTTTATGTTTATCATATATGGAACTATTCTACAGGCATGTATTGTCTTCATATTCACATATAAATTCATGTGATAACAGTGAATGACTTTCATGATTCCTTTTCCAGTTTTCCATATCTGATTTCAATGCAGAATCCATGTTTGTCTCAGAACTAGTTGGGATGCTTCTATCTTTTTCTCTGTTCTTGCAAAGTTAATTAACCACAAAAATTACCTCTTCTTTGAAGATAAGAATTATTTACCCATGGACCATTGGACAAGCCATTTTTTAATCAACTTTACTGAGGTGCAATTGATATACAATGTGTTTAGTTCACTGAGTCTTGAAAATAAAAATACTCATACAAACACTAATATGATCAAGATGAAAATTAACACTTTAAAAATATTTTCTCATATTCATTTCTAGTTAATTTCCCAACACCTGGCCTTTCTCGTCGATTCTTTATAGCTTAGTTTTACATTATAGTTTCATATAATAATAACAGATATGTTCTTCTGTGTCTTGTTTCTTTCACAAGGCATAGTATTTTTGGAAGTAATTAACGCTGTGGCTTGTATTAGTAATTTATTTCTTTTCATTGCTCAATATTATTTCACTGCATGGATATATCATTGCTTGTTTATCCGTTTCCTTGTTGATGGGCATTTGGGTTGCTGCCAGTTCCAGGCTGTTATGAATACAGCTACTATAAATAATGATATTCAATTTTTTGTATACACATGTGTTTTCATTTTTTTTCTGAGCAAATACCCAAGAGTAGGATTACTAGGTCATTTGAGAAGTTAGTGCTTAACTTTATGTGAAAATGTCAAACTCTTTCCCCAGTTTTCCACACTTTTTTTGCATTTCCCTCAGCACTGTATGCAAGTTCTAGTTGCTTCACATTCTTCTCAATAATTGATATTGTCGGTCTTTCTAAGTTTCAGCATTTTGTCAGGTAAGTAGAAATATATACAATTGTGATTTTAAATTGCATTCCCTTAATGACTAATTGTATTGAATGCATGTATATCTTATTATAGGTTATTGGTATATCTTCACTGGTATTTAAATCTTTGCCTTTTGTTTTCCTGTGTTGTTTATTTTCTTAATAGTTAGAAGTAAAAGTTATTTTGTATACTCTTGCAAATAATTGCAAGTAATTTGTCAGAAGTGTGCGTTGAGAATATTTTCTCCCTCTCAATTACTGTTTCATTTCCTTAAATATCATCCAAAGAGCAAAAGGTTTTAATTTTGCTGAAAGACAAGCACTGCTTGGGGATGGCTTTTAAAATGTTTTTTAGCACTTCTGATAATTTCTTTCATTTCTTAAATTGATTTGGTAATTTATATTTTCCTTGATAATCACTCATTGCATTAAACTTTCCAAATTTTAAAAATAAATGATCATATAAGCTTTTTTAAAAATTGTCCTCTGATTCCGTACTCTATACAATCTCTTATTACTGATATTATTTATTTTTTCTTCACTGGGATTTCAAAAAAAAGATTTAGCTATCTTATTAGTATTTTTAAGTTATCTACTTCAGATTTTATTGATTATACTCTCATTTTTTTTCCTATGTAGGACATTCCTGTTTTAAAATTGATTTATTCTTTTTTTCTAATTTGTTTAGATTAATTTTATGTTCCTGTTAGCATTTGAAGTAAAAATCTCAATTCACTTTTTTCCAGTCCTTATTTTATATTAAATATTATTATGGCTAGAAGTTTTCTATTTTGGAATGTATCTTTCAATGATTATCTTTTGGGATTTATTATTTATGTAGTTTTAAAAATTTTTGTTCATTTCTAAAATGTATTTTTTCATGTTTTAATGTTACTGTTAACTTAAAAGATATGTAGAGGGATATTTATTTCCCATTAAATGGGAGAATAATTTATTTTGATTTTTCGTATAGTTCTTATGTTTTAAAAAAACTATGATCAGATATATTTCTTCCTACTTGCTGTTTTTGTGAAGATATTAATATCTTATTTGACACATCCTCCATGGTCAATTTTATTGTTTGTGTCAGAAGAGTTTGAAAATATTAATATTTTTGTTTGTCATTGCATGTTAATGGTGTACTAAACTTTTAAAAATATCTTCACTTATATTCTGTTTACTTACAACATTTGATCTGATAGGTATGTGTTAAAATATTGTAATTGTGGATTTCCCTGGTGGCTCAGAGGTTAAAGCGTCTGCCTGCAATGCAGGAGACCTGGGCTTGATCCCTGGGTCAGGAAGATTCCCTGGAGAAGGAAATGGCAACCCACTCCACTAATCTTGCCTGGAGAATCCCATGGATGGAGGAGCCTGGTGGACTACAGTCCACGGGGTCGGAAAGAGTCGGACACGACTGAGCGACTTCACTTTCACTTTCACTTCATCTACAGCAGGATTTGTTTTACGGAGTTTTATTACTACATGTGTGACTATTCTTCACGATGGAGTGTGATGTTTAATAATATTTAAATTCCGTGTTGTCCTATTTAGTAGTTTTGACTTAAATTGGTGTGTTGTCTGATACCTAATATTCTTCACCTCTTTTATTTAAGCATTGGCTAGTTTCTCTTCCTCCATCTGTGTGCTTTCAGGCTTTCCCCTGGCATTTTATTTCAGGAGCATGTCTTATAACATAGCTGGATTTTTCTTCAATTTTCCTTTTTTAAAAACCTGCTCAGAAAATCTCTACCTTTTCATAGGAAGATTTGACTCATTTATACTTTTTGTAATTATTGATGCTCTATTTGTTGATGCCCTTGATTTCTGTTTATCCTGCTTTTTTTCCTTTCCAGAATGTGTTTGCTTTACTGGTTTTACATTTATCATGTCATTGCCTTTCTTTAGAGTATTAGAACATATGTGTACCCTACTTTAAGCAATTATCCATAAAGAAATTAACAACAACGTGTTAGACTACATCAGATTATGGCAAGTGAAGCCCAGACTTTTAAGGACAAAGAAACATTGTAGCAATTGCAATCCCAATAAGACAGCTGTTAGTGAGAAAATCTAAGTTGATTTTCATTAATTTATTCACATGAAAGTATTTACTGAATATCCGTTATGTATCATGTGCATCTCTAAGCTCTAGGAGATAAAAGACATCAAATAAGACACAATGATAATTTTCAAGGAAGCTGTTGCCCCAGGAAAGACAGAAACAAAAGTAGTCTGATTTTCTCAGTGAATCCCACAGTTAGGCCTGGGCTATATGAGGTCATCTAAAATGTCGATGCTCATTCTTGCCATCTGCTGTTTGACCACTTCCAATTTACCTTGATTCATTGCATGGACCTAACATTCCAGGTTCCTATGCAATATTGTTCTTTACAGCGTCAGACTTTGCTCACATTACCAGTCACATCCACAACTGGGTGTTGTTTTCGCTTTGGTTCATTTCTTCATTCTTTCCGGAGTTATTTATTCACTCTTCTCCAGTAGCATATTGGGCACCTACCAATATGGAGAGTTCATATTTCAGTGTCCTATTTTTTTGCCCTTTCATACTGTTCATGGGGTTCTCAAGGCAAGAATACTGAAGTAGTTTCCATTCCCTTCTACAGTGGACCACATTTTGTCAGAACTCTCTACCATGACCAGTCCATCTTGGGTGGACCTACACGGTATGGCTCATAGTTTCATTGAGTTAGACAAGGCTGTGGTTTTAGGAATTTTAGAAATCAGTGAACTAATTTTATGAATTTAATCCATTAAATTAAAAGATGCTTGCTCCTTGGAAGAAAAGTTATGACAAATCTAGACAGCATACTAAAAAGCAGAGACATTGCTTTGCTGACAAAAGTCCATCTAGTCAAATCTATGGTTTTTTCCAGTGGCCATATATGGATGTGAGAGTCGGACTATATAGAAAGTTGAACACTGAAGAATTGATGCTTTTGAACTGCGGTGTTGGAAAAGACTCTTGAGAGTCCCTTGATTGCAAGGAGATAAACCCAATCAATCCAAAAGGAAATCAACCCTGAAAACTCATTGGTAGGACTGATGCTGAAACTTAAGCTCCAATACTTTGGCCACCTAATCTGAAGAACTGACTCATTGAAAAAGACCCTGATGCTGGGAAAGATTAAGGCTAGAGGAGAAGGGGAAGACAAAGGATGAAATGGTTGGATGGCATCATTGAGTTAATGAACATGAGTTTGAGCAAGCTCCAGAATTGGTGATGAACAGGGAAGCCTGTCATGCTGCAGTCCATGGGGTCGCAAAGAGTCAGACATGACTGAGCTACCAAATTGAACTGAGCAGAGTTATGGGCTGGATCATACTTGAAATGGAAGATTCCAGGCATTAAGTCTTGAAAACAGGCAGATCACAATGACTTGAAATCTTTTCAGCAATAAAGAAATAATTCAGCAAAGCCATAAGGTGAAGTGCAGGGATGGGATAAACATTGCTGGACCAGGAAGGATCTTTTCAAGGGCAGAATGGATTAGAATTAGTGTTAGGCCTCCTTTTTAGGGAGGGAGAAATAAGATGTGTGTCTAGCTTAGGTGTGTCATTTGAGCTAGTCATCACTATCAGGGAAGACGACACGAAGGAACGTATGTGCTGGAAGCCTCTGTATTGCAGTCATTCTGCGTGCAAAATTCCCCTGAATCCCTGCAACAGGCCTGCTTCCTTGGTGACCCTATCACAGCTTCAAAGATTAGGAAGCTGAGATTCAGAGAAATGAATAAAACCATAGAATTCAATGGCGTGGGGTTAAGAAGTGATTGCCACAAACTCAGACCTCCCTGGCCAATGGGCCATGTGTTTTTTTGAAAGGGAAGCTTTCTGTTTCTTTAAAAATACGTGACGCTTGCTCCCCACACTAAGTAACTTAGACAGGAGTAATTGTCCTGCAGGGTTTTAAATAGACCATGAGTGTTGCCAGGACAGACCTCCTGGAGGAAGGCTGCTGCAGAGTGAGTGCTGTCCATGTGACCACAAAACCACAGTGACAAGGTTTATGTCAGACCTCGAGTGCAGTCCCATTTATACCACCTGCAAAGGACAGAGTGGGAGTGGTCTACTGGCCTTAGAATGCCAGGACTTGACTCCAGAGGCCCCCTGTCTGGGAGCTCCCAGCTCTGGCACTGAGGAGCTAGGACCAGAGGTTTCCATTTTCCTATGTCTAAGGGCCTTGTTTAAATGCCCCCACGAGCCAGACAGCTCCTTGGAACTTGAGGAGGGCATCCCTGCCTCCCTCTGTGCTCTCCTTGAGGCTGGCTTTGTGTGTTTATCATTCCAAAGATTGCATAGACCTTAGTAGGTGCCCGAGATACCTGCTCAAGTGAATGAGTGAAACCTAAAGAAAACACAGTGTAAGACTTCAGAGTCTGGTTTTCACTGTCCGATGTCATGTGGCCGTGTGGGGAGAGGAATCCCAATTCCCCTTCCTTCTGCACCCACTGTGTCTCCACCTTCTCACTCCACAAGTCCTTACAGTAGTTATTGAACCCCTGTGGGGTCTGACCCCTCCCACTCTAGCTGGAGTTATCCATTAGCAAGAGGGTAGCTTAAAGCTAGAAATGAGTGGTCTGAGGGTAGATGCAATTCCTAGGTAGACTGTGCTTCAAATTACCCTATGGTCTGGATGGGAGAGGAGAAGAGACAGGGTAGATTGCTGCTGATTAAAGAATGTTTCTCTTTATTATGGACCTTTGCCTCTCAAGATGAAGATTTTCAGTGCATGTCTGGGAGCAAGTTGTTGCCGCTAACAGCCGTAAGTCTTAATGCTTTATGGCCAGGCATGAGAATGTTAAGTAATACCAGAAGAACCATTATGGAATTTAATGTGCTTTAATATTCTCAGCCATGTAAATCTGCCTGAGTTCCAATTACTAAAGGGATGTGCTTGCCAGAGGATCTCAAAGCACCTTATAATTACTGGAATATTATTTTGTTCTCCATTATGGGAACCATCAAAAACATCTTTCAGAGGAAAATTGCAGCTAGAAAAAAGTTATGAATTAATAATAATAATATTAATAATAGCAATAATAACTAAAAAGATTTGGTGATAAGTCCACATGAGCAATCATCGCCACTTTCATATCCACTTTCCACTTGGGTTGTAAGACAACACTATTGGTTAAGAATATTGTTCACATTTTACAAAAGTAATTAAGATGCTTAGAGAAACTGTAGTAAAAGGAAGCCTGAGTCTTGAAAAATGCTTGCCTCTGATACAGCTTGCTTAGGCAGAGAGAAGGACCATCTTGCCCTTAAAAACAGTCTCAAAATGTTAGAGATACACCTCCAACACCAGCTCCCTCCAAAATACCCGTTATCAAGCACTATCATGTATGCTGCTGTGTGCTGATGAGTCTGTTGACCTGTGAGCATAATTTAGACATCTTTGAATTTATAAACCAACTCTCCATGGCTATCATCTCTTCTTTGATAGCAGAAAGCTGAGGGATTTTCTCTCCCAGTAGTTCCAACTTCCTTGGGGATTTTCACAGGTATCAGTGAAGCAGACTTTGCCTTTGTTCACCAGCTGCTGTGGCTTCATAGAGCAATTCGCTGTTGTTCAGTCACTGAGTTGTATTCAACCCTTTAGGAACCTGTGGACTGTGGCATGACAGGCTTCTCTGTCCTTCACTGTCTCCTGGAGTTGGCGCAGGTTCACATCCACTGGGTTGGTAATACTATCTAGCCATCTCATCCTCTGCCACCCCTTTCTCCTTTTGCCTTTAATCTTTCCTAGCATCAGGGTCTTTTCCAGTGAGTCAGCTCTTCCCATCAGGTGTCCAAACTATTGGAGCTTCAGCTTCAGCATCAGTCCTTCCAATGAATATTCAAGGTTGATTTGCTTTAGGATTGCTGTCCAAGGGACTCTCAAGAGTCTTCTCTAGCACCACAATGGGTCCCTCAAAACCATGTGGCATGTACACCCTGCTATATTTAAAATAGATACTCATCAGTTTCCTGCTGTATCAAACAGGGAACTCTGGTCAATGTTAGGTGACAGCCTGGAAGAGGAGAGGGGAGTTTGGGGAAGAACGGATACATGTGTATATAAATGGCTGAGTCCCTTTGCTGACCACCTGAAACTAGGAGAACATTGTTAATTAGCTGTTCTCCAGTGTAAAGTAAAAAGCTAATAGCAAAGTAGCCCATCCCAAGATCTTTAGGTTTCCAGCACAGCCATCTCCAAGTGACTTGGGGTAAAAACCTGGGTTCTGGAGGCCTTATGCTGGGAAATCTGGGTGTTGATGTTTCCAGCCCCTGAGGTCCTGCAAGGATCTGTTTTTCTCCAATAGTGTCTCATGCTCCTGGCTTTGGTGCTTTAATCACCTTGGCCTTGAGTACCCTGTTTCTATTGGCTCTGGCTTCAGGCACCCTCCTCCAAGTCATCCAGGCCATGATTGGTCCTGTACTTCCTTCCTCCCTTCCCTTCACATAGCACTGTGTGTATGTACGTGTGAAGTCACTTCAGTCATGTCCGACTCTGTGTGAGCCTGTGGACTGTAGCCCATAGGCTTCTCGGTCCATGGGATTCTCCAGGCAAGAAGACTGGAGTGGGTTGCCATGCCCTCCTCCAGGGGATCTTCCCGACCCAGGGATCGAATTTGCATCTCTCACATCTCCTGAATTAGCAGGTGGATTCTTTACCACTGAGCCAGCCAGGAAGCCCCCTTCCGGAGTGTCCTGCCCTAAAAGCCGACGGATGGGGGCGGTACTGCAGATGGCGGTGGCTCTGACTTATAAAGCCTTTACCGCCTACCTGGCTCAGAACTGCACCCGCAGCATGCATCATTTCTGACTGAACAAGCAAGGGGGTGTTTGGATGCCTGGCTAGGGACATGCACAGACCCCTGTGCGACAGTGACAGTGATGTAGTGAGTCCCTGCAAGGAGACTTCCTGTTGGGTGGGGCACTCCCCCGCATCCTGCAGGACCTCAGGCCACCAGGCTGACCACACGTTGCTGCTGTTGCTGCTCACCCCGCAGGTTGGTTATCAGCTCACAGAGAGGCACAACCAGTTTCCCAAAATAGACCCGGCCGCCACACCGCTTGGAGGCCCGGCAGCGGCACCGCCCACTCCAGATGTGGCGAGGGGCACTTCAGAGGCTCATTATAATCAACCGACAGATCTTGTCATCTCCTCCTGCTGCTCCCGACTTTCAACAGGCCCTTGGCTTCCTCCTTTCCTGGGTCTCCACCCGGCAGGAGGTTTAGCTCAAGAAAATGGAGTGCAACTCTCCTTGGCTCCTTCGTCCTGCTGCCCTTCAAGCCCTACTCATGCCCTGTTGATTTTTCAGTCTGCAGGGAATTCCCATCACCTTGAACTTGAGGTCCAACCTCTTCAGCTGGCCTCCCAGTGACCTTTGCCCCTGACTCCCCTCTAGGCTTGCAGCATCCTCCCCTCCCCATCACGGGTGGAGCCACCAGGCTTCCTTCCACAGTCCCTGTGCTGTTAGACGTCTTCACCTCAATCCCACTCTCCCTTATTTTAAAGCTCGTTTGCAACCCTACCCACCTTTCTACCTCTGCTTCCCTGTATCTGTTCTGGTCCTCTGGACTCGAGCTTCTGTTTCCCAGCCAATCCAAGTACGTTCTGAATGTGTTCTTTGTACTCTCTGCCTTGTCACTATTTATAACCATGCCTCGCCTTCCATTCTAGGCTGGGAGCATCTTAAAGGCTTATTTATATTTGTATTCTAGCTCATTGATTGCTCTTGAATCTGCAAGTAACAAATCTGCAAGCTACAATTATGGAGCATTTTATTACAATGACTGTCTCAATTTTTTTTTTTCTTTTTGCATTGGCACCACCAACTCTGAGCTTATGGGCATGGTCTCTGAGCTTTTGCATCAGCTAAAGCATGTTTCACATCTTGATTCTGCTGTTAGCTGCACGGACACAGAGGAGCCACCTCACCAGGGTTGAGCCACTACACGCTGTGCAGTCTTGTGAATTGCAGAACCCCCAGCTTCTTGGTTTTCTCCTGAGTAAACTGAGAATAGTAATATTTACTATTTGAAAATTTACTGCAAAATGAATGAAGCCCCCTGAAAATGCCTGTCCTGTCTTGATGTTTGAATTATTGTGATTGTCATGAAAATATCAGACCAGTTTAAATGCGTTGACTGATTTTTAAGGACAAAACTCTGTGCTGGCTTCATATTTATGAACTAGAAGATAAAGAATCTGCCTGTAGTGCAGGAGACCAGGATTTGATCCCCAGGTCAGGAAGATCCTTTTGAGAAGGAAATGGTTACCTGCTTCAGTATTCTTGCCTGGAGAATTCCATGGACAGAGGAGTCCATGGGGTCGCAAAGAGTCAGACATGACTGAGTGGCTAACACACAAACACTTTTATACCCCTAGATGGCAGACATTGCTATTCCCCCTCTTTTAATTTTATGAATGTGGAGACTGAATCTCAGGGGTTTAAGTAATCTGTGCCAGGTCTCAAGGCCTCAGCAGGCATTAGACCATCACTTCACACAGGAGGCTGAACTCTAAATGAGAGATTTTTATCAAATGAAATTCCCACATTGTGGACAAGTTTCCTGAAGATGCAAAGTTATTTCTCAGACACCTGGAGTTGCTCTCTTGTGCCTGCAGGGGTTGATTTCCATTTCCAGAGTGTTAGCTCACCCCTGGTTGATTTATGACTTTGAGGTCCATAATAAAATCCTTTGTTTCAGGTTAGCACTAATTTCAACATGTCCCCTAATGCTGGGAGCACTTACACATATCTTGATGGCTATTTTTTTTTTTTTTCCTAAAGCTATTCACAGTTTGTTGAAAGGTGCCATTCTCTTGCGATGCTTTCCTTTGAAGCCCCTTAGAACTGCAAGTTTTTTACAGGAAGGAACCAGAGAAGTGATATTCACTGGTTCGTTTACTCATGCCACCAAAATGCACAGGGATCTCAGACCTGGGATCATAGGAAGGGAATCAGAAAAAGGATTCCCCTACAGGGCACTCAAAGGCTTATTAAAGGGAGCAAAATAAAATAGTAATCTTAACTCAAATGCATCTTACGTACTTTCTCAAATATTTCAGAATAGGATTCTGCTGTGGGATCAGGTAATCGTGTTCTCATCCTGAAATATCCTGCAGAGAAAAAGATACACTTGTTCATTCTTTCATTTCCTCGTTCATTTGCTTGGTTGGCAGCCACTCTGAGCCAAGCCCTGTTCTGGGTTCCTGTATGGGAGGACACCCATGGACCACCCCTGAGGGACTGCCTCCAGGGACTGGGCAGGGGGCCGGTAAGCTGACGTGCTGTGTGACAAGGTTTCTGCCAAGGACCACACAGACAGGCCTGGGCAGCCACGGGAGAGCTGAGGTTCAGAGTCCAGTCCAGGGAGGGCCCTCAAGGTAAGTGAGTACAGAAAGCTGAGCAGAACCAAGGAGCTGAAGGGTGGCGAGAGTCAGGGTTGTGAAGTCTTCCTTGCCCCATTTACCTGGGAATGGCTGGGAGATAAACAGGAGATGGTGGGATTCACGCCCATCCCTGTTTTCGGTAACAATATTGCTAGATGACTGCTCTTAAGACAGACCCTTCTTGCAAGCCAAGCAGGAGGACATTTGCTCAAGAAAAACATTTCACGCGAAAGATACTTTTAGTCAACAAACTCTAGTAGCCAGGTTGTTCTTGGTTAGCACTTGCCAGAAAGCACGCAGTGGCCTCTCCGCCCTTGGCCTAGGAGTGTCCCTCACTGGTGATGTTGGAAGACCCACCCACCTTGGGTGTGGTGACATCAGATGGAATGTTCTGGAAGCAACAACTTCTTCATCAGCTCCCTAAGCTGGAAGCTAGGATTTGGGCTGTGAGCTCATCCCAGCCTCTACTTCTGCTAGTTTTTTCTCCATCTACCTCTTGGGCAGCTCCGACTTGGTTCCCCTGCCAGTCTGGCCAGAAGCTCATACCCTCCTGCTTCATCTCCAAGGAACAGTCTTTCATAAATATCTTTTAAAATGATTTTACTTCTCTTTCATTGCTAGGCGGACTTTTCTCTACTTGTGGAGAGCACGGTCTGCTCTCCATTGCAGTGCACGGCCTTTCATTGCGGTGAGTTCTCTAATTGCAGAGCCTGGCCTGTAAGGCATGTGGGCTTCAGTAGTTATGGCTTCTGGGCTTCAGGGAACAGGCTCAGTAGTTGTGGCTCATGGGCTTAGTTGCTCCACAGCATGTGGGATCTTCCCGGACCAAGGATCAAACACGTGTCCCCTGCATTGGCAGGAAGATTCTTTACTACTGGGCTACCTGGAAAGTGTTAGATGCTCAGTCGTGTCCAACACTTTGTGACGCCATGGACTGTAACCTGCCAGTCTCCTCTGTCCATGAAATTCTCCAGGCAAGAATGCTAGAGTGAGTAGCCATTCCTTTCTCCAGGAGATCTTCCCTATGCAGAGATTGAGCCTCTGTCTCCTGCGTTGGTAGGTAGATTCTATACCACTGAGTCACCAGAGAAATCTTCATAAATACTCCCCTCCCCCATGTTTCCACCTAAGCTTCTTATTACAGTTTTTTTCCTGATTACAAATGAATAAATAATTGTTGTGAGAAATTTAGAGGATACAATTCAAATGAAAAAAAAAATGTCGGAGACATTCACAACCTCAACAAAACTGCCATTGACATATCCCAGCGATTACTTTTAAGCACTGCAGACTATTTCATCATGTTAAAACCACCGTGGACTCAGCACCCCAATAGCACAAAAGTTATTTCTGATTATTGATTTACAATAAACCCACAGCAAACAGCTTCATACCTGTAACTTTTTTCATACTTATAGTAAAGAAAGATTCATTCAGGGTATAGTTGGTGGTACATTAAAAAAAAAAAAAAGATGGCAGAGCTGGGAGCTCTCACTAGGGTTCATGATTGTCCTTACACATAATGCATCCTTTTTGTAACAAAAGGGAGAGAAGGATGAGGAAGGGAAGAAAGAGGAGAAGGAGGGAGAGGGAAAAGGGAGATGAGAAGAGCTGGACAGATTAAGGGCTAGGGTGCGATTAAGACCGTTGGCTCCGGGCCAGACTGGAGCAGAATCCCTGACCTGCTGCTAATGAGCTAAGGAACCTGATCTCTGAGTTAGCCACTCTAGGTTCCAGATCCCCTCTGTGCAAAGCAGGGAATCATAATATCTACATTATAGTGTTCATGAGGGATGTACCGTGAAGATGCAGACAATGGGCTTAGATGATGCCTGGGGCGCTCTCTCCATAAAGCCTCCACGAAGATTAGTGGTGACTAAGGATAACCACCGGCTGCAGGAAAGGTAGGGGAGGGCTCACCCCTCTCTACCCCTGCAGGTTTCCATTTGGTCACTCTTCATGCTGCAAAGACCGGGTGCCCAGGGCTGGCAGGGAAAGGTGGGAGAGAGTCCAGGACCACTCAGAACACACACACAGCAGCCCTCCCTTAGCACAGCCCGTCAGAGCCAGGCTGTCCCTGTGTGATGTCAGGATGTCTCTGAGTTTTCGGGGCCTCACTTTTCTCCTCCTTAAAAGGGGCACGAAGCCAGGACGTGATCAAGGTGATCTGTTCATTGGTTGCACCAAGTCCTCTGGGGGCTGCAGAGCTCTGTGCAGGCAGAGGTGGGACAGGGCAGAGAGGGCAGCTGTGTAAGGATCTGACATCACCCAACAGGTCACTGGCTATGTGACCTTGAATGAGCCAGTCCTATCTCCAAGCCTCACTTCCCTCCTCTGGAAAATGGAGGCTCTGTTATCTGCCCTGGGGAGACTCTGAGAGAATTAAGTAGAATTCCATGTGTCCGGCACCCTGAAGGACACCAGGCCCCCAGCAGGGCTCAGTTAACCTGCTCCCATTTCTTGCCCAGCCCTCAGGGAAACGGTGCTCTCTGCGCTGCACAGGGGCTTGCCGGGATTTTACAATTCTGGATTTTCTGCTGAGAAGACCTGGGGTCTTTCTAGCATTATTCTTCTTTACCCTGGAGAGATGGGTACAGGAGTCGAGGAAAAGGAGGGCACCTCTCCAGCCTTTTTACACATCTCTGTTTCCTTTCCACACTGTCCTGGTACGGAGGGTGCAGTCTGGAGAGACCGCAAACAGACGCAGCCTCATTCCTGGGGCTGATATACTGGGGGCCAGGGCTGGTGGGTGGCTCGTCTCTCGTCCTCTCTTGGGAGAGTTTGAAGTCAGCTCTAAACAGAGCATCAGTCCTGGAGGAGGAGATGGGAGGATGTCTGCTTCCCCACATCTGGTCTCCCCACTGCACTCTGGGGAGGAAGTCACCTTTCCTTCAAGGTGCATTAACTTTCAGGACATGAGACAAGACAGGGCCACAGGGTGGCCTGTCATCAGGCCTGGGTGAGAAGGAGGTGGAGGGGACATCTCTGGCAGCGGTGAAAACAGCACCTTTTGTCTCTGGTGGGAAGGGTGGGCCTGCTGGGGGAGGTGGGGTGGCCCATTGAGCATGCAGGGAGGGGGCTGGTGGGAGCCAGGTGAGTCTGCCTGGGAATCCTTTCTCCTTCCTCCTGGGAGCAGGCAGAGTCGAGGTCGGGGTGTGCTCTTCTCGGAGGAAAACAGGACATGACAGGATGGCAGGTGCTGGGGCTCCCAGGGACAGCTAGCCTTGTCTGGCCGCAGACAAGGATCCTGGGACCTGCAGGCCTCACCCAGCCAAGCAGCACACACTGGGGAGAGGTGGGAGGGCTGGGAACTGGAGAGCAGGAGGGCTGCCGTTTATTCACTGTTCATATTTCAATGCGTTTTTAAAGCTTAGTCCTTAGAAAACCTGGTAAAGTTCATCTAGTGAAGGTGAGAAGTCACTCAGTCGTGCCCGAATCTTTGTGACCTCATGGGCTATATACAGCCCATGGAATTCTCCAGGCCAGAATACTGGAGTGGGTAATCTTTCCCTTCACCAGGGGATCTTCCCAACCCAGGGGTCGAACCCAGGTCTCCCACATTGCAAGTGGATTCTTTACTGGCTGAGCCACAAGGGAAGCCCAAAGTTCATCTAGGCCTCATTTTACCAGCAGAAAAAACAAGGCTCTGAAAGGCTTAGTAACTGGCCCAAGGTTGCCCAGCTGGTCAAGGGTAAACTCAGGATTCAAAGCCAGGGTTCCAGAAGTAGCAACCTGGTGTCAGATGCCAGACATCTCCAGAAGACTGAGTGAGACCTGCACCCTATGAAGTCGCTCACTAGACGTGGCCAGCTGTCCCCAGGTAACACCTGTGGAGCCCCCTGCCCACACTCTGACCCTTGCCATGTGTCTCGGCAGAGCCAGGTGACCACCTGCCCCCAGTGGCTGCTCCCTACTTTGTAACAGTATCTGCAGCTGCTGCTCATTCACAAGGCTGTTGAGGAAAGCGCCCAGGGCAGTCAGGGTACCCGAAGTGCTCAGCAGGATGCTCGTTGCTCAGGGAACCCTCTCTAACATGCACATCCTTCCACACCAATGGGGCAGATTGGGCTCTCCATGAAGCCAGCACTGAAGTGATGCTTAGTAGGTGGGGGGTGGTCGGAAGCAGAGAGGGCAGAGGGCAAAGTCCACCCGCTGTGTGGACCCCAGGACAGCCTTGATTCTGGGTCCGGGAATGCCCTCAGACCTGCATTGTCCTTACTGTCCCATGAACCACTTATGGGTGTGAGCTAGTTCAGTGAAGCTGGGATTTGGGGCAACGTAGCCCTTTGCAGCCCAGGAAATTCCTGAAGGGCCCCCAGGGCCCCCAGAAACTGGTACAATGGAAGCTTCACTATAAAATCATCTGGGAGGGGGCAGCCAGGGTCCATCATACCCTGTTGCCAAGCCTCAGGCCTCAGTCCTCTTTTTTTTTTTTTTTTTTAATGTGCTTATTTTTAAAAAACATGGAGTATAATTGCTTTTCAGTTGTGTTGGTTTCTGCCGCACGAGTGAATGACTCGGTAGGGTGCAGGTCTCACCCCATCTTCCGGAGAAGTCTGGTATCTGACACTAGGTTGCTGCTTCTGGAACCCTGGCTCAGAATTCTGAGTCTACCCTTGGCTGCAATGAACCAGCCAGAAGTGTACATGTATCTCCTCCCTCTTGAGCATCCTTCCCAACCTCTGCCCCCATCTCCCCACTCTGGGTCATCCCAGAGACCTGAGCGGAGCTCCCTGTGTTATGCAGCACTTTCCCACTGGCGATCTCCTTCCCCCACGCTAGTGTATCTGTGTCGCTGTGATGCTCTCATCCCGTCCCACCCTCTCCTTCTCCCGCTGGGTCTACCGATCTGTTCTCTATGTCTGTGTCTCTATTCCTGTTGGAGGGACCGTACACTGATAAACCTAGTCTTCCTGTGACCGGCCGCGGGCTCCCTCACCCTGAGCCGGCTCCGTATCCTCATCCCCACAGACACACGGCTCAGCTCGCCCATCCTCCCCCAGGCTCTCTGGGGGTCTCTGTCTGATGGTTCCCAAGTGGATGGAGGGGTTTCCTCTGACTGGTGAGCCACTTTCCAGGCTGTTCGTTACTCCACCCGGTGCATGCCTGCCAAGGTGCTTGAGCCCCTGTTTCTGCACCAGCACCCCACCCGTGCTCCATGTCCTCCCAACCCTCTTCTTCCCTTCAGTCCATGCCCTTGACATTCTGTGTCCCTGTTTAGACAGAGAACACACTGGGAGGCGTGAGTAGAATGGCCTAGTTGGTCCACACTTCGCTCTGGGTCTAGCAAGGACTCATACACCAGCAGCGATTTCTTCTCCGTTTCTTTAAGGTGCTGTTTCTTCCAACGGACATCATCTCCTCCCATGCAGGCAGCCTCAGAGAAAATGCATATAATTGGAAAGAGTGGGGCAGCCGGTAAGCAGAGACTCGGAAACTAATGTTACTTGAAATGAAGAGCATTTAGGGGATCACTTCCGCAATGACGCTAATGCCTGGGAGTGAGATGCCTTCATGGCTCTGGGAGGGTCCCAGCAGGGGGAGATGAGGGTTCTCTCAGGTAGAAAAACAAAGCCTGGGCCTCTTTCTCCCAGGAGCAGGTCTGGCTTTTGGGGATTCTGTGCATCCCAGAGTTGCCTTGGAGAGACTATTCTGGCGGCACAAGCTCTGTGTTGATCACTGTCAGTGAGTCACAAGTTTTGCTTGGCCATTACTTTCCTGGCCTGGTGTGAGCAGATTCAGCCCTGCTCTTGCCTCTGACAATGGCCTGTTGTGTCCTGTGCCCTCAGATCCCAGGACAGCAGCCCCCAGACCATCCGGCCTATGCCTGGCCTCAGAGACAGTCCCTGTTGTGTGTGGTTGTTCTTCTCTGTGGACAGGGAAGAGCACATGAGCAGCCAAGTGCCCCCTGCAAAGCAGCTCCTGAGACTGGACCTCACAAGATCTCTTTTATTTCCTCTTCTTTCCTGGTAACTCATTGTGACTTTTGGTTTTCACAAGCAGCTTCTTCCTCCCCAGGTCTATCACAGATGGAGCAGTTGGGGTAGAGGCAGAAGGAAATGGTTGAAATTCTCAAGCTTATCACTTGGATCTTTTAGCTTTGTCTATGTGATAACTCCAAATCTCTCTCCATCCTCCTAACATTTTATGACTGTGTTCTTACACCTAATTATGAAATACCAACTTGGTAACGTTGAGTATCCATCCTCAGTTTCACTCAAGGATGGAATCTCAGGGTAGGGTACCACTTACATCTGCTAGAGTCCACAAAAATGAGTTTGATGTGCTAACAGCTCTTAATACAAGTGGAAAGCATTAATTACACCAAGAAGCTATTAGGTGGAGTGAGATTAATTGTGTCAGCTTAAATTTACCCTGTTTCCTATGACTGTAGGACAATAACCACAGCCGTGCACTTGAATTTGCCTGTGTGCATGACTTCTATGCAAAAATCTATAAAACTAATCCAACGGGCAAAGAAAGTTTTGTGCTAATAAGGTTGCTAATGGAGCTTAGGACTAGAGTTTAAATAACTAACATTGAATGCAGAAAAGAAACATTTAAATTATTTAATAGGGCATGAAAAGGAATTCCAAAGTATTTCCACAGAAGCAATCCCAACGGGTATAATTTTGGTCCCCAAATTTTATTCTTATTCTTTGAAGATGATGGCCTGAACTTCTTATTTCATTGGATTAAAGGAACTGAAAATCTCAGGGGGAGTGGTAAGAAGATGTGCCAATTTAGAGACCAGCAGGGGAGGCTGTATCTCAAGAAAGAAGGGCATTTAGGGGGAGATGAGGTGTCCCAAAGAAGAGATGGAGAATTGAGATGCAGAAAAGACATCCCGGGACAACCCTTGGGCCCTTATAAATAATCATGACAAGTTGCATCTCAGAAGTGCTTCATAATTCATGATGAGCGTGCGTGCTGCCTGTGCGCTAACACACTCAGTCGTGCCCATTTCTCTTGCGACCCCACGGACTGTAGCTCACCAGGGTCCTTTGTCCATGGGATTCTCCAGGCAAGAATACTGGACTGGGTTGCCATTTCATCCACCAGGGGCTCTTCCTGACTCAGGGATTGAACCCACGTCTCCTGTGTCTCCTGCATTGGCAGGCAGATTCGTTACCACTGGGAAGCCCAAATTATGGTGTACCGTCCCACATTTCTTCTGCTCTGTTCCTCAAAAGAACCCTCTCCAGAAGCTGTTATTATGCCTGTTTTATAGATAAGGAAACCGAGGCTCAGAAAAAGTAGGGGTTGCCTAGTAGTGAGCCTGAGCTTCCCAGGTGGTGCTAGTGGTAAAGTATCCACTTGCCAGTGCAGGAGATACAAGAGATGCGGGTTCAGTCCCTGGGTTGGGAAGATCCCCTGGAGGAGGGCATGGCAACCCACTCCAGAATCTCACAGACAGAGGAGCCTGGTGGGCTACAGTCCACAGGGTCACAACGAGTTGGACACAACTGAAGGAATTTAACATGCACAGTAGTGAGTCCAGAGACCACCCCACTGTGCCCCAAGGTATAGAGGACTTTGGGGTCACATTTTGTGTGCTGGTCCTGGGAGCCATCCTTTCCAGAAAGGCAACCAGGAGACAGGGAGGCAACCTCCAGGGATGCTCTTGGTACTTGTATTTCCTTCCAGTCTTAGCACATGGGTATGTTGCTAGGTTATGGAAGATGTCTGCTCTTTAATACTGAAGATAGGTGGTGGTCCATCTTAGCCATTGGTAGTCCAGTGGTTAAGAATCCTTCTTGCGGTGCAGGGGACGCAGGTTCCATCCCTGGTTAGGTAGGGAACTAAGATCCCACATGCTGCGCAGCAACTAAACCTGTGTGTCGTAACTTCTGAGCCTGAGTACTCTGGAGCCCGCATGCTACAGCTAGAGAGTCTGTGCTGTGTAACAAAAGATCCTGCATGCCACAACAAAGACCCAAGGCAACCAAATAAATAAATAAATATTTTCTTTAAAGAACTGTTAAATACTGAAGATAGTGATGTCAGCCAAGTAGGACCATGATATAAGCCCACACCTGAGGAATCATATGCCAGCAGAGCATACGTGCCTTTATTTGTGGGCACTTCGCCATTTGGGTTTGGGTTGTTTTAGGGCTTAGCCCTGGTAAGGTTGTGGCCTGTGCCTTGGTAATCCAGACCCTTTATTCAGCTGAGTCCCCCTATGTGACCAAGTGTTAGCATCCTCTGAAGCCATCTCAAAAAAGATACTTTCTGCACCCCAGTGAATGAGGACCCTTCCACCACTGAAAAGTTTTGTACAGGGGCACACTGATACAAGTCTGATCTGAACTCTTTTGTGGTTTACAATTTTAGAAGTAAAGCTTTCTCTTTTGGGGTGCATTCTATCTGCCGCTGGCCAAACAGAACTTCAGGGGAGTTATTTTGTAAGTGACAAAGTCTACAAGCATCAAGTAATTCTTCAAAAGCATCTTGATAAGTTCGAGTTAAAAACTCTGGAGTTGGAACATACACTCCAGTTAATGAAGTTAAAGTGCTTGATTAAATATGCTTTTGTTTCTATTGAATATGAAATGTTGGAATGACCTCTCTGAAGTCTGTTCTTATCGCACAACAAATGCCATGGTTTCTTCTCTGTAGAGCGGAAAAGAGCAACGAGTTGGATTATTCTAAAACGTGTCAGTCTGCATGCTCCCATCACATTATCCCCTGCTGCTGCTGCTGCTACTAAGTCGCTTCAGTCGTGTCCGACTCTGTGCGACCCCATAGACGGCAGCCCACCAGGCTCCCCAGTCCCTGGGATTCTCCAAGCAAGAACACTGGAGTGGGTTGCCATTTCCTTCTCTAATGCACGAAAGTGAAAAATGAAAGTTAAGTCACTCAGTCATGTCCGACTCTTCGCAACCCCATGGACTCAGCCTACCAGGCTCCTCTGTCCATGGGATTTTCCAGGCAAGAGTACTGGAGCGGGGTGCCATTGCCTTCTCTGACATTGTAATCTAGCAGTGAGCAGATGCTGGACCAATCAGGCTGGACTTTCCACTGAAGCTGTGATTTTGAATTTAGGGAAAAGAGTGACCAATGTATTTATGTATATAAAAGAGACAGTTATTAGAGATGACTTTAATAGATGGTTTTGCAATTCAGGTGTTTTTTAAATTTATGTATGGCTACACTGGATCTTCATTGCTGTGCACAGACTTCCTGCAGTTGCGGTGAGCAGGGCTACTCTCCACTTGGTGTGCTTGAGCTACTCATTGTGATGGTGTCTCTTGTTGCAGGTCTGGCTCTAGGCATGAAGGCTTTAGTAGCTGTGGCATGCAGGCCTAGCTGTTCCAATGCATGCGGGATCTCCCTGGACCAGGGGTCAAACTGGCATCCCCTGCATTGGCAGGCAGGTCCTTAACCACTGGATCACCAGGGAAGTTAATGATTTAGGCTTTAAAATCCTTTCACCGAGGCAGCTTATCAATTCACTAAGAAGAAGAAGAAGTTTGGAAGTGGAGAATCAGATACGTCAAAGGTCTTAGGCTGAAAGATGTGAAGATTATGTCATTTTACCTGAAACATTCCTTTAAAAATGTGTCGTCATGTGAAAATTATTTTGCGCTCTGATTTGTATTTGGGGTCAAGATGATCTCAGGGAATCTAGAAACGTCTTTCACCCGGAGTCACAGCCTATATTATTTCCAAAGCGTGGAATCTTGAAAGGTAGATTCCCGTGTTGAAATGTGTTGTGAAGGTTTCCACTGAGAAATACAGGCCTTTTAGCAGATGTTCTTCTAAGGGTTTCTAACTCTTTGTGCCAATGATGGCTTATGTTCAGTCTGCTGACTATTCAGGATAAGGGTCTGCCAGTACTGGGTGACATTCAGGTTGGTGAACCAGAAAATTCCAGATTATTTGAAAAGAGTTTACAGCCCACCTCCTGTAGATGACCACCCAGGGCCTGTCTGCATCTGGCCACTTTCTGGATTCATTCTTAGAGATACCCCTCGCTCTCTACCCTACCCTGGAACCCCACAGAGCTTCCAGGAGGCCCCTGCACATTCCAAGTTTTTTTCGTATGTCTCTCCCTCTCTGTTCCCTCGGCTATGTCCTTCCACTAGTCCCAAGTCCTTTTCCCCCTCCTTGTGCTGGAGGCCAAGCTCTTGAGGGTTTCCCAGCTGGACTGAGTTCTCTCTGCCCCCTTGTCCACACTTTCTTCTTATCTACCTGTTTTCTCCTCCCTGGTCATCCTGGACTGTGAGTTTTATGGAGACTGATGTAGATACTTCCTGCTTTGTTTGGCTTACTTTGCTCAGAAGGAAACCCCGTGTAGATACATTCAGCGAGTCGAGGCATGCGGAGTGAGATCACAGTAGGACTGGGGTCGTGGGAGGGATGGCATAGGGTCAGATTTTCAAATCCACATTGGGTTTCAGTGTGTCTCATTCAATCCGAGGACTGAAGAGGCTCAAGACTGAACTCTGGATGATCCCACGTGTCTTGAGCAAGCTTGCTGCCCACAACTTGGCTAAAGTGGAGACCCAGGGATTCAACCTGGGGAAGAGTAGAGGTGACAGGTGCAGGGGGAGGAGAGTGATTTCGTCCATTTGGCCCAAATGCCAGTGGTGGCTCTTCATCTGTGGCTTCAGGGCACGCAAACTTGGGCTCCCTGGTGTTATAAAAATGCTTCCTGTTTCCAGGAACTTGCTTCTGATCTTCTGTTTCCTTAAGATGTAAGTTCATTTCCCATCCATCTGTTAATTCATATATTCAACATATAATTCATATATGCCAGCCAGGATGGCCAGGCTGCACAGGAGAAGATGTAGAGACAATGCATCCTCATGGAGCTCACAGTCTGTGGTTGAGACTAACATGACAACAGGTGGCCTGGCAGGGGGCTGTGGGGGCCCAGAGGAGGTCCTCTAACCTACCATTGGAGGCTGCCACCAGGGAAGGCTTCTAGAAGAGACAGTTTAAGCTGAGTCCTAAGGACAGACTTCCCTGGGGCTCAGCTGGTAAAGAATCCATGTGCAATGTGGGAGACCTGGGTTCGATCCCTGGGTCAGGAAGATCCCCTGGAGAAGGGAAAGGCTACCCACTGCAGTGTTCTGGCCTGGAGAATTCCATGCACTGTATAGTCCATGGGGTTGCAAAGAGTCAGACACGACTGAGCGAGTTTCACTTTCACTTTCACTTTCAAAGAACAGACAGGGGATGCTGTGGGAAGCGGACCCTGGAGACAGAGTAGCATGCAGGTAGATGCAGGGGCGTGAGGGGCCCAGCCATCAGGGAGTCTGCACACAGCTCACCTACCTGGACCTTAGGCTGCCTTTGCAGCAGAGATGGGAGATGAGGATGCAGGTGAGAGCAGAGACGGCAGGATGGAGGCCAGGCAGAGAGGCCTGGGTCTTGTCCTGCCAGCGCTGAAACAGAAACATGGGGAGGTGATGTCTGTCTGGAAAGGATGCTTTAGGCAGGGAGCACGAAGCTCTGTAGAATGACAAGGAGCTCCGCTCACACTGAAATGCTTTACAATGGTCACTTCTGAGGTTGACTGCCTGGTGTGCTAGTGGGCCCAATAAGCAGGCCCTGCAAACGGGATGATCCACAGCTGCCCGAGGGCAAGACAAGGAAGAGGTTAGGAATTTCCAAGCAGAGCCCCGGAAACAGAAACCACCAGCTCCCAGTGGGTATTCCCCAAGCAGAGGCCTGCTTTGGTGCTTGTCTGAAACAACTGTGCCTGTGCTGAGTTTCAGTCGATGGGGAAGCCGTCCCCAGGAGGGCTTTGACTCCACAAGCTGTCACGGATCCCGGCCAGCAAGGGCCAGCAGATTCATTATCACAGGCAGAGGACCCAGAGCTTCTGCTGAAGGGAAGTACTGCCTTGCAGATAGAGAGGTCAAGACAGAACAGGCTATCTTGTGAGGATGTGACTCCCACACTCAGAGGTCTTCTAGGGGTCTTGGTGTTGGGGGGAGTGCTTCCCAGGCAGCGCTAGTGATAAAGGAGTGATAATGCAGGAGATGTAAGATGCATGGGTACGATCCCTGGGTCAGGAAGATCCCCTGGAGGAGGGCTTAGCAACCCACTCCACTCTACTGTTCTTGCCTGGAGAATCCCGTGGACAGAGGAGCCTGGTGGACTACAGTCCATGGGTCGCACAGAGTCGGACACACAAGACTGAAACAACTTAGCAGGCATGCAGGTGTCTCCGAGTGATGGTAGAGGACCACCAGATGTGTGTGATGAATGGACACACGTGAGAGAAAAGGCATGGAGGCATTTCCGCACAGAGGGGAACGGAGCTAACTTTGGGGGACGGTCTTAAAGTTAAGAAGTAATACCAATTACAAAAATAAAAGAGTAGAGAAACATAGAATGAAACTCTCCTTTATTATTTTTTCTATTCTTTCCCAGGACACACAGTTCTATATCCTGCTTCTACAGATCAGCCTGGGAAACAGTTTGTTATCCAAACGGGCATATATTTACCATGACCATATAATTACATGTATATATGCCATAACGGCATTGAAATAGATCCACATTTTAATGTAAGGTATAACTTGTGTTTTATCAGTATCTATTTATCTCTCTGTCCATTCATCTATCATCTACCTCTCAAAGTTCACTTGGGTTTCTCATTTATTTACATTTTTCACTTATATATATATATTTTGTTTTTTCACTTAATAATGTAATTTCTATGCCAGTGGTCACAGAGCACACTTTTTAATGGCAGCAAAAATTTACATAGCTTAGATTGAATTAGCCATTCCCCAACATTCTAATTTTTGTTAGTAGACAAACATTGCTAAAACTATCACTCAAATATATATTTTATGTTATATAATTGTATGACATGTTGTGTATTCTTTTTATATGTACTTGTTCAAATGTATGAGCATTTTTAGAGTCCTAAAAATACACTTGCTGGGTCAAAAGTATGCGTCTTTTTCATTGTTGTTAAAGAGCCAAATGATTCTCCCAAAATGGTATCAGTTTTCACTCCAATCAGCTTTGGTCAAAATGCCTGCTTTTCAACAGTTTTTTCAATTACATTTTTAAAAATGGCTTGCAATCAGAGCAATTGTGTCTCAATTTTAAAATTTTCATTCCTCTGATTAATAGTAAGTTTGCACATCCTCTTGTGGACTTATTGGCCACTTGTGTTTATTTTTCTTGGTTTGAACATTATAACTTTCGAATATTCTTTTTCTGCCTTTTCACTTGTTTATCTTTCATTAACTTTATATGTGTGTGTGTGTGTGTGCGTGCTCGTGTATGACTCGTTGCAGCTTCACGGACTGTAGCCTACCAGGCTCCTCTGTCCATGGAATTTTTCAGGCAAGAATACTGGAGTGGGTTGTCATTTCCTTCTCCAGGGGATCTTCCTGACCCTGGGATGGATCGTGTGTCTCCTACACTGGCAGGTATGTTTTTTAACACTAGTGCCACCTGGGAAGCCCATAGGTGGGTAAAAAGGATTCCTTTACTATGGTATTAATGTGGCAAAATAATCTATTGAGAAAATACCTCTTTTATTTTTCTCACCTATAGGTGCTCCCTAAAGAAATGGCAAGTATTTCCCCAAACTGTGTCCTTACCCCCAAACTGTTCCCTCCACCAGGCAAAGCACCAGCTTTTGCTTTCCGCATCCAGGTTCTCCCTAATTCCAGAGCAGGGAGGATTTTGTGTGTCCCGGGTACAGGGAGGAAACCATTGAGGATGGCGTGTGCCCTCCCTAAGCGGGTCTTTGATTCTTCCGTCTGGGCCCACTGAGGCAATTAGGGTGGACATGTCTGAGTTATGGGGCAAGGGGCCAAAGTTCCGATGTTCTGTGAACTGAGGAAAAGAAAAGCTCAACATGAGAATAGGAAGAAAAAGTCCCCCAGGACAAGGGTGGCAGGCACTTCCACGTGGAAACCTGAGCCGGAGAGGAAGCAGCCCCTCTGAAATGGGGAAGCTGGGAAAGGGATGGCTGGGGTCGGTGCAGGTGAGGCCTGAGCACGTATCATTCAGCAGGAGGGGGTCAGCCACAAGTTTCCTGCTGTTGGACTGGACCGTGCAGACCTGGGCCAGTACTGGGCTGCAGCAACTATCCTGGCCCACTTCCCAGGACCAGACTTGTGTCTGAAAAATCAGCCTGGATGAGACACTAATGCTGGACTCCCCATTGGTCTTGGTGGATGAACAGTGCAGTTGAATTTGTTTTGAATTAGACTCATGAGAGGAGCTTCCCGGGTGGTTCAGTGGTGAAGAATCTGGCCTGCCTATGCAGGAGACCAGGGTTTGATCTCTGGGTCTGGAAGATCCTCTAGAGAAGGAAATGGCAAACTACTCCAGTATTCTTGCCTGGTAAATCCCAGAGAATCCTGGTGGGCTACAGCCCACGGGGTCACAAAAGAGTTGGACATGACTTAGCGACTAAACAATAACAAGAACGGACGCACGAGAAGGCAACACTGGCGGTGCCACAGAGCACGGTCAAGACGGGAAAGGACACTGAGTCCTGGACTGGGTCCATGTGACCTCAGCCAAGCTAACTCTGGTCTGCCTCTCATCTTCCTCATCTGCACGGTGGGGATGATGACAGTGTTTGCCTCTGGCAGCTTTAGTTGGTTAACTTTTGCAAAGCACTTATCAAGCACCCTAAAATATTAGCACCATTATAACTCATGGCAAATATGTTCTCCACTTTTTAACTCTGTTTATGTGAATTCTGTCTTCTAGCAGTGTAGTTGTGCACTACTGCCGGTAGTAGGGTTTGTGGTTGTTCAGCAGTAACACCCCACTCCAGTACTCTTGCCTGGAAGACCCCATGGACGGAGGAGCCTGGTGGGCTACAGTCCATGGGGTCGCTAAGAGTCAGACACGACTGAGTGATTTCACTTTCACTTTTCACTTTCACGCATTGGAGAAGGAAAAGGCAACCCACTCCAGTGTTCTTGCCTGGAGAATCCCAGGGACAGGGGAGCCTGGTGGGCTGCTGTCCATGGGGTCGCACAGGGTCGGACACGACTGAAGCGACTTAGCAGCAGCAGCTGCAGCGGCATAGTAGCAGTAGTAGGTATAGCTGTGTGGAAGTAGCAGGAGCGCAGCAGTGATGGTGATAGTAACCGTAGTGTAGCAGCGTAGTAGCGGCAATAGTATAGCGGTATAGCAGCAGCAGCAGCAGCAGCAGTGCTAGTTATTATTTTACTGGATGAAATAGCTCTTCTACGTCTTTTCGGCATTGCATCCTTCTTAGGAAGCTCCTCCCTACCTCTCAGTGAAATAGAATCAACAGAATTTTCCTCTACAAGTCTGTGTTCTTTTGACATTTAGGTTTCTAACCCCATTTATTTCTCCAGTCCCATCTCTTAATATCCCTGCCTTCAGGTGCCATGCTCAGACCAGCTGGTTCCTTCGGTTTCTGGAAAGCACCATCTTTCCTGTCACATGTCTCCTCCACCCGGCATTTCAGCTTAAAGACCCTCTGAGCAGCCCATCATCTTTTGCCACAGAAGCATGTCGGTTTCTTCCCAGCACTTCTCACAGCTGTAATGACATCTGATTACCTTCTGTGTTGTCCAGCTCCCAACTGGAAGAGCCACTGGTTCAGGGCCTAGGACTGTGTATGAGCCCATTACCACTATGAACCCAAGTGCCTAGCGAGGCCCTAGCTCATCGATGTTGAACTAAAGTGAATGAATAAATCCATCTACAATTTATCTGGGGACAGATTATGAGAAAGGCATTTCATTACCTTTCCTCCAAATAGACAACCAGATAATATCACTTCATTCTTTGCAGAAGGCATTTTTCCTCCATGAATTTGATGTGCCCTCATTTTTGCTCATTTTATTCCTGGACACACCTGGGACCGTTCCTTCACTCTTTCCTCTCTTACATTTCTCCATTCACCTCTTCTTGGAATAATAGCATAGTTTTAGTTATTGTAGCTTTATAGTTTTATTTGTGCCATCTGCAGGGCAACCTATCCCTACCATTATTCTTAATTAATTTCTTCTTTGACTATTCTTGTACATTTTCTTTTCTGATTAATTTTACTGCTGTCTTGCCAAGTTCCATAAAAGATTCCATTGGGATTTTGATTGAGATTGTATTGCTTTTGTAGATTAAATTGGAGTGTCTTGACATCTTTACATCATTCCGTCTTCTCACCCAGGACATTGAGTGTCTCTATTTATGATTTTTTTTTAAATAATTGAGACTACTCTCTAGTTTCCTACATAGACTTCTTGGATGTTTCATTGTTTATTTTCTTCCTAGATATTTTTTAAGGTAGTTTTTAATAGTATAAATAGGATTTTTTCTGTTACCTAATTTTCCAGTGTTTAGTAATGCCACTTTAATAATTCCTAACTGAATATTTTCTGTGATACTATGACTTCATGACTGGAGTAATAATAATACTAATGACAAATCATAATAGCAACCCATCACCCAGTATCTAGTATGTGCCATGGACCATGCTGGAGATTTTCTGTATGTCATATCTTGTTTCGTTATCACAAAAATCCTACAAAGTTGGCCTACTACCCTTCCCCATATGTCAGAGGCAGGAAGCTGAAGCATCTTCCTGGGTCTGCAGAGCCAGTGGTGGCCAGTGTACAAGACACATGGATCTGTCAGAGGCTGGACACAGCCTTGTCCCACTTGCCTGCGCTGCCCAGGTGAGAAACACCATTAAAAGCAGCTTTATTAGAAGATACACAATGATCATCAACAATTTTACTCCCTGATTTTTAGAAATATCCAGATTTGTAATGGATCTTCAAGTGTGACAAGTCCAACCTCACTGTATAGAGCCTGCAGTCCCTCAGTAGCATCTTTCATAGAAGATGCAGTTATTGCACACACACACACATACACACACACACACACACACACACACACACCCCTCAGACAATAGGAAGATCAACCCTCCCTATAGCATCCCAGTGATTTGCTGGACCCTTCTGCCTCTCAGAGCATTCTTCCTTGGGTTGAGTGAAGCTTATCTCTTTCTGATCTTCCCTCCTTGCCATGGGTCCTATTCCTCCCTGGATTTACTCCTTAGAGCTGGCCTCTTCCTTAGATCCCACTGTCCAGTGGAATCTTTCTCTGGAGACTTTAAGCTAAACGAAGAGAGACTGCATTCTGTCTTCCCCTGAGTCCCCAGTTCTGAGCTTCACACTTGACATGGAGAAGTATCTCAATAGATACTTGTTGAATGAGTGGATGAGTTGCTTTCACTGACTTCCCTGGAACAAATCTATTCCCACTTCTTTGCGGCACTTTCTCAGATCTTAAGATAAGTCCTTATTAGGGCCCTGTGTGCTGGCTGAACAGCTCCAATTCAAAGATCCTAAGGCAGAGGCTAGAGAAGTCTCCTCCTCTGACCACGCTCCTCTGGGCACGGTCCAGGTTGCGCATGTCTGTCTTAGGGCATGGAGTCCTGGATCGCCCTGTTTCTCCAGCTCCCATCAGAGAGGACCACGGAGAACAAGACCTAAAACTTCCATCGTGTTCTGACCCCTGGCTCTCCGACCATCACATTTTTCAGCTTTGTCCACGACAATGTCTGACCCCATTGTAGTATTTATTTTACTTCATTCCAATAAATATTACAAATATCAGCGACCTTGACCAACTGGGATTAAGGCCTGAGACTTCCCTTCTCAAGCACAGGGAATCTGACTCATTAGGAAATGTGTAATTACACAGGATGTTATCTATTGGTCCATTTCAGGCATGTTCCAAAGACATATATTCTCTGTGAGAACTGTCTGCTCATTTCTTCATTCAGAAGTATTGCAACAGAGCCTTAATATTCCTAAAATAATAACACTAAGGATGATGGATGGAGTCAAACCTCCTGCCTCTTGCTCTCCCTGGATTGTGAGTTGGGATTGAAGTTGGTGAGGTTGCTGTGTGTGTGAGTGTGTATGTGTGTGTGTGTGTGTGTGTGTGTGTGTGCAGGAGGGGGGTTGGAGGCTGTTGGGGGAAGGGACAGTCTCAGAGACACAACAGAACAATGAGGGTCCAGCAAAAGTGGATAGGGCTTGGCCGAAAGGAACACTCACGCCCCTGTCTCCATTTGGCTCAGAACCCCCAGGACAAAGACAACATTGTGTTGGGGTCAGGCCCCTGTGGATGAAAGGCCCTGCTTTGTACAGCAGAATCCAGGCGCTTTGTAGGGTGGGGGTACAGGGAAGAGAGAAGATAGGGAGCCACAGGGGACAGAGGCCGGATGGACACCCGTGAATGGAGGCTGGACACCCAGACCTGGGGACGGATGGGGCATGGGATCCAGGCCCCAGGTGGGGAGCAGGAAGACCACCCCACTCCCTTCTCAGCCCATCCTAGGTGGGGATGGGAGCAATAGGCTGCCTTCTGAGGGCTGCAGAGGCAAGGAATCAAGGCCCTCTGCGGGAGAAATGGATGCAAGGATCTGTTTGCAGACTTCAAACAGTTTGGCCCCATCTGCGATGTTAACTGGAGGTTAATGGAAGACACGAGAGCGTGCCCAGAGCCGCTGAGCAGATCGCACAGGGCCTAGGAATGGCAACCGCCCTTTTCCTGCTTCGTTGACGAACTGAGCATGCGAGCCTGCACACCCGGCACTCTACCACTCGCCTCCAGAGCAAGAGAAACTCGAGGGGACAGCGCTGATCTCAATGGGGCTGGCTGCAGCCTTTGATGTGAACTTTGGACAGGGCCCTGTAGGGATGTAGGGAGGTGATAGGGTCCCTGCTAAGTAGGGATGGCGTTGAGCTTGGGAAGGACCACGTGCCGCTCTGAGCCCTCACAGAGAGAGGACCAGGATCATGGGGAGTGACGGGAAGAAGGTCCGGTCCACCCGGGGATGCAGGTGAGTGACAAAGGAGACTTCAGGGGAAGGTGACAATTGAACTCAGACTTTGTGCTGTTTTTCCTAAGGTCCTTTTCTTGACGCGTGAGTGCCCAGGTGACCTGCTCACAAGCTTCCCTTCCTCACGGCAGGCACCCCTTTGCTCACAGGACAGTAACTCTAAGCTGTTTTCGATGCTGGGCACTTGATGGGTAGGGGGCATCAGGCTCCCACTCTCAGGTTTATGTGTGGGGCATTTCTGATGTCCACTGGTTATTTGGGTTGGACAAACAATCGAGTTTTTCTGTAAGATGTTAGGGAAGAACCTGAAATAACTTTTTCATCAACACAATATTAGCCTCTCCATTTAAGAAATGAGGGCGTAATGCCTTCAGTGGACTCAGGAAGTAGAAACTGCCCACTGATTACATGGTTGAAATGGGCAGGACCCTGGGAGCCCACATCAGTGTACCTGGATTTTAATATTTTTCATGACCTTGGTCCATGACATTTCCTCATCAGGAGCCCGTTTCTCCTTTCAACAGAGATCATATTCTCTGTATTACAGACCTTCTCAAGTGGATTTAATGAGATGATGTGGGAAAGCACAAACACATTGCCTGCCTGGCAGGAGAGGTTCAAGTTTGCCAGCTGTCTTCCCACGGCCCCAGCCTCTCCTCCATGTTCTTTCTCTAATTACAGAACTTTCTCCTGTAGCAGTGACTTCTTAACGATTATTACAGCTTTGAATGATGTATTTGCAAGTGTCTTGTAGTTGAGATGCTGTGGATTCCTGTCTTGGATGTGTCCTGGGCCACATGTCACACCTCTCTCTGTCACTTTACTCATCTGAAATGGGGATGCTAACCCTGCCTGCCCTAAAGCTTTATTTGGAGATTTAATTCAGGGCATGAATGTGAATGCCGAGCAACAGGGAGGCAGATCCAAACCTCTGGAGACCTGGAGCATCATTGGCTCCTGGTGTTTGCTGAGAGGAGGGTGGTGGTCGTGGTGGTTGAGTTGCTCAGTTGTGTCTGACTCTTGCAACCCTGTGGGCTGTAGCCCGCTGGGATCCTCTGTCCATGATATTCTCCAGGCAGGACTACTGGAGTGTGTTGCCATTTCCTTCTCCAGGGATCTTCCTGACCCAGCAGTTGAACCCAGGTTTCCTGGTTTGCAGGCAGGTTCTTTACTGACTGAGCCACGAGGAATCACTAAAGAGGAGGGTTAACGGCTCCAAGACAGATGAACCATGCAGAGTTTCTTGGACAGTAAGATTCTCTCTCTCTCTCACAAACTTATGGTTGCCAGTGGGGAAGGGTTTGTTAGGGAGTTTGAGATGGACAGATATATGCTGCTATACTTAAAATGGATAACCAACCATGAGCTACTGTATTTTTTGCACATGGAACTCTGCTCAGTGTTATGTGGCAGCCTGGCTGGGAGGGGAGTTTGAGGGAGAATGGATACATGTATGTAATTGCCTGAGTCCCTTTGCTGTTCACCTGAGACAATCACAACATTGTTAATCGGCTATACGCCAATACAAAATTTAAAAAAAAAATAATAAAAGATTCTCCCTCTCTCTCCCCCTGGGTCTGGTGTGTGGATCACATTTCCAGCTTAACCCAGGGAGATGGACCAAGGTTAATGAGAGCAGCTGATGGAGGTTCCCCACCGCTCGAATCTGGATACTGCCGCCAGCTGACTGCAGAGGCACAGCAGAGCAAGTCCTGCCAAGTCCTCTGTTGTGCTTCGGACTCAGAGCCAGAAACCCCACCCAGCTCCAGCGTCTGAAGATGCTGGAGCGAGACACCGTGCAGCTCTGAAAACCAGCGCATAAAATCAGGCCCTGCTCTCCCTATTCTCCCCCTTTTATTTAACCTCGTCAGCTCTCAGGCAACTGGAAAACATGAAAAGGCCCCAGGATGCCTCCTGGAATATGGTCTCCATTAACCCACAGCTGGTAGCAGTTACAGCAAAATTAGAAAACATTGAAGTGAAATTGTCATCTTTTTTTAAGTTCGAACTCTTCGAATTCCAAGATTGTGAGCTCTTGGAATGAGGGGGGTGGTACAAAAGGGGGAAACCATGATCTTAACCTTTCAGTCATGCTGTGCTTGTGGCTGGGGTCACTCCCATCCAACAACAGATATGTTCCCTAGAACCCTAAACCCATTCTAGAGTTTCCCTAAGCAATGTTTCAATAGGAAGGATGCTTGAGACCACTGAAGTTCACTGAAATATAACACAAAAATCATTCTCATTGAGGGTGAAAAAAAATAATTGTCCTCCATCCTTCTTATCTATTTTCTAACGATTTTATATTGAAGTAGAGCTGATCAACCATGTTGTGATAGTTCCAGGTAGACAGCAAAGGGATTCAGCCATACATATACTAATGAAAATTGTTATTGAGAGAGTGTTTCCAACGAATAAATGGCTGTGAAAACTAACGCAGAAGGACCCAGTGTGTACTAACCCAGTCTCTCCTCATGGCAATGTTTTGTAACACTATTGTATGATATCACGTGTAGAATATCATTGCCACTGATGCAACTCACCGGTCTTTCTCACTTCGCCAGTTTGACTTGCGTTCTTGTGTGTATTTAGTTCTATACAAATCCATCACTTGTGTAGATTCCTGTATCCACCACCACAGTCAAGAGACGCAGAGTCCCATCACCATGAGGAGACCTTATGCGAATGTTTTACAACTGCATCGACCTTCCTTCTGTTTCCATCTGTCTCATCACTAAACCCCGGCCATCACTCACTGGCTTTTCATCTCGATAATTTTATCATTTCAAGAATGCTGTGTATAAATAACATCGTATAGCGCGTGACCTTTTGGTCTTTGGCCTTTTCACTCAGCACTATTCCGTGGAGAACCATCTAAGTTGTTACCTGTGTCAGTAGTTGCTTCTCTTTGTCTCAGAGTAGCAATCCATGGTCTAAATGTATCAATGTTTTCAGCCAATCACCTGCTGAAGGACATCTGGGTTGTTCCCAGTTTTGGACTTCTATGAATAAAACTGCCATGAATATTCATTCAGGTTTTTATATGAACATAATGATGGCTGGATGGCATCACCAACTGATGGACCTGAGTTTGAGTGAACTCCGGGAGTTGGTGAGCTTGAGTGAACTCCGGGAGTTGGTGATGGCCTGGCGTGCTGCAGTTCATGGGGTCGTGAAGAGTCAGACACGACTGAGTGACTGAACTGAACTGAACTGATGCTTTCAGTTCTGATTTATTTTTGCATTCAAGGTCTGGGATTGTGCTGAGCAAGGAGGCATTAAAGTTGGGGACTGGCGTTTAAGGGCAAACTCTGCTATTGACTGCGTAGTCAAAGCCAAGCTTGGAAAAAATAGGGTTACTTAGTCATCCTTCCTTTGAGGTTCTTTTTGGTGGATGAAATTAAAAATTGTATATCAAAATGTTCTCACGTAGAAGCACTATGAAAGTGAAAGTGAAAGTGAAGTCACTCAGTTGTGTCCGACTCTTTGCAACCCCGTGGACTGTAGCCCACCAGGCTCCTCCGTCCATGGGATTCTCCAGGCAAGAATACTAGAGTGGGTTGCCATTTCCTTCTCCAGGGGATCTTCCTGACCCAGGGATCGAACCCAGGTCTCCTGCATTGCAGGCAGATGCTTTAACCTCTGAGCCACCAGGGAAGCCCAAAGAAGCACTATAGAAATGTATATTAGCATCCCGGCTGTATTTCTGAATATGCCCAGTATAATTTGCTTTTGACCAGAGAGATAGAGGGACCAATAGAATCTATCATCACTTAGAAGCCCCACATGCATCCATGAGAGCCAGGGAAAAGTGTCTAAACAAGCCAGGGTATTTTCATCCAGGTAACAGTGCAGGTGGCTGCGGCTGTTTCTGGAATGCAGCCTAAGGCTACATGCTTGTCCTCACCGAGCCTGAGGAACTTCATGTGTAAAAGGGGCAGGATGATATTGCTTTCTCAAAGGCTTTACGTGGACTAAATCACATAAGAATTAACCCAAGGCCTGGTGGCAGCTGACAGGCAGTGAGCGCTTAACTGTCTTAAATTATATATTAAGAGTCTTGCATAGGTGCTCAGGCATGTCCGACTCTTTGCAACCCCGTGGACTGTAGCCCACCAGGCTCCCCTGTCTGTGGGATTCTCCAGGCACGGATACTGGAGGGGGTTGCCGTTTCCTCCTCCAGGGGACCTTCCTGACCCAGGGATCAAACCCACGTCTCCTGCTGCTGCTGCATTGGTAGGTGGGCTCTCTGACCACTGAGCCACCTGAGAAGCCCGTTAAGAGTCTTAAAAACACATATCCCTTTTTCAAGTCTTTACTGAATTTGTTACAGTATTTCTTCTGTTTTATGTTTGATTTTTGGGCTGTGAGGCATGTGCAGTCTTAGCTTCCCGACCAGGGGCTGAACCAGCACCCTCAGCATTGGAAGGCGAAGTCTTAACCGTTGGGCTGCAGGGAAGACATACACGTGTGTGTGTAGCAATTATAGGCTGAAAATCTGCTGTAGTAAATTATCCAAAATTAAGAGAAAGTATCATTTTTTTAAAAAATTTATGTGTCTATTCATATATTGGTTTCTGTAAAAATATTGATGAATGAAAGTGAAATGTAGAAAACGATTGTTGGTGTGTTGGGTATTTCTCAGCACTCTCTTAGGTAGAAAAGGCAGGATCCACCTTCACCTACAGGATGTTCTATCTGCCAAAACGGCATTCAAGGGAAAGAAAAATATCAAAAAGCTAGTGACGGTAACATCTGGATGTCAGAATTTTAGTCTTATATATACGGTCCTCTGATTTGTACACATTTTCTCCAATAGCAGGTATTAGTTTGCCAATTGGAAGAAAAATTTATGTAAAATATCCTACAGCAAAATCTATTCTTGGAGGCATGAGATAGCATCATAGGAGATGGAGAGGGTGAGGGGTTACTGTTCATGAATCTGGCAAAGGGTTCAGAACACCCCTCCAGAATGTTTGAATGGACCCCTGGAGCAGGAACAAGGGCTCCAGGACACATGCCCGTTGCTCTCTGCAGACTCAGCGACAGGAAACAATCCCCCTACTTCCATCTCTTCCCCTGACTTCTGGTGCTAACAATCCCCACTCTGCAGGTTACACTCAGGATAAATGTAAAGAGATGAACACCGTGCCCAGCATATAAGTGTGCCTTGTATAAGTGGAAGTATTATAGGCAAACCAAAAGAAAAGTGAGTTAATCATCCAATAATCAGAACCACATATACAAAATTAAGATCTGAAAAGAGACCAAGAAAGGTTTAGGTATTGCCAGGACTGCTGAGGACAGAGGGAGAAGACAGTTCTAATGAAGGAGGGAGCAATGCGTCCATGCGTCTGGCTGCTGGGTGAGCTGGCCCTCCTCCATGAAGCCTTCCCCAAGGCTCCATGAAGATTTATTCCCTCCTCACTTCCGGGATGTATGCCTGCTTCGTCCTTGTGTCTCCTGGAGACATTTCCATGTTCTGCCACAGTCCCTAGATTCCTGCAGGCAATAACTTTTCATGTGCTCATATTGGGGGCTCTGGGGTCAGGCAGCCTGGGTTGAGTGCTCACCCCACTGCTTGGTAGCTGTGTAGCTTTGGACAAGCTTCCTTATGTGGAGAATTAATCAGAAGAAACTTAGTTTGTCATGAGAATGAAATCAATTTAATCCAAAGAAAGTGGCTGGTATAGCCTAAGTGCTCAATTAAACACCATCCATCCTTGTCATTATTATCAACTAATTACTCAGAGTCAATATGGTTCCCAAGTGGCTCAGTGGTAGGTAAAAAAATATGCCTACCAAGCAGAAGACATGGGTTCAATACCTGAGTCAGGTAGACCCTCTGGAGAAAGAAATGACAACCAGCTACCATATTCTGGTCTGGGAAATCTCATGGACAGAGGAGCCTGGCGGGCTATGGTCCACGGGGGTCACAGAGTCAGAAGAGTCAGGCATGACTTAGCAACTAACCAGCAGCAGCAGCATAAGGAACCAGAAATGCCTTACTGATCTCTGGATTTGCATTCTGAAACATCTTCCAAGTGCAATCACCATTCCGTGTGTGTGTGTGTGCTTGCTAAGTTGCTACAGTTGTGTCTGAATCTTTGTGATCCTATGGACTGTGGTCCACCAGACTTCTCTGTGAGAAAGCAGAGTGAATGAAAGTCACTCAGTTGTGTCTGACTCCTTATAATCCCGTGGACAATACAGCCCATGGAACTCTCCAAGCCAGAATACTGGAGTGGGTAGCCTTTCCCTTCTGCAGGGTATCTTCCTAACCCAAGGATCAAACCCGTCTTCCGCACTGCAGGCAGATTCTTTACCAACGGAGCGATGAGGGAAGAACATGAGAAACCAGAGGTTCAGGGCCTTTAAACATCCTGCCCAAGACCACGGAGCCATTCTTTTTCAATTTTACTTATTTATCTTTTGCTCAGTCATCAGTCATCATTGCTGAGTCCAGGCTTCTCATTGCCGTGACTTCTCTTGTTGCAGAGCGTGGGCTCTAGGCCCAGGGCTTCAGTAGCTGTGGCCCAGTGGCTGAGTTGCCCCATGTTATGTGGGACCTTCCTGGGCTAGAGATGGAATCCATGTCCCCTGCAACGGTAGGTAGATCTTACTCACTAGACCACCAGGAAAGTCCTGGTCACCTAGCTATTGAATAACAGCCAGGATCTGGGTCCTTGTTTGAACTCTGCTCTCCCCACACCTTCTTTCCACACCGGATTAAGAGATTTCAGAACCATCTCTTGCAGAACATGAACACACATGCCCCCGGCTCTCCTGTGTCTTATTCCCTCTGCCAGCCTGGACAGAAGTAGGAGTCGCTAATGAGTCACTTAGGACCCTCAGGCTCAAACAGAGCAGCTTTCATTATTTCCCATGGACAAAAGGAATCAGGGTCAGTATTAAATATAATTACCGTGCACGGGACTAATAAATGGCATTTTTATGCTGTGTGCACTTGGGGGGCCTGGAGCCCCTGCTGTGGCCCCTCAGGTCACCTAATCCCCTGTCGCCTTTATCCTCAGAGTCTGAGCAGATGGAGCCCAGGCTTCTCGGGTTACCTTTCTCCCCTTTTCACTCTGAGTACATTCTCTGACTGATGTGGCTTTCTCTTTTTCTCCTGTTTCTTGCTTCTCTCCTCCCTGTGGCCCCACCCACCCATCCCTACCCCTGCCACCTCCATGCCAGTCCATGGCCTTTTTGTGCTTGAATACCCTAAAAAATCTTACATACAAATCTGGGGTCCTTGTGGCTTCTCCTTGTGTGAACTCAGAAGAACTTATACTGGACTTAGTTGACTTAGCCAACAAAGCAGGGGACAGGATAAATTTTTCAAACTCCTGTTATTCTGCTCACACCAACAGGGGCTGGGAAAGCTGCCTGGGTCCCCTGCACAAGCTTCTCTTTGATCTGCACCTGTACTTGGCTTGGAGCCCAGAAGTGACCGCCCACTACAGACTTAGAATATAGGTAAACTTCTGAATATCCTTTGTCTGTGGTTCTTCCTTGTGTATTACATCAAAAGTTGTTATAGCCATGCTGCATGACTCCACCGGTAGAGCAGGAAAGATGTCCTTGATATCTCAGTGAGACCAGGGATCAGGTGGGTTCTGCTCTCCTGGGACGCAGTGCAATGCACCTCAGGGCAGGTATGTTGTAGATACTGGGTGTGTGTAGTGAACAACCAGCATCTGTGGCTTGGTCAGGATAGACTCAATAGACTCTGGATCGAAAAACTTATCCTGCCCCCAGCTTTGTTGATTGGGGCAACCGAGTCAAGTATAAGTTCTTCTGAGTTCAAGTAAGGAGAAGCCATTAAGGACCCCAGATTTTTACTTAACACTGAGGATGTTATTGATATTAGTGTTCGTCCCCCTTTGCTGACATTGAAGACCAAGTATTAGACCAGCAATTAGGAGACCTGGGGTCTCTCTGATTCAAGCTGTTCCCTGCTCAGCTGAATGGGAAGGCTGACCTTTAGGGCTTGGCCTTACATGTCTAAGGAGCAAATGAAGACATTGGATACGGACTCTCCAAAGCCCTTTTCACACCATGACTCTAAGATATAACAATATATAATGAAGTTATTTGTGTCCTCAAATGAGTTCATTGGGGACAAGGGGTCTCACCCTCACTTTTCTCCACTGCAGAAGGCAGTAATCCTTTAATCTTTGGTTTTCCAGGGAGAATTAATTAGGTTTCCATCTGGGTATGCTGAAAGGAAGTACAGTTGGCTCTGCTTCCAACATACAGCCAGAATCTCGCCACTTCCCACCACATCCCTGTTAAATCTCTACTCCTAGAGCTATCTTATCTCACTGGGATGATACACTGGCTTCTAACCAGCTTTGCACCTTTAACTCTTGACACCCTCCAGTCCATTTTCACAGCCTCCCAAAGATCCTTGAGCATCCAAATTGTGTCAAAGCACCTCGTGCTTTCAACCTCCCTCTGCCTTCTCAAGTCAAGATAAATATACTCCAAGTTCGTTCCTTCACCTTGGATTCTCTACCTGTTCTGGCCCCAGCCTCCTCAGACATTTTCTCCTCACTCTCTCTCCTTTCGGGCTTTCCAGATGGCACAGTGATAAAGAATCTGCCTGCCAATGCAGGAGCTGCAAGTGATGAGGGTTTGATCTCTGGGTCAGGAAGATCCTCTGGAGAAAGAAATGGCAATCTGCTCCAGTATTCTCTCCTGGAGAAACCCATGGACAGAGGGACCTAGTGGGCTATAGTTCATGGGGTAACAAAGAGCAAATGAACATGTACTCTCTCTCCTTTCTTTCTTTCTTTTTTTTTTTAGTTTTTTTATTTTTTAAATTTTAATATCTTTAATTCTTACATGCGTTCCCAAACATGAACCCCCCTCCCACCTCCCTCCCCATAACATGTCTCTGGGTCATCCCCATGCACCAGCCCCTAGCATGCTGCATCCTGCGTCAGACATAGACTGGCGATTCAATTCTTACATGATAGTATACATGTTAGAATGGGGACTAGCCACATTGGCCTTTTCTCTGTAATATACCACACCTGTTGACTTTTTTGGAATTTTTGGTTGAAATTATCTTGCCATAAAATGCTTTAGGGGAAGGCAGTGGCTTCAGAAAGACAGGTATTTATGGCTCTGGTTCTTTTCCAGCTGGGAACAAAGTTTGACTAGAACAGGAAGTGGAATGATGCTCATAGAGCATTTGACGGCACATAAAATGCTTCTGTTGCGTTGTTTAATTTGTGGCATATTCTTCATCAGAGCACAATTTTTAGGTCTTTCATGCAGATGAGAAAACTGAGATTGAATAAGTGAGGCTAAGTGAAGTGGCCATTAGGTCTTCCCCCAAATGTAACTTCCTAAACTGACAGGCGCCGCTGGCTCTCTGTACAACATCAGCGGAGGGTTTGCAGGCCCCCATTGGTTCTCCTGGCCTGAACTTGCACTTTGAATTTGGTCAGTAAGCCCAGGCAGAGGGCAGTGTCCGCTCTCCACTGGGAGCGCATAAATGTGAGTAAACCTTCTCCCACTGAAGGTTTCCTTTAGTGATGAACTAAGAAGGTTGTCCTAGTGATGGGAGGGGGCGCTCACCTCTGGTGGATGTTCTGGGAGTCCAGATATTTGAGGATTGAGGTTGAGCTCTTACTGCCTTGTGAAACCTCCTGAATATTTAGTTAACATTTCCCATGAATTGGGAAAAAAAAATAACAAAACTGTGACCCATTTGGATTGATGAAGGGTTAGAAAGGTCAGTTCTTGAATCTGAAGGTCAGCATTTGGGTCTGATCTATGGGTCTTGGTCTATGTCTGTCTAAGCACATGCCATTGGACAAATTAATTAGCTTCCTTTGAGCCTTGGTTTCCTCGTCTTTAAAACAGCAGACATGATGGTGCTTTTGAGGTAATGTCTATACAGACCTCAAGAAGGCACTTTGTAAATAATGTGAAGACGTGAACTAGCTCATCATGCCTGTCCTCTCATCTCTGCAAATGTTGGGCAGCAAGAACATCCCTCGTGTCTGGGCTGACAAAAACCACAAAAGCAAGTGGTACAATGGAGCCCTTATGAGCATGGAGCATGGGTCCAACATGCCCGGGGGAGCATTCATGTGCCTGTGTGTGACATCACCCCAGGAGTCTTGCTCGGGTGATTCTGTGAAATCGTGCACATGAGCACAGGCTCAAACATAGTAACAGCTTAATCAGTGTTCACCATAACCACGATGGAAAATTCCCGAGTCTCTGCTCTGGAAGAACCCATCCTCAGTGTGGGTAACCGACGGATAGAAAGCAAACAACACAAACCAAATATAGAAACTCTGACACAGTCTTAAAATGCTGAAATGGACATCTGGGCAAAGACAATGGAAAAAGAAGGAATTGCTAGACGAGGAGGGAAGACTTCTAAGGGAATGTTATAAATAAACGACCTGGTCGAATGTGTCTGATTTTCCATAAAAAGAGGAGGAGAGGAGGAGTTGGGAATGAGATTTCAGGCAGAGTTTGGCAGGAGTCAAGTCAGGGGTATAGAGGGCTCTGGTGTGCTTACCTGGGGTCTGTGAAATCCCAGAAACGGGTGCCTGGGGAAGGAATGGGGCACAGGAGTAGGGGAGAGAGAGGAAGGCTACTTGCTCAGGGATGCTGAGCATCTCATCCTTGGAGGCTGGAGAGCCCAGAGGGACTTTAAGTCAGTGAACAACATAATCAAGGATTGCCTGGATGGTTCATTGTTTAGTTCAATTTATTGACTCATTCACCTACTCATTCATACAAAAGAGACTTTTGTAAATAATAGAAGGCCATTTTCATTGAGGAGGGTGTTGCTCCAGCTCTCTGCGTTTTTCCAGCCCTCTAGTCCACCAAGGGAGAAAAGACATAAACTATACTATTTAGAGTCACAAAAGTACCAAGCTCTTGTTGAGATAGACAAAGTTCAACAGGCTTCAGGGAGAGAGAGATGACTTCACCTGAGAGATGGTGGAAGACTTAAGACTTTGAAAGGAGGCTGCATTTCAGCAAAAGGGAAGAGCAAGAAAATCATGGTAGCAGAGATGTGAAATCTGGGGAAAGAAATCTATGGATGCAGAGAGCCAAATGTAGTAAATGAGGAGATCTACACAGGGAAGAGGGAGCAGAAAGGGAGGTTGTAGGGTGTAAGATCAGAAAGCAAGGCTGTGTTTAGATCGTAGGAGACCCCTGAGAGCCAGGCAAAAGGCATTTGTGCTTTTCCCTGGAGAACTGATACAAAACTGAAATGATAGCATGCAAGGATGCTTGGCTACAAAAGGACTTATCCCAATCACCATTTGAACCTTGTACTTCACATTTTTAAATTTTCTGATTCTCTTTCTCAACTTCTAATCCAAAACTCTGCTGGAGAAGCCACTGTTTTCAATTTGTATTATCTTTTTTTTTTTCTTCACATTTTAGTCCTCTCAGATCCCATTTCTGCTAGGTTAGTGAACCCGCTAATCAGGTAAGCAGAGAACAGCAGCCAGCCCAATTATGAAGAAGAATGTGACAGGCAAAGATGGGTCAGGGCATCAGGGGGGTTCATGCTGCCAGGGAAACCACCCTGGGGCACACAGGTCCTCATCAGAGAAGCAGTGAGAGATCCCCTGAGGGTGGCAGTGGGGGGCTGCTCATCGCCTGGTGGGAGCCCCTCTGCCCCTTCACCTGGTTTGGTTTCTTTGTCATCTCTGCCACTTCACAGGTGGCAGCATGACAAAATCTCACTTGCTCTTCAAGGCTCTACTCAAATGCAGCCCCTCTGGAGACTTTTGGAAGGGGGCCAGGCTGAGGTGAAAAGCCCTGACTCAAGTCAATGGTGTTGAGTCCCAGCTTTGCCACTTGCAGCCTCTTTGACTTACATGGGGAGTGAACATGAGCCTCAGTTTCCTCTTTTATCATCACCTTCATAGGATTGCTTTGAATACTAACAAGGGAAAGTGCCTAGCATAATTTTGGCCACATGTGAAATGCTCAGTATATCTTTGAGGTTGGAGCAGCTTCCAAAATCCTCAACAGTGTCAATAATTCTTCCTTCTGCCTTCACCTAACATCCTTTCTCTCTGGGGTGACTTATCACACTGTGCTATGATATCTTTTCCAAACCTACCTCACCCACTCCACTGAGAGATCCTTGATTACAGAGCTTGTCTCTTTGCTCAGATGAAAATGAATTTGCCTGCAGAGCAGGAGACCTGGGTTCAATCCCTGAGTTGGGAAGGAAGATCCTCTGGAGAAGGGAAAGGCAACTTACTCCAGTATTTTTGCAGAGAGAATTCCACAGACAGAGAAGCCCGGTGGGCCCCAGTCTATGGGGTTGCAAAGAGTTGGACCTGATTGAGCAAATAATACTTTGTAACACTTGGGCCTCATTAAATGATTATTGAATTATTAGATGAATGAATAAATAATAAACACAATGGTCTAGTAGCTTGAGCAATTTTTAAAGGCTTAGAAGAGATTTTGTCATATACTAGGTGCTAAGTCAAAATCACTGCAGATAGTGACTGCAGCCATGAAATTAAAAGACGCTTACTCCTTGGAAGAAAAATTATGATCAACCTAGATAGCATATTGAAAAGCAGATACATTACTTTGCCAACAAAGGTCCGTCTAGTCAAGGCTATGGTTTTTCCTGTGGTCATGTATGGATGTAAGAGTTGGACTGTGAAGAAAGCTGAGCACCGAAGAATTGATGGTTTTGAACTGTGGTGTTGGTGAAGACTCTTGAGAGTCCCTTGGACTGCAAGGAGATCCAACCAGTCCATTCTAAAGGAGATCAGCCCTGGGATTTCTTTTGGAAGGAATGATGCTAAAGCTGAAACTCCAGTACTTTGGCCACCTCATGCAAAGAGTTGACTCATTAGAAAAGACTCTGATGCTGGGAGGGATTGGGGGCAGGAGGAGAAGGGGATGACAGAGGATGAGATGGCTGGATGGCATCACCGACTTGATGGACGTGAGTTTGAGTGAACTCTAGGAGTTGGTGATGGACAGGGAGGCCTGGTGTGCTGTGGTTCATGGGGTTGCAAAGAGTCAGACACGACTGAGCGACTGAACTGAACCGAACTGAAGTAAACATTTCTTGATTAATAAGTGACTGAATTGATTAATCAGCAGATAGGACAGATGATTAGGTTGAAGGGAGTAAATCAAGCCCATGATCTGGAAGAGTTATCTGAGGAGGTGAGAGTAAGCGTGGAGTAGATTTAAGGATGTGGACTAAATTAAAGTGAGAGAAAAGAGGCAGCAGAAAGAGTTTTCCTGGGTAGTAAACTCCTCTGCTTTTGTCTCTTGCTATGATCCCATGTGCTATGTGATGTGTTCTGTGCATGAGCAACGGCTCCCTCATGTGCCATACTGCCAGCTGTTGGCATGACAGCTCCTGTGCTCTGTTCAGACTTCACCCAGCACTTCAGCTCCTTCTACTGTCTCCCTCCCTGGAATTTACCTTTAGTCACATTATGACTTAAGTTTCACTGAGTCAGCTTTTGCCACATAGATAATATGCCATGTTTCACTCATTGTATTGATAATATTTGGAGTTTACTGCTCATTTTAAGGGCTTCCCAGGTGGTGAAAAATCCACCTGCCAATGCAGGAGACTCAGGAGCTGCGGATTCAATCCCCAAATCAGGAAGATCCCTTGGAGGAGAAAATGGCAATCCACTCTAGTATTTTTGCTTGGACAATTCCATGAACCGAAGAGCCTGGCGGGCTACAGTCCATAGGGTCACAAAGAGTTGGACACAATTGAAGGACTGAGCATGCACACAGGCTCATTATATAGACCTTATAGCCAACCGATCCACATTATAAAAAAGCTGGTGATTCTGCAGCTGATAATGTTGCTGTTTATATAAAACAGCACACATATCCTGGTGTCTGCTGTAGATTCGGGTTTCCTGGTTCATGGGTACACCACCGTTGATATGGAAGTCATATAGCCCTTGAGTGAAGGCTGTCTCTCCTTTCTACCATCCTCACTACAGTAATAAATTTAATATTGGAGATGTCCTAGACACAGTGTGACTGGAGCAAATGTACCACTGTCCATGGTGCTGAACACCAGGGTTCTTTCTTCTGACTTTGGGACTTGGGGTGACTCCAGTGTCAGAGGAACTCCAGTTCTTTCAGAGGAGCATTCTATTAGTCTATTCTGTTATTATTGTATTTCCTTTTCTAATAAATTAAAAATGATTTACTGTCAACAAATAATAACTTATACAATAGGTGTGTATGTATGTGTTATATATATGTGCATAATGTTGTAAGTTAAGGCATATTCATATTGTATATGGTAAATTTCTACTTGGTGAGAGTAAATTATTTGTATATATATGTATATACATACATTAATATGTAAAATTTATTTGTATATAGGCTCTCTGCTTGATGTAATACATTTCTATTTATATACAGAAATATATATTATGTTATTTGTGCCTGTGTATTCACATATATCAAAAAGTGAGAGTTCCAGAAAAACATCTATTTCTACTTTATTGACTATGCCAAAGCCTTTGATTGTGTGGATCACAATAAACTGGAAATTTCTGAAAGAGATGGGAATACCAGACCACCTGACCTGCCTCTTAAGAACATGGAACAACAGACTGGTTCAAAATAGGAAAAGGAGCACGTCAAGGCTGTATATTGTCACCCTGGTTATTTAACTTATTTGCAGAGTACATCATGAGAAATGCTGGGCTGGATGAAGCACAAGCTGGAATCAAGATTGCTGGGAGAAATATCAATAACCTCAGATATACAGATGACACTACCCTTATGGCAGGAAGTAAAGAAGAACTAAAGAGACTCTTGATGAAAGTGAAAGAGGAGAGTGAAAAGTTGGCTTAAAGCTCAAATTTCAGAAAACAAAGATCATGGCATCTGGTCCCATCACTCCATGGGAAATAGATAGGGAAATGGTGGAAACAGTGTCTGACTTTATTTTTTGGGGGCTCCAAAATCACTGCAGGTGGTGACTGAAGCCATGAAATTAAAAGACGCTTACTCCGTGGAAGGAAAGTTATGACCAACCTAGACAGCATATTAAAAGCAGAGACATTACTTTACCAACAAAGGTCCATCTAGTCAAGGCTATGGTTTTTCCAGTGGTCATGTATGGATGTGAGAGTTGGACTATAAAGAAAGCTGAGTGCCAAAGAATTGATGCTTTTGAACTGTGGTGTTGAAGAAGACTCTTGAGAGTCCCTTGGACTGCAAGGAAATCCAACCAGTCAATCCTAAAGGAGATCAGTCCTGAGTGTTCATTGGAAGGGCTGATGTTTAAGCTGAAACTCCAGTACTTTGGTCACCTGTTGCGAAGAGCTAACTCATTTGAAAAGACCCTGATGCTGGGAAAGATTGAAGGCTGGAGGAGAAGGGGATGACAGAGGATGAGATGTTTGGATGACATCACTGACTCAATGGACATGATTTTGGGTAAACTCTGGGAGTTGGTGATGGACAGGGAGGCCTGGTGTGCTGCAGTTCGTGGGGTTGCAAAGAGTCAGACACGACTGAGTGACTGAACTGAACTGAAAAATATATATATATATATATATATATATATATATATATATAAATCCAAGTTAGGGAGCATTTAGGGTGCATTCATCATGTTCTCCCAATGTTTGTTTCTGTAGGTACTTCTGTTTGTGAGGTTCTAGTTAGGTGGAGTCAGATTGGAATCTAGAGAAAAAGATGCTATATTGGATTTTCAGATGTTACTCCTTCCTGATTTTAAGGGAACAGAAGCCAAGTTTAGTTGCAGAGGGGCAGTCTCAGAGTGTCCTTATCTCATAGCTTTTGTTGTATATTTCAAGGCAAACATTTGTAATCCCTTTTTCTAAGAAGCTAATACGACAGTGGTTGACAAATACATGCAAAGCAGGTAAGTTTAACTGGTGTGATATTTGAGTACAGAAATATATATATGTGAAGTATAGATAAAAGCCAGGGGTAAAAATGATGAGCAAGAAGCCTCCACAGAAAGTGTTTTGAAGGAAGATCAGCAGTGTTCTGAGACATAGTGGAGCCAGTCTCCATGGATGAAGTGATAACACTTGTAAGGCAAGGAGAGAGAGAGTGACTCCAGCAGAAGCCTGGACAGAAGCAGAGGGGACATACCAATGCACCGTTCTGTGAATCATGTAACAGTGGGCTCACCCTGTGCAGCAGTTGCTGGAGAAGGTGAAGGTTATGTGACGGTAAGATTCATCACTGGGGGAATTGCCAGCCCTTCGTAGGTGCTCAGTCAGTGCTCTTTGGGTGAGCTGATAAACATACAATTTATTATCTGTGGTTCCTTCTGTCTTAGTGAATCAAGTATGGTATAGATAGGAAGTGAGAACCCTAAATTTGTTCCCCATTTGTGATAATTCCAAGTAACCCCTACAATTAAAAATCAGAGCCTTCAAAATTATACTATTTTATGAGTTAAAATTTCAACAATACATGCTATTTTGAGATAAAGTACAATATCTTCCTTACACCATTCTTAATGAAAATATTGGATTATAAAAACGAACCATATAGGGCATTGTGGTGGGGATTATGAAATATGCCCATAGTTTTTGTTTAAAGAAACTTCATTTTACCTTTACAGTTGATCTCAAGAAGCCGTAATATCATTATCTAATTTTTATTCTAGTATTTGAAATGATATCCTTAGAGACACGGATCCTTTTACAGGCTCATGGCAAATTCACTTTCTCACATAACTGGTCTGTGGAAAATCAGTACAAAACCTAGTAAGTCGATAGAATAAGTATCTTCTTAACTCGTGGTGCACAGTTTTCCTAGTTACTCTATTTCTAGTTATTATGGTCTTGGGCCTTTATTCGAGTTGTGGCTAGGTTGTTTCAGTGTTTGGGGGTCGCTGGCTACAGCATGTCATGGACAGCTTCACCCAGGACAGATGGTACAACGCTGCTCCAGGTGTTTATCCTCTATCAGGTTGGGTTGGACATCTGACTGGACATGGTCTCACAATAAGGGCTGAGAAGCAGAAAGGAAGCATGAGTGTACAAGCGCTTTTGCCTGTGTCCCAAATGCTGACATCCCCTCAGTCAAAACACATCATGTGACTGAAAGATACCCTCAACTGCTGATGGGAGGACCTCAAAAGTCGCATTGTGAAGGGCGTGGGTGCAGAGAGGAGAAGATCTGGGCTATTGATGCAAATGCAGCCGCTATTGTTCAGTTGCCCAGTCGTGTGCAACTCTCTGTGACCCCGTGGACTGCAGCATGCCAGGCCTCCCTGTCCCTCACCACCTCCTAGACTTTGCCCAAGTTCCTGTTTATAGCATCAGTGATGCCGTCCAGCCATCTCATCCTCTGATACCGTCTTCTCCTTCTGCCCTCAATCTTTCCCAGCATCAGGAACTTTTCCAGTGAGTCGGCTATTCACATCAGGTGACCGAAATACTGGAGCTTCAGTTTCAGCATCAGTCCAACAACCTCTCACAAATTGCAGGGAATTTACGGATCCTTAAGGCCTTGTAAGTAAACACCAGGGTTTCCTGGAGAAGAATAACTGAGCTTCTATCATTCCAGCCTGACTAATGGATCTCAGACTTACCAGCCCTCATCTTTTCACGAGACAATTCCTTAAAATAAATTTGTGTGTGCGTGTATGTGTGTGTCCTGTTGATTCTGTTTTCCTGGAGTGCACTGACAGACATAGGCCCAACCCACTTAGGTATCTATTTTTCAAGGCATTCATTAGAGTTAATTACCTGGTATACAAACTACACAGTCTCTAAAACTGTATGATCTTGTGTTTGAATCCTGAACACTCCACCAACAAACCACATGGCTATAGACAGGTGACAAACTCCTGGGACCTATTTCCTACATGAATAAAATGGGGATATAATTCTTCCCCACAGGGTTCTTTTTCATTAAATAAAAATAAATGAATATAATATATAAAAAAGTGGTTAGGATTGTTCTTGGGGTTCAAGAACTCCTTGTTTCCTAATCTGGCGTTAAAATTTGCTCTAACTTGAGTTCAATGTTCAGAGCTATGGTTTTTCTAGTAGTCATGTATAGATGTGAGAGTTGGATCACAAACAAAGCTGAGTGCTGAAGAATTGATGCTTTTGAACTGTGGTATTAGAGAAGACTCTTAAGAGTCCCTTGGACAGCAAGGAGATACAGCCAGTCAATCCTAAAGGAAATCAGTCCTGAATATTCATTGGAAGGACTGACGTGAAGCTAAAACTCCAATACTTTGGCCACCTGATGTGAAGAACTGACTCTTTGGAAAAGACCCTGATGCTGGAAAAGATTGAACGTGGGAGGAGAAGGAGATGACAGAGGATGAGATGGTTGGATAGCATCAACGACTCGATGGACATGAATTTGAGTAAGCTCCAGCAGTTGGTGATGGGCAGGGAAGTCTGGTGTGCTGCAGTCCATGGGGTCACAAAGAGACTGAACCGAATGGAACTGAGTTCAACATGTAAAATCTCTGCATTCGGTGCTTGGAAAGTCAGGGCTCAAGATAAAAAGGACAATGCATGGGAGGGCTGATGCTTTGCATTCGTGTGATGCAAAACCTAAAATCTGGACAGTCATCATTCCACGATATGACAGGATCGGTCTCCAGCATATGGAATTAAAAGAAAGCATGTGTTACAGTTATTTTTCTCCAGAATCCTCAAAAATGTTTTTCAAATAATGGAGTGGGATTGCTCTCAAAAAGTCACTGCCATCTATGGGGTAATTAATATGCATATTAGGCATTCTAAATATATATTTCATCAAATGGTAACATACATCCCCTGGGGCACTGCATGCGTATGCACTCACCCAGCTGGAACGCCTGTAGAAGCTGCTAGAGTCTCTGTGGTGGTTGAGGCTGCTCTGAAAGATTTTGGAAATGCAGCTAAGTATGTGGAAATCAGGTCAACAAAATAAAATCTCTTCTCAGTTCCTGGGGAAGAAGTGGCTTGGCCAATAGGACAGGAGAGAAAAGAGTGTTAAAGAGGAGATGAAAGTTCATTGTTGCCTTGTGTTTTATTTTGGGATTGATTTCTGAGAATGGAGATGACTGAAGTCAGAGAAGGGAGGGCTGGCCATGTCCAGGGAGCAGCAAAGCTTGTGAGACCTAACCAGGCTGTAGCTGTAGATGCAGTGTCTACACAGATACCTCACACAGAAGGTATTCCTTCATCCCAGCAAAGACTAGTACCAGTCAGAGTCCCAGAAGTGGCTTAGTGTCAAGTCATTGTAAACACAGAAAATTGCCCTGATGTTTAGGACTCTGACTTAAAATCTCAGCCTGTGTACATGCTTAGTTGCTGAGTAGCGTCTGACTGTTTGTGACACTTTGGGCTATAGTTTGCCAGACTCCTTTGTCCATGGGATTTTTCAGACAGGAATTCTAGAGAAGTTTGCCATTCTTCCTCCAGAGGATCTTCCTGACCCAGGGATCAAACCCTAGTCTGCTGCACCTCCTGCATCGTAAGCAGATTCTTTACTTGCTGAGCCATTGGAGAAGCCCTATAGTTCAATTCAATTCCACACACTGCCCAATGCCAAGTCATCACATGGGCTAGAGACAAGGTCTCTGAGACTTGGTTTCCTCAAATATAACACAAGTGTAATTATCACAGCAATCAATGATATTAGTGCCAAACCACGGTGCATGTACCAAGGTGTCCCAGTGACATGAGGGAGGGCAAATTTTGGAAGTATAAGAGTATCACTTCTGGGCAAATATACCAATCCTGGATTCATTGCTGTTTGGCAAGTAGATATTAAAATGTACTTTGGACATGGACAGATAAAAGTGGGAAGACCTTGGGCAGAGAGGACCATACCTCACAGTCAAGGATTTGAATTCTTTCTAGAGTTGAAAGTGATATTTTCCAATGAGCAAGATGGAAAAGGGGGAGTAAAAAATGTGAATGGCCTGAGAAGTGAGACAGGGCTGAGCCACTGGAGCCTAGAATTTTTAGCTGCATTCTTGAGGGGCATCAGGGCAGTGTTGCACCACCTCCACACCCCTGGACCTGACTAGTGTCCCGCTCGTGTTGGGGTCCAGTTAAAGTGATGAGGGCCTCTACTCAGATACTGCAGAAAATAGATGGAGTGCATGGTTGGCAAAAGACTAGTAAGATTGGCCTGAATATTAAGGATAAAGAGAGAGGATCAAGAACACTCACCCACTGCCTTGGCGAGCACACAGTTTGGGAGGGAGGAGTGGGCTTGGGAGGGTCTGGCTTGAGTGGGAGCCATCCTGGTGGGGCAGAGGACTCAAATGCAAAATCACACTGCCTTTCTCTCAAAGATGAATTTATTAAACTCTCCCTGAGCCCCTGATGTCATGGGTAGAGTTTATGTAAATGCCATTTCATACCAGAAGGAAGTGCTATACTCAGAATATATTCTTGAAGGTTAAGCAAGTCCTTAAAATCATTAACAATATTTTCTCTACCTGCATAGCTTTAAATGATTCAGTTGACTTAATTTCATAGCACCTCAGTTTCTCCTTCTGTGAAACTGGGGTACTGGAAAAACATCTCACTGTATTGAAGTCAAGAGTTTGGGGAATCAAGTCTAGATCTATAACCAGCTATGTCTCGGTCACTGATTGCAACAAATTACCCACAAACATAGTGGCTTGAAATGATATTTATTATTGTTCTCAATTCTATAGGGCGGCTGGGTAGCTCTTCGAGTCTCAGCTGGGCTCATTCAAGCATCAGTTGTCAGCTGCAGTTTGGGGTCAGCCAGCTGTCAGCTGGTTTAGGATGGCCTCAGTGAGGACAACTGGGGCAGCCTGGCTCTGGGCAACACGTTCCTCACCCTAGCAGGCTGGCCTGGCCATGCTTTCACAGCAATTGCAGAGAAGGAAGAGAGGAAGCCAAAGGGAGCAAAGACTTTTTGAAATGTCTGGGCTTGCTTCTAATTTCCTCTTGTCCAAAATGGATCACGAATGAGTCCTGAAGCCTGAATCTGGAAGTGAGGCAGACCGTCAGTCCACTGACCTTGGAAGGGTACTGCACAGTGATGATGCAAAGTACCTGGATGACTGGGCAGGGCAGAAGTGCGTCTTTTGCAGTCAATCTACCACTGTGACTCTGAGCATGTTCCTGCCCCCAATCCCAACCCACATTCCCTCCACCTCCACCTTCACAACAGTGTGCCAAGCCCTGGTGCTCCACTATTGAAAACATGCCTGTGATAAGGGCTGCAGATATTGAGGGCATTGTTGTTTTTCTGATTCTTATACTTAGGACAGACAGTTGGTTTATTTCTTTATTCTCTTACTCGTCATATCTTTGGTTTGGAAGGCAGAATTCAAACTGAAATTATACTAGCCAAAGTCTTGTCAAAGTAGGGAGTAAAAGGGATTTTATAAGACAGTATGATAAAACCAAGCTTTTGTGTGCAAGTATGTTTATGCCAGGATATGCGGCTCTGGGCTTTTCAGGGGCTTGTATTGGTGTCTTCTGCGTGTGGATGTGTGTGGATGTGTGTCACATGTCACACATTGCTGATGTCTTTTATCTCCCCCTTTATGTGAGTGACTATGATTCCATGGACATTGCAATGCAGCTGTCAGCATCTTCATCTGGTAAACAAAGCCATATTTTGGAACTATGGCATGACGTAACTGAAGGCTATGTTTGCATATGTGCAAAACCAAACCCCTCTTCGGACCATAGACATGAGACACTATTTACAAAATTAAAAACATAAATTGCATGAGCAATCACAGTGAGTTACATTTAATAAGTCCTTGGCTGGTGCCAGAAATATTATAGCTGACTAATAATAATGAAAGAAGCATCTCTGAACTAAATCTCTGAGCAGTTGCCGAGTTTGGAGTTCCTGTCTCACAACTGTCCATTTGTTTCAACGGTTTGGTAGCTCTCGGAGGGTCTGGCTATTTATGAGCATCAACTTGGGGATGAGAACTCAGCTTTGGATTGCTGTGGTCACCTCCAGGAATGCTGTATTCATGGAACTAGAAATGGCTTGCACTCTGACAGCAGGCAGACTGGGGGCAATTCCAACACTTCATTAGCTCTGTGACTTTGGACCTTCTTGAGCTTTAGATATCAAAGGAGGTTAAAGCACTGGAGCCAGTATTGGATATGAAGTTTCCCAACAGACTGTTCTCAGGGCTAGTGTTTACAGACAAGTGCTTTTCTTGCCCACCCAACACATATTTCCTAAGGACCATGTGTTGGGTACTGTGGTTTACTACCCTCCCTTTATTCCCAACCTCTTTTGCCTTATTGACCTCTAGCCGCCTTTGCAGCTACGAGTGGTCAGTTACTCAGCTATAAATAATAAGGCATAAAGGGAAATAAACTGAATGGCTTCTGGGAAGAAGGAGGATTCCCTGATAAAGAGAAGGGCTCATGAGGAGAATTCTTTGTAATTCTAGTAATCCCTTGCTTTCCATCTTTGGCTGTGTACATGTGAGGATATGACACGTGGAGCTATGGCATGCCTATCTTGGAACTATAAGGCAAAATGCTAAGGCATGAAAAGCCATCATGCTGAGCATGATGGAGATGAGAGGTGGAACATGGTGAGCTCCTGGTCCTCTCACTGAGCTGACAAACCAAACTTGGGATTACCTACCTTTGAATTTCCTGATAAATAAAGAGCAAATGCCACTTGGTTTAAACTACTGTTTATTACCTATAGGCAGGGACATTACTATTAATTATAACATACTGTTTTATGAAACAGGGCTTCCCTGGTGGCTCAAATGGTAAAGCCTCTGCCTGCAATGCAGGAGACCTGGGTTTGTTCCCTGGGTTGGGAAGATCCCCTGGAGATGGAAATGGCAACTCACTCCAGTACTCTTTCCTGGAGAATTCTATGGACAGAGGAGCCTGGTAGGCGACAGTCCATTGGGTCACAAAGAGTCAGACATGACTGAGTGACTTCATTTTTTACTGTGTTATGAAATTAAAAGAGGCATGCTCCTTGGAAGAAAAGCTATGACAATCCTAGTCAGCATATTAAAAAGTAGAGACAGCACTTTGCTGACAAAGCTCCATATAGTCAAAGTCGTTTCTCCAGTAGCCATGTGTGGATATGAGAGTTGGACCATAAAGAAGGCTGAGTATTGGAGAATTGATGCTTTTGAATTGTGGGGCTAGAGAAGACTCTTGGAGTCCTTTGCATAGCAAGGAGATCAAACCAGTCAATCCTAAAGGAAATCAACCCTGAATATTCATTGGAAGGCCTGATGCTGAAGCTCCAGTACTTTGGCCACCTGATGTAACGAGTTGATTCACTGAAAAAGATCCTGATGCTGGGAAAGGTTGAGGGCAGGAGGAGAAGAGAGCATCAGAGGATGAGATGGATGACATCACCAAATTCATGGACATGAGCTTCGAGCAAAGTCTGGGAGATAGTGAAGGACAGGGAAGCCTGGCCTGCTGCAGTCCGTGGAGTCACAAAGAGTTGGACATGATTTAGCAACTGAACAACTGTGTTACAGGCCATGTGCCAGGCTCAGAATATTAGCAAAGCATGGGTATTTTCTGCCCTCACCATGACTCCATGCCTGCAGGAGATGCAGATGGTTTGGAGAATGGGGTTGTATTGAGGCAAGATAAGGAGAGATATCTCCACCCAGCACCTTGAGAGGTTTCATTAATTATATTGTACTTTATCCTCAATAAAATGGAAATATCCTGAAGAGTAGTACCTGATTTAATTTTCCACAGAAAGTCTGATGGCTTTTCACAGAAATGTGATGACCTTTAGACTCCAAGCAGAAAGTGAATAGGCTTCCCCCTAATTCTGCAGGACATGGAGAGGACGAGGCCCCCTCAGAGGGCCCTGGAGACAGGGAGCTGCAGCAACACGCTCTCATCACCAGCCCTGCCCCAGAGAGACTGAGTGTCTGCAGGTATCTATGGCAACAGACTTAACACCCATGGACCACAAAGAAGCCAGAGTGATCCCTGATGAACAGCATCTTAGCCAGGTCATCAAGGTCAGCATGACCAGTGATAAACCACGTTGCTATTATGAAGTTTGGGAAACCATTGTAGTTTAGGGAAATCTAAGGAGACATGAAGACTAAACATAATATGGGACCCTGGTTAGGACCCTGGGACACAAAAAGACATTAGAAAAAAAAAATGAGAAAATCTGAATAAAGCATGGACTGTGGTTAATAATACTGTATCAATATCAGTTCATGAACTGTGACACATTTACCCTATTAAGATGGTAAAAATCTTATGTGGTGTATACAGGAACTCTCTATATTATCTTTGTAATAATTCTCTAAATTTAAAACTGTTCTAAAATATTTTGAAGTCTATTTCTTAAAAAGCAGCCTGAGACACTGGTACTTTCCATACAAAGAGGCAAATTTAAAAATAATCATGCGGTTTCTTGTCAGAGGGTATACAAGTCTGAAAACAACTGAATGACGTATTTAAATGCTGAAAGAAAAAAAAATCAACCCCTATTTGAATAAAGGTAAAGTCAGTATGTGAAGACTGACATCTAGATCAATGGAACAGCACAGCTAAATCAGAGATAAACTCACAAGGAGTTTGTCAAATAATTTCCAATAAAGGACCAACCAGGGAAAGGATAGTCTTTTCAAAGTATAGCTACTGGCACAACTTTGGAGTCTGAGCATGGTGGTGGGAAATAAAACCTCATGCCTCAAAGGAAAATTAAACTGCGATAGGTCAGAGAAATCAAAGTAAACTAGAAAGTATTAAAACTTTTATTTATTTTTTTCCTCTCCTTTTTTTTTAAATTTTTATTTTTACTTTATTTTACTTTGCAATACTGTATTGGTTTTGCTGCATGGGGATGACCCAGAGAGATGTTATGGGGGGAGGTGGGAGGGGGGTTCATGTTTGGGAGCGCATGTGCACCCGTGGTGGATTCATGTCAATGTATTAAAACTTTTAAAAGGAACAGAGAAAAATTACTTGCCTCACTTGGGGCTGGTGCACTGGGATGACCCAGAAGGATGTGATGGGGAGGGAGGTGGTGGGGGTGGGGGGAGTCAGGATGGGGAACACATGTACACCCAAGTGAGGTAGGCAAAGATATCATTTACAAACTGTAAAAGAAAAAAAGCGGTGCTAAGTTAAAAGCACCTGCTCTTTGAAAGAAACCAAGAAAATGAAAAAGTAAGGTACACAATTTCATATATACAATATACACATCTGACAAAGGACTAGTATCCAGACAACTTCACCTGCAGCTAAATTCATGGTAAACCACCAACCCTCTTTAATTGGAGGCTAATTACTTTACAATATTGTAGTGGTTTTGCCATACACTGATGTGAATCCACCACGGGTGTACATGTGTTCCCCATCCTGACTCCCCCCATCCCCACCACCGCCCTCCCCATCATATCCTTCTGGGTCATCCCAGTGCACCAGCCCCAAGCACCCTGTCTCATGCATTGAACCTGGACTGGTGATCCATTTCACATATGATAATATACATGTTTCAATGCCATTCTCCCAAATCATCCCGTGCTTGCCCTCTCCTACAGAGTCGAAAAGACTGTTCTATACATCTGTGACTCTTTTGCTGTCTCGCATATAGGGTTATCATTACCATCTTTCTAAATTCCATATATGTGCATTAATGTACTGTATTGGTGTTTTTCTCTCTGGCTTACTTCACTCTGTATAATAGGCTCCAGTTTCATCCACCTCATTAGAACTGATTCAAATATATTCTTTGTAATGGCTGAGAAGAAGTTTTAAAACAACAATTTACAAAGGAAGATATACAGAGAGTCAATACACTTTTAAAAATAAATTCAACAACATTAATTAGCAGTTAGTCAGTCAGTTCAATTGCTCAGTAATGTCTGACTCATTGTGACCCCATGGAATGCAGCATGCCAGTCTTCCCTGACCATCACCAACTCCAGAGCTTACTCAAACTCATGTCCATTGAGTCAGTGATGCCATCCAACTACCTCATCCTCTGTTGTCCCCCTCTCCTCCTGCCTCCAATGTTTCCCAGCATCAGGGTCTTTTCCAATGAGTCAGTTCTTCACATCAGGTGGCCAAAGTATTGGAGTTTCAGCTTCAGCATCAGTCCTTCCAATGAATATTCAGGATTGGTTTCCTTGAAGATTGACTGGTTGGATCTCCTTGCAGTCCAAAGGACTCTTAAGAGTCTTCTCCAACACCACGGTTCAAAAGCATCAATTCTTCGGCACGCAGCTTTCTTTATAGTCTAACTCTCACATCCATACATGACTACTGGAGAAACCATAGCTTTGACTAGATGGGCCTTTGTTGGCAAAGTAATGTCTCTGCTTTTTAATATGCTGTCTAGGTTGGTCATAGCTTTTCTTCCAAGGAGTAAGCATCTTAATTTCATGACTGTAGTCACCATCTGCAGTGACTTTGGAGCCCAAGAAAATAAACCCTGTCACTGTTTCCATTGTTTCCCCATCTATTTGTCATGAAGTGATGGGACTGGATGCTATGGTGTTCACTTTTTGAATGTTGAGTTTTAAGCCAACTTTTTTTCTCTCCTCTTTCACTTTCATCAAGAGGCTCTTTAGTTTTTCTTTGCTTCCTTCCATAAGGGTGGTATCATCTGTGTACCTGAGGTTATTGATATTTCTTCCAGCAGTCTTGATTCTGGCTTGTGCTTCATCCAGCCTGGCATTTTGCATGATGTACTCTGCATATAAGATAATTAAGCAGGGTAACAATATATAGCTTTTCCCAATTTGGAACCAGTCTGTGGAGATCCAACCAGTCAATCCTAAAGGAAATCAGTCCTGGATATTCATTGGAAGGATTGATGCTGAAGCTGAAACTTCAGTGTTGGCAATTTGATTTCTGGTTCCTCTGCCTTTTCTAAATCCAGCTTGAAAATCTGCAAGTTTGTGGTTCAAGTACTGTTGAAGCCTGGCTTGGCTAATTTTGATCATTACTTTGCTAGGGTGTGAGATGAGTGCAATTGTGTGGTAATTTGAATATTCTTTGGCATTGCCTTTCTTTGGGATTGGAATGAAAGCTGACCTTTTCCAGTGCGATGGCCACTGCTGAGTTTTCCAAATTTGCTGGCATATTGAGTGCAGCACTTTAACAGCATCATCTTTTAGGATTTGAAATCAGGAATACACACATTAAAACTGCAAGTAGATGCTGCATCACACACACTAAAATGATTAAAATTTAAAAGACAAACAAAACCCAGTGTTGGAGAAAATGTGACAGTGCTTGAATTCTCATGTATTGAGAAGTGGAGGACATTTTGCAGTGTATCAGAGTGATGAGACTTACAGCCAATGAGATTGATCTGGGAATATCATGTCAGTCAAAGTAGCCAGACATAAATGGCACATGCAGTATGACTCTATTATCTGGAACTCTGGGAAGACAAAGCTATGTAGAATGGCAGGAAGGTAAGCAGTGGTTGCCTAAGATAGTGCGTCGGGGCGGGGGGTGGGTCTAGAAAAGAAGCAAGAGAGAAGTTTGGGGTGATGAAAATGCTCTCATGACTGTGGTGGTGATTGCGTGGGTTTATTCTTTACTCAAACCACACTAAATTGTACTTAAAAGAGCTTCATTTTAAAGTAAATTATACCTCAATATATTAATTCAAAATTATATTGGGTCCAGATCATGGAAAGCCTTGCACACCACAAGATAACCTCTATGAGACGCAGAGCAGTTTTTTTCATTGCTGTTTGTGCAGAATCTAAACTAGTTCCTTCCATATTGTTTAGTCATTAAGTGGCATCCAACTCTGTGACCCCCATGGCCTGGGTAGTTTGCCAGGCTCCTCTGTCTGTGGGATTTTCCAGGCAAGAATACTGGAGTATTCCTTCTCCTTCTTTCACATAGCAAACATTTAATGCATATTTGTTAAACATATGGATTAGTAAGTGGATTACTGAAGGAATATGGGTGCAAGAGTTCTGACCTCTTGTTGCAAAATCAGACCTATTTTCTGGTTTTGTGGGGGTGACATCATCAGATTGTGTTTCCTGTGTCGGGCAGGATGACAGGTGGATTTTGCAGGTGAAATCCATATGCAAGACCTGATGAAGGCTGTCAGAACAGTCTAGTGGAGGACCCAGGGTTTGGAGAGTCTGGGTGGAAGTGAAAGTGAAAGTCACTCAGTCATGTTTGACCCTTTGTGACCCCACGGGCTTTACAGTCCATGGAATTCTCCAGGCCAGAATACTGGAGTGGGTAGCCTTTCCCTTCTCTAAGGGATCTTTCTCAACCCAGGGATTGAACCCAGGTCCCTCACATTGCAGACAGGTTCTTTACCAGTTGAGCCACGAGGGAAGCCTGGAAACTCTGGGTAGCATCGTGCTATTACGTCTTTGTAAAACACTCATGGAAACACAGGCTTTTATCTCAACAGAACACACAAAAAGAGAGAAAAGTTTCTTGTGTCTCTGTCCTGCCAGGATGCTTTTTAAAACTGAATAGAAGATAAGAGGCTAGCAGTGTGGCAATGTAAGAAATAGCAAACAGGCTCCTTCAAATTCTAAATGAACCAATAGCACCATCTCCCTCAACCTGGATCTTGAGTAACTCGTGGTCAAGAGTGAGATGCCTGTGAAGACACAGGAACCTTCTTCGGAGAAGCATGACCCCTGAAGAGAAGCCAGCCATCCCCTCCTCCCCTCTCTTTCTCTCCGCTGCCTCTTCCTCTCTGACTGATTAAACTGAACGATGTTATCAGAGCTTTCCTACCAGAGGCAAAATCAAAACTTTGAGCATTTCAGCATCACCTTTAAGAGAAGCTATGTGATTGCCTTCATAGTGGGGGGAAGCAGCAAATCAGAAATTAGAAAGAAGGCACGTTGACAGTGATTGATGCCCAAGGCTTTCTCCTGATTCGCTGATTAAACTCATCAATCTATATGCAGAAGATGTGTCCAAGGCAAATGGAGGCAACCAGCCTTAACGGATCTGGTTGTCAGAACTAAGGGGAAAAGGAGGCTCAGCTTGATGGTGTGCAGAAAACACAGGAAAACAGGAAGGCGTACCATGGGGAATGTGTGCCTCCAAGGGGGAGAAGCTCCAGAGACAGAGCGTGCCCCAGGAGGACCCGTGAATGCGCTTGCTGAAGGAGTGGAGAAGTGAGGACTGAAAGATTCCCTGGAGAGTCCAAAAGATTTGCCAAGTTTCTCACTGGGAACCTGCAAGTCCTCAAGAGAATGTAGACTCAGGGGCAAATGTGTTCTCTTCTTCCTTGCTGATTTAACTCTTTCTCGGCTTATTAGAGCCAAACCAAGGCTTATCTCCTTAAGGCAGCTTTTGCTGTGATGCCTCTGACATCCCATCCCTTTGCAAGGCTGCCTGCCGAGAGGAGAGACAGCTCTCACTCTCCTCGCTGTGCTGGGGCTTTCCGTTCTTCTGTTTGCTTGTCTCACCACTAGATATTGGGCCCATTGAGGACAGGGACTTCATTTCATCCATCAATCCCTTACAAGTACCTATCTTGATTGACACGATATGAGAACTCACTGCCCATTTGGCAAATACATTACTTTTTCCCTGATTCTCAGTAGTTTGTTTCTACTAATGTGTCTTCCTGGTGGGTTCTTCTGGCTACGTCTCTAGCTTCTGTTCCCTGTCTCTTACCCTGCCCTAGATTCCCAGGATTGCTGTAACAAATTACTACAAACTGGGGTGGCCTAAACCAATAGAAATGTATTCCCTCACAGAGCTGGGGGCTTTACATTTGAAATCAAAGTGTTGGCAGAGTTGCAGGCTTCAGGGACGACTCCTTCCTGGTCTCTTCCCGGCTTCCCAGGGCTCCTGGAAGCATGAGTGCAAGCTCTGCCTGACTTCCTATGACTTTCCTTTGAGTGTGCTTGTGTTTTCTCCTTTTCTCTCTCTTGTGAGCCCATCTTGTTACTGGATTTGGGGCCTGTGCTAATCCAAGATGATCTCATCTCCAGATCCTTAACTGCATTTGCAAAGGCTCTTATACCAGGTAAGGTCACATTCTGAGGTCATGCGTCTGCCATTCAACCCACTACATCCCCTCCCCCACACCAGGTTTTTTGTAGGCACGTGGCTTAGCCAACACTAGATTCCATCTCCATTTCCAGAGGTAGATCCTTGGGTACAAGACAACTAGCATGTCCCAACCAGTGGGCATAGAAATCAGTGTATCCAATGAGGGTCCCATGACTCTGCTCAGACCAACCAATGCCAATGAGACTTGATTCCAAATGATCTTTATGGGAAGCAGATTCTTTGTTTCCACTGGAAATCTGGAGAAAAACACGTAGGCCTGGGAGCTGCTGGCAGCCTTACTGGGGCTATTAAGAGAGACCCTGCAGAAGAACAGGGCTTAGAAACAGAGGGACCTGGGAAAGCGGAGAGAAGGGAAGGGGGAGACAGGGGAAGGGAATCTAGAATTCACATCATGGAGGTCCAATAGTTAAGAATCCACCTTCCGATGCAGAGGACATGGGTCCAAACCCTGGTTGGGAGCTACGATCCCACATACTGTGGGGGAAGTAAGCCCAAGCTCTGCAAGTACTGAAACTCTGAAGTCCACAAGCTGCAACTAGAGAAGCCTGCTCCCTTCCACAAAAGATCTCATCTGCTACAATCAAGACGCTGCATGCTGCAGTTAAGACCAATGCAGAGAAAGGATTAAATAAATACAAATTAAAGAAAAAGAAGTCACACCCTTTACTGAAGACCAAAAAAAGTTTTACCTGATTTTTAGGTAAACAGGTGACCTTTCCTGGCCAGCTAATCCTTTCTGTGGTCTGTCATTTCAGATAAAGGATTCTGTTATTTGCCACTGAAGATTCCTAATTTATTTATAGACAGTTTGGGGGAAAACGAAGCTCAAAGTGTGGACTATTGCAGAAGACTGTATGGAAATCTAATCTGCTTGTTAGCTATATATTCTTACATATCTTTGCCCACAGACCTTATTTTTAAATTAATACTCACAGTTTTAAGTGAGCCGCAAATCTTAGAGGTGATGCTATTGATGATTTATATTTATTTCTCTTCTATTTATTTCTGTGTCCATAAGACCTTTCTCTATTTGAAAAGTCTTTCCTGAGATAAGTGAACTAACATTGAGGAAATTTAAGGAATCTCTACCATGTGCCCACAGCAGACTGGGTATTTTAATAGACAATCTCACATGCTCTCCAAAGCCAAACTGTGTGTTAGGCACAGCTGCTCCCTCCTACTGGCAAGTACAGGAAGTGAAGCTGAGAATGTTTCATTGATGTGCTTCGGATTACCCAGCTAACATTCCATGCAATTAGGTACCAACTCAGGTCTACACCACCTCAGATCCTACCAATCCACCCTCCAGGAGCCAAGTAGCAAAGGATAGGCTTGTAGTTTTCAGAGAGCTTAAAGTTTTACTGAGGCAATAATACCAACATGCATAGTACAATCTATCCCAATGAAAAAGTATGTGTGTGGGCTCAGTTGCTGAGTCGTGTCTGACTCTTCTGTGACCCCATAGATTGTAGCTTGCCAAGTTCCTCTGTCCATGGGATGTTTTCAAGCAAGAATACTGTAGTCGTTGCCATTACCTCCTCTAGGGGTTCTCCCCACCCCAGGGATCAAACCCTTGTTTCTTGTGTCTCCTGCACAGGCAGATGGATTCTTTGCTGCTGAGTCACCCGGGAAACCCAGTGAAAGAACACAAGCCTGGAAGTTGGGTTATGTGGTGTCTTGACTCAGTGAAGGATCCATAGTTGTGTTTTAGGAGTCTTGAGACCTCCAAAATTATACGTGGAATTTTATGGATGAGTGCAAATGTACATTTTTCTAGAGAGACAGTTTGTAGCTTCCTGTATACTCTTCTAGTTTCTAAAACCCCAACGTATTCCAGAAAAGATGGTCTTTAAGGAATGGTGAAAATCAAGAAAGATTCTAATTGAGAGATGAATAGCAGAGGACTTTTTTATGTGCACTAATATCTCATAGGGCTTCCCTGAGAGCTCAGCTGGTAAAGAATCTGCCTGCAATGCAGGAAACCCCAGTTTGATTCCTGGGTCAGGAAGATCCACTGGAGAAGGGACGGGCTACCCACTCCAGTATTCTTGGGCTTCCCTTGTGGCTCAGCTGGTAAAGAATCTGTCTGCATTTTGAGAGACCTAGGTTTGATCCCCGGATTGGGAAGATCCCTTGGAGAGGGGAAAAGCTACCCACTCCAGTATTCTGGCCTGGAGAATTCCAAGAACTCTACAGTCCATGGGGTCACAAAGAGTCAGACAGTACTGAGTGACTTTCACTTTCAATATCTCATAGACAGTGGCATTCAAGTGAGCTGGAGAAGTGAGGAATTATGACTGTGATGGCTGGATGGGTTGAAGGCACCTGGAAGATGAGGAATGAGAAAGGATAGCCCAGATATTTCCATCACATGGGTCTTCCAGAAACTCAGCATTGCCTTTTTCAGCTCAAGCCAAAGAAAGGGAAGACTTTGAGTTGCTGAGACAGCAAACTGTTCATCTCTAAAATCTTTATAATCCAGAGAAGGCTAAACTGTCATCACCAATGGTATCAAACCAAAAGAATATTGACTTGAACTTCAAGAGAGATTTGGTAAGTTGGAAGGAAAGAGTGAGTGCCATTAAATGTGGAGTGATCTTTTGGAGTGAAAATATGTATCACTAGGAAATCATGTTCTTCTTTATTCATGTTAGCACATTATTGACAGACATGAAACCCTGATGATACATTGCTATGTGTTTTTTTCAACATCTTCTTTAAGTACCCAGCCTTCTTCTCTCCTGCTGACACAACCCCCTAGGCCCCAACTGCTCTTTATTGGGCTATTTCAGCAGCCTCCCAGCTGTTCCATCTACCTTTATTTATTTATTCTCCAACTCAAGTGGGAAGATGCAGATAATCAGAGATCACAAGTCTATATACAAGAGACTGTAACTTCCAGGAGGAAAAAATGCATAGCCTTCCCTGATGCCTGAGCTCCAGAACCTTTGATCTGGGTCCTTCTCAGTTCAGGCAAGCCATTCCTTTAATATTCTTCACTGGTTGTATGTTTCATGTCTTCTGACAGAGTCCCCTGTCCTTAACATGGCTTCCTGGGCTTGGCAGGGCCTATCCTCGCCTCTCTACTTTCTCCTCCTTACCACTCCCTGGTGACCCTCGATGCTGTTAGTATTGCCCAGAGAGTAGGGGAAAGGCAGAGTGGGATGCCCCCTGTGAGGAAGAATGTCTGATATGCAGGTGGCTTGAATCGGTAGGAATCTGTTTCTTTCCCTTCGAGGCTCAGGGGGTACAAAGGTGGACTCTTTCCTGGCCATTTATTTTTATTATTTTATTACTTTTGTATTTGACTTAATGGACATGAGTTTGGGCAAACTCCGGGAGATAGTGAAGGACAGGGAGGCCTGGCACACTGCAGTCCACGGGATCTCAAAGAGTTGGACACAAATTAGCAGCTAAATAACAACTTTTATAGTGATAATCATTACTAACACTAGTATCATTTTAGGTATGAGGGATTTATTTCAAATCTTTTCATTTATAGCAACTTTCACTGTCACACAGCAGAAGGAATAATTACCTGTCCTGTGACAGCTATATTATGACCAAGATGAAAAAGAGACTTTTTGCTGACAAATTCAAGCACCGTGTCTTTATATTTATGTTGTATGAGGGCTGGTGATGTCTTTGAAGATTATGAATAAAGTAATGGAAAAAGACAAAGCCCATGAGAGGACATTACAGAGATACTGTAGAACACATATACATACTTATGTGAGCTGCTTCTCTGCATTCAGCTCAGTTCAGTTGCTCAGTTGTGTCCGATTCTTTGTGACCTCATGGACTGTAGCACACCTGGCTTCCCAGTCCATCACCAACTCCTGGAGCTTGCTCAAATTCATGTCCATCGAGTTGGTGATGCCATCCAACCATCTCATCCTCTGTCATCCCCTTGTCCTCTTGCCTTCAGTCTTTCCTAGCATCAGGGTCTTTTCCAGTGAGTCAGTTCTTCACATCAGGTGGCCAAAGTATTGGAGCTTCAGCTTCAGCATCAGTTCTTCCAATGAATATTCAAGACTGATTTACTTTAGGATGGACTGGTTTGATCTCCTTGCAGTTCAAGGAACTCTCAAGGGTCTTCTCCAACACCACAGTTCTAAAGCATCAGTTCTTCAGTGCTCAGCCCTATTTATGGTCCAGCTCTCACATCCATACGTAACTGTTGGAAAAACCACAGCTTTAACTTGTTGGACCTTTGTTTGCAAAGTAATGTCTCTGCTTTTTTAATACTCTGCATTAAGAATGAAATAAACATTACATGTAATTGTCATAATAGTGCTACCAGGTCAATACCGTTATTATACATATTTTATTGATGAGAAGACAGGGGTTTCAAGATAGATGGCTTGGAGGGTCGAAGAGAAAGAAGGACAAAACAGAAGCTGGCTGAATCTGTCAGCTTTCATAGGAACTACTTGGAAAACGTCTTTATCTTTGAGACTGTGCACTGATACTAAAGCAATTTCCAACCAGTTTAACGCATTCTCTAACAAACCAGTGAAATAACATGTGGCCTCGCCCCGAGGTCTTAACCTTTTAGCCTGATAGCCAGTCCTCTGATTTATACTTGCATGTGGCCACAGGGGCTCACTCTTGCTCTGACCTAATGACCTGCCTGAGAATCATCCCGCTGACTAGAGGAGCTTCTGGGGTCTAGGTTTTACTCCTAAGCTGATGTCAAGTGTCAGGGCTGATTTATCCAGTTAAATGGCTGATGATAAAGTGAAAGGCATCTTTTCTTATCTTTCTACCTCCTCTCTCTCTACTCCCACCACCCCTAACTCTACCCGAGTGCTGCTCCATGAATCTTCCTTAAGCCCAGCTGTGTGCATGTGTCTCCCCCTTTTCTTTCTTTCTTCAGTGGGTCTTCAGATCGTTTGGCTTTCTTTCTTTTAAACAGTTCTGAAAACTCTGGCAGCATTGTATTAATTCCAGTCCCTTTAGATCCTTACACGGGTCATTGCCTCTTAACTTGTACTGTCCAATAGGGTTGCTACTATTTAAATTTACATTAATTGAAATTAATTAGAATTCAACACTCAGTTCCTCATTTCAGTACTCAGTGACCGCGTGGGGCTGGCATATGGACAGTGAAAATCTGGGAGGTTCTATCTTTGCAGAAAGTTCTATTGAACGGCGCTGTCCTCAGCCCTATGTGTAGGTGTCCCTGGTGCCTCAGTGGTAAAGAATACGTCTGCCAATGCAGGAGACACAGGTTTGATTCCTGGGTCGGGAAGATTCCCTGGAGAAGGAAATAGCAATCCACTCCAGTATTCTTGCCTGGAAAGTCCCATGGACATAGGAGCCTGGCGGGCTACAGTCCAGGGGCTCGCAAAGAGCTGGACACAACTTGGCAACTAAACAACGGCAAGAAGGACAATGAAGTCAAGGGGCTGAGCTGGTTTCACTCTGTAGGCTGCATGTGAGTCACACAAACATCTGGTGAGGGTGTGTGGGGAGGTGCAGAGTGTTTCAGATGGGGAAGACCACCCATGTTAGGAGGGAGCAAACCACTTCCTAAGCAACACGCCTCAGACTAGAGGGTCTACAGGGCAGAGGGCAAGGGAACAGGATGGGTGAGCACAGTACAGATACCGGACATGAACCAGGATGAGCATAAAACTTGGCATTCAAACAGGGACACTTGAGATCATAAAAGCAGATGTTTCTCACCATGATGCTGGGATGATAGGCATGTCCTGGGATGATACTGGGCAAACTGGGGTGTATGGTCACCTCACTTTATCCTAAGACAATGAGAACTCATTGAATCATGCAAAGCTGAGAAATGGCCTGAGCAGATTTGTATTCTAAGAGGATTTCTGTCCAAACTATTGTATAGAGGATGGATAAACAGCAAGGTCCATCTGTAGAGCACAGGATATCTTCAATATCCTCTGATAAACCATAATGGAGAAGAATATGAAAAAGAAGATGCTCATGTATAACTGAATCGCTTTGCTATATAGCAGAAATTATCACATCACTGTAACTCAATAGCACTTCAAAAAAATAAAATTAAAAAGTGATCTCTAGTTCCAATGCATCGCTGCAGAGGGGGTAGCAGGAATTAATGTAGCAAGAAGACTGTTATTGGGAGAGGGGTGGTGATAATAGGAACAGAGAGAAGCAGCCGGGTTCAGGAGATAGTGTGTTCACCTTTGTCATCTGATGGGGAGGGGGCGAGGAGAGGCAGGGCCTCTGCTGGGGCCTTCAGGAATATATTTGCCACACTGGAAGACGGGCAAGGAGTTCATGGTGGACATTCGAGTTAACAGTGATCCTGGCACCTTACCCTCAATGCCCTTGGCTTTCCCACCTTCTGCACAAAATTCCCTCATAGTTCAGTCAGTAAAAAAATCTGCCTACAATACAGGAGCCCCGAGTTTGATTCCTGGGTCGGGAAGATCCTCTGGAGAAGGAAATGGCAGCCCACCCCAGTGTTCTTGCCTGGAGGATCCTATGGACAGAGGAGTCTGGCAGGCTACAGTCTATAGGGTCGCAAAGAGTTGGACATGACTTAGCGACTAAACCACCACACACACGTGATCCCCAAGTTCTATCTCAAACACCAAATTTGCCTTCTGACTAGTTACTAGAGTTCTGACTGCCTTCTACATGTATAGTTAAGATTGGCAAGATATTTCAAAAATGCGACTCCTGCCTGAGACATTGAATAGACTGAACATCTGCTAACATTTTTTGAAATAGGAAAATCAATGATAAATCGATAGAGTCTTAGCTGTTTTTCTCCTGAACAGAGAATTAGGTGGCATTAAAACGGGCAGAATTAGCATTCTAGCAACAGCCTCTTGAATTATAGAGTACTCAGCAGCTCACGCCACAGTACCTTGTAATTTAGAGTTCTTTATCTTCCCATGTTGTGTTTGGTCCTGGTTTCTAGTTTTCTTTTATTCAGAGTCAGTCATCACGTTTACTGTCTTTCCTGGCATTGTTTATAAGGGCCCTGGCTCCTTCACGGAGCAGATTCACGCAGTGTACTATATTTGGGTCTTAAATCGATCACAGGCTGAGAAACTGCACATTATCCCAAGAAATCCATTTAATATTTTATCAAGAAAATGTAATTAGGAATTTCTGAAAACAAGTTGCTAGACAATCAGGGGAAACAGCCACAACCAATTTATAAGGTGGGGTGTGGGTAGCACTTCTTGGGTAGCTGGGCTGGGACTTGAAACTTTTTTACTGTGATGTAATTCTGTGACTCTCTTCCATTGACTTGCAGGGAGGTGAACACGATTTCCTGACATGTGCCGAGGAGACACGAGAGATAAAAAGCAAACAGAAAGGCATGCTTGAATAGCCCACTTTAATTAAATTCAATTTATAATGCCATCTTATTTTGAGCCTTGGAGTAATTTGCAGAGTGGCAGTATGGCTGCAGGCCTCAGGTCAAAAAAGGCGCAGGTGCCAGAGGCTGAGGCAGGAGGGAGGCCAAGTACCTGGGAGGGAGAGGGTCAGTCTGCTCGAAGCCCCTGGGAAAATTTCCTGCAGGGGCGTGCCCCCAGCTTCATCCTCAGGAGGTAGAGTGTGAAGCCCCGTGTCCAGGTCCAGGGCTGGAAGCGCACACACTTCTGTGTGTGTGTTCGCAGGTAAGTACAGAGGCTCCCCTGTGTTCATCCAGACCCACTGCCACTTCTTGCTGGGCTCCCCTTCATCTTCCACTCACCAGCCCTCCTTGTGTTTTGGGTGACCATGTGACCTATTCAGGTCAATGCAATGCGAGCAAAGCCCAGGGTGCTGCTCTGAGGCTTGGCCCCTCTTCCGCATTCTCTGTGTCAGGCCCAGCAAAGGCTGACCAAAGCTGCGGGCCAGATGCCATCCACCGCTCGCTTCCATAGTGCCCAGGGGCCAAGGCAGTTTTTATGTGTTTCAATGGTTGAAGAACATTTTTTTTTTTTTTAAAGAATACTGTGTGGTATGTAAAAATTATACAAAATTACATGAACTCTTAGTGTTTATAAATAAAATTTTATTGGCACACAGCCATGATCCTTTGCTTTAGTATTGTCTATGGCTGTTTTCACACTGCAAAGCCGGGTTGAGTAGTTGCCAAGGAGAAAGCCTCTTCCTCCATAAGCTATGTATACTTTAAAATATATTACACTAAGTCATATTATATTATATTTATTGCATTATTCTATATTGTTTCATGTATCTTCTATTTGCAAATTACAAATAGACAATAATAAATTCTATATATTGTTAATAACATCAGTTATATTATTTTTATATCATAAATATAAAACCTATCATACTTATAATTCTCATATTTATATATTACTTATAATAGATAATTTATTTATATTTTATAAAGTATATGATCTAAATATATATGTATTATATTTGTATATATACATGCATATATATGTAACATATATAATATATATACACAAGTATATATATATAATTAAATATATAATTGCATATGTATATAATTATATATATTTTGAAACTATACAGTCCATGGAATTCTCCAGACAGGAATATTGGAGTGGGTAGCCTTTCCCTTCTCCAGGGATATATGTATATAACTATATATAGTATATATTATCTGTATATCTGCGTCAGGCTTTCAGAGTAGTGCAGTACTAAAGAATTTGCCTGCCAATGCAACAGACACAAGAGATGTAGTTTCAATCCCTGGGTCGGGAAGATTCCCTGGAGTAGGAAGTGGCAAACTGCTTCAGTGTTTTTGCCTGGAAAATTCCATGGTCAGAGAAGCCTGGCAGCTACGGTCTACGGGGTGGCAAAGAGTTGAACAGAACTGAGGACACAGACAGGCACACATGTCTGTGTTATGCCGTATATATAATATTTTTGCTGTTTAGTCGCTACGTTGTATCCCCATGGACTCTAGCCCACCAGGCTCTCCTGCCCATGGGATTCTCCAGGCAAGGATACTGGAGTGGGCTGCTGTTTTCTTCTCCAGGGGATCTTCTTCACCCACAGATCAAACTTGTTTCTCTGGCAAGTTTGACAGGACGGTTGAATGACAAGAGGGTTCTTTACCACTGACCAACCTTGGAAGCCCATAAAATTTTTATAAATATACAAAAAAATTATAGCATATAAGTAACATACCATGTATAGATATATGACACCCTTTATATGTTGTATATTTCATATATTTTTAATATATTATACAGATATATCTATTACTTACAAATTTATAAGTAATATAGTTATGTATAATATAATATAGTTATATATCATATACATTATATATATATTTGTAATGGAGGGAAAGGCTCATGTAGGCAGAAGTACTTAGGATCCATAACAACCTTGTTACAGCTCTGTTTGTAACAAGATTTTAAGTGACTGTAATATGGCCATAACATATTCTATTCAATCAATTCTCTATTATTGGACATTTGGGAGTTTTCACAGTTGTGGCTGAAATTAAAATAGTAAGTTGAACATGCTTCAGTGTAAGTTGCTGAATATAACCACATTTACTTTTTTGGAACTCTCGCACACTTTGTCTTCTAAAAGTATCCATTGCAAAGACCCTGCAAATATTATGGGCACTGTGCCTGCTGCATGTCAAAAATAAAAAGTGGCCCTGGTTGTAAAGGAATCTTTAAATTCTCACCGTGAGTGAATAGTCAGAGTTTACATGCTGGACTTTCATGGTGGGACTTTGGATAAACATTCTCATGTTTCCTTTTTATTTTCAAAACCCATGAATTCTCAGGTGATCCACACAAGTCACCTTTAATTCTCAGGTGAAAATTGCTCAGTCGTGTCTGATTCTTTGCAAGTACATGGACTGTAGCCTGCCAGGCTCCTCTGTCCGTGGGATTCTCCAAGCAAGCATACTGGAGTGGGTTGCCATTCCTTTCTCCAGGGGATCGTCCCAAATCAGGGATCGAACCCAGATCTCCTGCATTGCAGGTGGATTCTTTACTGTCTGAGCCGTTGGGGAAGTCCACGAAAACTGGAGTGTGTAGCCTATCCCTTCTCCAGGCCATCTTCCTGACCCAGGGATTGAACAGGGGTTTCCTGCATTGCAGGTGGATTCTTTACCAGATGAACTACCAGGGAAGCCAACGATTCATTATAATTAAGAAAAAGTAGACATGAGCTTTCTAAGACGTAAGTTCTGGTGCTGCCCCATTGGTTTGAGGGTGGTGTTTCTGCTGTGTGCCCAGGAGGTGCACAGCACACACACACATACACGCTTTGTGTTTTTGGTGCTTTTCTTTCGACCTAGAATGTTGCTACTTACCCTTGCAGTCCCAACCAGAATGTCTTGTTATAAGGATACCCAGTTCAATGCATGCTAAGCCACTTCAGTTGTGTTTAACACTTTTGTGACCCCATGGACTGTAGCCTGCCAGGCTCCTCTGTCCATGGAACTTTCAGATTGGTTGCCATTTCCTTCTTCCCTGGATCTTCCTGACCCAGGGATCCAACCAGCGTCTCCTGCACTGGCAGGTGGATTCTTTATCAAATGAGCCACTAAAGTGCTTTGCCTAATGATTTCAACCTTATGATGATTTTGTTTTCACGTGGGTATGTTGATTTTAGAAGGAAACCCTAAACAGAAGGTAACTTAAGAAATAAATACTTTGCTGACAAAAGCCTGAGTTCTGCTCTGGGTCAGGTTGGCAGCCAAAGACAGGTTGAAAACAAATTAGCACTTCCGAAAAATGGGCCAAAGAACTAAACAGACATTTCTCCAAAGAAGACATACAGATGGCTAACAAACACATGAAAATGTGCTCAACATCACTCATTATCAGAGAAATGCAAATCAAAACCACAATGAGGTACCATTTCACGCCAGTCAGAATGGCTGCTATCCAAAAGTCTACAAACAATAAATACTGGAGAAGGTATGGAGAAAAGGGAACCCTCTTACACTGTTGGTGGGAATGCAAACTAGTACAGCCACTATGGAGAACAGTGTGGAGATTCCTTAAAAAACTGGAAATAGAACTGCCTTATGACCCAGCAATCCCACTACTGGGCATACACACCAAGGAAACCAGAATTGAAAGAGACACATGTATCCCAGTGTTCATCACAGCACTGTTTATAATAGCCAGGACATGGAACCAACCTAGATGTCTATCAGCAGATGAATGGATAAGAAAGCTGTGGTACATACACACAATGGAGTATTACTCAGCCATTAAAAAGAATACATTTGAATCAGTTCTAATGAGGTGGATGAAACTGGAGCCGATTATTTCACAGAGTGAAATAAGCCAGAAAGATAAACACCAATGCAGTATGCTAACACATATATATGGAATTTAGAAAGATGGTAATGATAACCCTGTATGCGAGACAGCAAAAGAGACACAGATGTATAGAACAGTCTTTTGGACTCTGCGGGAGAGGGAGAGGGTGGGATGATTTGGGAGAATGGCATTGAAACATGTATAATATCATATAAGAAACGAATCGCCAGTCTAGGTTCAATGCATGATACCGGGGATTGGGAGGGAGGTGGGCGGGGGATTCAGTATGGGGAACACGTGTACATCCGTGGTGGATTCATGTTGATGTATGGCAAAACCAATACAACATTGTAAAGTAATTAGCCTCCAATTAAAATAAATAAATTTATATTAAAAAAATTAGCACTTCCTTCCCTCTTTCCTTTTTTTTCTTGCTTTCCTCTCCATTAAAAAAAAATGTTGAAATAATTTGTTTCACATAAAAGTTATAAAAATAGTGCAGAGGTCCTGTATACCCTTTACCCAGCTACCCCCAGTGATAACATCTTACATAATCATAGTTCAATTATCAGAACTAGGAAATTGACATTGATAATATTCTAAGTAATCCAGAGAGTTTATTCTTATTTCACTGTTGTTTAAATACACTCATTTATTTATTTTTGGACTTTAGTTCTAATAGATTTTGTTACATTTACAGATTTGTGTATCTGCCATCACAATCAGGATAGAAAACTCTTCTTTCACCTCAAGGAAACTCTATTGAATGAATTAATAAAATAGTAAATTAATGTATGGATAAGGCCTCATTTCCTGGATCATTGGAAAACTTGATTTAGTGATATCATAGCCTGAATGAGCACTTCATGACAGAGCACATTTTTGAGGATGATACCAACCCAGTAATGAAAATCAATACCTGAATAAGGACAATTACTACTTCACGCAGCAGACCTGGTACTCCGTGCCAGTTCTCCGTCAAATCAATTTAATTAACAAAAAAAGGTAGTTGTTATGGCAACAATGCTACTAATCTGTCTCAGCAAATACTCAGTGTAATTGACCTGTTGCTAGGCAACAGCCAATAGGTTGGATGACAGATGCTGACAAATTTCATCTGCTGCAGATGTTGCTATTCAGTCACAAATTAGGCCTCTGGTCAAGGAGAGGTTTCCCAGACAGCATCATCCAGATATGGATATAATATTCCAAAAGACTGACTATGGCAGTGATACGCAGAAGGAACCCGAACCCATACTATGTTATAGGCTAAAAGTCTAGCAAAGTAGGTATTATGGAAATTAAGACCAGGATGTGCATGCTTACTAAGTCCTCTTAAGAATAATATCATTATTTTAGATTTTTGCAAACTTGCTCAATCTCTGATTATTCTCACCTTTATCTGTTGGTGTAAAAATAAAATATACACTTATCAATATATACCTCTGAAATGTAAAATAAATCTTTGGAAGTAAGACCCATAGAATCATGTCATTCAACAATTTCATACCCTGGGATAGCTGTCCCCACTCTCTCTCTCCCTCCTTGTACTCTCATTCATGAGCGCCTATAATTTTCTATTTTAAAAATTTAAATAAAAATTATTTGCTTTCATTTGGGGAAACCAATGAATGATTTCCCAGATCCCTAAATAAGAGACATAGTTTAAGCTGTAAATATGTGATATATTCAAATGAGTGCCAAAGGACATACAAGAGTAAGAATTTTTTTAAAAAACAATGCCCTGCCCTTTGACCCATCCATAGCACACGAAACTTCAGAGGTGGGCCCACTTGCTGGCTGAGCTGGTGCCTGATGGTGGTACTGAGAGTCTGACTCTGGGGGAAGCTGTGCTTTATGGCTATGGCATTGTGGCAAACACACGAGGCTCAGAAAATGAGGGTCAAGCTCATCTCTGATGCTCTCTGCTGCAAGGCCATGGGTGAATCACTTCTTCCTCTGGCTTCTGGGGTTCCAATAAGTCCTCCCCAACCCCTTGGGGCTAACCGTATGGTTCTGCTGAGGCATCTTGTGTCACTGGCCACAGGGGACTTAGTGGAAGAATTTGGCGTTACATCCTACACCATCCTGTCCCCCACCCCTTAGAGCAAGAAGGGTGAAGGACACCTGCCCGACAAGTAAACAATGTTATGGATACAGCTGAAGGTGCCTATAGCAAGGTCATTATGACAGCTGTGCCAATATCACTGCTATTGTTATTGCAGTTACTATTATTACTGTTACTGTTGTTCTTCACAGAACTCTGTTTGGAGGATGAAAACTGCGTCTTTGATTCACAAAGTGAGAAGTCTAGACAGTACTGTAATTAAGTCAGAGGAGGAGGGGAAGAGAAAGTGAAGGAAGAGTGAAGAGGAGAATAAGAAGAGAAAGGGAGGGAGGGAAAAAACAGAGAAGAAGAGGGAGGGAGGGGGAGGAAGGGAAACTTGTTGGGAGTGTAATTCAGATACATTGGAAACATACATCAAAGTGTCCTCTTCTGATAGTGTACACTCCGGCTATTTGTCCAGTATTTGAATATATATTTAGTTTCTTTGCAGCAGTTCAATGCCATCCACTAAAAATTATTGCATAAGGGGAAGCTAATTTGGGAGGAGCAATTTTCTCAGAACTGATTGCAGAAACAGCCATACAATTATCTCAACAGAGCACTTAGAGCGGTGCTGAAAGGGCCGTGCCTTCTGATTTACCCACGTCTCCTGCATCATGGCTTAATTTCCTGCATCCAATCACTCCCTGAATGAGACAGACTGAGGGTTCACCTCCCGAAAATGACCGCCAATCAGGGAATGCCCGAGGGGTCTAAAACTCTCTCCCGCTTTGCCCTTAAATCCTCCCCTCTCTCAGCAGACTGATTTATGAAGCAGGTGCCTCCACGGTGGAAACCTGATGTCACCCATCTGCCTTCACGTGAAAGGAGGCTTTAGCCAAACTCTCTTACTTCTCTGAGATCCAACTGCAGTATTTCAGATGGAAAACATTTGCAGGCGTACTTTGTAAAATGCCATACAAATATTAGATGGGACTAGAAGTCTACAGTAGAAATAGCTAGAGCAATATTTGGACATGCTCTTCTTTGTCTTGAACTTGAAGAAAAGGGTGTACACATATACGTTCCAGGAACTAGGGTTTAGGCTAGGAGTGGGTGCTCAGGACTCTAGCTGCTGGGATTTTAGTGCCAGCCTGGTGAGTGACTAGCTGGGAGACTCTGGGCACGACGCTTAATTTCCCTAAACTTCAGCTTATTCTTTTGTAAACTGAGGAAGTTCGCAGGGCTTCCTTTACAAGGTCAAGGCAAAGATTCAAGGCTTCCATCTGGGCAAAGTACCTGGACATAGCTTCCATCCCCAAAATGTTGGCCTTTATTATTATTAATATCACTGTGCTCTCCTGACAAAAATCCCATGAGGTTGGCATACCCCACCTTCTCCCTGATGAGGAAAATGAGGCTGAAGAGGTAAACTAGCTTGCCCAGTGTCACCCCTGATAAGGGAAGGTGGGGGCCCAAACTAGGGCTGCTTCCAAGGCCCACCTTCCATCCAGGCAGCTTAATGAGGGTTTCAGCTTCACGCTTCTCTCCCCTTGATTAGGTGTTAAATATTTACCATCTTGCCTTTCTTCTTCTCTACCCTCTTTAAAAACGGTTTAATTAAAATCATTCATTGAGCTCATGATAAAAATATGTAAATGTGATGATTTTTGCGAAATGAATCTATTGTTTCCCTTTCATTCCCAAAGGACTGTGGATAGAGAGTTTGGGCTTCCAATGAATTTGAACAAGCATTTGATAATACCTCGTATAACCGATTTCAAGGTCTGGTGGCCACAGGACCCAGCAATTCATGTGTTGTGAAGCACAGCTGGATTGCCAGGCAGGGGCTGGGGGTATAATAGGAACATCGCTTCCATGTTTATAGGAAAATAGAGCTGAAGGAACCCATGTGCACTTCCCCGCTTCTGCCTGGGCTGGTCCACCCACGCTCACCTGCCTGAAGGTAACCTGGGTGGCTTTGCCTCTTTTCTCTCGGAGTCCACGGCTGCTGATCAGCCACTGATCTGGCCCTTCCTTCATACTCCCACCTGCCTCGTGGTCCTGCCTGGTGGGTGCCCTGAAGATGACTCAATGCTCTTCTTTTGTTCCTTAAGCACCTGATGTATGTCATGTTCTGGGGGTTCAAGCGCTTGCATTCAACACATATTTGTCCTCTGAGAGTCCCTGAGCCTGGCAGTGGGCTAGGCACGTACCCCCTTTCTTAAGATTTCAAGCAAGTTAGCAATGGTCATGTGGACTTCAGAACTGCTGCCCTAACTTGGGTCAGGGGAAGGACAGTCTCTTACTCAAGTACTCTTGAAATTTTTGTGCTCCTTGCAAATCTGAAAAAAAAAAAAAAAGCCCCCTTCCCAAGTTTACTCCCCAGTCTAGCTTGACTGATTTGGGAGCCTTTAATAGTTTCCTGGGGCTTCCCAAGTATCTTGCTGATAAAGAAAGTGCCTGCCAATGCAGGAGACACAGATACGATTCCTGGGTCAGGAAGATTCCTTGGAGTAGGAACGCACCCCAGTATTCTTGTCTGGAAAATCCCATGGATAAAGGAACCTGGTGGGCTACAGTCTAAGGGGTCACAAAGAGTTAGACAGGACTGAGAGACTGAGCTTGCATGCACGGAGTAGTTCCCTGCCCTCTGCTAATAGATAGGGAAGATCACCACCACAGATATTGAATGGCTTAGCACAGTGTAGTGTATTTCTCATTTACAGGTTAGGAGTAGGGATTGGGCAGTAGGTGGAGAAACTCTGCTTGGTGTCATTACTCAGGAATTTAGACTTATTCTCTAGTCTCTCAATTAACAAGGATGGTATGGAAAGCTTTTTCTTTTTTGAAAGAAAACTAAAAATTCACTTTCTTTAATTTTTAGTTGTTAACTTTTCAAGAAAATTATTTCATATTGGTATATTGTTGATTAACAATGTTGTGTTCGTTTTGAATAAGTATCTATCCTTTTTCAAATTTTTTTCCCTTTTAAATTATTACAGGATATTGAGCAGAGTTCACTGTGTTATACAGTAGGTCCTTGTTGATGCTGCTAGTGATAAAGAACCGATCTGCCAAAGCAGGAGACATAAAGAGACTAGGGTTTGATACCTAGTCTCAAACCCTTCCTGGGTTGGGAAGATCTCCCTGGAAGAGGGCATGGCAACCCACTCCAGTATTCTTGCCTGGAGAATCCCATGGACAGAGGAGCCCGGAGGGCTACAGTCCATGGGATCAACAGAGTTGGATACAACTAAAGTGACTTAGCATAGCACTTTCTTTTTCAAATTATTTTCCCATTATGTTTTTACAGAATATTGAGCAGAGTTACTTGTGTTATACAGTAGGTCCTTATTGATGATCTGTTTTCAATATAGCCATGTGTACGTGTCAATCCCAAACTCCCAGCCTATTCCTTCCCCTGGTAATCATAAGTTTGTTCTCTAAGTCTGTGAGTCTGTTTCTGTTTTGTAAATACAAAGAATCATGAGAGACCACTACAAGCAACTATACGCCAATAAAATGGACAACATGGAAAACATGGACACATTCTCGGATGAGTGCCATCTCCCAAGACTGAATGAGGCAGAAATAGAAAATAAGAACAGACCAGTCGCAAGTACTGATATTGAAACTGTGGGAAGCTCTTATGGGCCTGGAGGCAGGGCAAACTTCTGCTCTGAGTCCAGGGCTCAACCCCATGGCTGCCTTGCAGGGGAACTGGGAAGTGGAGTCCAGTCCTGCCCTCGAGAGGAAGGGGAGCTTAAAGGCTACGGTGAGGGCCACGCCGGTGTCCCTTGGGTCCCCTTACCGCATGAAGTCCTTGAGGACAGGGATGACAGCCCTGAATTGCATGAGCTGAGCACCTTGCGCAGTACCTGGTGCTGCTGTGTGAGTGGTGAACACTCCTTGGGGGAAAAAATGAGCAAGGGAGTCAGTGATTGAACAGTGGAAGCCTGGATATAATGGTCAAAACCATGGATCCAACCTCCCACCACTGGGTTCTAGTAGATGATTTAGTCTGTTTCACTGTGTTGGACAATGCAGAAGGGGATTGTAGAGTAACTTGGACGTCTCCCTATCTTTCTGGTACTTTTCAACATTTCTGTTGAAACTTCTGTCATCTTGCACCCCTCTTCTCTAGACAAAAGTTTCGTGGGGAGAGGCTCAGCCCCTTTCGGAAGTGTTCCTGTTATGGTATCAATTCCTCTGTCTGATTCATCCCAGTTTCTTCCAACTGCGCCAATGTTATATTTCTTTCCGCATTCACAGAGAAGATGACATGAAGCCATATCTTGCACCCTGGGTACCATACTGCTTCTAGGAAATCTCTTGTTTCGGACATCTGAATGTTGTCCTTGATACAGAAACAGATTTTAAAAAAAATGTATAAAAACTTATTGTATCTTAAAAAATTCAGGCATTCAAGAGCATTCACTTTGTGAGCCCATGGACTACAACCCACCAGGCTCCTCTGTCCATGGAATTCTCCAGCAAGAATAATGGAGTGGGTTGCCATTCCCTTCTCCGGGGATCTTCCCAAGCCAGGGATCAAACCTGGGCCTCCTGTACTGCAGGCAAATTCTTTATAGTGTGAGCCACAGGGGAAGCCATACATACATACATACATACATACATACATACATATATATACATACACATATATATGTAAATGTGTATACACGCTTGCATCCGGTAAAACAATGATTCCAAATACCCCTCTTTCCCCAAATAGAAGATGCAAATAAAAAATTTCAGTCAACTTGAAAATGTAAACTTTTAGAAATGAAGATGAGATAGTCAAACGTCTACTTACATTTATTTCATTCATTTATTTAAACGTGCATATTTAAAACAGCTAAAAAAACCCACAGCACTTACATTAATACTATGAATGAAATAAATCTTAAAATAAATAAACATAGCCTACTTGGCATTTAGCAATCACTTTATCAATTTGCATGTTTTTTTTTGGCTTAATTTGTTTGTTTGGAATTTTACAAAATCAAGACTTTTTTAAAGACAGTGCATCAATAGTACTTACTTTAGCTGTTCAGCTCAAGAATTATCCCCTTGAGAATTCTTGAAGAAAATGAATATTTTAAGAATCTTTTTCCTCAAGAATTCCTCTCTACTCCCCCTAATTTTAAGAAACACAACTTTTTGAGTAATGAAAGCAATCATTTAAAAAACTTGAGAATTCCTGATTTCTATTTATACTGTGAACATGATTTTCAAAAAGAGAAGCTTACAGATCTGTAATAATTGTAGTTAAAAATACCTCTTCAGCTTCAGAACATTCAGAGTAATTTTAAGAGATTATTGACCACACTGGTAAGGAGCAGAAAGAACTCCTTTGGGAGAGTTAAACCAGGTTAGAACATGGGGAAAATATCTAAAAATTGGCTTCAACTAATTTTTTGTCCTGCCCTAAATAATTGAGAGGTCTTTCTACGTAACTGAAAACCCACATTTGGACCAATGACTTCTTTCCTAAGGATCATTTTTTTGGGGGAAATGCATCACTTTATACTCCAGTACATAGAAGAGAGACAGAGTTTTCTGCCCCAAATGTTGATGGGCTGTGAGGGTGGAAACTGACCTGAGGGTCACTTTAACATCTTTCCTCTTCCTCCTACCAACATTTTCAATCTGCTGAATATGGTGTAAAGGAGGAAGTGCAGGAGTCAGTGATTTTTAATTCTTTAGACAAGACACTCTCGTTGGAACCATGTTGCCTAATAGACATCCAATGTGACACACACACACAAAGTTGTAAGCTGTCAAGTAGCTCTTGAAAAAGGTAAAAAGGAAACAGGTCAGATTAATTTTAGTAATGTATTTATTGAGCACAAAACATTATACTTTTTACATGAAGTCAACATGAAAAGCTTTTGTGAGATGTTTTCGTTTCACTTTTTGGTAATAAGTCTTAGAAATCTAGTGTGGATTTTACACTTACAGCACTCTCAATTTGGACCCACAATGCTGCAAAACTTGCTAGACATCTGTGGTTGCACGCATGCATAGTCGCTTCAGTCGTGTCCAATTCTTTAGGACACCATGGACCATAGCCCACTGGGCTCCTCTGTCCCTGGGATTTCCCACGCAAGAATACTGGAGTGGGTTGCCATGCCCTCTTCCAGGGGACCTTCCAGGGATTGAGCCTATGTCTCCTACATCTCCTGCATTGCAGGTGGATTCTTTACAGCTGAGCCACAGGGGAAGCTCAGCATCTGTGGTTAGTGTCTACTATACTGGAGAGTACAGTTATGGAGATAAGAATATATGTATATTTATTTTATTTCTTACAAGAGTAAGAGTATAGCATATATATATGTATATATATTTACATATATTATTTTGTCTATTTCTATATTTATTATTATATGTATACTCTGTATATGAATATATATTCTATATATAAGAATATATTCTATACATATTTTTATATCAATTTCAATATATGTTTTATATGTATCTATTCATATAGATATACATATAAGAAGAAATAGTTTAAGAGTATATATTCTTGTATCTACTTTTATATATATTTTACATATAGCTATTCTTTTTTTCTTTAACTTATATGCAGAGTACATCATGTGAAATGCTGGACTGGAAGAAGCACAAGCTGGAATTAAGATTGCTGGGAGAAATATCAATAACTTCAGATATGCAGATGACTCCACCCTTATGGCAGAAAGTGAAGAGGAGCTAAGCCTGTTGATGAAAGTGAAAAAAGAGAGTGAAAAAGTTGGCCTAAAACTCAGCATTTAGAAAACTAAGATCAGGGCATCTGGTCCCATCACTTCATGGCAAATAGATGGTGAAACAATGGAAACAGTGAGAGACTTTACTCTTTGGGCTCCAAAATCACTGCAGATGGTGACTGCAGCCGTGAAAATAAAAGATACTTGCTTTGGGAAAAGCTATGACCAACCTAGACAGCATATTAAAAAGCAGAGATATGACTTTGCTGACAAAGGTCCATCTAGTCAAAGCTATGGTTTTTCCAGGAGTCATATGTGGATGTGAGAGTCGGACTACAAAGAAATGTGGGAGCCAAAGAATTGATGTTTTTGAACTGTGATGTTGGAGAAGACTCTCGAGAGTCCCTTTGACAGCAAGGAGATCAAACCAGTCAATCCTAAAGGAAATCAGTACTGAATATTCATTGGAAGGACTGATGCTGAAGCTGAAGCTGCAGTACTTTGCCCACCTGATGTGAGGAGCCAACTCACTGGAAAAGACCTGATGCTGGGAAAGATTGAGGGCAGAAGGAGAAGGGGGCAGCAGAGAATGAGATGGTGAGATAGCATCACCAACTCAATGGATATGAATTTGAGCAAACGCCAGGAGATGTTAAAGGACAGGGGACCCTGGCATACTGCAGTCCATGGGGTTGCAAGGAGTTGGATACAACTTAGCAACTGAACAACAACAACCTGGAAATACCTGAAAATACACACACACAGAGTTGTTTTTCTTTCCAGCATAGAGAAATCAATTTACCAAGTAATTAAGTCCATGCTTTTAAGGGATGAGTTGAGGGAAGTGGGGCATTCATTTATTTCCAGGCAGTTCTATTCCAGATACATGAATGTCATTGCAGAAGTAAAACTTTCATCAATTTGGATCCTGCTCTTGCCATTTTCCCTGACCCTGGACTACAGCAAGCTGGTTTCAGGTCCTTTATATGTGGAATTTATATCATTCCTTTTTGCCTGATGCCCTGGGCTCGAGGTCCAAGGATTATAAAGAGCTCATTCTTTGAAGTTTGTTATTCTGCTCTCTTAAAGGCTTCAAGTCTTAAATTTTTAAAAAAATGCAGGATGGAATTCAAGTTTTCTTTGTTAGACGTTCAAGAGAAAACATTACTCCACTTGGTGCTGACTACCCGAAACAATGCTTAGTAATGATAATAAAGCTGTCATTTATTGAAAACCTATGCCACACTTCGTTTTTCCAAGGTACTTTTAAGTATGTATTTTATTTAATCCTCAGAAGCACGTCATGAGAGTGAAAATACCTGATTCATAGATGGTGAAACGTGCCTGAAGTAAAGTCTTTTGTTCAAGAATTCAGAGCTGATAAGCCATACATAAAAAATTAAACACAAGCTTTTGTTTTCTAGTTCAGGTTCCATAGTATGACTCCAAGGCTTATGGGTTTGCACTGTTTAGAGAATTTCTTCCAAGTAGCATTACTGAAATTTTATATGTTGCAGAACATTTGTCCCTAAAGTGAAAATAACCATGTTAATCCTGACTCTGTTTTTTTTTTTTTATCACTTATCCTATGACTTTGGAAAAATCATATAGTTGACTTCTGCTTCCTCCTCTGAAAATGCAATAGTGAAGCCCTCCTCAAGTGGAGATTCATGCAGATTTGTCATCGAAGTATGCTAGAACATTAATTAAAACCATGAACACTAAAAGTAACCTATTTATTAGTAGTGCAATGGTGTAAATAAAATAAAAAATGTGTTGAATGTTACAGCAAAAATATTAGATATATAGGCATTAAAAGTCAAGTTTTCAAAGAATATTAAATCACTGGAATCTGGATGCAATGTTAAGGAAACTTTATTAAAAAAAAAACAATCTATACCATATGATCCTAATTTCGTAATTCATAGAGGCATGCATAAACAGTTAGGAAAAAAAGCAGTCCTGCCAAGAATCACACTTATTGTGGTTATCCTTGGGTCATAAATTACAAGCTTTTTTTTTTTTTTTTAAATAGAGTGCACTTCTATATGTTCCAAAATTTCTATGATGATCACATGCTCATTTATCATCCTTAATAAGAAAAAACAATATTTTAAGTGGGATCTCTAGTTATGAGGAAAATTTCACTTTTAATGAAGATCATTTGACTCATCAAATAAAGTTTTCTACCTCCTACACTTAACGAACTATTTTAAATCTCCTCTTTCTTTAGACACCTACTGTTCCTATTAATTCTGATACACTATTAGTCCTCATTATAACAACCCTGAGGGACTGGAGGAACAAGTGCATTTTCCAGCAGGCGAGACACGAGGTCACAGGAAATGTAAGGAAAATTGGAGACGTTCTAGCTCTCTCCTGACCTAAGTGGTTTTTTCCCTAAGTAAGGGTCTGCGAGTTACCTTGTATATATCACAACAGTCTGAGATGATGCAGTTGATCTTCTATGTCATGATGATGTCTTGCTTTAGTTAGAGATGTCTATGTGTTCCACAGGGAGGATTTATATGTCTGATAAGTTGTAAAGACTCTCTAAAGAAGAGACAGCCTCAGCTATATTTTCCCACGAAATTCCAGGGGTGATGAAAGGAATCCTGGAAGATGTGGATCTGGTTCTTTCCCTGCTGTTAAGTTGCTAAGTTGTGTCCAACTCTTTTGCCGTCTCATGGACTGCAGTCTGTCAAGCTCCTCTATCCATGGGATTTCCCAGGCAAGAATAATGGAGTGTATTGTCCTTTTCTTCTCCAGGGGACCTTCCTGACCCAAAGATTGAACCCATGTCTCCTGCATTGGTAGGTGGATTCATTACCACTGTGCCACCAGGGAAGCCTCTTTCGTTCACTGCTAGTCATTTAACATCCTCAAGACCCTAGTCTATAGAAGACTCTGATTTCTCCTCTCAAAATCAGGCAGGTGAAATGAAACTTCTACTAACACTTTGCATTAGCAAGGGGACCATAGCTATTAGAAATATATGCTGGTTTCTGCCATCTCTAAGACTATTGGGAAACTCTGCCCCCAAATCCCCAATGAAATATAATATGAATTTGCTTAAATGGGAACACAGTGTGATGCCTGTAAGGAGTCCAGGGTGGAACAGAAAAGGATGTGAAATCAAGAACAAGGATAAGATAGAACACTTGTTTGGAGTTTGAGATTCATTGTGACTTGATCGTTCTTTCTTTTGGGTGAGTGTGTTTCAGTTTAAATGAATAACTGAATTGAAAATATATATATATTCCTAAAAGTGATGCCTCTTGTGTTTCTATAGAAATAGTCAATCAACGAGAGTGCATGATGTACTGGGTGAACACTGCCTGTTAAGTTGAAATGATAGGGTTCAAGGTCTGTCTTTTCCACACAAGCTGCAGGGGGGCCTGTGTCAAGTTCCTTCAACTCTCCAAACCTCAGCTTCCTCTCCTGGGAGAAGAGATGCATTTTTTTTTTTTCTCTCACAGTGTTATGATGAGTGGATACAACTGCAAAAACAATGGATGATGACTGTTAGAGTCTAGTTAACAGATGACTCTTTCTACTTGATGTAGGGAAAGGGCACATTCTTTGAACACAGACAAGAGTTTTCAAAGTGCTCTTACGTGTGCTTTCTCATTTACAGTCATAAGCAGAGTTGTTTGTGGTGATAATGTAGGAAACTGTGGACTGTTTCAGCCTTCAAGTCTTATCTGTGAGTCCCAGGGGGCCATCTTTTGGGTGTTTCCTAACTTTTCCTTGCTGGATGTGGAGTAGACCAAATAACAAGTTCAGATCTGCACTTTCTCTTCAATTTTTTCTTTTTTTCCCTTCTTCTTCTTAGGCACTTGATCCCAACTGCAGATGCCTAGAGGAACTTAGAAATTCTTTTCATGTCTTAGAAAAGTTTTTTTTTTTTTGGGGGGGGGGTACTTTATAGTCCAACATGAAATAAAAAAAAGGTCCTTTTATGAAAGCTATCCATCAAATGTCAAGGATAATAATCAATTTTCTGTCACAATGAACTGATAAAAGCTTTCAGTAATAATGTCATGGGGGGAAGAATTTGTGTTGGAACTCGAAACGCACAGCCCTGATATCAAACGAATTCATAAAAGCTCAGTGCTCCTGTAGCCCTCGGAGGCATGACAAAATACAATTTCTCATCCACAGGATATGGAATAATTCCCCTTTTTTTATTTTTACACTGAGAGGAGCAAAAGGAAATCTGAATTTCAAAAAAAAAAAAAATTGCACAATCCCGCTTTTGCAGGGGAACATTAGTGATCATTTTGGCCGCTGATATCAGAAACGGTTCTGGTGATTTCTCTCACATCATGCAAATGGCCGCATAATGCCTGCTCGTCTTGGAATGTAAAATCAAATCAGCATTCTAATGCTACAAGCCGGTGATGAGCTTGGGAATAAATATGCAGGAGCGCATAAAAAAAATCAAGGCAATCAAGAGGAGCCAGCGTCCTTGCTCGGACTATAAATCTTTGTCTATTTCAATCGTAGGGCTGGCCGAATCAGTGTAAAATTCCAGCAGGGATGTCATCAATTTCTGTTAACCTCTCTATTCCTCTTTGTGTTGGCTCTGGGGTGATGGATTGGTTTTGTCACTTCTGCTCCGTTCACAGTATGTTAACATGGAAGGGTGCAGGCAGGTTATGAGGAAAGGTTATTGCTGTCCCAGCCTTGACCCTCCCTGCCTCTCTTCTACGGGATCACAGGTCCCTTTCTGTCTGGGGAACACAGGGTCTACTTTGGGTTCCTGGGTGCTCAGCTCAAAGACTGCACGTTGACTGGTCCAGTGCTGAATCAAACTAAGACTAACCCTAACCCTTTTGAAGTGAAAATAGCCCTGTTGATTGATCTTCTAAAGGAACAGCTGGCAGTGTATTAAGATAAGAGAAGGAACGGGTTAGGAACCTGGGCTCCAAACAGAAGTCGGGCTCTGAGTTACTGCATCGCCTGAGATATAGCTGTGTCTCTCCTGGTGTCACTTTCAAAACTGTTACTGGTTTTTCCAGCCAGAATGCTATCATTCTTTCCAACAATTCTAACGGATGGAAGTCTCTGTCTCACAAAGAGGTTCATGGTAATACATTATCACACTTGGCTTGAACAAATATGTAAACATGGACCAATAAGGCCAGTTGTTGCTGTTCAGTCACTAAGTTGGGTCTGACTGTTTCCGACCTCATGGACTGCAGCATGCCAGACTTCCCTGTCTTCCACTATCTCCCAGAGCTTGCTCAAACTCATGTCCATTGAGTCAGTGATGCCATCCAACCATCTCATTCTCTGTCACCCCCTTCTTCTCCTGCCCTCAGTCTTTCTCAGTAGTTAACTTTATATTCTCACAGCATATAGTAGTCTGTGACTTCAAGGTTGCAGAACCAAGTATTTTTTATGTAGCTGCTGTTGGTATTAACACAGAGCTTATACCTGTGCTGTGCAATACTGCAGTCCCTGGTCACATGTGGTTATTTCCATTTTAAAGTCATTAACATGAAATCAAATGAAAAACTTCAGTTCTTCTTTTCACTAGCCACATTGCAAAGTGCGTAATGGTCATCCGTGACTCATGGATACTCTATTGGACAACTCAGATATTCAACATTTCCATCATCATAGAAAATTCCATGGGACAGAGCTGGCTTAGACTGAATTTATCTAAATGGGTCTATGCTTTTCAAAGTATTCACCAGGGGAAGCCAGATACTTATTTCAATAAGGTTGCCATTGTTGAAACATGGGAGCTTAGTTATACAGCTATTAATCAAAGATGAGACATGTTCATAAGGTAATGGCTTGCTTGGAAATTGACTCTAAAGGAATTCCAAAGACATTTCAAGCTTGCTTTGAGTGATGGCAAAGTTATTGAAATACGTATGATAGAAAGAACCTGTGGGCATTTGTTTCAGACGTATCTGAATTTCAGACACAAATCTGACATATCCTACTGCCAAGACTTTGGGAAGTTCATTGAAACTTCTAGGCCTCAGTTTTCTCATGAGTGATATATAAAATGATAATATCTTATTCATAAGTTTTTTTCTCCTGAAGTTTAAAAGAGATAACATTGTAAAGAAGTCTAAAATAGTGCATCGAACAAAGTGGGAGCTTAAAGCATTTTTACTTATGTGATGTGAAAATTTCTATAGGCCCCATTTTCAAAAGAATTTGCATTACAAGGGTAGGCGCAATGGTAATCTTTAATCAGTAGAACATAGAGCGAAGTGCCAATCCAACTATCCTTCTTTTGGTAGTGGTTGTGTGGCTGCGCGGGTGTAGGAGGGCCTAGAGGAGCTATCCCAATTTGAAGGTCAGGAAGAATGGCAGTGAGGAGATACCCCTCATCCAAGGTAAGGAGCAGTGGCTGTGCTTTGCTGGAGCAGCTGTGAAGAGATACCCCACATCCAACGTAAGAGAAACCCAAGTAAGATGGTAGGTGTTGCAAGAGGGCATCAGAGGGCAGACACACTGAAACCATACTCAAAGAAAACTAGTCAATCTAATCACACTAGGTCCACAGCCTTGTCTAACTCAATGAAACCAAGCCATGCCCACAGGGCAACCCAAGATGGGCAGGTCATGGTGGAGAGGTCTGACAGAATGTGGTCCACTGGAGAAGGGAATGGCAAACCACTTCAGTATTCTTGCCTTGAGAACCCCATGAACACTATGAAAAGGCAAAATGATAGGATACTGAAAGAGGAACTCCCTAGGTCAGTAGGTGCCCAATATGCTACTGGAGATCAGTGGAGAAATAACTCCAGAAAGAATGAAGGGATGGAGCCAAAGCAAAAACAATACCCAACTGTGGATGTGACTGGTGATAGAAGCAAGATCCAATGCTGTAAAGAGCAATATTGCATAGGAACATGGAATGTCAGGTCCATGAGTCAAGGCAAATTGGAAGTGGTCAAACAAGAGATGGCAAGAGTGAACATCAACATTCTAGGAATCAGCAAACTAAAATGGACTGGAATGGGTGAATTTAACTCAGATGACCATTATATCTACTACTGCGGGCAGGAATCCCTCAGAAGAAATGGAGTAGCCATCATGGTCAACAAAAGAGTCTAAAATGCAGTACTTGGATGCAATCTCAAAACGACAGAATGATCTCTGTTCGTCTCCAAGGCAAACCATTCAATATCACAGTTATCCAAGTCTATGCCCCAACCAGTAACTCTGAAGAAGCTGAAGTTGAATGGTTTTATGAAGACCTACAAGACCTTTTAGAACTAACACCTCAAAAAGATGTCCTTTTCATTCTAGGGGACTGGAATGCAAAAGTAGGAAGTCAAGAAACACCTGGAGTAACAGGCAAATTTGGCCTTGGAATATGGAATGAGGCAGGGCAAAGACTAATAGAGTTTTGCCGAGAAAATGCACTGGTGATAGCAAACACCCTCTTCCAACAACACAAGAGAAGACTCTACACATGGACATCACCAGATGGTCAACACCAAAATCAGACTGATTATATCCTTTGCAGCCAAAGATGGAGAAGCTCTATACAGTCAGCAAAAACAAGACCAGGAGCTGACTGTGGCTCAGATCATGAACCCCTTATTACCAAATTCAGACTGAAAAGAAAGTAGGGAAAACCGCTAGACCATTCAGGTATGACCTAAATCAAATCCCTTATGATTATACAGTGGAAGTGAGAAATAGATTTAAGGGCCTAGATCCAATAGATAGAGTGCCTGATGAACTATGGAATGAGGTTTATGACATTGTACAGGAGACAGGGATCAAGACCATCCCCATGGAAAAGAAATGTAAAAGAGAAAAATGGCTGTAGGGGAGGTCTTACAAATGGCTGTGAAAAGAAGAGAGGTGAAAAGCAAAGGAGAAAGGAAAGATATAAGCATCTGAATGCAGAGATCCAGAGAATAGCAAGAAGAGATAAGAAAGCCTTCTTCAGTGATCAATGCAGAGAAATAGAGGAAAAGAACAGAATGGGAAAGACTAGAGATCTCTTCAAGAAAATTAGAGATACCAAGGGAACATTTCATGCAAAGATGGGCTCGATAAAGGACAGAAATGATATGGCCCTAACAGAAGCAGAAGATATTAAGAAGAGGTGGCAAGAATACACAGAAGAACTGCACAAAAAAGATCTTCATGACCCAGATAATCGTGATGGTGTGATTACTCATCTAGAGCCAGACATCCTGGAATGTGAAGTAAACTGGGCCTTGGAAAGCATCACTACGAACAAGGCTAGTGGAGGTGATAGAATTCCAGTTGAGCTGTTTCAAATCCTGAAAGATGATGCTGTGAAAGTGCTACACTCAATATGCCAGCAAATTTGGAAAACTCAGCAGTGGCCACTGGACTGGAAAAGGTCAGTTTTCATTCCAATCCCAAAGAAAGGCAATGCCAAAGAATGCTCAAACTACCACACAATTGCACTCATCTCACATGCTAGTAAAGTAACGCTCAAAATTCTCCAAGCCAGGCTTCAGCAATACGTGAACTGTGAACTCCCTGATGTTCAAGCTGGTTTTAGAAAAGGCAAAGGAACCAGAGATCAAATTGCCAACATTCGCCGGATCATGGAAAAAGCAAGAGAGTTCCAGAAAAACTTCCATTTCTGCTTTATTGACTATGCCAAAGCCTTTGACTGGGTGGACCAAAATAAACTGTGGAAAATTCTGAAAGAGATGGGAATACCAGACCACCTAACCTGCCTCTTGAGAAATCTGTATGCAGGTGAGGAAGCAGCAGTTAGAACTGGACATGGAACAACAGACTGGTTCCAAATAGGAAAAGGAGTACATAAAGGCTGTATGTTGTCTCCCTGCTTATTTAACTTCTATGCAGAGTACATCATGAGAAATGCTGGACTGGAAGAAACACAAGCTGGAATCAAGATTGCAGGGAGAAATATCAATAACCTCAGATATGCAGATGACACCAACCTTATGGCAGAAAGTGAAGAGGAACTAAAAAGCCTCTTGATGAAAGTGAAAGTGGAGAGTGAAAATGTTGGCTTAAAGCTCAACATTCAGAAAACGAAGATCATGGCATCTGGTCCCATCACTCCATGGGGAATAGATGGAGAAACAGTGGAAACAGTGTCAGACTTTATTTTTGGGGGCTCCAAAATCACTGCAGATGGTGATTGCAGCCATGAAATTAAAGACACTTACTCCTTGGAAGAAAAGTTATGACCAACCTAGATAGCATATTCAAAAGCAGAGACATTACTTTGCTGACTAAGGTCCGTCTAGTCAAGGCTGTGGTTTTTCCTGTGGTCATGTATGGATGTGAGAGTTGGACTGTGAAGAAGGCTGAGCACCGAAGAATTGATGCTTTTGAACTGTGGTGTTGGAGAAGACTCTTGAGAGTCCCTTGGACTGCAAGTAGATCCAACCAGTCCATTCTGAAGGAGATCAGCCCTGGGATTTCTTTGGAAGAAATGATGCTGAAGCTGAAACTCTAGTACTCTGGCCACCTCATGGGAAGAGTTGACTCATTGGAAAAGACTCTGATGCTGGGAGGGATTGGGGGCAGGAGGAGAAGGGAATGACAGAGGATGAGATGGCTGGATGGCATCACAAACTCGATGGACATGAATCTGAGTGAACTCTGGGAGTTGGTGATGGACAGGGAGGCCTGGCGTGCTGCGATTCATGGGGTCGCCAAGAGTCAAACACGCCTGAGTGACTGAACTGAACTGTGATTTCTTTATTTTGAAGTGAGCTAGTCCAGGTGGTTATCTCCTGGTTCACCTTCCATCCCGTCTCCGGAAGCTCAAGTCTTCCTCGACTGCTAGGATCACCAGTTGCATAACTAACTCTCCAAGAAATGTAAGATCAGCCATAGCTTCAGCAGGACATGCATCAGAGTCAGTCCCAGGACGTTATTAGTGGAGTAGCAGTCCCCACGCTTGGGATCTCATGAGGGTGCATCAGACAAATGGTCCATGTCCCCAAGTCAGTATCAGTACCCTTTATTGCCAAGGAGAACTAGAGCCACATGTGCAAAGTGTGTGCTTCTTAGCAAATCCCTCTGCTTTTAAGGGTCTTGATTTTCCACTCTGGTCTCTGCACTTGGAGCCTGTTCAGTGGCTCAGTATCCATGCTAGCTACCTCTCCACCCCCAGAACCAATATGAACTCTCCAGGGTGGCTGGGGTGGGACATCCTGGAAAACTTGAAGCCTAGAAACCCAGTTTGATTCATAGAGTCAGAGCATTTCCACCTCTGGGTAATATGGTCAGGTTGTTTGTATCTCAAACCGCAGATCTTTGCCTTGTGTGTGGTGAGGGCTCTGTAAATGTAAATATCTGATATACATTAATCAAAGGCGAATGAATCTTGGATATTAATATTATTATAGAACAGGTTAAGATAGTACCGATGTCCAGAAGACTAGTGTGCTTCATAAAATGGCAGCATTATTTTAATAGCTATTGAAGACTCATAGGTTAATTAATATATATGTTAACTTACTGGTTGCCCTATTACCTTGTTCTAAGATTTAAGGATAGTGGAATAAACAGGATTAAAAGCAAGTAAATAAAACAGAAAAAAAAGGGAAAATGGTGCACATGTCAATGCACATTAGAGATAATAATGTCTAATATCTAAGATTAAAAACGCTTCCATAACAGCAACATTATACTGAAGTGCTGCTGCTGCTACTGCTAAGTCGCTTCAGTCATGTCCGACTCTGTGCAACCCCATAGACAGCAGCCCAATAGACTCCCCCATCCCTGGGATTCTCCAGGCAAGAACACTGGAGTGGTTTGCCATTTCCTTCTCCAGTGCATGAAAGTGAAAAGTGAAAGGGAAGTCGGTCAGTTGTGTCCAACTCTTAGCGACCCCATGGACTGCAGCCTACCAGGCTCCTGGGTCCATGGGATTTGCCACAGGTCAATAATTTCCCTGTCTTATTTTTAAAGCTCGCAACTTACTTGGCTTTTAAAGCCAACCAATGCTCAAAGGCGTTGTTGTTGATGTTCTTTAGTCACCAAGTCGTGTCCATCTCTTTTGTGACCCCATGGACTGTAGCCCACGAGGCTCCTGTCTGTAGGATTTCCCAGCAAGAATACGGGAGTGGGTTGCCATTTCTTTCTCCAGGGGATCTTCCTGTCCCCGGGACCTAAGCCGTGTCTCCTTCATGGACAGGCAGATTCTTTACCACTGTACCACCAAAGAAGCCCCTTGAGAAGGTTACTATGGTTAATTTTATATGTCAACTTGGCTTTGCTAAAGGATACCCAGATGTCTGGTAGACCAATTTATACGTGTGTCTGTGAGAGTGTCTCTGGAAGAGATTAGCATTTGAATCAGTAGAAAGATTAAAGAAGATTGCCCTCCCTAATGGCAACAGTCATCATCCAATTCCTTGAAAGTCAAAATAGAACAAAACTGGGTAAAGAAATTGTAAATTTGCTCTCTCTGTTTGAGTTGGTTCACCATGATCTCTTACCTTTATGCACTGACACTCTTGATACCATCACCAAAAAGTGGGGGTCCGGCTACCTGCCTCTCAAAAGCCAATAAACAAGCCAGGTTGGTGGAAAATTGGCTTTATTTCAGATGCCAGCAACTGGTGGTAAGGGGAGGGCAGACGTCTGTCCAAAGGTAATGGGAAAGAGTTTTTATAGATAGAGGGAGACGGCAACATGCAGAAACATTACAGTCAGCTCTGACAGTCGTCTTCAAACTGTTCATTAGTAGTCTGACCAGCATCATCTTGGTTGCTTTAAGCACAGTTCATCTTCAGCTCCAGGGTGCATTTGTTTCCATTTCTTTGAGGCTGATTCTTAGAATTGTGGCAGGTTATGTCATGGGTATAGTCTGGCCATCATGTAGCTAGGTTCTCTATCTGGCAGAGGTTTCAGTGTCTATAAGAGACAGCCCACAGAAGATGGCTCAGGATATTATCTACAGTCTTTATGAAGGAATTAAATAAATATCCTTGACTGTGCTTAATGACTACATTATTATTATTTAGTTTCCTTTGACTGTTTTCCTTTGTGCCTGCATGTTCTCATTCTTATGATTAAACTTATTCTTTGACTAAAGTTTTCCACAGAGGAAAGGCAGGAAGAGGACATGAAGGGGCAAGGACCATAGGGTCCTGCTCCATTCCAATACTTGGGCTTTGCTCTCAGGATGAATTGCATCATCCTTTTTCCTGGGTTTATAACTTCAGACGGTAGACCATCGGATTTCTCAGCTTCCATAATTACATAAAGCAGATCTTTATAATATACAATCTGTAGCATGTATGTGCATATGTCCTATTGTAGCCCCTATTATATATTCTATCACATACATGAAACATATATGTTATATGTCTATATTTTATTATACACATACATTATTACAATACATTATATATTCATTTCAGTTTAGTTCAGTCTCTCAGTCGTGTCCGACTCTTGGCGACCCCATGAATCGCAGCACGCCAGGCCTCCCTGTCCATCACCAACTCCCAGAGTTCACTCAGATTCACATCCATCGAGTCCATGATGCCATCCAGTCATCTCATCCTCTGTCGTCCCCTTCTCCTCCTGCCCCCAGTCCCTCCCAACATCAGAGTCTTTTCCAATGAGTCAACTCTTCACATGAGGTGGCCAAAGTACTGGAGTTTCAGCTTTAGCATCATTCCTTCCAAAGAAATCCCAGGGCTGATCTCCTTCAGAATGGACTGGTTGGATCTCCTTGCAGTCCAAGGGACTCTCAAGAGTCTTCTCCAACACCACAGTTCAAAAGCATCAATTCTTCGGTGCTCAGCCTTCTTCACGGTCCAACTCACATCCATACATGACCACAGGAAAAACCACAGCCTTGACTAGACGGACCTTAGTCGGCAAAGTAATGTCTCTGCTCTTGAATATGCTATCTAGGTTGGTCATAACTTTTCTTCCAAGAAGTAAGCGTCTTTTAATTTCATGGCTGCAATCACCATCTGCAGTGATTTTGGAGCCCCCCAAAATAAAGTCTGACACTGTTTCCACTGTTTCTCCATCTATTCCCCATGGATTGATGGGACCAGATGCCATGATCTTCGTTTTCTGAATGTTGAGCTTTAAGCCAACGTTTTCACTCTCCACTTTCACTTTCATCAAGAGGCTTTTTAGTTCCTCTTCACTTTCTGCCATAAAGGTGGTGTCATCTGCATATCTGAGGTTATTGATATTTCTCCCTGCAATCTTGATTCCAGCTTGTGTTTCTTCCAGTCCAGCGTTTCTCATGATGTACTCTGCATAGAAGTTAAATAAGCAGGGAGACAACATACAGCCTTTATGTACTCCTTTTCCTATTTGGAACCAGTCTGTTGTTCCATGTCCAGTTCTAACTGCTGCTTCCTCACCTGCATACAGATTTCTCAAGAGGCAGGTTAGGTGGTCTGGTATTCCCATCTCTTTCAGAATTTTCCACAGTTTATTGTGATCCACCCAGTCAAAGGCTTTGGCATAGTCAATAAAGCAGAAATGGATGTTTTTCTGGAACTCTCTTGCTTTTTCCATGATCCAGCGGATGTTGGCAATTTGATCTCTGGTTCCTTTGCCTTTTCTAAAACCAGCTTGAACATCAGGGAGTTCACGGTTCACGTATTGCTGAAGTCTGGCTTGGAGAATTTTGAGCATGACTTTACTAGCATGTGAGATGAGTGCAATTGTGTGGTAGTTTGAGCATTCTTTGGCATTGCCTTTCTTTGGGATTGGAATGAAAACTGACCTTTTCCAGTCCAGTGGCCACTGCTGAGTTTTCCAAATTTGCTGGCATATTGAGTGTAGCACTTTCACAGCATCATCTTTCAGTATATTAAATATAATTATAATAACATTACTTATGCATTATATGGGCATAATTTATATTATTAATGTAGTATATTATGTGTGTCCTGATGGTTCTCTTTCTGTAGTGAATCCGGTGGTTCTTACTAGTAGAGTTTAAAAAAATTGTTTAATGTCACTCAGTACAGACTCCGGTTAGTAATGCAGGCCTCTTTCTCTACTGTATGAAGTTACTATTCCAAAATCCAGCTTGGTGAACATCAAAATCAAGGAAAATGCACAATTAATCAAGGCTGTTGATGTCCATGATTTGGAATGGATATGATTACATCAAATAAAGGTCTATAATGTAAAATCCATCACATGGGGCCCCAAGCACCGTGAGGAGATGCTGATCTGTCCTGAAGAAATTAATGACGACAGTTCAGCAGCGACACTTCCTAGGGAAGCAGAGTGATGTATGAGTGCAGCACAAAGTTACGAAGGAAGACTCTGCCCCATGGAATCTGCTCTTCCAATGACCATCTCCAGGACTGGGAGCAAGCTATTCAGTCTCAGAAGTCTCTAGTTTTCTCATCTACAAAATGGGGATTCAGGTACCTACTTTACAGGGCTGTCGTGAAAGTTAAATCTGATAAACTATGCAAAGTGCATACCATGGCGTTCAATCAACAGGCTCAATCCACACACCTATTAGTATGCTCATAGTAACTATGTTTTTCAATGCATTGGAGTGCACAGATCTTGTCCGCACATGTGATTTCACTTAATCCTTGCCTGCTTGAGTCAGATATGGCACTGAGATTGCAATTGATAAGGAGACTGTGTTTCTGGAGGCTGCAGAAGTCCATGCATATAGCTAAGTCGTGTCCAACTCTGGGCAACCTCAAGGACTGCAACACACCAGGCTTTCCTGTCCCTCACTGTCTCTCGGATTTTGCTCAAATTCATGTCCACTGAGTCAGTGATGCTATCTAAACACTGCATCCTCTGCTGCCCCCTTCTCTGTTTGCCTTCAACCTTTCCCAGCATCAAGGTCTTTTCCATTGAACTGGCTCTTCACATCAGGTGGCCAAAGTATTGGAGCTTCAGCTTCAGCATCAGTCCTTCCAATGAATATTCAGGATTGATTTCCTTTAGGATAGACTTATTTGATTTTCTTGTGTGCAAGGAGCTCTGAAGAGTATTCTCCAGCATCAAAATTCAAAAGCATCGATTCTTCAGTGTTCAGCCTTCTTTGTGGTCCAACATTTAAAAAGAAAGCTAGTCTAGACAATTAATCCTCAAAGGGAAGATTTGGCACATAAACCTAAGAAAGAAGCTGGCATTGCTCTGGAACCACATTAATGAGAGAATAGGTCAAAATACCCCTTTGATCTATGTGTGCAATTGTGATTGGGTAACTGCATTTACAGAATTAGAATAAGTTGACCTCAAGGTCAAATGCCAGGCTGGATGAAGCACAAGCTGGAATCAAGATGGCCAGGAGAAATATCAATAACCTCAGATATGCAGATGACACCACCGTTATGGCAGAAAGCAAAGAACTAAAGAGCCTCTTGATGAAAGTGAAAGAGGAGAGTGAAAAAGTTGGCTTAAAACTCAACATTCAGAAAACTAAGATCATGGCATCTGGTACCATCACTTCATGGCAAATAGAGGGGGAAATAATGAAAACAGTGAGAGACTTTATTTTGGGGGGCTCCAAATTAACTGCAGATAATGACTGCAGCCATGATATTAAAAAACACTTGCTCCTTGGAAGAAAAGCTGTGACCAACCTAGACAGTGTATTAAAAAGCACAGACATTGCTTTGCCAACAAAAGTCTGTCTAGTCAAAGCTATGGTTTTTCCAGCAGTCATGTATGGATGTGAGAATTGGACTATAAAGAAAGCTGAGCACTGAAGAACTAATGCTTTTGAACTGTGGTGTTTGAGAACACTCTTGAGAGTCCCTTGGACTGCAAGGTAATCAAACCAGTCAATCCTAAAGGAAATCAGTCCTGAATATTCATTGGAAGGACTGGTGCTGAAGCTAAAACTCCACTACTTTGGCCACCTAATATGAAGAACTGACTCAATGGAAAAGACCCTGATGCTGGGAAAGATTGAAGGTGGAAGGAGAAGGGGATGACAGAGGATGAGATGGCTGGATGGTATCACCGACTCAACTGACATGAGTTTGAGTATACTCTGGGAGTTGGTGATGGACAGGGAAGCCTGGCATGCTGCAGTCCATGGGGTGACAAAGAGTCGGACATGACTAAATGACTGAATTGAAGTGACCTCAAGGTGGTGGTGGGAAGTGTGGTGGGAAAAATCTGGTAACAGGATAAAGGCAAGTGAAAGACATATCTTTCTGAGTGTCATTTTCCCACCAGGTTGAAAATTCTATGAGTGCAGGGATCCACCTGTTCTGTTTCTATCTCAAAAATATCTGGAAGAATGCCTGGTATGCCATGAGCCTTCGTGATCAGTGGAGAGAAAATTAAGTGAAAGGTTGAATGCAGAAGTGAATGAATGAGGGCTTCCCTGGTGGTCTAGTGGTTAAGAGTTTGCCTGCCAATTCAGGGGCCATGGGTTTGAACTCTGATCCAGGAAGATCCCACATTCCACGGAGCAACTGAGCTCATATGCTGCAACCACCGAAGTCCATGGACACGGAGCCTGTGCTCTGCAACAAGGAAAGCCACCACACTGGGAAGCCTGCACACCCCACTGAAAAGTGGCCCTGACTTGCCACAGCTAGAGAAAAACCCATGCAGCAACAAAGACCCAGCACAGCCATAAATCAGTAAATCCATAAAAAAGGAGTAAATGATGAAACCACAAAGAAAACTACATTCTGACTGGCTAGTAGTGATGGAATCATGTGGCGAACTCTTTGAAAGATAAAATATCTGGACCCCATCCCCGACCAAGAGAATCAGAATCTCTGGCCATGGGTCTTGAGTAAGAGTATTTTTGTTATTGCTCCAGTTGAGAATGATTTTCAGCCAGGAGTGAGAACCACTGATCTAGCCCTATCTATTAATTTTACAGATGGAAAAACTGAGGCTCCATCAGCTGAAAGGACTTGCCCATAGATTTGCTGCAAATCAATCGTGCTTCTGAAGCTAGAGGCTTTTGGCATGAGCGTGTGTGTTTGGGTGTAAATGCATACAATGATTTCTCTTGCCGTAGTTTCTTTATGAGTCTTCTGCTCCCTGACAATCTTCCTCCACTGATCCTTTTGCTGTATGCCTCCTTCCTGTATAATCTTTTTCCCTAGGACTTTTTTTCCCCTCTTAGAATCCTCCAGTGATCTTTCATCCATAGGCTGTGTGATCTTTCTCCACTCTGCGCTCCTAAATTCCCCTCAATTTCCGAAAGTGAACGGGTTACAATGTTCTTGTGAATCCTACACTTACTAGTCCTCCATCATATGGTGAGCTCATCAAGGGCAGAAAGGATGTCTATTTTAGCTACTTGTCTCCAGAGTTTGACTCATGGGCTCAATTAACAGATAATGAATAAATATGGGCCAGTTGCTTTACGTACATAAAAGTGATTTGTATATACACACATGCATATCTGTGGGCATGCACATCATTTGTGTAGGGCTCATTTAAAAATCTGTCATTTGAATGTATGTATGATTAAATGTAAATGAGATAATTTAATTTAATTTGACAGAATTTATTGAGCACCTATTATATCTGAAGCTCTTTGTTAAAACAAGAGATTAATGAGGAGTAGGACAGTCTCTGGGAAGCCTGGAGTGCTGCAGTCCATGGGGTTGCAAACCATTGTGGTGACAGACCAACACGCAAGACAGGACGCAAAAGTAAGCTGAAAGCACAAGGTGTGTGAAGCATTAATCCAGTGGCTCTTCAACCTTCCTCTGGGAGTGCCACCCAGACACTAAACATGTTTCTAGACTCCTTGTGTCCACATCACAAGGGCTGAGAAGACCAGGAAGGAGATTCATTTACTGCAGAAACAGCAGGGTGCACATGCTCTTGATGTGGTTTTGGCTTGGCTCATCGTCCGGAGAAGACGCTGTAGAGCGTTGTTGGCTGTGGCTGGAGTTCAGCTGCTTCACTGACCATAAAAGCGACCCATTCCCATTCTTCACGAAGTGCAGCGCCATTTCCTTGTTTGGATTCTACATGTCAATGGATACCTCGGTAAGCTGAACATGAACCCAATGTTTCCTGTGAGATCACTTCTAATCCCATTCGCCAAAGCAACTCATGGGAGACTTCTCGCTTTGCACTCTGAAAAATGATTGAGAACCTGAATAGTTTTGGTTTATATCTATCAGTATTCAGACATAAATACTGATATAAATACTATCAGTATTTACTGAATTAGAAATTATACATTATTAATATCTATGTATTAATTTATTTAAAAATAAAAATGATAAATTTATTACATAATAATGGAAAGAAGATGTTTGTGATGAAAAGTAATGAGTTCCCCCCAAGAATCAAATATTGAGAAGAGAGACATTATTTTACATTTTTGTAAATCTCTTTAATGTTTGACTTAATAAAAGACAGCTGGACTCCCATGTCTGCTTCTGCATTCAATATTCTGTGATAAGTAGTTTTGATTGAAGTATATGAAGACAATCCAACCTCACATATTTGTGCCATTGGAAGAAGAAGTGGTATTTCATAGCTTTTCAGCTAATTTGGGATATTCTTCTTTGATACTATGCCAAAACTTGGTAGAGGGTAGTTTCTTAAAAGTTAGCAGTAATATGGAATCTGAAACCATATTAATGAGCTTTTCATGCTTTGTTATATTAAAATCTATTGGTCTACCTTGAACTTTAAATGTGGTTAGTGACAGGCTCATGCAAGATTTTGTAATATCATATATTTGAGATTTGGAAAATAGTGGCTTACTGAGTTAGGAAAATCTTCCAAATGCTGATGTATTTCTTTATGTGTTATTACCAAAAAAATTACCTTTGTTAATATTACTACAGATCTCATCAGAAAAGTCTTCAATATTGGGAAGGAGTCAGAATCACAATAGCAGATACACGTTTTATGAAATTTTCATTTTAGCTAGAAAACCCTGATTTTATTATGAGCAACAAATACTATCTGTTGTATTTATTCAAATGAAAACTTCAAGCTCACTCCGTTTGTATTCAAAAACAGTATCTGCCAAAACCCAAGACTGAATAACCATAGTTTGTCTGTAAGCTGTTTCTCCAAATGAAAACAGCATCCTATGAAGAAAGCGCTTGTTCAGCTCACGACTCAAATTAACTTATACGTGACTTTCCTTGAGACCACCATCCTCTCTCTGAATGTATAGGGACACATACATGTACACTTTCCATTTTGTCAGCCAGACTATTATAAAGACTTTGAGATAGGTAGAATAATAGTCCCTCAGAATGTTCATGTACTAATTCCCCAGAAGTGGTGAATATCACCCTGCAAGGAAAAAGGAACTTTGCAATTGTGATCAAGGTAAGGGTCTTAAGATGAGCTTGCCCTGGTTTATCTAGAAGGACTTGAGCTTAAACATTCTGGTCTTGTAAGTGAAGAATTTTTCTTGGCTGTATTTAGAGGGGGAGATATGAGCATGGAAGAAAGACAGAGAGAGACACAAGGTGACTGACCTTGAACTTGGAAGGAGGAGGACATGAGCTAAGGAATACAGGTGGCCTTTAAAGCTGGAAACAGCGAGGAAATGTATGCTCCTTCACGTTACCAGGCATGGATGCGCCCCTACTAACACCTCATTCAAAGTCACATAGCAAGACTGATGTCAGTTTTCTGACCTGACTGTAGAATTATAAGACAAATTTGTATTGTTTGAAGGTAATCTGATAATGTGTATAGCAGTGGTAGAAAACTAAGAGAGACATGAACTCCCAGCTCAAGACATAATAGCATGAATCATCTTAACAGTTTCATGACAGACATTCTTAAGTCAGCCTGAAACGGAAAGTGACGATGACCGCTACTGTTTGGAGCTACTGACTTGACTAGTACTAAGTTGCCAGTTGTTTGCCCACTTTGCTTTGTATCATCAGTGCAAAGGTCAATACAGTGGAAAAAAAAAAATCAAAGAATATCTTGGTGTTGTTACAAAAAATGTCTTAACATCACAGACCCTGAAAGAGTCTCAAGGTCTGCTGTGATCTACAGACTATGTGTTAGAATCACTGATTTTTGTTGTACAACCATTTTTCAAATCATCCTGCAAAATTTTATCTGTGAGCCTCATGTTCAGTTTACAAACCATCCCAAGAATTAGACAAGCCAAGGTGAGATGGATGTTTGTGGATCTTGAATCTACTCTTTGAGAATTCCTTCCATAGTATTCAGATAAATGCAAAGACATCGCTGGGAAATTTTCAATGCAACTTCGTATTGTAACATATCAGTAACCTTCTATGCATAAAAAAGGGAAGATCCCCTGGAGAAGGGAATGGCTACCCACTCCAGTATTCTTGCCTGGGAAACTCCATGGATAGAGAAGCCTGCCAGACTATAGTTCATGGGGTCACAAAAAGTTGGACACGACACTTTCACATACATAGAAAAAGTGTTCAGTGTTTAATTTTGGCTTCTCTGTATCTATTATATATATCAGCATTTATTGATTTAAGGAAAACTAAGACATAAATACACACATCCTTCTGTTTCATTACATATTTCCATCCCTTTCAATTGAGTTATTCACTTGCTTTCTTTCTCAGAGAATAAAATCGATAAAATTGATGAGGTTTTCCCATGTGGGCAGACTTCTTTGGGGAGTAAATTCCAGCCATCCAAATTGGAACACTTGGAGCTAAAAATGTATGCTGTGGGCTTTCAGAATCTGAAGGTGTGCATTTAAAATGTTTTTAAGTGCTCTCATTAAGAGACATGTTCTTTTTGATTGATTGGCTTTCAAAAAATCTGCAAAGGAATGAATTCAGCAATAGTTGAAAGTTAAAAGCCATAGAAATGGTTTGGTGGAGGAAACCAGAGCTTTCTCTATGATGAGAGCCAGGTGGGCATGTGACATCTTGCCAACCAACTGTGTAGCATTAAACCAGACAAAACAGAGAGATCCTTTATTTCTGATTGCCAACGCAAGGGCCGTATGATTTAGGGAAAGAAATTAAAACAAAAAAAAGACGTTTAGATTGAGATTCACACTTAGAGAATCTTGACCTTGGTTCATATACCAAATCTCCATAAACTGTGATTCCCCTCCATGCATGTGATAAAGAATAATTTTATTAGCAGTCTCTAAAGAGGGCAGGTTATGGAAACTGTTCAACTCTGCTATGTGAGGATCTCAGGAAGGTGGGGGTTCTACCAAGAGAGAGGTAGAGAAAAAGCTAAATTTCTCTTTACAAGGGAGGTGAACCAATTTGGGATTCTCAAGGAGAAGATAACAAGCAGAAGGAGACGGCAAGCATCAAAGCTGAGTAATGAGGGACATGTAGGATACGTAACCCTTTTGTGATACCAAAGAGAAGAGGAGATTTCACCAAATGGACGTGTTTGATGAGATTTCTTTTTTTATTGGAATATCATTGTTTCACAATGTTGGGTTACTTTCTGCTGTACAGTGAAGTGAATGAGACATATGCAGACTTATATCCCCTCCTTCTTGGACCTCCCTCCTATCTCAATTCTATCCCACCGCTCTGGGTCATCCCGGAGCACCGAGCTGAGCTCCGTGCGCTATGCAGCAGCTTCCCACTAGCGATCTATTTCACACATGGCAGCGTATACGTGTCAATGCTGCTCTCTCGGTTCATCCCATCCTCCTCTTCTCCTGCTGTGTCCGTATGTGTGTTCTCTATGTCTGCATCTCTATTCCTGCCTTGGAAACAGGTTCTTCTGAACCACTTTTCCCACTCCAATACTCTTGCCTGGAAAATCCCACGGATGGAGGAGCGTGGTGAGCTGCAGTCCATGAGGTCGCGAAGAGTCGGACATGACTGAGCAATTTCACTTTCACTTTTCACTTTCATACATTGGAGAAGAAAATGGCAACCCACTCCAGTGTTCCTGCCTGGAGAATCCCAGGATGGGGGAGCCTGGTGGGCTGCCGTCTATGGGGTCGCACAGAGTTGGACACGACTGAAGCAACTTAGCAGCAGCTACAGAATCACTTTTTCAGATTCCACATACATATGTTAATGATTCCACATATATATGTTAATATATGATATTTGTTTTTCTCTTCCCAATTTACTTTGTTCCAGGTTCTTTTGAGTATGAAAGCTTCAACAAAATCTACAGTTCTTACTAATGGCTTTGGTGCAAATGGATTCATTACAGGGAACAGGAGTGACTTTTTGAGCTCTGCTTCAAAAGTGTCACACACACAACCGTGACAGCCTAGATCTAAATGTCACATGAAAGGCAACCTATGAGAAGACACCAGTTGAGTTAGGAGCGTGGTAGAGGTTTTTGAATTGGAATCAATAATGTGCATTTGAATACAAGACAGCAGTTTCAGTTCTCATGACTAGAGGCAAAAATTGGGACCAGAAGTACCTCAGTTCTGTACCTTGATGTGGGCAGAGTCAAACAGTTCCATCAGGCTTGAATCTCTGACCCTCCCAGCAGGAAAAAGTGGAAGAGAAAACCCCTTTCTTTCCCTTTTCCCACTGTATAAGTAAGACCCCACGAATAATTATTTCATTTCTTGTGTGTTTATTATCCACCTCGTCCTACTCCAGACTTGTAACAATCCTTGTCTCTCACAGCAATTCTGAGATTAAGGAGTTCGTTGAAGATCTAGAGACCAGAAATTGCTTCTAGCAAATGTTTCTTCTACCAATTCTTGACACATGACAATGTCAGTAAATTCATCCTATTGGGGGAAAACCACAGCATAGCAGAGGTGGTCGGAGGGCCTCTTCAGCTCACCTGGCCCACCAGCCCCCTCCCAACGTGTAAAGCCCTACTTTTTCCCACAGCATCTTCATTCCTACAGAGCCATTTATTCTCTGCCCAAAAGTATGGCATAGTACTCCAAGAACAGTATTATGAAAGAGCTCATAATTTAAAATCTGGATATTTGCATTCAAGTCCTGATTTTTGTAAAGTATTAGGCTGTTTCTAAGAGGCTGAGTCTTTCTGGGTGTTCACCACACTCCGTTTCTTTTTTCTCCAGACAGGCAATTTTACTACAGCCCTCAGCTTACCTTGTTGTTAGACATGGCCATGGCATTCAATTCTGGTCAATGGGATGTGAATTGAAGTGAAGGGTATCGCCTCCAGGACTGGTCCTAGACCTCTCCCTTGCAATGGCTTCGCTCTGGAGCAATCTTAGAAGTCACGTGTTAAACACTTCACTGTCTCTATCAACTCAGATCCCTGAAAGACTGCATGGAACAGTTCCTCCCTTCATCTTTGCCTCATTGCTGGCTAACTTTACTGAAGGAGAAATCAATGACCTTTAGGTGAAGCCACTGAAATTTGGGGACTGTATTGGTTATAGTAATTAGCTTTATCTTAATAAAAGTTAGAGAATGCATTTGTATATTATATACTACCACCACTCTTGATAATAGCTATTAGTACAGCCCACTTGGGCTTCCCAGATGGCTCAGTGGTAAAGAACCCGCCTGCCGATGCAGAAGACGCAGGTGATGTGGGTTCGATCCCTGGGACAGGAAGATCCCTTGGAGGAGGAAACGGCAACCCACTCTTGTATCCTTGCCTGGAAAATCTCATGGGCAGAGGAACCTGGTGGGCTACAGTCCATGGGGTTGCAAAGAGTCAGACACGACTGGGCAGGCATGCACTGCCCATTTACTGTAAGCTGGGCACTGTGATAAGGGCCATTCATTCCCACCCAGGTGGCTGCTTCACAGGGGAAGAGAACAAGGTGAGGTCATGTGGACCACTCCTTTAGTCCAGCGTGGTCAGCGATTCTGGGCCAATTTGCTCACCGTGTGCCCCACCATTTCTGGAACAGTTCCTAGCTCACCACAGCACTGAACGCTGAACAAGAAAACAGAAGAAAGTGTGAGGGGTTGGAGAGTGCGTATGAGGAGCCGAAACGAAAGAAAAGTTCGTGAGCAGTCTCTTGGTACGGTCCTTAGGTTGACAACTTGGTAACAGCATGAAAACAAATTAAGCCAAAGAAATACCTCCCCTGAGATGCTTCATTGCTTTCCCCATCTAGGTATGAATACCATTAAGGCAAATTATTGCCTCTCAAATATTTTTAGCTCGATGCCCATTTCCGTCTGCTTTTGTCTTAGAGGTACATGTTTTCAGCTAAGTAATAGGACATACAAATTAAATGCAATTTCAAATTTAAACCTGTACAAGTGTCACTGACTAAGTCCCCCCTGATAGTCCCAGGAGGCTGCCCATGGCATTGTTGGAAAGTATATTACTGTACTTGGTTCCCATTATTTAGTCCAAGAGATTCTTATTAAAATAAAAGTTGGCAATAAGGTTAATATTTTATATCCTGCACAACCACAGTGAATGTTTGGGCCCTAATAAATAGATTGATTTCTCCTATCTTTGTTCTCATTTAGGTTATTTTTTATTTCATTGTTTTCAAACAGTCATATACATATAAATACCCACCTATGACATTTTAAGATTGAAGGTAGCATGTACCACAAGTGCTTAAAAATTTAAAATGGTTATAAGAAATGTTGGCACACTCAGGAGTCCAGAATTCTGGATGGATGCTGAGCCACCAAGAACCTGGTGCTATGGTCTTATCCTGGATCTAGGTACCAGCCTGGGTCATAAGCTGAGACCCAGTGGATCTTCATCAGTTGACACTGCTTCTTGAGACTACTTTCTCTTGTCTTGCTTGTCTTCCCATCTTGGCCGCTTGGTGTTGGACAGCCTCTGGTCCTTGTTGCCTCCCGTTTCACTCAGCACAACCAAGACTGACCTGACTTGGTTACTAGACCATGAGCTCCTTCACGGGAGGGACAGTGCTGACTTGAGTTTACTTTCCAACAGTCCTGCAGTGGGTGCAGAGTAGGCGCTCAGTACATAATGCATTGTCGACCTTGGCTTGGGTTTGACACTGTTAACTTTGACACTGGGTTTAGACACTCTCTGGCTGACCAAGGACCTTGGGTTTTGCAATCAACTGATTCTTACAGCTTCCCTTTTGTCTCCCATCACACAATTACACAGCCCTTGGGCACACTTGCTGGCACAATCTGTGCTTACTATTGGATATCTACTTCTGTTCCTCTGCTAAGTACACTTCATTTAAATTTTTATTCAAATAAGCATTGCAAGAAGACGCTGGCCCTGGAAAAAGTGAATATTTGAGTGATGCACTCACAAAATGTATTATTTCTTTAGATAAATCACTTAACATCCTACTATTTTCTCTTCTGGAAAATGAAGGGATTGAATTAAGTAACAGAACTTGTCCCTTTTGTTTCTTGATCCTCTTTTTTTAAAGATTTTTCTGATGTAAATAATTTTTTAAGTCTTTATTGAATTTGTTACAATATTGTTTCTGCTGTTTATGTTCTGTTTTGGGGGGCTCAAGACATAGAGGATCTTAGCTCCCTGACCAGGGATGGAAACTCTACCCCCTGCATTGGAAGCAAAGTCTTAACCGCTGGACCACCAGGGAAGTCCCTTGATTCTCTATGTCTGATTCTATAAGGACCAGGGGCTGGATACTATTAATATTAAAGCAAACAAAATGTATGGACTTCCTGACCACTGTGGTTGTATATCTAACACTACAGTACCATATTTGGATGGAGATCTTTAAGATTACAAAATTACTTCCTTGCAAAGGACCTGTTTTCCAGATGAAGGAGGCATGTGGCAGTCTTGGAAAGCAAAGCACTCACTCACTAACCACTGAGGAGGCTTAGAAAATGTTTACAAGGATATTGGAAAACCACAGGGTTCTGGATTTACCAGAGAGTATGGCAGAAGCAGAATGAGAAAAATGAAACAAAACAGCAACCCATTCATTCATTCATTCAAAACTGCTTGTTGGAAATCTGCTGTATGCTCTGGATGCTTCTGTCATCAAGCTCGGCTCAGAATCTCTAGAAAATAAAGCAGAAAAATTAACTGAAAAGCTACCACCAGCTATTTTAGGATGTTTGTATGAGGGAGGAGGTGGAGTGTTAAATATATTTTTTCTCGCCATGCATACAACTATTTTACACTTTCAAAGATGGCGGGCACACATATAGGCATTTTGCTCTTCTTTTTCTACATTAATAACAGAAGCTTTGTCGTGTTCTGGCAGAACTTTCACCATTTTCATTTCACTGCACTGAATTTAATTATTCTCTCTGCAATTGGTTGTTTGGATATACCTTATTTCCCTTGTTTTATTGCAAATCATTCTTCCATGAAAATCTCTGTGAATGTAACTTTTTTAAAGTTTATTTCTTTTGAATGAGCAGTCCTAAATATTAAAGTATTGGAGTCATTTTTTTCTATTGAAATGTGTATCGATTCTAGGAAATCTTGGTTAACACTTCTCCTTACAAGACAAAAATAATCACCTAAGATTTTGCAGCTTTTTTCTTTCTTTTATATATTCTTATTAGGTTCCCAGGAATTTGTCAAGGATTGGGTGATGCTGCCCTGCCAGCTAGCATGACATCTTCTGCTCTGTGGTTGTAATTCCTTATTTAAATGGACTCAATGTGCACTTCCAGTTGCTTTATTCAAGTTTCCCTTTTCCTGATTATATTGTTTGATTTCTTTGATTCCTATATATTCCAATATATTGTTTTGCCTCAATGAGTTTTATCATTGAGTTTCTCAAAGGCACTCTCTAATCCTGTCTTCCCTCACGTTTTCCATGTTTGAGAATGTTTTATACATTTAGTACTATGCATATGCCTAAGCTGATAGTAACTAGATGCATTGTTATGGGATTCTAGTTAATAAGTCATGTCAATGAGAGATAATGAAGAAGATGGGGATCAGGTAACAGCATCATGATTAAGAGCTGAGACTTTGAGCTATGTATATATTTAGGGCCGTGAAGCTGTGGGATCTTAATGTATATATATATATAAGCTCTGTCCTTTTGCCCAGAGGTTCATTATTCTGAGAAGATAAAATATGACCATTTATAAGTTTGAGTATGGGAGTATGAGAGTCCTAGTAACAGTCAGCTTTTTGTGTTTTAAGTTTTTGATTCTGTGCCTTTTTACTCTGGTGATGAAAAATGGAAAATTAACACTGACATGGCCCCAGCACTGACATTACTCACGTCTCTCTCTGCACGGTGGTGCTTAAGGTTGGAACTTGGAAGGACAAAAGTTTAGAGCCAAGGTTTTCACGCAAAACAAAAGCAAACAGGAACCCCAAATATAAACACTTCCTGCAGAGTGTTTTCGCACCAATCCTTGCACAAAAGACTGCGCACAAACCCCTCAAGCTTTGGGGGACACTTGGAAGTCATGGTAACAAGCTTCGCAAAGCTCTCAAATGCTGCCTTCTGGAATACGTGTGAAATGGTTCATTTCCATAATGGGGCAGGTAGAATTCTATTGATTTAGATTTTAATGAAGCATGACATTTTGTGAACTCACTGACCTTTGTGAACTCACTGACCTTTGTGAAAAGGAACCCAGTGAAGCTAGCACCACCCCAGGGAGTATATAGCTATCAGCACGTGAGCTGGGCAAGAGAGCAGGGAGTATGTCCCCTCAGGAGAGGCAGGAAAAGAGCTGGGTTTCTGGGGTTTCAAAGTGGTATGCTTGAGTCCAGTCCTAAAGAATATCATAGAAAAGAGACTCAAAGAAAGTACATCACCTAGAAACCCTAAGTGACCTTCTTAACCTTGAAATCAGGTTCTCTGTCCTGAGATGAGTTGAAAGTCTGCGGGATGAGAGTCTGTGGGCTGAATGGGGTTGTCGGTGTCATGTGGGTTTGTCCTCTCCATCAGAGGGGGCTAAGGATTAGGAGGCGAACACCCAGAACACAGAGATTATTTGACTGAGTTCTAAGTTCTCAGAAGAACAAGTTCCATACCTCCAAGAAGAGCGCCAGCGTGGAAGCTATGCAGACAGGGAAGTGCTGGTGGGAAAGACTGACATCGTTTCCAAGAAATCATGGAACATCATTTCTAAACCTGATCTGTGCAGCTGGCTGGGCCTTTAGCAGTATCATTGAGGTCCAGCTCCAAATACAAAGCTCTGTCCACATCCCAAGTCACTTCGTATGTTTGACGGATGTCCTATGAGAGATTCTTTGCCACTTGTGCCCTGAGAAATGACAATGCTCAAAGATGTTATCTGGTATTAATATCTGTGGTCATGGAACTTTGTGGAGGGCCCAGTATACAATGGCAACCCACTCCAGTGTTCTTGCCTGGAGAAGCCCATGGACAGAGGAGCCTGATGGGCTACAGTCCATGTGGTCGCAAAGAATCAGACACAGCTGAGTGGCTGAGCAAACAATATACAATAAGTAGTTAAGTAAATATTTCACCCACCAATGAGTGCATAAATAATTTAAATAATATGAGCATTAGTTGGGAAATTCTTTGTTCATTTCAGGCATATATTTTTAATTTGCAGAGAGGCTGCAAATGGAAAAATTGTCTAGAAAAACCTTCAGTTCTGAGCTAGTAACCCCTCACTCTTGTCCATGAATGGAATCCAGCTCTCATCTCCCAATAGGAAAGCAGATGGAATAAAATTAGCATATTTAAAAACCTGCGTCGCCATGGGGGTGTCTGTCTATATAAGGATACCTCTCATCATCTCCTGAGTTCGGAGCCACTCTCTTTGCTGCCTGTTTTGTCTCCTTTGGTTACTGCCCTTGAAACTAAGGCACAATCAAGGTGCTTGATAAAGCCAAATGCTTCACTGATCTAAGCAAAAGGCAGTTGGGAGACCACGTCTGGTTGGCACGGGGAGGGGGAGGGATCCATGGAGAGACATGTCATATCATTCTTTCCACTTTTTCTTTTTTAAAAACAGAATTCTTGGCTGGGGGAGCTGTGTGTGGGTGAAGGGGACTATTTTTTTTCCTGGAGATGATTTTTCTTTATTTTTTTTTCCCAAGGACCAGGGTCAGGAAGAATCCACCCCAAGGGTAGTTGGAGGGAAGAAAAATAACAAGGCACATGAGTGTCTGGGGACCACAGCATTGCTCACATCCTCTATAATCATCAGCGCATGGCTTGGCTGTCTTGGTAATTTACATAATACCATCCTGACACCTTCACTTCAGTTATCCATCACTACCACAGTGGAGTTTTCCTTCCTGGCTCACGCTTGCTTGCTTTCTGTCTCTCCCTTGGTCTCTCTCTCCCATCTCTCTTTTTTTTTCTTCTTTTTCTTCTTCTTCTCCCTCTCTTCTTGCCTTTTTGCATGTTTACACCTCTCTTTCTCCCTCTCTCCATGTGTATTGGTGTTTATTGGGTCAAGCAAAAAAGAAAGGGGAAAAAAGATAGATTTCACACAATTTCTGTCTTTTTTGTTCAACTCACAGACATTCAATAAGTGATGAAGCACCCAGTCAATGAAGATGGGAACTATGCAGAAGAGAGCTCCCTTTTTCAATAATAAATAGTATCATTGGGGTGGAGGGAAAGGAGTTATTTTAATAAATTTAAACATGAACACTGTAGGGGAAATGAGGTCATCAGTTTATACATTGTTTTGAACATAAATCAGTTTACACTTTGCACTGAACATAAATTTGCAAATAGAGAAAAATTGGACACTGAGTATTCAATTCATCTTTCAGTATAACCCAAAGAGTCCATAAATAAATGAATCCAAGACTCATACACACCTAGCGGTATGATCAAGGTACTGGGTTGATGATTTTCCTGAAAATGTTTCAGCAGGTTGTATCTATAGGTTGAGCCAAAAGAAAGTGGAAAAATAATTGGAGAGATCAATTGTATCCCCCCCCCCCATACTATATTTTAAGAAAAATAAATGGATGGAAAATTACATAAAAATATGTAACAAACTGTTGCACAGAACACATATTTTGTGATCTCAGTAGTATACAGAGAAAAGTATTATGAAGTGTTTGACAAAGAATGAATCCCAAGGTCACTAGGGATGGAATGGCTGTTTATATGTATCTGGGTTTTAAAGAGGAAAATTAGTTAATTGAATTGGCTTTAATGGTTTTTCATAAACTTTGTTTTCTCTTTTTTAAAATACCTATTCTACCCCCACCTCTCTCCCTTATTATTCTTCATATCTTTTGTTTTATTCTAGAATAGACAGTGTAAATAAATGGAACTCATAGAAAAACAGTATCAGCTCTCAACCCCTGTTCCTTGAAAGGCAAGCCTGATGTTGAAGCCCTGCCTGTAAGAATTTTTACATAGAAATACTAATGCTTAGATCCCCACCAAGGCACCTGGAATCAGAGTTTTCAAATTCAGAGCAGCCACTATAATTCCTACATTTCTAATAACAAGTTCTTTATATGTTCCTTTCAGTTTGCCAATTAAATGTCCCCCAAGTTCTTCTGGAGTTGTGTAGACTCTTTTCTCTTCATTTGATGCCCTTAAAGCAGTCTCTGATAGCTTTTTTAATATAAAAAGCTAAATCATTAACGTAGGCCTTGCGCTTATTCACAGGGACTTGTGGCTACCCATACCAGAAATTCTGCTAAGAATTTCGTTATCTTGCATGTCTTCACAATTCTGCATGGTAAGAACTGTCATTCTGTCTGTTATACAGATGAGTACATTAAGACTGGGGGCAGTAACTTGCTCAAGGTCACACAGTCGGGAAGATGCAAGGCAAGGTTTGTAAGCAGAAAACAGAAAGACTGGGCACAGAGTAGGCATCAACAAATGATGCCTGGCTGAGGTCATCTACACTCTTCTAGTCTTGAGAATTTTGCTGTGAGAAACTATTGGTAACAAAATAAAAATTGAAGACTGGAAGCATCAAGGAGTAAATTTGCCTGTGGTCAGCGGACGGACTAGCCTGGGAGCTCCTTGGGGTCAGGGTTGAATTTATTTCCTTTGTCTTTTCAGTTCTTGAAACTGGGTTTGGACTGCCTTACTGGAACTCAGCAGATACTCACTAAAGTGAATCTTATCTTAAAAACAAAGAATCCTACTAAAGTCTGGACTGTGCTGGGAAGGATAGAGACAGGTGGGTTTCCTGCAGGGTCATGGCCCCAGCCCACTAGCTCTGTTGACCTGCACTTGGCTCTAGCGTATCTGTGCACAAACCCTACTTGCTCCTTCTTGTTGCCTTTTGTTATAATGATGGTAAAGAATCCACCCAGTTTGGGTTTTTTTTTTTGCTATTTTATTTATTTTTTAAATTGAAGGATAATTGCTTTACAGAATTTTGTGGTTTTCTGTTAAACATCAACAAGAATCAGCCATAGGTACACCCATGCCCCGTCTCTCCTGAAACTTCCTCCCATCTTCCTTCCCATCCCACCCTTCTAGATTGGCACAGAGCCCCTGTTTGAGTTCCCTGAGTCATAAAGAATCACCCAGTTCTTTATCTCATTAGCCAACTTGGCCATTTCTAATGAGAGGGAGACCGGGTACTGTGGCAAAAAAATCGTAACCACTTGTTGTATTGAACTTGGATGGAAATGCGTCTGTCTCCATCACTGGTCAGGATAATGCTACAAACAGAGGTTTACCATCTCCCTCCTGAGCAGAGTTCTTGCACAGAGGAGTAAGTCAGGCTTCAGAACAGTACCAGCCAGGGAGAAGGGCAGGCCTGTCTGTCCTTCCTCTGCTTGAAGCCCAGGATCTGGAAGGACACGTGGCCCTGGGAAGAACACAGTTAGTGCTTTTGCAAAATTAGTGGATAAGTGAGCAGAGGCATGGAATGCGTTAACATTTCCAAATGCGACCCCACCAGCAGAATTCCGACTGGATAGGTCTCTCAAGTACCGAAGAATTGATGGTTTCAAATTGTGGTGCTGGAGAAGACTCTTGAGAGTCGCTTGGACAGCAAGGAGATCAAACCAGTCAATCCGAAAGGAAATCAACTCTAAAAGTTTATTGGAAGGACTGATGCTGAAACTGGAGCTCCAATACTTTGGCCACCTGATGTGAAAAACTGACTCATTGGAAAAGACCCTGAGGTTGTGATAGACTGAGGGCAGGAGGAAAAGGGGGCGACAGAGGATGAGATGGTGGGATGGAATCATCGACTCAATGGACATGAGTTTGAGCAAAATCCAGGAGATAGTGAAGGACAGGGAAGACTGATGTGCTTCATCCCATGGAGTCACAAAGGGTCGGACACAACTTAAGAACTGAACAACAACAGGCCCCTCTAGAGAAAACTGGCTCCAAAGAACGATGGCATCTATACTCATAATCCCTGTCTTCTCAATGGGTAGGGCTTTATATTTCTGCCTACACACCCAGATGACAGACACTTCAAATAAAGCAGAATTTATAATGCAAGAAGAAGAAAACATGTGCTAGAAAGTCTGGAAGAACCACAGCTCACCTAAAGGGAAGTTTTCACCAGAAGCACTGTGTACTAACTCCATAGAAAATCCTGACACTTCATCATTTCTCCAGAAGCTTCCATCACACCAATATCAAGTTATGTCCTCCTGTTCTAAGCTTTCACAGCATCCCATGTTATTTTTCCGCATCGCTGTCCACTTGAATTGCTTTTCGTGTATCTTTTCATTTATTCATTCAACAAACACTTCTTGGATATTACCAGGGTTTCAAGGGTCTGTTCTAGATATCGGGCCAGATGTGATGCTAGAGTCTGATTATTACTTGTTGCCCTGAGTAAAATGTGAGGCCAATGGGATCAGGGATCATAAATATGCTTTGTCTTTATTGCATCCCCACTAGCACCTGCTACATGGTGTGTCTTTGATGGATATTTTTGTGAAGAAGCTCATGAAGGAATGATCCAGTGTTGGACACTGTGGATGCAACAGTGAGTCAGAAATGGCCCTTACCTTGCCCTAGAGGGGCTCACACTCTATGAAGTAGCCTATATCCTTAAGTCATAGTACGTCAGACTGCAGCAAGGCACCTTGTGTCAATGTAGAGACAGCCATCAACATGTAGCTGCTGTGGCAGGCGCTTCCCCCCAGCTAACGAGTCACTGGGAGTCAGAGATCATGTCAAACCCATCTCTGAACTCCCTGCAGCACCTTCCAGGACAGGGCCTCTGTGGGCACCTGGGAAGTGCACGTGAATAGGATATTTGCATGGAGCCTTCCAGTCTACTCAAAGTCAGAGCCCCCAGGGTTGAATGTAACCATGTTGACTGAGGACAGCAGCAAGATAAAAGTGAAGTTGCCATGAACTGAGCCCTTAACCTGTATCAGGAGCAAGCCAAACACTGTTCAGCACTACCATTTAGCCCTGACTGCATTCTCATGTTGCCATTCTGTAGGATCAGACACTTACCCTGGCTAAGACACATTTGCCAAGGTTAAACAGTTGGGAATAGCAGACCCAGCATCCAGATCCAAGTTTCTCTACTACTAGAGATCGTGATCAGAGCCATTCAAAGATGTGGGTCCTCCACACACAGGCTGATGGGTCACTGCAGCAGGGGTGAACTCCTGCTGTCCAGTCATCTTCCTGATCAGGTCAAATCCAAGTAGTGGCATTTGTAAGAGTTTCAAAATCTGTACCCTGTCTTTGGCATTACATGCTATCTGGGTAGCACTTTTGAAGTGTCTATCTTCACAACTATTTGACATTGGCTATAAAGTTCCCTGATGGAATGTTCATGATGTAATTGTGCACACAATATTTTTCCCCCTAATAAGTCTATAAAGCTAGGCAGAATCCACTTGGAATTTACATGCAGGAAAGAAATCTTATCAAACAACTAATATTGTGCTTCTGTCAATGAGAGTTGTATTGGATTCTATTAGCACTTGATTAAACTACATTGATGGAAATCCTAACCCCTAACCCAAGACCCTGGAACACACACACTGAAAAGAAAAAAAGACAGAAAGAAGGAGGGAAAATCAGAAGTCATTTGAGCATTTATGGCAGGTGCCTTCTCTTTCCACAACGTTAGGTTTGGGTATCGCTTTTCAAACCTACAAATTAAAAATGAACAAACAAACAAAAAACCAACCTGGAGGCTTCTAGCTTTTCACAGTAGCTTTATTTTTATTTATTTTTTTGGTTGTGAAGTTACTTTGTTAAGATTGGAGTTTATGCTATAAATTGAATTAAGGCCCAAATATATACAGTTCATTTTGTCTTTTAGCACTGTCTCCCTCTTACTTTCTCTTGTGATAAAGAAAACCATTAGCTCCTGTCAGAATCACAGGGAAGGAGATCATTTTTATTGAAATAAGAAGGAAATGATAGTGTCAGGCACTGAGTCCGAGAGATAAAATATTACATCTAATAAACACGCTACATATGGGATTCGACAAGGGGTCCTTGAATTACAGAACAACAGAAGCTTCAGAAAAACAATAACATTAATATTGAAAAATAATGACTAACACTTCCATCTTGGAGAAAACCTGCATTTTAATCAACAGGAGGGAAATTCAGGAAGCTCTGAGAAAGCAACTTAACAATACCCAGAGTATGGAAACATGAGCAAAAATGAGCCAATAAAATGGCAAGCATGGATGTCCAAGGCAATCAAGGATTCAGAAAAAAATCAAGAGACTTAAAGAGGTAGATGGTATTCAAAATACTGCAGAGAAACTCGCTGAGGTACAGATGGGAGAGTCTAAGTTAGTAAGTAGTTTCCCTGGTGGCTCAGACAGCAAAGAATTTTCTGGCAATGCAGGAGACCCTGGTTCGATCCCTGGGTTGAGAAGATGCCCCTGGAGAAGGGAATGGTAACCTACTGCAGTGTTCTTGCCTGGAGAATCCCATGGACAGAGAAGCCTGGCAGGTTACAGTCCATGGGGTTGCAAATAGTCGGAAACAATCAACTGTCTGGTGTACTAATGAGAAGAATTCCAGATCTGTGCTCAGTGGCATAGAGGCCATGACTCATGAGTGACATCTGTTTAGAGATGGATGGGGTGGAGGGTGAAGGGGAAGAGATTGCTGGCATATTGCCCTGCATTTGCCATCATTAATTCTGATCAACAGTTCTCAGAATCCCCCCAGGACACAGTTGGCAATGTCTGGAGACTCCTACCTGTGAGGGTCTGTGGATGCCACTGGTGTCCAGTGGCTGGAGACCAGGGATGCTGCTCAACATCCTGCCATGTCCAGGGAAACCCTCACAACAAATAATGATATGAACAATAATAATTATTTGTATTATTATTATTTGCTCCAAAGGTCAATAGTGCCATATCAATAGGTAAAAATCACTCTTCCCATTTCCCAATCAAAAGAATCCCATCTACTTATAACTAAGCCCACATCCAATGCTCTTATGGACACAGTTTCTCCCAAAACCTCTTACCCTTCATACCCAGCTTGCAGGATAGGATGGCATGATTCACTCAAGACCATATTTGTTCCCTCCAGGACCTGGCTCTTCACTTGACTTGTCAGCATTCTTAAAACAGAAATTGAGTATTATTAGACACAATATCAAAAATGACAAGATTCAATGGACAGTCAGGATAAGCTACTGTTTACTGAGAGCCTATGTGTGAGAAACAGGAGTCAACACTGGACAGACCTGCCGTGAGAGATCATCACCTCCAAATTACAAATGGGGACATTTACAGAAGGGAGTCAAGCTTGCAAGCCAGACAGCTGGGATCGGTGCAATTCTGGCTGACCCCGAAGCTTGATCTGTTTTGGCTTAGCTCGGAGTTTCTCAACCTTGGGATTAGCCACACTTGTTGGGGGTAGTGCAGCGGGGAGTCCTGTGCATTGTAGGATGCTTCTTAGTCTCTACCCACAAAATGTCAGAAGCATCCTCCTGCCCCGTCATGACATCCAAAACTCTCTCTAACCAAAGATGTCTTTTGACATCACCAAATATCTCCTAGAAGTCATGCTCACCCTCAGTTGAAAACCATTTGCCTAGAGAAAATGTGTTTAGGGTTTTAGCTTGAAACACTACAGATGCCACAGAAGGGTAGTAAACGGTTCACTGCTGCTGCTGCTGCTGCTGCTGCTAAGTCGCTTCAGTCGTGTCCGACTCTGTGTGACCCCATAGACGGCAGCCCACCAGGCCCCTCTGTCCCTGGGATTCTCCAGGCAAGAATACTGGAGTGGGTTGCCATTTCCTTCTCCAATGCATGAAAGTGAAAATGAAGTCACTCAGTCACTATAAAGTTGGGGGGGAAAAAAAAACACAAATTGGCTCAGTGGCAAAGAATCTGCCTGCCAACGCAGGATACGTGGGTTTGACCCCTGGGTCAGGAAGATTCCCTACAGTAGGAAATGGCAACCTACTCTGGTATTTTTGCCTGGGAAATCTCACAGACAGAGAAGCCTGGTGGGTTACAGTTCATGGGGTTGCAAAAGAGTTAGACATGACTTCATGACAAGCAGTAACAAAAACAAGAATAGAGTTAAAAGGAAAAGAAGACAAGCTCCATTTGGGTCTTCCTCTTGCTCTGACATTTGAAATTCATTTACTTTGCTGGTGATTGCATGAATTTGAGACTTTTTTGGCTATTGATTATTTGTTTTCAAGGAAATTTATTGGGAAAAATCCCATAAGTAACAAACTCAGGCCTTTGTCCCAACACGGCCTGAGTTGTAATTTCCTGCTTTGTCTTTTGGGCATAATTGCTTGGTGCATTTAAGTACAGTAACTATAGGAAAACTTCATCATTTACTGAGCAGCTACTATGTGACTAGTTCTGTGCTTCCCATTTGATTTGTCTGTGACCCTGCTGTGCAGAAATCCTCATTCATGTTTTACAGGGAGTGAAGCGGGGCCAAAGGCTAAGGAGTCCTCTCCTGGATACACAGCCTGTGCGAGGGAGGAGGTTTGAACCCAAACCCAGGTCAGTGTATCCACCTCATTCTCTTTCCATGTAGAACTCTGCGACCCCATGGACTGTTAACCGCCAGGCTTCTCTGTTCATGGGATTTCCCAGGGAAGAATACTGGAGTGGGCTGCCATTTCCTGCTCCAGGAGCTCTTCCTACCCAGAGATCGAATCTGCATCTCTTGCACCTCCTGCGTTGGCAGACAGATTCTTTACCACTGAACCACCTGAGAAGTCCCTATGCCCGTGGTATGTATCCATATTTTTTTTGCCTCTTTCTCTCTAATTATAAAATTGTTAAAATTTTGATCATTGTTGAGAACAAGCAATGAATAAATGAGTTTCTATGCTTTACCCCCTACTTTTGTGTCTGCTTGAAGATTTCCATAATACAAAATTTTTTTAAAAAAGCCTCTTTCCTACCTCCCCACATAAAATAGAATCACTCATCTCATATTATATGTGACTCTAGGGGCCTAAGTACTGATTTCCAGTTACCTGTATTCATTTCTAATCCAAACTCACAAGTTGTCTTTTCTGAAAAGTCTGGAGTTTTGCAGAAGGGCTAAGGGTTTAGATGCCTCAATGAGCTATAAACCTCCTGAAAGTGCTTGTTGGAGACTTATCTTCCACCGTGGCCTTGCTGACCTCTGTTCCTAGCCTCCCCAAGCAGCCTGGACCTAGCCTGGGTGACCCGATGCTCATCACCAGGTGCTCGGTCCTCCTTACACTCAGTGGCTGGGTTGTCCACTGAGCTGGAGGGCAGATAACAGGCACTTGCAGCAGCATGGATGGACCGAGAGATGGTCGCACTAAGTGAAGTCAGCAGACAGAGGAGGACAAATGTCATATTACCACTCATTTGTGGAATCTAAAAAAAAAGAAGATAAAAAAGAACTGATATAGAAAACTGAAATAGGCCCACAGACATAGAAAACAAACTTACCAATGGGGAAAGAATGGGGGAGAGATGAATTAATAGTTTGGGATTAACATATACACACTACTGTACATAAAATGGATAAACAACAAGATCCTACTGTATAGCACTACTCAGTATTTTATAATAACCTGTTAGGAGAAAACATCTGAAAAAGAATATATGTGTGTGTGTGTGTGTGTGTATAATTGAATCACTTTGCTATGTATCTGAAACTAACACAGCATTTTAAATCAACTGTGTGAGTGTATGCTGTCACTCAGAGTTGTATCTGACTTTACAACCCCAGGGATTACAGTTCACCAGGCTCTTCTGTCCATGGAATTCCTCAGGCAAGAAGAATAGTGGAGTGGGTTGCTATTTCCTCCTCCAAAGCGTCTTCCCTATCCAGGGATTGAATACGCATCTCCTACATTGGCAGAAGGATTCGTTACCACTGAGCCACCTGGGAAGCCCCACAATCAACTGTACTTCAACTTACAAAACAGAAAAATAAAATACAAATAGAAAACCAAAGACAAATGTATAGGAACAACAATAGCGAAACAAAGAAACAAAGAAAAGCAAAGACATCATACTGCAAGGAGAGAGTTCAAAGGAGACTGGCAGACAGGATGCCTTTATTTTTCTCATTGGTTCATTATTTAAGCTCTGAGAAAGGGGAAATGGAGTGGGGGAGGGGAGACAGGAGAGTGTCTCTGTCCTAAAAGCAGTCTAGAGGCACTCCCCACCCAGGGAAAAGGCAAGGGAACAAGACCTGTGACCTCCTTGGATGAAAAAACATAAGGAATTTCTAGTTTTTCTCCATTAAAATGAAAGCAAAGGGTATCAGATCGACCTCTTAGATCCAGTTTTACCATAAACTCCATAATCACAGCCCTCATCACCACCAGTGAGTTAAACAGACATTTTGGGATGTCTTTCTAACCTGTTTGGAAGAGGAGGAAGCATTGATTGAAGCTGCTTTGAGAAGATGGAGCCTGGTCCCTCACTTTTTTTCTCTTTCCACCCAGTCTCTCCTTGTGAGGACCCACATATGTGAAGAGTCACCACCTCTAGGTTGTCCTGACCCATGATTTCATTGAGAAGAAGCAAGAATCTAAATGTGACCTCTCCATCAGTGGAGCTGAGGTACTTTGGGGTAGGACATTATCTTAGTTCATTCAGACTGCTCTACCAAAGTACCACTGGCTGGGTGGCTTATAAACAACAGAAGTTCTGGTGGCTAGAAATCTGATCAGGATGCCAGCAGGACTGGGTTTTAGTGAGAGCCCTCTTCCTGGTTGCAGACTGCCTATTTCTCCTTGACTCCTTAGATGGTGAAAAGAGTGATGTTTCTGTGAATCCTTCACAAGGCCTCTAATCCCATCTATGAGAGCTTAACCCTTAATGCCTGAATCACCCTTCAAAGACCATGCCTCCTAATACTACCACAGTGGGGTTTAGAATTGCAATGGAAGAATTTTGGGGGACACAATCATTCAGTCCACTGCGGGCATATTCTGGGTGAACTCTCCAAATCATTTTGTTTTTCATGTAATATTTCAAAAAACATCTCTTGCTTCTACTGTGAAATATCTGATACTGTACTGTGCACTGCAGGAACAGGAAAAAATACTGCTACTACAGCAAGTGCCACTAATGACAATAATAATAATGAATAAAAGCTTTGCTCTAATTACCTACAGAGGAGGGGGCAGATGGGGGGTCTGCTGGAAGCATGAAAAAGCTATCAACGTATTATTGTCACAGGTCAAAGGTAGGACTGTGAGAAGAAGACCAAAGGCTATTTTGCAGAGGGAAGTTAGATGTAGGGTGTTAGGTGAGTACGAGTTCAGTGGAGAGGTGGGGACTGGGGGAAAGAACATTCTTGTGGAGGGACTGACAGATGGGGCAAGGAGAGGCAGAGCTATAGGAAGCCACGGAAAGGATAAAGCTGGAAAAGAGGGCTGTCCTGGGCGTGGCTTTGTTTTTAACAATTTTACGGAGATTTAATTGACATGCTGTTAAGCTGTACAGTGTTTAAGTGAACCATGGGATGAGGTTTGACATCCTCGATGAACTATGCCCACAATCAAGTTAATGGATGTAACCATTATCCCCAAAGTTTCCTCCGTGTGCTTTTTAATCTCTGCCTCTGGCCTCTCCCTTGGCTCCACCCTCAGGCAGCTGCCGATGCACTGTACTTTCGGCCACTTTCCTGATTTGTGACTGTTCTCTTTCACTCAGCATACTTCTGAGATTGATTCATCCCCATCATTGAATGGGGAATCGCATTACTTTGTATGTCTGAGTTGGATTCCATTCTATGGATATGCCACAATGGGTTTACTCATTCACCCACTAATGGATCTCAGAGTTGTTTCCGGGTCTTAGCTATGACAAATGAAACTGCTCTAAACATTCTGTTTTTGTATGGACATATCCTTTCCTTTCTCTTGGGTAACATATGTCTAGGTCATGTGATAGATATGTAGTTAACAGTTTTTAAGATTTATATTTTAGAAACATTTATTATGATGATATTGGGATATTCTTTTTTTTCCTGGCCATGTGGCATGTGGGAGCCTAGTTCCCCTACCAGGGATCGGACCCCAGCGACTCTGTAACACCTGTGAAGTCCCTGTGCGTGCTTGTGTGCGCAGGTGCTCAGTGGTGTCTGACTCTTTGTTACCTCCTAGACTATAATCCACCAGGGCCCTCTATCCATGGTATTTTCCAGGCAAGAATGCTGAAGTGGGTTGGCATTTCCTTCTCCAAGGGGTCTTCTCAACCCAGGGGTCTAACATGAATCTCTTGCATTTCCTGCATTGGCAGGCAGGCTGTTTACCACTAGCATCACCTAGGAAGCCCAACCACGTGAGTGAGCTTTAATTGAGTCCTCCTCCAGCTTGATGCAATGGCACCCCACTCCAGTACTCTTGCCTGGAAAATCCCATGGACAGAGGAGCCTGGTGGGCTGCAGTCCATGGGGTTGCTAGCAGTCGGACACAACTGCGTGACTTCACTTTCACTTTTCACTTTCATGCATTGGAGAAGGAAATGGCAACCCACTCCAGTGTTCTTGCCTGGAGAATCCCAGGGACGGGGGAGCCTGGTGGGCTGCTGTCTATGGGGTCGCACAGAGTCAGACACGAGTGAAGCAACTTAGCAGCCAGCTTGATGCCTATGACTTGGCCAACAGCTCAGATGCAGCCTTATAGAGCCCCTCTCCTAACAGTTCAGCTAGGAGAAACACTAACTGAAACCACCCACCCTAACCAGGCAAGATAGTAGCCACTCACATGAGTTATCTTGACAACAAGAGGTCCTGGTAAGGAACTCAGAGCTAACAAGCTACTACAAGCCAGAAGAACTCAGGAAAAGTGAAAAAGAGAGAGGAGACATGAGTCCATATGTACTACCAACCTCCCAGAATCCTCCTCGCTGGAGTCCATCTTGGCTGAGTGATGTGTGCACCCCCAGGAAGGATGCTGAGTCAGAATGATGGGCTAGAAACAACCTGGAAACTAATCTCATCACCATGAAGCCTGAGACTGCGAGCCGCACAGCAGAGCAGTCCTCCTGATGCCTTCCCCTACTGCTCTCGGCCCAGAGGTCCCTTCGCAATTAAGTCTCTTGTTTTGTCAGCACGTACGTTTCCTTGGACAATTCTCTTCTGAGTGTTAGACAAGAGCCCACTCTCAGATCCTTGAAGGGGGTCCCCCTTCCTGCCACAGAACATCCAATTAAGTGTGCGTGATTCCTGACCCTCAGAAATTATGCATGCGTGCATGCTTTGTTGCTTCAGTCATGTCCGACTCTTTGCGACCCCATGGACTGCAGCCCACCAGCTTCCTCTGTCCATGGGATTCTCCGGGCAAGAATACTAGAGTGGGTTGCCATGCCCTCCTCCAGGGGATCTTCCCCACGTGGGGATCAAACTCTCTTCTGCCTGCATCTCCTGCATTGCAGGAGGATTCTTTGCCCGCTGAGTTACCTGGGAAGCGCCATGAGATAATAAACGTTGTTTCAAACTAAGTTTTGGATCAATTGCTATTGTGACTGTGAAGAGCAAATGCAGAATCATTCCCTTTTGGGTACATATATTAGACTGATTGAAGTCATTCTACAGCTCATTAACACTTGCTTCAATATTTTTTCCCCACCATTTTTCTCTGTGTTTCATTTTAGAAGCTGTCTATTGCTTTGGCTTCAAATTTAGTCATATTATCTTCTGAAATAACTAATCTTTTATTAATCCTATTCAGTACATTTTCTGAGTTAGACACTGTAGTTTCATATCATATTTTTTTAAAAGTTAAACCCTTTGTTTGAGGTATAGTTGACATATTAAAAATTATGTGTATATATATATATATATACACACATGATTATTGCCATCCCAACCGGAGTAAAAGTCTTTAGTTGATTAGCAACACTTCACGGAGGCAATATCAAATGACCTCCCTCTATAATATGAGCCCTGGGCATACCTATGCCCATGGGGAATACCTATGCATCCATATCCTTAACAACTATGACCACAATCTATGCTGTATCTATATCAATTACCTTTAAAATTTTCCTTTTGCTTTAATTATTATTATTATTATTATTTTAAATTTGTAATAGAAGCACTTAATATAAGATCTATCTTCTTAGCAATATTTTAAGTACACCATATAGTACTGTTAACTATGGAACCATGCTGTCCAGAACATCTCTAAGGATTATTCATTTTGCACAATTGAAGCTTTGTTTCCTAAATTGAAGGGTAGATAGACATTGTAATTTTCACCTCTAGAAGTTTGATCAGGTCTTCTTCTTCTATCATATCTTCTGTGTCTCTACTGACCTTTTTGAATAGAAGGAAAGTAGTTTTAATAGCTGTTTTAATGTCCTCATCTACTAATTCTGTTATGCATATAATTTTTGTGGTGAGTTTTGATGGATTAGTTTTTCTCATTATCACTTATATTTTCCTGCTTTTTAAGGTGCCTAGTCATTTTTTATTGAATGCTAGACATTGTGAATTTAGCTTTGTTGGGTACTGGATATTTCTATATTTGAATAATTATTTTTAAACTCTGTTTTAGGACTTGGTTAAGTTACTTGAGAAAAGCTTGAGTCTCGAGCTTTATTAGGTTGGGTTCAGAGCAGTGTTTAGTCTAGAGCTAATTTCCCCAGATTTCCCTGATGACTCAGATGGTAAAGAATTCACCTGCAGGGTGGGAGACCTGGGTTCAGTCCCTGGGTTGGAAGATCCCCCAGAGGAGGGCGTGGTAACCCATTCCAGTATTCTTACCTGGAGAATCCCCAGGGACAGAGGAGCCTGGTGGGCTACAATCCATGGGGCAGCAAAGAGTCAGACACAGCTGAGAGACTAAGCGCATGCTGAGGAAAGGCTGTTCTGCATTTCTAACTAACGCTCTGTGAATTACGAGTGTGCCACCCTGGCTGATGGGGACAGAAACTATCCCTGGCAAGTTCCAAGAACTGGTCCCTCTAATCCTTTCAGATGGTTCTTTCCCTAGTCTTCTGTGGCTGTACTCTGCTCAAGGCTGGAAAGAGACCCTTCTCAGAATGTGTCTCTCCTTTCTGCTACTGAGACCTGAAAACCCTGGGATCTTGGCCCCCTGGCCTCCAGCTCAACTGCTTCAACTCAGGAAGACCCTTGGGTTTTGCCTCAGCTCCATGTTCTGAAAACTCTGACCTGTAAATGCATAAATCTCAGGGTTTACATTGTTATTGTTGTTGCCGTTGTTAATGTATTTTTGGTCACACAGCATGTGGGATCTTAATTCTCTGACCAGGGATTGAACCTACACTCCCTGCATTGGAAGTGTGGGGTCTTGACAACTGGACCACCAGGAAGGTCCCAGGGTTCACCTTATTTATTGCCCATAGTTCAGGGGGTTCCTGCCTTTTTTCCCCCTCATGTTAATGTGCTTGAAAGTATTATTTCATGTATTTTGCCTTTTTTTTTATTTTCAGTTGTTTCATATGAGAAAATTAAATATGGTCTGTGTTATCCATGTTATCAGGGAGTGGAGGTCTTTCCATGTGGTTTTTGAAGGACCTCTAACTGATGCATGCAGCAGAGACTAAGATGCTTAGGCTGGAGGCTGGACATCTTTGGAAGAATATTGGAAAGACTTCACAGGGGTGTTTTCATTAGGGTGGGAAAGCAAGAAGAGAGAAGACTAAAGGGAATCTGGAGATGGTAGGAAGTTAGAACTCTTTTCAATGGTTGAATTTGTTAAACCATATGTGAGAAGTCAAAAGTGATTCTGAGACTTCTGACCTCATGACCTGATGAGTCAACCCCAGGTTAGGCAGGATTCTCAAGGAGTTCCTACAGTTTCTTTCTGGGACAAGCCATCAGTTCAGTTCAGTTCATTTGCTCAGTCGTGTCTGACTCTTTGCGACCCCTGGGCTGCAGCATGCCAGGCCTCCCTGCCCATCATCAATTCCCGGAGTTTACTCAAACTCATGTCTGTGGTGCCATCCAACCATCTCATCCTCTGTTGTCCCCCTCTCCTCCCACCTTCAATATTTCCCAGCATCAAGGTCTTTTCAAATGAGTCAGTTCTTCGCATCAGGTGGCCAAAGTATTGGAGTTTCAGCTTCAAAATCAGTCCTTCCAATATGCAGGACTGATTTTCCTTAGGATGGATTGGTTTGATCTCCTTGCTGTCCAAGGGACTCTCAAGAGTCTTCTTCAATGCCACAGTTCAAAACCATCAATTCTTTGGCCCTCAGCTTTCTTTATAGTCTGACTCTCATATCCATACATAACTACTGGAAAAACCATAGCTTTGACTAGATGGACCTTTGTGGGCAAAGTAATGTCTCTTCTTTTTAATATGCTGTCTAGGTTGGTCATAACTTTTCTTCCAAGGAGCAAGCATCTTTTAATTTCATGGGTGCAGACATACACTTCACTATTATTCTCCCATCTGCTTCCTAATCATGCGACGGAACATAATAAGGAAATACTTTAAAATGGTATTGGAATGTGGTAAAGAAATGAAGTCCTAAATGAATATTATCTCAAGTGGAAAAAAAAATGCACCCTTAACAATAGAGCTAATCAACACAGTCCCCTCCAAGAATTTAACAAGAATCTCTCTGTTTCTAGATAACCACTCCATCTTGACCATTGTTGGGGATTTTTTTGTTCCATAATTCATGTTCTTCTGCTATTATTCTTTCCAGAGACTTAATCTTATTTAAATTAAAAAATCACACACCTTATTAATTAAAACACCAGATGAGAGCAATTGATAATTCATGCAAAGAAAAGCAAACATCTTTTCTATAAATATTTCTCTTCTCGATTCTTTAGGTGCTTATTATTTAAGCTTTGGGAAACCACTTTATGCTCTAATTCAAAGCTGTAATTAATAATAACCACTTACATGTGCATAACAGTTCACGGTATAGAAAGCTCTGCTTTTTTTCCCTTTATTTAATTTAATCTTCTTAACCATCCCATGAAGTGAGAAGGGCAAGGATTAATCATCTCCCACATTATGAAAGAGGAAACTAAGGCTGTTAGAGGTGAAACACTTTGCCCACGGTCACACAGAAGCCAGCTCAGCATCAGACTCCAAATTCAGGAGTCCAATCATTCTATCACATCCTACACTTTTCTCACAACTGAAGAAGGAACATTTTTTCCTTTTTTCCCCAATTGGAATCTAGCTCTTGACATAACTCTATGCTGTTGAAACAGGTGAAGGGAATCTCTAACAGGAGAGTTTAGGGAAAGAAAACACTACTTCTTTCAGATTGTGTGAATGACGGTTTGATGGCTACATCAATACAGCTTCAAAATCAAGGAGAAGAGAGTCAAACCATCTTGTCTCATGTGTTATTTGGTGTCATGAGAGGCAAATAAGAATGAATACATCTCAGTAGGTCTTGAATTAATTTTTGGTATAAAAGTCAGTCAATCTGGCTTTGATTCTATAAAAAATAATGTAGTTTTATTTGAAATAGCAAGACAATTTTTTTCCTTACTTTTAACACTTACCTTCAATTTACTCTTTACCAAGTGGTCCTAGAGAGTTTCTGAAATCAGCCAGGCTGATGGAGATTTTGGATTCAGACTCCAGACCCAACTCAGGCTCCAGTTTAACTCCCCAAACCTTTACTTTCAACTAATGCTATGGAGAGCCCCTCTCTTCTGGACCACCCAAACCAAATCCTCAAGACACTGGACCTAAAGTCCAATTGCTTTTCATGGAGTGGACACAGCTTTGTTCTTTACCGGGTGTGATGGACATAGTTCTTTGCCAGGCGTGGGGGATACAGCTCTTTACCAGGCATGCTGTGCTATTGCATAATGGCCAGGTACAGATTTGGAAGCTAATGAATCTGAAATTGGATCCCTTTATGACTCTGGGTGCATTATCTGCCCAATTTTAGTCTCAGTCATTTTATCATCAAAAAGTCTTCAATAACCATTAAATGAGATGTTGTACGTATAACCCAAATCCCAGGGCCTGATGTATGCAGCCTTGGCCTGGTGTTACAGTCAAACAAGTACGTTTCAGTATCTAATTGGTAGCTAAAATTACTTCACATCTTATTTATCCTCTTAAGGAAATGTCAGAGAAAGAGGAAGAACACATCATGAATACACATCAGATATCTAAAAATTCCCCCTTTCCCATCCCTGTCACATTGAAAATTCACCAATATCTAATTCTTAACATCTTCACTCTCCTACTTGCAATTCCAAATGTAACCCACACATTTGTGACAAAGTGAAAGTCGCTCAGTCGTGTCCAACTCTTTGCAACCCCATGTACTATACAGTCCATGGAATTCTCCAGGCCAGAATACTGGAGTGGGTAGCCTTTTCCTTTTCCAAGGAATCTTCCCAACCCAGGGATCAAACCCAGGTCTCCCGCTTGCAGGCTGATTCTTTACCAGCCTGACCCACAAGGGAAGCCCAAGAACACTGGAGTGGATAGCCCATCCCATCTCCAGTGGATCTTCCTGACCCAGAAATTGAACCGGGGTCACAGAGTCAGACAAGACTGAGCAACTGAAATGAACTCCTGCATTGCAGGCAGATTCGTTACCAGCTGAGCCACCAGGGAAGCATAACCCACACAGCCTATCTGTCTCTTTCTTTATCAGAGCTGTCTTACATGGATCTTTCTAACTTTTATTAACTGTATTGCATGGTCTTTCTAACTTTTCCCATTTTCTCTTATTTTTGCCAAATTCTTCCCGACAGAGAATGGTCCTTGATGTGACCTGGCATTCAGGGAACTTTCTCATTTGGAAGTCAGAGGAATAGATAAGATGGTGATTATTCATCCATTCATAACTTTGGTTCAGGAACATACTTATTTCTGACTGTATCCCACATGACAGACACCTGGCACCTGATACAGTGCTTAGCACATTGTTGGCACTCAACACTGAGCACGTCTCTTTAACACAACTTCAGGCAGAGCTGTGACGAGAGCTCTCAGCATGTGTATTCCCCGTCTCCCCAAGCAGAAGACAAGCTTCTGGAAATCTGGAACCATGCTTTATAGCTTATTAAATTCCTAGAACCCAAAACCATTCTTTGGTAAGTGTAGGCAGTCCGTAAATGGGTCATTCATCCAATATAATGACCTGTCACATTCATCCTTGTGACAAAAACATTAAGCTAGTCTCTTAGGATTTAATAGGAAAAAGATACATCCACTACATTTAAGGGTCTTATAGGCTTATGGAAAGAACAAGCACAAAAAATAAAAATGAAGCACCAGGTCACTTCTAGCAGACTGGCACAGCCATCCTTCATCATCCGTGAGTGCTGACTGCTAAGAGCTCACAGCTTCCTGCTTCTCAAGGAAATGATCATGGCCAATGGATCTGCCACGCCCAGTGAGGCCTAGGTTAGACCGCCTGTCCCTTGTCAATTAGGACGTGGCCTATAGCCGATGAATGACTAAGAGGGGGCATAAAAGCCTTGCACCTGACTTCATGGCAGAACAATTCATGCTCCAAAGTTCCCCATGAGCTCAAGCTAAGACTAGATGTCAGCTAAAGTCTAGACTTCAGGCTCAGGCTAAGACCAGACTTTAGGTAAAGTCTAGTCTTCAGCTAAACACTAGACTTCACGTTGTCTTCTTGGTTGCTATCTTTATAGCTGTAACCTGGGAATTCTCCCTTCCTTTAGGCTCTGAAGCTAAAAAACCTAACTTAATATACACTGCTATAATATAACTTAGACAAACCTAGATAACATATTAGAAAGCAGAGACATCACTTTGCTGACATAGGTCTCTATGGTATAGTCAAAGCTATGGTTTTTCCAGTAGTCATGTATGGATATGAGAGTTGGACCATAATGAAGGCTGAGCACTGAAGAATTGATGCTTTTGAACTCTGGTGCTAGAGAAGACTCTTGAGAGTCCCTTGGACTGCAAGGAGATCAAATCAATCACTCCTAAAGGAAACCAACCCTGAATATTCATTGGAAGTACTGAAGCTGAAGCTCCAATACTTTGGCCACCAGGTGTGAAGAACCGACTCATTGGAAAAGACCTTGATGATGGGACAGATCAAAAACAAAAGGAGAAAGCAGAGGCAGAGGATGAGATGGTTAGACAGCATCACCAACTCAGTGGACATAAGTTTGAGCAAGCTGTGGGAGATCGCAGAGGACAGAGGAGTTTGGCATGTTACAGTCCATGCGGTCATGAAGCATCAGACATGACTTAGCTACTGAACAATAATATACCTCAAGGTATGGTGGGCAGGGAAGAGTGAGGAATACTATTTAGGATATTTAGGAAGTTTTACTTAGCAGGAGGACTCACATTTCATTATGAAGGACACATCGAAATGAGGACGGTGAGCAAGGGGTGATGTATACAGAATCTCTATTGGAACATCATGTGCATAATAACTGTTCAAAAGAGAATTTCTGCCCCTCCCTTTTCAGTATAGACAAATAAACTATAGCAACTAAGTCATTAAGAATATTGCCAAGTTTCACTGCCTGGAGCTCGAGGAGCCTGACTGGGACTTGAAGGAGGGTGAGGTCCCTGAAGGGTTGGTATTGCCGTGATTTTGCTGGTGTACATGGAGACCCAAAAGATGTTTTCAATCAGAAGGATGACAGTGGGTCTGTGCTTGAAAAGATAATTCTGGTGGCAGGGGAGAGGTAGATTGGAGCCCTAAGACGGGGGATCAGACAGACAGTCATTGAAATAGTCGAGACAAAAGAAGCTTAGGAGATAGAGATGATCACTTAGCAGGAAGGAAGCTTTAGACTTCGGGATGTATTCAAGAGGTTTTTTAAAAGAATGGCTCTTCAGTATGAAGTGACCAATAGAGGCCAGCAGCCTCTAGAATAGTGAATGACGATATTCTGGCATCTTGCAGTGACAAAAATATTACATCTGAACAATGATTACTCCATTAACTTTATTGGTAAAAAAAGAGAATTCTAATGAACAGTGCCACCCAAGTAAAACATACATTATCCTCTTATTTGAAACCCCCTGTGTAATTTAAGACATCACCGTTGTATTTAAAAGAATGCATTATGACGAGCACTAGGAGAAGGTCAGCATTCATTAGCAACCCTACAATAATAGCCAACAAGTTGTGAAGAGTGAGCCTGTGATTGAGGAAAACAATTTCAGTTAGAAAATAGACTCTCATTTCTAACTCTTGCAAGGTTACAACAGCAACCAGAAAATGAAAGCACATTTTTATTTTTCAAATTTATGAAAAAAGCCTCACTACTCACTGTCGGTCTAGCTAGGAAAACATTTTCAACCGATGTTACCTTTTCTTCTCTGAAGTTAAATGAAGACAGCTATCAGGGAACAAGAAGAGATTGTGATAATTTCTTTCTAAAATGCAAATGAAAATTAAGTTGTTGGAGAAGATTTAAATTTTGGTGTAGAAATCAAAGCAGATGGATCTTTATGCCATCGCTGTGCACGTGTGTTTGTTGTCTGAACTGGCTCTGTGTGTGTGTGTGTGCGTGTGTGTGTGCGCGTGTGTGTGTGCGTGTGTGTGTGTGTGTGTGTGCTCTGAACTGGACATGCCTGTGGTCTGAACTGTGAGTGTGTATGTGTGTTTCTGAGACTGTTGAGGTAAAGTATCATACTCAATACGGGCTTCCCAGGTGGCTCAGTGTAGAGAACCCGCCTGCCAATGCTAGAGATGTGGGTTTGATCCCTGGGTCAGGAAGATCCCCTGGAGAAGGAAATGACAACCCACTCCAGTATTCTTGCCTGCGAAATTTCAGGGACAGAGGAGCATATATATATGTTATTTTTATAGTCTTTTCCATATAGTTCCCCGTGCTATCCAGCAGGACCTTGTGTCCATCCATTCTATATGTGAGAGTTGGCATCTGCTAATTCCAAACTCCTAGGGTCTCTCTCCTTCACACACCCTCCCTTTGGCATTCTCAAGTTTGCTCTTTAAACTGAGCCTCAGAAATATTGGGTAACATTCAAGATCGCTGATCTAATAATGGAGCAAAGAGCACTGGGGCTGGGGCTGTGTGGGGACAGGCTTGGACGAGCTTGCCTCATCGTGAAAGTACACACACCTAGCAAGGGACCGAGAAGGGATGTGAACTCAGGTCGGCTGATTCTAAAAGCGCCCCCCTCTCTATTACTTGGTAGCTCCACCTCTCACACACTAGGATCCAGGGGTCCTCTATAAGATGGTGCAGTGGCCCCCAGTTTTGCACATTTGGGACCACCGAAGGCACCTGCACAAACACTAATGCCTGGGTCCCAGCCCCGGACACGGGGAATTAATTGGTCAGGGGTGTGCCTTTGGCTTTGAAAATTTTCAGGTTCCCCAGGTGATTCTTGGGTACTGATAAGCCTGGGAATCACTGATGTAGTGGTAAAGAGCAAGTTCCCTGAAATCATAGTCCAGGGTTCAAATTCCAGATCCTAGACTCACTGTTTGTTTGACCTTGAGCAAGATGTTTGACTATCCCGTCAGTTTCCCCTTTGTACCTACTCCATAAGGCTATTATGAAGATTAGAGTTACAAGGTATAAAGCCTTTGAAAGTGTTTGCATTATTACTTCATAAAAGCAGCAATAAATTAACAACAACAACAGCAAAAATTAGCCTTTGGCTTCTATGTCTGGCTATACAGGAGGACGGATTTGTTTAAAAAGTCCACCAATACAGAAGAGGCCACCAAGTCCTCCACCAGAGATGTAAGAAGGCCTGATGGTGCTCCCTGAGAAACCCACCTTGTGTACTTTTTATTAGTGAAATAGAGGTCCAGAGAGGTTAAGTGACTTGCCCGAAGCTGCACAGCAGTTATAGCACTGCTGGGGAGGTGTAGGTCTCAGGGTTCCTTGCTTCCTTTTTGAAACCAGTTCTGCTTTAAGGCAGCTGCTCTTGGAGTCAGTAGGGTGGGGCTCGTGCAGGTGGGAGTCGGTGATTCCAAGCAGACGCTCAGAGGCCCCTGAACAACCCGTCTGACCTGCCGTGGCTCCGTGTCCTACCCTCTTGAGGGACAAGTCTCAGTCGACCAGCCAGATTGGCACTTGTCATTTCTTTCCTGTGTGTCTCTTTGATGTGCCCTGGCTGGTGGAGAGAACGTCCCTTTAAAGAGCCTCTGAATTGGAATCATCCCAAATGGGTCTGATTTGCCTTTCAGCACTTTGAAGGGAGAAGTTTTCTCTCCTGTACCAAAGCAATCAGCCCAGCCGCTCTGCCAAGGAGGAGTCTCCTGGCTTTGTGCAGCCACAAACTCTAATCACAGAGGAGTTACTTGACGCCTTCTTTCTGCATTTGCATCTTCAAAGGTTGTGTAACCAGAACACATCTTTTCAGACAAAATCCTTGGGAAAATGTTGGCTTTTGTGTCGAAAGAGCCAGTAGTGGGAATGGTGAAAAAAGTGCTTTATGGAATGAAACAGACATGGGTTGTGTGCTGATGCGTGACACGTAGAGCTGTGGCTTTGCTGCGCCTTAATTTCCTTATCTTTAAAGTGGGGATAACGCCTCTGTTCTGCACCCATGAGTTCATATCTGATGATGCATGTATCAGATTATTAGTACAATGATCTATGCCTACCAGATAATTAGGAAATAGAGCTTCTCTCGGCTCTGAGATTTCATGCGGAGTGGATGGAGTCAATTAATTAGTGCATCAGAAAAAAATTCCCAGTTTTCTGCAAAGCAACCATGGGCTGTGAAAGCTATGTTAGGCAGCACCCCTCCCCTCAAGGGGTTTGGACTTTAGTTGAAGAGAAAAAATTAACACAGTGTGTGCTAGCTGATGAGGCAGAGGAGGTGGATTACTTGGGTGAGGCTGAAGGTTGCTTCAGGTGGCCATCTGGGTTACAAAGCAGGTTGCAAGCTAGCAATTTCCAAGTGATTTCAGGCCTCTAGACAAGTTTATTTTTAATAAAGAAAACAATGAAATATGAAAACCATCTGCGGGGAGACTCTGGTCAGGGAATTGATCAGTGCAATTGATTGCTGCCTGTGCAGAGATGACGTGAACCCTGCATCACGGGCTCAGCCCAAGGGACTCGGGACTGAACAGAGAAGATGGCAGGAAGTTTGTTCTAGGAAGAGGAGCTGGTAGGAGGGGAAGGCCAGCAAGGATGGAAAGCAAGGGCCGATGGAGGCAGCCGAGCATTCCTGGAAACTCAGGGAGGTAGGTAGACTGGAGATAGAGCAAGGAGAAGGAAATGGTTTGGAAGTTGCAGAGCAGAGTGACTGGTAAGAAGGGCCTTGCATGTCACGTGGAAGGGTTTCTATTTTCTCCTATGAGTGATCAGGGGCCTCTCCTCTAAGGGGACTTAGAAATAGAGGAGATACACAGCAAGGCTAGAGATTCTGTTTTGAAGCAGCCACATTGACAGGTGTTCAGCCAGCAGGACGAGCCCCATATTCTGGGAGAGGACACAGCAGGCACCTTGAAGTCGAGGTTTCTCTTGAGAGACATCTGGCCTGTCCCCCTACCCCTGGCTGTTTAGGTTTATGTAGTATCTGTCTGCAGGCTTCCCCGATGGCTCAGCGGTAAAGAATTCGCCTGCAATACAGGAGATGCAGGTTTGACCCCTGAAGATGCCCTGGTGAATGCAATGGCCACCCACTCCAGTATTCTTACCTGGAGAATCCCATGGGCAGCCTGGCAGACTATAGCCCATGGGGCTGCAAGACGAGTTGGGCACGACTGAGTGACTGAACAACAACATGCATTGAACAATATCAGTTCAGTCGCTCAGTTGTGTCCGACTTGTTGTGACCCCATGAACCTCAGCACGCCAGGGCTCCCTGTCCATCACCAACTCCCAGAGTCCACCCAAACCCATGTCCATTGTGTCGGTGATGCCATCCAACCATCTCACCCTCTGTCGTCTCCCTCTCTTCCTGCCCTCAATCTTTCCCAGCATCAGGGTCTCTTCAAATGAGTCAGCTCTTTGCATCAGGTGGCCAAAGTATTGGAGTTTCAGCTTCAACATCAGTCCTTCCAATGAACACCCAGGACTGATCTCCAATAAACATTGCAAAATATTGCCTTTCAGGGTTGCTTGAGTTTTGATGTGGAGAGAAAAATCTATTGTTTCAGATGAGACTGATTAAGGTGTTTATAACCCCCAGTGCTTTGTAGAAAGTATTGCTTCAGTGACATGGAGCATTGTGAATTCAGGAGTTTGGATTCGATGTTTCTAGAGGTGTCAGCTAGGTGGAAAGGGAGTCCTTCCTGTGAGAAAGGTGAAAAGTGATCCTGGAGATCCTCATCCAGATCGATGGGGGACCCCAGCATGGTGAGGAGATGGTAAATACTCATTGAATGAATAAAGGAAAGGGCAATTGAATAAAAGAATGACTGATTTCAGCTCCCAGTGATATGTGTGGTGGAAAAGGAAATTAAAACAAATATATGCTTGGTAGTCATTTTGCTTTGCTTTAATAGCCCTTTTTAAACAGCATTCATGAGCAAATGTTACTCTATCCTTGACACTAGGAAAGAGGCCCTGATAGCCTCCTGTCTGGGGTACCTCTCTTCTCATCATGATGGCCATTTATTTAAACTGGTTTCTCTGTGTTCACACACAGATAGCTGTGACTCTGTGCGGCTGTCCACTTACAAGCACATCTCCATGTACTTTCAGGAGATTAGATTATTTTTGTCATTTAGCAAAGGAGAAAACAGAGGCTCAGAGAAGTGGTATTTCATGTCGAAGGTCAAGTTTTGAACCCAGCTCTGATGGCCCCAGAACCGTTACTCTTTCGGCCACTGAAGTCAGCCGTCAGAGGAATTCTTCCATGTGCAGCCCACAGGCAGTGTGCTCCGCTTTGACTCTAGAGAAGATGAAATCCTGTCCCTTCTGGAAGGGGATGCTGTGAAGATGAAAACGCACAGTGCGGTGGAGGAAGGCAACGGGCCACCAGCATCATTCAGTATGATAGCCACCAGCCTCTCATGGTTCTTTGAACCTAAGCTTAAATTAGTTAAAATTGAATAAAATTAGAAATTTCAGTTCCTCCATCCCACTGGCTGCATTTCAAGTGCTCGGTCACCACATGTGGCTGCCAGATTGGACAGGGTAGATACAGAACTCTTCCATCATCGTAGAAAGTTCTGTTGGACAGTCGGGGCAGCCAGACTGTAAAGCAATGTACCAGAGTGAGGGCTTGCTTCACTGCTTTCCTTTTTGTGCGCTGACTTGAAGTCCCAGAGGCTTTCTCCCATTACTCCCCAAGCATGCTAAATGTTAGCTTTGCTAAAAATCTCTTTGCAGATTCTGACGATTCTGTGCAGCAGAAGTCTCTCAAACAGTCTGCAGACACATTCTGGGCTTTGGCTTCATTCAAGATCAAACCAAAGCAGACCATCGAGGACTCTGTGGCCTTTGCACGTCATAGAAGGTCTTTAATGGAAGTGAACTTAGATGTTCCAATCTCCACTTGGGAGGAGGATATTGGAAATATCATCTCATTATGGGACTGTCACCGGGAACTTTGTCAAGCCCATATGCTGTGTTCTTTTCATGAGAACACTTTGGAGAAATTTATCTTAGACTAGAATTCTCCTGAGTGACGCTATGGTTTTCCTCTCCGAACACTATAGACATTACAACTGGTTGTCTTTTCCTTCTTTGCCTCAGTCGCTAGGAAGCTCAATTTTCAGTTTCATCCTGACAATCATGAAGGGTGTTCTGGCACCCTATCTTGTCCTCTCTTCTGTATCCATTTCACCAATCTGCTCTCAGTTTTCTCTCATTGTGACTTCAGTCCACTCTTTATCTTAGTCTCCACCCATTGTATGACAGGGTTTTCTGTTCCTGTTCTATTTGTTTTACATGGCTTCTTCAACACATCTGGCTGGTGTCCAGAACTAAGGAGATGGGCCATGAGATATAAATGGCTGAGCCTCTTGGGGAAGTAGAGGTAAGGGGCGAGGGATGGCCAGGCTTCTCTCTTGTGGCCTGAGAGGTCCCCCAAGACTGAGGCCATTCCTTCAGAATCACATCACCTTTGCCCCTGAATTTGGCCTTGACATGTGACTGGGCTGCATCGAGGAGAAGGAGGGCAGCTTGTCTGGGCACATTCATGCTTCTGGGCTCTGATTGGGGATGGCCCCGCCTGTCCCCACTCCTGATGGTAATTGGGAACATCAGAGGTGACTCACAGGCGCCTTTGGCCTCTCTTTACAGGGAGAGGCTTTCCCAGAATACGCATGTCCCACCACCCTAAACCCTCCTTGCTGGGACTGAAAGTCCTAATTATGTAAAGGTCAGTAAGGGTCACTCTCGTCTCTGAGCTTCCCAGTTTCAGGAGCTGATTTACTTCTGCTGTCAACTATTCATCTTCCTCTTGGGAGGAGGCTTTTATGAGACCTTGGTCAGCAGTGCTGAGCTAGCTGGAGGGCGTGTGCTACCTGTGGGCCAAGCCAGGCAGCTTGGTGCTTCTGGAAAGAAAGCAAGTCCTGGCCCAGTGGAGACAGCATGTTGCAACTTACATATGCTTCCACATGGCTTGTATCAGAGTTTGATTTAATTTTTACCTGATGCTTCACCTATTACAATGAGACATAAAAAAGGAATTTGCAGCTGCCTGCTTATCAGAAAAAGATCAACTGTTTCTGTAATTAATATGGAAGATAACAATTTAAAATAATGAAACACCCATAATATGCTTAGGGGAAGCAGCTTGTTGCTATAATTAGAATGAGAATCAAATTGTTCTGATGGCAAACACATCATTTATTGAACTGAAGCTACTCTATGAATGGAAGTAAATAGCACAGCAGGAAAAAAAAAAAAAAAACAAGCAAGAGACACATTTTATAAACCCCTGGGTCTGAGGAAGAGCTCAGAAGCATCCAGGGATGGAGTTTAACAGGACCGGACACTTCTGCACCGCACCACCCAAGCACCTGCATGGACTGTTTCGTGCCCTTTGAAGCCCTTGAGATTTTTCTGAAGTACAGCTCTGATGTCACCCCTTGATCAACCCCCTTCACTAGAAGGTTAAATATGAAAAAAAAAATGTATATCTCTAAGTACATGCACATACATACGTGCAGATACACACATCATACACACTCCAATTTCAACTTATGCTCCCCTTTGCAGTTCCTGTTTTAAAGAATCCACAATGCATATTGTTTTTATAACTAATTTAAAAAGTTGTTGCTTCCCCCCCACACACACACCAAAAAAAAAAGGGCTCTCCGTTTTTCAAAGGCTTGAGTCCAGGTTCCGTGGGTGGTCAGCTCCATCTCCTTCACCAGCGCCAGCCCCTGAACTGCAGCCTCCTGAGCAAGGCCTGGGCCTCTGGCTTTCCTGAGTCTTCTGGACCTTATGTCTTTCCTTCTGCCGGTCTCTCGGCCTGTGGCTTTCCCTATCTTGTCTGGAAGGCTCTCACTTAGCTATAAAGACCGAGCGCAAATGTCCTCTTCTCTTAGCAGTCTCCTGACGCCAACCCTCTACCCTGGGGGCACGATCAGTTGCTTTCTTCTCTGAGGTTTCACAACACTTCCCCAAAGTACATCAGTGCCTTATATGGCATTATATAGTTACTCGCAGTCATGTCTTCTTTCAACACTTGTGAATGTGTGCCTGTGTGTGTGTGTCTGTATGTGTTTATATGCCTGGCACATAGTAGGTATAAATGTTTACTAAGATGGTGTTAGATTAATTTGGGTGAGCAAGGACACATTTTGGGTTCATTAGACATGTTAAGTTATTTTTAAAGTTCTGCGGTTTGAGTAAAATTTGAAAAGCATTTTGCCAAGTATGTTTCTCCCTATTTTGTAAAGCCCATATGTCTATTAAGGGGGGAAAAGCCATATGGTTCTGATTTCTTTACTCGTAGATCAGCATTTCAGTTTTTAGGATATCTGATGTTCAAGATGCTGCCTGTACTGTGTGTATCGGTCCCTCGTTTTGAGTATGTTTTTCTTTGAACTGAGGAGATCGACTTTCCCCCAAACAGAAACTTAACCCTCAACAGTGTAAAAGGAATTTTCAGTTCTTCATTTGTGAGAACTGGGAGATGCTTTCTCAAATGAAAACCAGTTTCTGCCTCGTGCAAAGAGAGCAATGATCACCCTTAAACAGAATCCCTAGGACTAAGAGGAAGGCTTCCTGGTAGCTCAGTCAGTAAAGAATCTGCCTGCAGTGTAGGAGACCCGGGTTTGATCCCTGGTTCGGAAGATATCATGGAGAAGGAAATGGCAACCCACTGTAGTATTCTTGCTGGTAAAATCCCATGGACAGAGAAGCCTGGTGGGCTATAGTCCTTGGGATTGCAAGAGTCGGACACGACTTAGTGACTTAGTGGCTAAACCAACCAAGACCAAGAGGAGCCAAAGTAGGTGACAATTCAGGTTGGGTCGTGTCGGCTTATTTCTGGTGTGACTGATGGAAATCCAGGTGCACTGACAAGATATAAATCCAATGAATTGATTAGTTAGTAAACAGATAAAGAAATGAAAGCAGTCTACAGAGGGGTGATGTCATAAACACCAGTTTCAAAATTAGAAAGCCCTCTGATAATGATCCCTCTATTGAAAGACAGGATTCATAATCTATCTTCAAGTTTTAACGAAGATTTAATGAAGACCTATTTTTTTGAGTGAAGTTCACCAAACTTTTAGTCATTATTCTAATGCCTTTGTGATCTTGGCCGTATAGATATATTTTGTGTTAGCTAAGCTAAGTCACTTCAGTCGTGTTCGACTCTGTGCGACCCCATAGACGGCAGCCCACCAGGCTCCCCCGTCCCTGGGATTCTCCAGGTAAGAACATTGGAGTGGATTGCCATTTCCTTTTTTTTCTGAGTGTATTTATCTTTATTTGCTGAAATGCATAAACAAAGATATTTACAAAAGAAACAGTTAATTACTGTTGTTTAGGAAAAAATGATATTCCTTACTATATAGTAGCTCCTTATTTTGGAAAAGAAGAGATACTTATTACTTTTTTTTCTAATTATTAATCTGTAAACCAGCTAAAATCATCTCACCCATCATCGATGATACCTAGCTTTGAAAGCACTCAAAGAGTCTATCTAGGAGCATTCTCTAAACTGGATGGCTGCATAAGTGTTCAAAACAACTATCACAGTTGTTACTGGAAAGATTATTATGATGGCTGTCAGATACTATGCCTCAAGCTCCAGCCAAAGCATTTTGCTAAATGTGCAGTTACGGAGAAGTAACTTAACTGTTGTCAGCTACAGGGTCCTCACCTGAGAAATAGGGAGTGAGTTCTTTCAGAATGTGGGGCAAAGTGATGAAAGGAGTTCATTCCCTTTCCTGATCATTTGTGCTTTTCCAGCCATTCCTCTGTGGGATGCCAACACATAGATGACAAGTGAAACATGGTGTCAGCTGTGTCAGAGCAGCTAATTCTCTGGACATCTGCCACCACCCTTGTCCTCATGCAATTTCTTACACAATGACTCATCAGATAATTTAGCAGCTCCATGGAGTGGCCATGGCCATGATGAGGATTCCCATTTTTAAAGTAAAGCAACTGAAGCTTCAAGGAGATCCTAGTCCCAGGGCTTTGGGGCTCACACAAGGCTAAGTCAGTTCTAGAAGGAGCCAGGGCTTTCTAACTCTTGCTGGTCAAGGCTACTTGAGCTTGTGCTACTGAATAGATAGCAAGTATGATGGTAGAGCGGGTCAACAAAATTAATGAGAGATGAAACATTCCTGAGAAAGAACAAGGTGTAAGATCCTCTAAAGATTCCCTCCCTTTGTCTTTCTGTTTAAGTAGAGTTCTTAGAGGACACATCCCAGAAGGCCTGTTTGTGACTTCACAGGCTGTCTTTTGAACTTGGGAAATTTAACAAATGGATTACTAAAATGGAATGTGTCAGGTCTTAAGATAGTTTCTGGAGAAACAGAAATAATTCATGGAGAGTTTATAGTCTGGTGGGGGAAACACACTGATCAGAAAATATACCAGAACAAGCAAGCAAATTAAAACAAAAATGTCATTGTCATGACTGAAATAAAGCTATGAGCAATGTAACCTGGGAGAAAGGGGCAAGCAGCAATTTTATTTTCTATTTTTATTTACTCATTTATTTGGCTGCACTGAGTCTTGGGCTTCCCAGGTGGCACCTAGTGGTAAGGAACCTGCCTGCCACTGCAGGAAATGTAAGAGAGTCAGGTTCGATCCTTGGGTCAGAAAGATTCCCTGGAGTAGGAAATGGCACCCCGCATTAGTATTCTTGCCCGAAAAATCCCACGGACAGAGGAGTCTGGCAGTCTACAGTCCATGGGTCGCAAAGAGTCGGACAAGACTGGGCAACTGAGCATGCGATATGCAAGGGTCTTAGTTGTGGCATGCAAACTCTTAGCTGCGGCACGTGGGATCTAGTTCTCTGATCTGGGATCGAACCTGGGACCCATGCTGTGGGAGCAGAGTCAGCTACCCCAGGGAAGTTCCAGCCACAGTTATTTGTGTGACAAAGTACGACTATGCTGCATTTTCAGTGCTGGATAATGAGTTCCAGTCCCCAAACACTATTTTCTCTTTGACCTTAAAAGAAGTAACTTACAAAGAAATCTATCTTATTACTCTCCCTCCCTGCAGGCTGGTCATTTCCCAATCAGAATCTCTTTCTGTAGGTTTCTAAAACTTTTGCAGTGCATCTTGTGCCTGTATCAGGCAGGGCTTGTGAAGTCCCCTAGTATTTTTTTTTTTTTTTCCAGCAGACACTGGAAAAGTCTCAACAATTCAAGTTACTACTGTGAAACAGAATCTTAAACTTGGCAATGAGAAGCAGAAGAATTCATTTTTAGATTTTAAAAATAAAAATGTCCATCTTCAAGTCAACACATTCCCTTGTTTTGGCATCTCAAACCATCTTTTAAAAAGGAGAGAAATTTTCACCTTACCTTTGCATCTAAAAATGAGATTAAAAAAAAAATCCTCATTACTAAACTCTTGCATGATTTACTTCAACAGGCAAACCTTTAAATTCCTTATACACAGACTTGGCAGCCATGGCTGGTGGGGTGTGGGGTCCACCAGCTAGGAGAGAATTGGAGATTAAATAAGAGAGGGAAGGGGCCAAAATAAAGTGAAAACCCACTGATGTGTATTTCAAGCAGACTCAACAGAAAGAGCTGAAAACAGAAGAGAAAACCGTTGAACACTTGGTCAATGATTGGGAGTAGTTACTAATCTGCTAATCATCTCTGCAAGTAGAAATGGCTTCTTTATAAATTTTTGAAAAACCTCTTATTTTGTATTGGAGTACAACTGATTAAAGAGGTAGGAATACCAGACCACCTTACCTCCCTCCTGAGATATTTGTATGCAGGTCAAGAAGCAGCAGTTAAAACTGGATATGGAACAACAGACTGGTTCCAAATTGGGAAAGGAGTATGTCAAGGCTGTATGTTGTCATCCCGCTTATTTAACTTATCAGCAGAGTATATCAGGCAAAACGCTGGGCAGGATGAAGCACAATCTGGAATCAAGATTGCTGGGAGAAATAACAATAACCTCAGATATGCAGATGATACTACCCTTATGGCAGAAATCAAAGAAGAAATGAAGAGCCTCTTGATGAAAGTGAAAGAGGAGAGTGAAAAGACTGGCTTGAAACTCAATATCAAAAAAACGAAGATCACGGCCCTTCATGCAAATAGATGGGGAAACAATGGAAACAGTGACAACTTTATTTTCTTGGGCTCCAAAATCACTGCAGATGGTAACTACATCCATGAAATTAAAAGTTGTTTGCTCCTTGGAAGAAAGATTATGACAAACCTAGACAGCATATTAAAAAGCAGAGACATTACTTTACTGACAAAGATCTGTCTAGTCAAAGCTATGATTTTTCCAGTAGCTGTGCATGGATGTGAGTTGGACCATAAAGAAAGCTGAGAGCTGAAGAATTGATGCTTTTGAACTGTGTGTTGGAGAAGACTCTTGAGAGTCCCCTGGACTGCAAGGAGATCCAACCAGTCCATCCTAAAGGAAAGCAGTCCTGAATATTCATTGGAAGGAGTGATGTTGAAGCTGAACTCCAAAACTTTGGCCACCTGATGTGAAGAGCTGACTCGTTTGACCCTGATGCTGGGAAAGATTGAAGGCAGGAGGAGAATGGGAAGACAGGGGATGAAATGGTTGGATGGCATCACTGACTCAATGGACATGAGCTTGAACAAGCTCAGGGAGATGGTGAAGAACAGGGAAACCTGGCGTGTTGCAGTCCATGGGGTCGCAAAGAGTAGGACGTAATTGTGACTGAATAACAACAATATTTGAACCACAGCTTCTTCATCTGTTCTTCAGTCAATGGATATTTAGGTTGCTTTCATGTTTTAGCTGGGAAAGACTGATGCTGAAGCTGAAGCTCCAATATTTTGGACCTAATGCAAACAGTCAGCTCATTATAAAAGACCCTGATTCTGGAAAGATTGAAAGCAGGAGGAGAAGGGGTGACAGAGGATGAGTTAAGTGGGATGGCATCATTGACAAGAGTTTGAACAAACTCCAGAATATAATGAAAGACAAGGAAACCTGGTGTGCTGCAATACATGATGTTGCAAAAAGTCAGGCATGACTTAGCTGAACAACATGTCTCGACTATTGTAAACAGCACTGCAGGGCACATTGGTGTGTATGGATCATTTTGGATCATGTTTTTCTTCAGATAGATGGAAAATACACTTTTTAAAATAACTTCACACTTCTCGTAACTAGAACTATTTGATCTAGGAGCTAAATTTCCATGAGCTTTAGCTTTTTGTTCTTGGTTTGTTTTATTTTCCAACACTGGAGAGTTTCTACAATTTTGTTACAGAGATATGAGCAATGAATTCTACCACCAGGAACTGTGCAGAAGTTCCCCAGACTCTCTGTGCTCAGTTCAGCTCAGTTCAGTCACTCAGTCGTGTCCGACTCTTTGTGACCCCATGAACCGCAGCACTCCAGGCCTCCCTGTCCATCACCAACTCCTGAAGTTCACTCAGACTCACGTCCATTGAGTCCATGATGCCATCCAGCCATCTCATCCTCTGTCGTCCCCTTCTTCTCCTGCCCCCAATCCCTCCCAGCATCAGAGTCTTTTCCAATGAGTCAACTCTTCACATGAGGTGGCCAAAGTACTGGAGCTTCAGCTTTAGCATCATTCCTTCCAAAGAAATCCCAGGGCTGATCTCCTTCAGAATGGACTGGTTGGATCTCCTTGCAGTCCAAGGGACTCTCAAGCGTCTTCTCCAACACCACAGTTCAAAAGCATCAATCTTCGGCGCTCAGCCTTCTTCACAGTCCAACTCTCACATCCATACATAACCACAGGAAAAACCATAGCCTTGACTAGACGGACCTTAGTCGGCAAAGTAATGTCTCTGCTTTAGAATATGCTATCTAGGTTGGTCATAACTTTTCTTCCAAGGAGTCAGCGTCTTTTAATTTCATGGCTGCAGTCACCATCTGCAGTGATTTTGGAGCCCCCCAAAATAAAGTCTGACACTGTTTCCCCTGTTTCCCCATCTATTTCCCATGAAGTGATGGGACCGGATGCCATGATCTTCATTTTCTGAATGTTGAGCTTTAAGCCAACTTTTTCACTCTCCACTTTCACTTTCATCAAGAGGCTTTTAGTTCCTCTTCACTTTCTGCCATAAGGGTGGTATCATCTGTATATCTGAGGTTATTGATATTTCTCCCGGCCATCTTGATTCCAGCTTGTGTTTCTTCCAGTCCAGCATTTCTCATGATGTACTCTACATGTAAGTTAAATAAGCAGGGTGACAATATACAGCCTTGACGTACTCCTTTTCCTATTTTGAACCAGTCTATTGTTCCATGTCCAGTTCTAACTGCTGCTTCCTCACCTGCATACAGATTTCTCAAGAGGCAGGTTAGGTGGTCTGGTATTCCCATCTCTTTCAGAATTTTCCACAGTTTCTTGTGATCCACACAGTCAAAGGCTTTGGCATAGTCAATAAAGCAGAAATGGATGTTTTTCTGGAACTCTCTTGCTTTTTCCATGATCCAGCGAATGTTGGCAATTTGATCTCTGGCTCCTCTGCCTTTTCTAAAACCAGCTTGAACATCAGGAAGTTCACGGTTCATGTATTGCTGAAGCCTGGCTTGGAGAAGTTTGAGCATTACTTTACTAGTATGTGAGATGAGTGCAATTGTGCGGTAGTTTGAGCAATCTTTGGCATTGCCTTTCTTTGGGATTGGAATGGGAACTGACCTTTTCCAGTCCTGTGGCCACTGCTGAGTTTTCCAAATTTGCTGGCATATTGAGTGTAGCACTTTCACAGCATCATCTTTCAGTATTTGAAATAGCTCCACTGGAATTCCATCACCTCTGCTAGCTTTGTTCATAGTGATGCTTTCTAAGACCTACTTGACTTCACATTCCAGGATATCTGGCTCTAGATGAGTGATCACACCATCATGATTATCTGGATTGTGGAGATTTTTTTGTACAGTTCTGTGTATTCTTGCCACCTCTTCTTAATATCTTCTGCTTCTGTTAGGTCCATACGATTTCTGTCCTTTACTGAGCCCATCTTTGCATGAAATGTTCCCTTGGTATCTCTAATTTTCTTGATGAGACTCTTTCCCATTCTGTTCTTTTCCTCTGTTTCTTTGCATTGATCACTGTAGAAGGCTTTCTTATCTCTTCTTGCTATTCTCTGGAACTCTGCATTCAGATGCTTATATCTTTCCTTTTCTCCTTTGCTTTTCGCCTCTCTTCTTTTCACAGCTATTTGTAAGGCCTCCCCAGACAGCCATTTTGCTTTTTTGCATTTCTTTTCCATGGGGATGGTCTTGATCCCTGTCTCCTGTACAATGTCACGAATCTCATTCCATAGTTCATCAGGCACTCTATCTATCAAATTTAGGCCCTTAAATCTATTTCTCACTTTCACTGTATAATCATAAGGGATTTGATTTAGGTCATACCTGAATGGTCTAGCGGTTTTCCCTACTTCAATTTAAGTCTGAATTTGGTAATAAGGAGTTCATGATCTGAGCCACAGTCACAGTTTCCTCATTAATTAAGCGGGGATGGAAAGCACATCTCTTTCGAAGAGCTGTATGATGGTTAATTGTCATTCAGTTGCCAAGTCATATCCAACTCTTTGTGACTCCATAGACCGCAGCACACCAGGTCCCTTCTGTCCTCCACTATCTCCTGGAGTTTGCTCAAATTCATGTTCTTTGAGTCAGGAGACATATTTAACATGATACTTGGACCATTTCAAATATGTAAAAAATGTTACCTACCATTTCCTGATAGTGATGGACAGTAGCCCTCCATTCCTGCCAATCCCCACACCAAAAGTGTGTAACATCAGTTTGATTACATCCATTTTTCAGGTGAAAAGAATGTGACTAAAATGCAAAGCTAATCTTTTTCTAAGGCATGCCCAGAAATTTGTAGAATTTAAAATTTAAATGAAACCTATATGATCCGAATTCAAAGACCAGTTTTACCACTGTCTTCTCCTGCTTAACTTGCAAAGGATTTTTGGATCTCTTAGTTTACTTCAGTGTTTGGTTTGAAAGATGAAAAACTCATCCAACTTTCTGTTTTGACTCTACAAAGTGCACATATCATTCATTTTTAATTTTTTGCCAGTTATTGGACTAAATATCACAAGTGATGATGACCATTTGTTGAGAGCACCCTGTGTGAGAGAATCTGAAACAGCATCCCCGACAGAAAAACAAATAGCAGGTGTTATCATGCCTGTCTTACTATTAGGTCTTACTGTTAAGTGGTGGAACCAGAAAGAAAATCTCAGTCTGTTGGTTTGAAAAGTGCAGGCTCTTTCAAACAATTAGCTTTTTATAATTTGTTTAAAGTCTAGAAGCAATGGGTCTAGAAATTCACTTCTGGTTCTCTGGAGAGCAACCAGGATTCTGGAAATAAGAATTGGTTGCATATAAAGAAGAAAGAAGTTTTATGAGCTTGAATGTACTTCCTAAACAGTGAGAAATGTCATTTATGATGCAATTAGAGAAGCTAATTTCATTATAAAATGATACAGTGTCTTTCATTTCCTTTGGATGTGTGCCCAGCTGCATTACATTGTAGATCTGTTCTCAATTTTTTGAGGAACCCCCATACTATTTTCAGTAGTGGTTGGACCAAATTACCTTCCCACCAACAGTATGTAAGTGTTCTTATTTTTTTTCACAACATCCTCACCAACACCTGTTTTATCTTGTCTTAATAGCCCTGATAGCTGTTCTAAGGGATGTGAGGTGGTATGTAGTTGTGGCTTTGATTTGCATTTCCCTGATAATCAGTGATTCTGAGCATTATTTCACGTGCCTGTTGGTCATTTTGTTGTCCTCTTTGGGAAAATGTCTATGTAATCCTTCAGTCCACTATTTAAATCAGAAAATTTTTATTAAGTTGTATGAGTTCTTTATGTACTTTGAATAATAACCCCTTATCTGATATATGGTTTAGTTCAGTTCAGTCGCTCAGTTGTGTCTGACTCTCTGCGACCCCATGGACTGCAGCACGCCAGGCTTCCCTGTCTATCACCAACTCCTGGAGCTTACTCAAACTCATGTCCATCGAGTCGGTAATGCCATCCAATCTTCTCATCCTCTGTCATACCCTTCTCTCATCAGCCTTCAATCTTCCCCAGCATCAGGGTCTTTTCAAATAAGTCAGTTCTTTGCATCAGGTGGCCAAAGGATTGGAGTTTTAGCTTCAGCATTAGTCCTCCCAATGAATATTTAGAACTGATTTCCTTTAGGATGGACTGGTTTGATCTCCTTGCAGTCCAATGGATTAGTACTCAAGGCCAGATGATAGCTTTTTCTTTCCTCCAGCAGATCTTCCCAACCCAAGAATCGAACCAGGGTCTCATGCTTTACAGGAGGATTCTTTACCAACTGAGCCATCAGGGAAGCCCCCTGATATATGGTATCAATTTCTAATTCTGCAGGTTGTCATTTCATTTTGTTAGTTGTTTCTTTTTTTGTGCAGAAGCTTTTGAGTTTTGCTTTAGTTGTTTGTGTTTTGGTATCATATCCAAAAAAGTCATTGCCAAGACCAATATTGAGGAGCTTCTTTCCTATGTTTTCTTATAGATTCATGGTGAAAAGTGAGTGTTAGTCACTCAGTCATGTCTGACTCTTTGTGACCCCCGTGGACTGTAGCCCACCAGGCTTCTCTCTCAAGGAATTCTCCAGGCAAGAATACTGGAGTGGGTTGCTGTTTCCTTCTCCAGGGGATCTTTCTGACCCAGGGATAGAATCTGGGTGTCCTGCATTGCAGGCAGATTCTTTAAAAGTTTTATTTATTTATTTTAATTGGAGGATAATTGCTTTACAATATTGTGATGGTTTTTGGTATACATCAGGATGAATTGGCCATAGGTATACACGTGTCGGAGAAGGCAATGGCACTCCACTCCAGTACTCTTTTTTTTTTTTTTTTGTATTGTAATATTTTATTTTATTATTATTTTTATTTTTTTATTTTTTTAATTTAAATTTTAAAATCTTTAATTCTTACATGCATTCCCAAACATGAACCCCCTCCCACCTCCCTCACCCAGAAAGACACTCCAGTACTCTTGCCTGGAAAATTCCATGGATGGGGGAGCCTGGTAGGCTGCAGTCCATGGGGTCACTGAGAGTTGGATGTGACTCAGTGGCTTCACTTTCACTTTTCACTTTCATGCATTGGAGAAGGAAATGGCAACCCACTCCAGTGTTCTTGCTTAGAGAATCCAGAGACGGCGGAGCCTGGTGGACTGCCGTCTATGGGGTCGCACAGAGTTGGACATGACTGAAGCAACTTAGCAGTAGCTTAGCATACACGTGTACCTTCCATCCTGAACCCCCCTCCCACCTCCCTCCCCACCCTATCCCTTCAGGCTCTCTCAGAGCACCAGCTTCAGGTGGCCTGCATCACACAACAAACTCTCACTGGTTTTCTATTTTACGTATGGTAAAGTTTATGTTTCAATGCTATTCTCTCAAGTCATCCCATCCTCTTCTTCTCTCATTTAGTCCAAAATCTGTCCTTTACATCTGTTTCTCCTTTGCTGCCCTGAACATACTTTGGCCTCCTGATGTGAAGAACTGACTCATTTGAAAAGACCCTGATGCTGGGAGACATTTAAGGCAGGAGGAGAAGGGGATGACAGAGGATGAAATGATTGGATGGCATCACCGACTCAATGGACATGAGTTTGTGTAAGCTCTGGGAGTTGGTGATGGAGAGGGAAGCCTAGTGCGGTGCAGTCCATGAGGCTGCAAATAGTTGGACACGACTGAGCAACTGAACTGAACTGAACTGACATGGGATCGTTGGTGCCATCTTTCTAGATTCCAAATATTCATTAATATACAGTATTTGTCTTTCTCTTTCTGACCTATTTCACTTTGTATAATAGGCTCTCGTTTCATCCACCTTATCAGAACTGACTCAAATGCATCCCTTTAATAGCTGAGTAATATTCCATTTCTTATATGCACCACAACTTCCTTGTCCATTCATCTGTCAGTGGACATCTAGGTTGCTGCCATGTCAAACCGCTATGGAGAGCACTGTGGAGATTCCTTAAAAAACCAAGAATAAAGCTGCCGTATGACCCAGGAATCCCACTACTGGGCTTATACCCTGAGGAAGCCAGAATTGAAAAGTGCTCACGTATGCCAGTGTTCATTGCAGGCAGATTCCTTCCCATCTGAGCCACCCATTTTTTCTTCTAGTTTCATTGTATCAGGTCTTATATTTGTCTCTGATCCATTTCAAATTCGTTTTCATGAGTGCTGTGAGATAGGGGTCTAGTTTCGTTGTTCTGCATGCATTTCTCCAGTCTATCCAACACCACTTATTGAAGAGAATGCCTGCTGTCGCAGCATTATTCACAATGAACAAGATATGAAAATAATCTAAATGTCCATGTGTCCATCAATAAATGAATGGGTAGAAAAAATGGTGTGGTTCATGTTGACAATGGAATATTCCTCAGCCATGAGAAAGGAGGATAACCTATCGTTTTTGACCACATGGAATTCATCAGAGAAAGACAATTACTATATGATATTGCTTATATGTATAATGTTAAAGGCTTAATTGGTAAAAATCAGACAGTAGAATGGTAGCTACCAGGGACTAGGGAGCTAGGAAGATATAATTGATGTTGCTTATCTGTATAAACTTGCAAAGTGTAGTGACGAACCATAGTGATATAATGCATAATATGATAGATAACAATGTTGTCCTATGCTTATATATGTGAAAAATACTACTATGACAACAATCATATTATAATATTGCAATGTATAAACGCACCAAAATAACAGATACACCTTGAATGTATGCAATGTTGTATGTCAAATATATTCAATAATGATAATTTTTTTAATGATCTAATGTCTTTATCTTTCATTTACTTAATCTTTGGAGCTAATTGTTGGCATTCCCTGTATACCGTAAATGCTTTGTGGACAAAGATCAACTTATATGATAAATATGAACACAGGCAAACTGAATTAAAAAAGCCCTTTAAAAATAAAACAGAATGAAATTCATTTTGGGAAACAAAAAACAAAAAAAAAGAAATTGCAAAAATAACTTCACAGTTTTGTAAAGAGTTCTACTAAAGTGAAGGGATGAGGATGTAAGATTATCATGTACTGGGCCAGATCCTGAAGTATCGGTTCCTGGGGATTAGCTGCATGATGCCTGGTTATCTTAAATATTGTTTCTTTTGTTTAAGATAGTTGAATTGCAGAAATTAAGAAAAGTGGAAAGAAGACGATTAAGCATGAATAATTCCACCACTCAAAGAGAAACACTTTTACCTTCCATTTATTTTCTTCTAAACTTCTGTCTTATACTTTAAAAAAAATGCTTTGAATTATACATTATACAGTTATTTGTATAAATAATTTAGTTATTTGGAGGACAGATTGGAAAAACATATAAAAGTATCAAGATAACAGTCCACTGTTATGTTCTATGAACACTGAGGCCTATTTTCTGCCATCATAAAAATAAAAATGTATCAGATAATATAGGAACACATTCCCTTCATAAGGAAAATACTTGAATGTTTACAGACATCTTCATTTTTGTCCTGATAAAAGAAGAGATTTTATGCATTTTTATTTAATTTGTACTCCACTCTAATCACCTTCATATTTTCATTTCCCATGGTATCATGACCTGTCATGTTAGTTTGAACCCGTTAAAAATTGTGTAAATCAGGGAGTTCCTTGGTGGTCCAGTGGCTAAGACTCCGCACTCTCATTGCAGGGTCCTAGGTTCGATCCCTGCTCAGGTAATTGTGACCACATGTCACAATTAAGAGTTCATATTCATGGGGTCGCAAAGAGTCGGACACGACTGAGCGACTCAACTGAACTGAACTGATGATGCTGCAGCTAAAGAAGAAGATCCTGCATGCTGCATCTAAGCCCCAGATCAGTCAAATTAAGAAAATATGTATATTAAAAAATGTGCAAATCATATTATAATTTTAATGGGCAGTAGTTATTTAGAATCACCAATTTCTACTGATTTCCTAGCTCAGCATGGCTTCTCATATTCCATCATTTCTTTCTGGTTAATTTTTCTTGCTGAAGGAAATTCGGGATAGGTTTGTGTCTTTCTGAATCATTTTATGTCTAAAAGTATTTTTAGTTTCCCCTCACTCCAAAATGATACTTTTTTAACTGGGCATAAAATTTCAGGTTTTAAGTTACTGTGATAATCAGCAATTTTGAAGGTATCCCACTCATGTTTTCTGGCATTGTAATGCTTCTGACAAGAAGTTGGGAATAAATTGAGTTCTCATTTCCTTGTGGATAGCATGATCTTTTTCGTGGTGAGTTATCAGGATTTTTGTTTAATGTTTGATTATCACAGTTTTAATAGAAAACTCACAAACATGGCTATTTATGTGCTGCTATTATTAATTCTGCTTGATAATTGGTGGACTCTTTCCATTTTAGGTATGGAAAAGTGAAGTCAGTCAGTCGTGTCCAACTCTTTGCGACCCCATGGACTGTAGCCTACCAGGCTCCTCTGTCCATAGGATTCTCCAGGCAAAATTACTGGAGTGGATTGCCATTTCCTTCTCCAGGCGATCTTCCTGACCCAGGGATCAAACCCGGGTCTCCTGCATTGTAGACAGACGCTTTACTGTCTGAGCCACCGGGACTATTTTAGGTATAGTGTTTCTTTAATTCTTAGAAGTCCTCAAGTTATTATATCTTTAAATTATATCTGTTCTATTGGAAATTTAATTAGATGTTGAAATTTCTGAATTTATTCCTTTCTCTATTCTGATGTACTGATTTGTTTATTCTTGCATCAATATCACCATTTTTCAATTATTTATAGACACCAGGTAATATTTATGTTTTTGGAAATAATTTTGTTTTCCTAGATCTTTTACATTTCCATATAAATATTTATATCAGCCTGTTACTTTCTTGAAAAACAGTCTGCTGGAATTCTAATTGGGACTACATAGAGTCAGTAAATCAATTTGAGAACAATTGCCATCTTTGCATATTGAACCTTTGCAATCTATAAACACAGTATACCTTTCCATTAATTAGGTCTTCTTTAATTTCTCTTAGCAAATTTCACTTATTCATTTTCAGTATAGAAATCTTACTCACCTTTTATATTTTTATTTTGTATATTTTCTGTTTGATATCCTTATAGTACTATAACTGGTAATGAAATTTCAATTTTATTTTAAAATTGCATTTTCCTTAAATGCAGAAATATTAACTGTCTAACTCACAAATTTAGTACATTTTTATTATTCTAGTAATATTTATGCATATTTCATAGGGGTTTCTATGCAGACAATCATGTTATCTGTGAATAATTATGGTTTTCCTTATTCCTTTCTAATATTTAAGACGTCTCTTCCTTTATTTTTTCTTGGCTTATTGTACTAGTGCTGACCACAGACATTCCTGCCTTGCACTTGATCTTAGGGGGAAAGTGTTTGGTGCTTTGCTGTCTAGTATAATGGCAGCTGTAGATTTTTCCTAAGTGTCCTTTACCAGATTGAAGAAATTTCTTTTTATTCTTATTTTTGTGAGAATATTTTTTACCATAAATGGAGGTTGGATTTTATCAAACAGTCTATCTGAGTATATTTGAATAATCTTATTTTTATTCTTATTTATGTAACGAAGTATATTAATTGATTTTCAAATAGAAAGAAGCAAGTATTAACCTGGGTTGCCCTGGTGGCTCTGTGATAAAGAATCAGCCTGCCAATGCAAGAGATATAATTTTGATCCCTGGATTGGGAAGATCCCCTGGAAAAGGAAATGGCTATCTACTCCAGTATTCTTGCCTGAAGAATTCCATGGACAGAGGAGCCTGGGGGACTACAGTCCATGGGATTTCAGAGTCTGATACAACTTAGCAGCTAAACAAAAACAATAGGCTAGATCCTTCAGAATTATGATGTATTATCATTTTATGCATTCCTGAGTTCAATTTTCTAATATCATGTTAAGGATTTCCACATTTGTGTTCATAGGAATAATGGTCTATTAATGTCTTTTTAAAACTTTTCATTGTTAAGTTTTGGCATCAGAGTTATTATGATCTTATAAATGAGATGGGAAATATATTTTCCTTCTATATTTTTTCTAAGAGTGCGAGGTTTTGCTTCCTCTTAAAAGTTTTGAAGTTCATCAGTGAAGCCATCACGGCCTGGAAGGATCTGTGGGTTTTTTATTTCTCTGTTTGGCAGATGTGGTAAGCAGAAGAATGACCTCCCAAAGAAGTCCAGAAATGTGAGAAGCAGCCTACAGAACTGAACAAATAAATTTCTGTTGTGTATGCCACCATTCTGGTATTTTATTATGGCAACCTGAGCTGATGAATGTAGCATCTTATTCTTTTCTAATGTTTCCAATTTACTTTTAATGTTTTTAATCATTTAAAATATACAATAGACTTAGAATCTCTGCATCTTAGATTTTCTATTATGTGAATCTTCAGGTGATTACGTCTAGCTGTATTTCATATTTCCTTTAACTCATGGTAAATTGATATTTGGTGTATAATTTAGTTTTGGATTGTAAACTTCTCTTTGGTGGGATTCACTGAAAAGATTTCATGCCCCAGATAAGAACAATCCCTCCAGAAAAATTCTGCCTTGTTTTCACAATAAATTTCAGTCAGATCAGTTCAGTCGACTGAGCGTCACAGATGTAGTCACCATCTGCATTGGTTTCGGATCCCAAGAAAACAAAGTCTGTCACTGTCTCCATTGCTCCCCCATCTATTTGCCATGAAGTGACGGGACTGGATGCCATGATCTTAGCTTTCTGAATATTGAGTTTTTAAGCCAGCTTTTCACTCTCCTCTTTCACTTTCATCAAGAGGCTCTTCAGTTCCTCTTCGCTTTCTGCCATAAGGATGGTGCCATCTGCATTCCTGAGGTTATTGATACTTCTCCCAGCAATCTTGATTCCAGCTTGTGCTTCATCCAGCCTGGCATTTTGCATGATGTACACTGCCTATAAGTTAAATAAGCAGGGTGACAACATACAGTCTTGATGTACTCCTTTCTCAATTTGGAACCAGTCCCTTGTCCCATGTCTGGTTCTAACTGTTGCTTCTTGATCTGCATACAGATTTCTAAGGAGGCAGGTCAGGTGGTTCGGTATTCCCATCTCTTTAGGAATTTCCCACAGTTTGTTGGAAATTTCCAGGCAGGAATACTTGAGCAGTTGCCATTTTCTATTCCAGGGGATCATCCTGACCCAGGGATCAAATTAAAACTATATAAAATATATATCAATGGCCTCTGACAAAATTGTTACATGGAAATTAGAAATAAACAGCAATACATGCTTTTTAGCATCAAAAGATTTGCTAAGATCATCAACTGTGATTATTTGGAAATCTGACAGGTTACTTAACAAACTTATGGCTTTGTCCAATTGCTGATAAGATAGATGTTAATAACTTTCATTGATTACTTTTGGGCTTCCCTGATAGCTCAGTTGGTAAAGAATCCACCTGCAATGCAAAAGACCCTGGTTTGATTCCTGGGTCAGGAAAATCCGCTGGACAAAGGATAGAATGCACACTCCAGTATTATGATTTTTCACCAAAACTTCAGAAGATCAATTTTAAGATATTTATTATATGGGATATCTACTTCTGCTTTATTGACTACACCAAAGCTTTTGGCTATGTGGATCACAACAAACTGTGGAAAATTCCTAAAGAGATGGGAATACCAGACCACATTACCTGCCTCCTGAGAAATATGTATGCAGGTCAAGAAGCAACAGTTAGAACTGGACATGGAACAACAGACTGGATGGCTGCGATCAAAAAGTCTACAAGCAATAAATGCTGGAGAGGGTGTGGAGAAAAGAGAACCCTCTTACACTGTTGGTGGGAATGCAAACTAGTACAGCCACTATGGAGAACAGTGTGGAAATTCCTTTAAAAACTGGAAAATAACTTAAAAGAACTGCCTTATGACCCAGCAATCCCACTGCTGGGCATACACTCCGAGGAACCCAGAATTGAAAGAGACACATGTACCCCAATGTTCATTGCAACGCTGTTTATAATAGCCAGGACTTGGAAACAACCTAGTTGTGCATCAGCAGATGAATGGATAAGAAAGCTGTGGTACATATACACAATGGAGTATTACTCAGCTATTAAAAAGAATACATTTGAACCAGTTCTAATGAGGTGGATGAAACTGGAACCGATTATACAGAGTGAAGTAAGCCAGAAAGAAAGACACCAATACAGTATACTAACACATATATATGGAATTTAGGAAGATAGTAATGATAACCCTGTATGTGAGACAACAAAAGAGACACAGATGTATAGAACAGTCTTTTGGACTCTGGGAGAAGGAGGGGGTGGGATGATTTGGGAGAATGGCATTGAAACATGTATAACATTATATAAGAAATGAATCGCCAGTCTAGGTTCGATCAGGATACAGGATGCTTGGGGCTGGTGCACTGGGATGACCCAGAGAGATGGTATGGGGAGGGAGGTGGGAGGGGGCTTCAGGATGGGGAACACGTGTACACCCGTGGCAGATTCATGATGATGTATGGCAAAACCAGTACAGTATTGTAAAGCAAAATAAAGTAAAATAAAAAATAAAATAAATAAATAAACCAGGAAATGAATACAGCAAGGCTGTATACTGTCACCCTGCTTATTTAACTTATATGCAGAGTACATAATGTGAGATGCTGGGCTAAATGAAGCACAAACTGGAATCCAGATTGCTGGGAGAAATATCAATAACCTCAGATATACAGATGACACCATCCTTATGGAAGAAAGCAAAGAAGCACCAAAGAGCCTCTTGATGAAAGTAAAACAGGAGAGTGGAAAAGTTGACTTAAAGCTCAACATTCAGAAAACTGAGATCATGGCATCTGGTCCCATCACTTCATGGTGAATACATGGGGAAACAAGGAAAACAGTGAGAGATTTATTTTGGGCGGCTCCAAATTCACTGCAGATGGTGACTGCAGCCATGGAATTAAAAGACACTTGCTCCTTGGAAGAAAAGTGATGACCAACCTAGACAGCATATTTAAAAGCAGAGACAATACTTCACCAACAAAAGTCTGTCTAGTCAAAGCTATGGTTTTTCCAGTAGTCATGTATGGATGTGAAAGCTGAACTATAAAATAAGCTGAGCACTGAAGAATTGATGCTTTTGAACAGTGGTGTTTGAGAAGACTCTTGAGAGTCCCTTGGACTGCAAGGAGATCCAACCAGTCCATCCTAAAGGAAATCAGTCCTGAATATTCTTTGGAAGGACTGGTGCTGAAGCTGAAACTACAATATTTTGGCCACCTGATGTGAAAAGCTGACTCATTAGAAAAGACTCTGATGCTAGGAAAGATTGAGGGCAGGAGGAGAAGGGGACAACACAGAATGAGATGGTTGGATGGCATCACTGACTCAATGGACGTGAGTTTGAGCTAGCTCTGGGAGTTGGTGATGGATAGGGAAGCCTGGCATGCTACAGTCCTTGGTGTCACAAAGAGTCAGACATAACTGAGCGGCTGAACTGAACTGATGCCAATAAACCTTCAAAACTGACTTTTCTTCCCTCTTTGAACCTCCTTCGATATAGACAGAACCTCACTGTTGACTCGCAACTACGGGTGAATTTATTTTTAGCTATTCTTTGAGAAATCTAACTTTTCTGGTGCCTGAATGTCAGTTACTCTTATTTATTTTTTTAAACTTTTTATTTTTACTTTATTTTACTTTATAATACTGTATTGGTTTTGCCATACATTGACATGAATCCACCACGGGTGTACTTGCGATCCCAATTAAGAGAATTTTATTCTCTTCTCTCTACTTGGCCATTCAACTGATATATTAAATCACAAAGATAAGAATTTCATTGGTAGCTTACAGTTAGCTTTCTTTGCTGTCTGGGATTTTGCCTCATTTTGGTTTTTGCTGGGTTTTTTTTTTCCTCCTTTTTTACATAATTGGAAGTTTATATGTTTAAGGGAAGCCTGTTATCTTGTAACCTTTATTTTTAATGTTCTTCTGTAATGGGTGGAATTTTAGATGATATATAGTCTGCCGTATTGCCAGAATTGGAAGTCAATACTCATTTTACAGTGTCACCATAAGCTGATGTCAAAAGTGAACATAGATAGTAATGTAAAATAAAATTATAGGCTAATATCACTAATGATTATAAAAGCAGAAGTCCTAAATAAAATTTAATAAAGAGATGTCAGCAATGTATCAAAAGATTATATATCATGACCAGATAGGGTTTATTTAAATAATGCAATAATTGATCAATATTGAAAATCTGTCCAAATTATTACTGTTAATAGTAAAAGATATAAAAGCCATCTTATCTCAATGGATAATGAAAATTATTTATTAAGACAGCATACAATTCTGAAGAAAGGAAAAAGGTCTAGGATACTAGATTTAATAGAAACCTTTCTTCACAGTTCTCAGAAATCTTCATCACATCATACTTAACCATAAAACTATTAAACGATAGCATTCTTTCTTCATGAATATTTGTTGTTGTTTTTCAGCTACTAAGTTGTGTCTGACTCTTTGCCACCTATGGTCTGTAGCCTGCCAGGCTCCTCTGTTCATGGGGTTTTTCCAACCAAGAATACTGGAGTGGGTTGCCTTTCCCTTCTTCAAGGGATCTTCCTGGACCAGGGGTCAAAACTGCATCTCCTGCACTGGCAGGCAAATTTTTTACTGCTGAGCCATTCGGGAAGACCCTCATCATGCATGTAGTAAATATTTATTAATCATCTACTGCATGGCATTTTTCTAGTATATATTCAGTACAGCAGAATATGTAACAAAGTCCTAGACATTGAAGTTAAATAGCAAATAGAAATTTTTTAAAGTAACAATGCTACCATAATTTGTGTATGATAGTCTTAAAGAATTGATTGGTTAAATATGGTTAAAGGAGTTAGTTCAGCAAGGTGACCTGAATTGGTTTAATATTCAAAGGTTACAGTTTCCTTTATTTTTTTAATTTTTTTTTAGAAAACTCATTTCCATTCATAATTATTTTTTATTTATTTTTTAAAAAATTTTATTTATTTATTTTTTTAATTTTATTTTTACTTTATTTTACTTTACAATACCATATTGGTTTTGGCATACATTGACATGAATTCACCATGGGTGTACATGAACTCCCAAACATGAACCCCCCTCCCACCTCCCACCCCACATCATCCCTCCAGATTATCCCCATACACCAGCCCCAAGCATCCTGCATCCTGTATTGAACATAGACTGGCGATTTGTTTCTTATGTGATAATATACATGTTTCAATGCCATTCTTCCAAATCATCCCACCCTCTCCCTCTCCCTCAGAGTCCAAATGTCCACTCTACACATCTGTGTCTCTTTTGCTGTCTTGCATACAGGCTCATCATTACCATCTTTCTAAATTCCATATATATGTGTTAGTATACTGTATTGGTGTCTTTCTTTCTGGCTTACTTCACTCTGTATAATCAGTTCCAGTTTCATCCATCTCATTAGAACTGATTCAAATGTATTCTTTTTAATACCTGAGTAATACTCCATTGTGTATATGTACCACAGCTTTCTTATCCATTCATCTGCTGATGGACATCTAGGTTGTTTCCATGTCCTGGCTATTATAAACAGTGCTGCGATGAACACTGGGGTACATGTGTCTCTTTCAATTCTAGTTTCCTCGGTGTGTATGCCCAGCAGTGGGATTGCTGGGTCATAAGGCAGTTCTATTTGCAATTTTTTAAGGAATTTCCACACTGTTCTCCATAGTGGCTGTACTAGTTTGCATTCCCACCAACAGTGTAAGAGGGTTCTCTTTTCTCCACATCGTCTCCAGCATTTATTGCTTGTAGACTTTTGGATCGCAACCATTCTGACTGGTGTGAAGTGGTACCTCATTGTGGTCTTGATTTGCATTTCTCTAATAATGAGTGACATTGAGCATCTTTTCATGTGTTTGTTAGCCATCCGTACGTCTTCTTTGGAGAAATGTCTATTTAGATCTTTGGCCCATTTTTTGATTGGGTCATTTATTTTTCTGGAATTGAGCTACAGGATTTGCTTGTATATTTTTGAGATTAGCTGTTTGTCAGTTGCTTCATTTGCTATTATTTTCTTCCATTCATAAGGCTATCTTTTCACCTTGCTTAGAGTTTCCTTTGTTGTGCAGAAGATTTTAATTTTAATTAGATCCCATTTGTTTATTTTTGCTTTTATTTCCATAATTTTGGGAGGTGGATCATAGAGGATCCTGCTGTGATTTATGTCAGAGAGTGTTTTGCCTATGTTCTCTTCTAGGAGTTTTATAGTTTCTGGTCTTACGTTTAGATCTTTAATCTATTTTGAGTTTATTTTTGTGTGTGGTATTAGAAAGCGATCTAGTTTCACTCCTTTACAAGTGGTTGACCAGTTTTCCCAGCACCACTTGTTAAAGAGATTGTCTTTTCTCTATTGTATATTCTTGCCTCCTTTGTCAAAGATAAGGTGTCCATAGGTGTGTGGATTTATCTCTGGGCTTTCTATTTTGTTCCATTGATCTATATTTCTGTCTTTGTGCCAGTACCATACTGTCTTGATGACTGTGGCTTTGTAGTAGAGCCTGAAGTCAGGCAAGTTGATTTCTCCAGTTCCATTCTTCTTTCTCAAGATTGCTTTGGCTATTTGAGGTTTTTTGTGTTTCCATACCAATCTTGAAATTATTTGTTCTAGTTCTGTGAAAAATACAGATGTTCTGGTAGCTTGATAGGGATTGCATTGAATCTGTAGATTGCTTTGGGTAGTATACTCATTTTCACTATATTGAGTCTTCCGATCCATGAACATGGTATATTTCTCCAACTATTAGTGCCCTCTTTGATTTCTTTCATCAGTGTTTTATAGTTTTCTTTATATAGGTCTTTAGTTTCTTTAGGTAGATATATTCCTAAGTATTTTATTCTTTTCGTTGCAATGGTGAATGGAATTGTTTCCTTAATTTCTTTTCTACTTTCTCATTATTAGTGTATAGGAATGCAAGGGATTTCTGTGTGTTGATTTTATATCCTGCAACTTTACTATATTCATTGATTAGCTCTAGTAATTTTCTGGTGGAGTCTTTAGGGTTTTCTATTTAGAGGATCATGTCATCTGCAAACAGTGAGAGTTTTACTTCTTCTTTTCCAATTTGGATTCCTTTTATTTCTTTTTCTGCTCTGATTGCTGTGGCCAAAACTTCCAGAACTATGTTGAATAGTAGCGGTGAAAGTGGGCACCCTTGTCTTGTTCCTGACTTTAGGGGAAATGCTTTCAATTTTTCACCATTGAGGATAATGTTTGCTGTGGGTTTGTCATATATAGCTTTTATTATGTTGAGGTATGTTCCTTCTATTCCTGCTTTCTGGAGAGTTTTTATCATAAATGGATGTTGAAACCTGACAAAGATGCCACACAAAAAAGAAAACTACAGGCCAATATCACTGATGAACATAGATGCAAAAATCCTCAACAAAATTCTAGCAATCAGAATCCAAAAACACGTTAAAATGATCATACACCATGACCAAGTGGGATTTATCCCAGGGATGCAAGGATTCTTTAATATCTGCAAATCAATCAATGTAATTCACCACATTAACACATTGAAGAATAAAACCCATATGATTATCTCAATAGATGCAAAGGCCTTTGACAAAATCCAGTTTCCTTTAAAACATCAGTACCAATTAGGAAAGGCAACCAAAATAGTAATATCTTTAATATGTCTAGTTGTTGTTTAGTTGCTAAGTTGTGTCTGACTCTTTACAACTCCATGGACTGCAGCCTGCCAGACTCCTCTGTCCATGGGCTTTCCCAGGCAAGAAAACTGGAGGGCATTGTCACTTCCTTTGCTAGAGAATCTTCCTGACCCAGGGTTCGAACCCCATCTGCTGCATTGGCAGGCAGATTCGTTACCACAGAGCCAGTTGGGAAGCCCAAAAATGTGCTCAATCTTTTTTAAGAAACTTATAATAGTTTAAGAAGGAACAGTAAAGTATATAACAAAATATAAAGAAATGATACCCAAGTATATTAGAGCACATGCAAATAAGTAAGTTAATAACACAGTAAAAATACAAAATTATGAGCTGACAATGAAGAAGAGGAAATACAAAGGTCAATAAACATGTGAAAATAAATATTCCATATGAAATAATATCAAGTTAGTGTGAATTAAGATAACAATGACATGCTCTTTTTCAATCATCAGATTAGAAACAAATCAAAAAGTTAAGAATATTAAGATCTGATGTCAGTATGAGGAAACATAATTTCCTTTGGTGAGTTGCTAGTAAAGTGTTATATTGGAGGTGGTGTTGAGCTGCCGTTGTGCCATAAGAAGGAGCATATTGAAACTAAGCTCTATGCATATATAGGCACATGCTGGGCTGTGTGCTTAGTTGCTCAGCTGTGTCCGACTCTTTGCGACCTCATAGACTGTAGCCTGCCAGACTCTTCCGCCCATGGAGATTCTACAGGCAAGAATACTGGAGTGGATTGTCAAGCCCTCCTCCAGGAGATCTTCCCAACCCAGGGATTGAACCCAGGTCTCCCGCATTGCAGGCAGATTCTTTACCATCTGAGCCACCAGGGAAGCCCAAGAAGACTGGAGTGGGTAGCCTAACCCTTCTCCAGGGGAACTTCCCAATGCAGGAATCAGAGCTGGGTCTCTTGCATTGCAGGTGGGTACGTTAGCAGCTGAGCTATCCACATCAGTTGAAACTGGTGAGGTTATGCCGTGTGCAGAGATTAGGAAAATGCTTCACTATGTATTCTTAAATGAAGAAAGATATTTGCAGGTCACAGTGTGACCATTGATACTACTTATGTGAAATTCTCATACATGTGCACACTTACACATATACTGATAAATTTCTGTTAGATGCCATATTACAAGTTAGCAAATACGTAAGAAAATGTCTAAAAGATAAATGCCACATTACGGTAGTGATCAACTTGGGGGCAGAGGTAGGCTGTTTACAGAGGGCTCCAGAAGAAGAAACACATTTCTTTCTATCAAATTGTATTACTTATTTACTCCAGTTATTTTTCTTGCTCATGCATCATTCTCATGCCTAACCCATTCTCATAAGTAATATTTCTTATAAAAGCAATAGCTTTCTATCTGTGCATGTGCAAATAAAACTTTTCTGAAATCGTTACAGAACTTTTTAAAAAAGTTTCTCCACCTGAATTTTATACGCTCTCTCAAGAAGAAATATTCACTAGTTCATATCTATTAATCCTTCTTCCTTCCTTTCTCTGTTTCTTCCTGTCTTCCTGCCAGTTTTCTTAGTATCCACTCTGCATCAGGTACAGTGCTAAATCCTAGTAATAAGTAGATAATATTGCTTTTCTCCTATCTCAAGTCACTTTCCATCTTTCATATAAATGTTATATAGGTAAATTAAACAAGGAGAGGTAGCTGATATAAATAGAAACAAAAGCTCTACAGAAATCCTCAGCAAGTATCTTCTCACATTTCAAGGATCAGAACTTGGTCACTTGGTAAACACTAGCTGTAAGGGACAAAAAAAAAAAAAAAAAAGTAAATTTTAAACTTTCCAACTTCTTGAGTAAAGGAAGCAAAAGAAAGGTAGAAATTTGTGAGTGCTACAAGGCTTTGCAAGCCATGGACATGCAAAGAATGATTATGATTTAATGTTTTTGCAGATATTAACAAAAAACTGCAGGAGCCCACTTTGAGGACTTAAACAGTAGTGTTGACCAGAGCATGGAGGTACTATCATAGCAATATAATGATTGAAATCTTCATCATTATCATCATCTTTATCACCAACAGTCAGTGCCTGGGACAGTGATTGGAGTCATAAAAGCAGGCAGTCAGCATGTGTTGAATGAACAAAGGAATGCAACATAAATATTCTTATCATCACAGCTGCCAATTATTTAGTGCTTTCTTTAAGTCCTAATATGTAATACTTTATTTCATCCAGGCTATTTAGTTTGACAAGAATCTTTTTCACTAGAAGAAACTAAGATTTAGAGATGTTAATACAACTTACTAAAGATCAAATAGCTATAAGTTGGCAAGCCAAAACTCAAATCCAGGTGTTTGGGATTTTTCTCTCTATCAGAATTAACTTCATATTCATAGACATCCATATATGAATGTCATATGTCTATACATTATTAAGATTTTGATGACACATTCACTTCTTGTTGGTGTGGCTCTGAAGAAATCTATTCCTTTAAAAGAAACACAAAAATGTTGGAGTCTTTGAAAACAGCAGCCCACACAATTTTAGTAAATATATTTATAGGACTTTGCAATTAATTTACAAATTTTTTACATCAAAATTCACCCTGATGATCTTATTCTTGAGAGACAACAATTGTCTCCTTTGTGATGTCTTCCCACACTAAAGGCAATTATTGTTGCTTCTAGCTGTAATAAAAAAATAACCAAAACAGATAGAAGTGTCTTTGTCGAAATTGAGCTGAAACTCCCACTGTGGAAATAATCAGAAAATTAAAAGCTCTGCAATCTTGCAAATAACATTGCAACTTAATATTATTGGAACATAACATTATTATCTCTTTTTATAGGGGAAACAAACATAAATATATTTTCAAATGACACCATAATATTAGTTTTATTTTATTGAATGGAGGAGGGGTGCAAAGAACAATAAGTTTTTAGGATGGAGCAAATGAAACAATGGGGATTTATGAAAAAATGATCAACAGCGCAAGGATATGATGCAAACCGCAGTCTCAGGCGGAATCTTACAGATACAGTGGTGTACAGCAGCAGCTCCTCCTCGGTGACCTTCGAGGGCAGCCTCATCTACCATTCTCAAGGGTCGGGATAGAACACAGGGTCTACCGCCAGTTAGGCATGCAATCAGTGAGGGTTAAACGAGCTTTTAATTAATGTTGAAAGAGATCAAAGGCAAGTCCTCCCTCCCTCCCTCCATCTCCCTCCCTCCCTCCCTCCATCTCCCTCCCACCCTCCCTCCCTCCTTCCCTTCCTTCATGTTTTATTTCCTTCCTCTCTTCTTGTATGTTAGTTCAAGCTATGAGGAGCTACAATGCAGGATAGTTCATCTCTACAAATAAAATGCATCATTTGAATTCAGATAATCAATTAAACACGCATTCAATGAGGACTCATCCCATAGAAGATATCTAAAGTATTCTAATGCACCCTCAAGATAAGACATCAAGACATAACTTACTGTCTCACTTACCCCCCCGCCCCCCCCCCCCGACAAAAAAATATAAAATGTCCAGGGACTCTCCTGGTGGTCCAGTGGTTGACTTTTTCTTTCAATGCAGAGGTACAGGGTTGATCCCTGGTCGGGGAGTTAAGATCCCACATGCCTTGCAGCCAAAACACAAAAACATAAAACAGAAGAGATTTTGTAGCAACTTCAATAAAGACTTTACAAACGAGCCACATTAAAAAAAAAGCTCTCTATTTAAAATTATTTTTGGCTGAGCTAGGTCTTTGTTGCTATACAGAGGCTTCCTCTGGGTGTGGCAAGTGGGGGTGACATCCTAGTTACAATAGTTCTCATTGCAGTGACTTCTGTTTTTGCAGAGCATGGGCTCTAAAACCTGTGGGGCTCCGTAGCTGCGGCACATGGGCTTAGTTGCCCCTTGGCATGTGGGATCTTCCTGGACCAGGAATCAAACTTGTGTCCCCCTGCATTGGCAGGTGGATTCTTAACCATTGGACCACCAGGGAAGAACTTTCCTTCCCCGAAAAAAAACTTAAAAAAAGAAAAAAGCAAGTTCGGTGGTCCCTGACTTTGTCAGGGAGCTGACGAATGAGACTGATCTAGGGGATACTGAAATGAGGCAGTCTTGGAAATGCATCACAGGATGTGTGATCTAAATACAAGTGAACTGTAAGTCATGTCACCACTTGCAGAAGTGTTGAAGACAGTCTAAGAGACCCCTTGGGAAGAGGTGGGGGAGAGTATTGAAGAGTTCAGTTTTAGACAAGTTGCATAGATGTCAAGAACACTCAACTGCAGCTGTCCCCAAGTAGCTGGAAATTTCAGAAGTCCAAGGGTTGATACTGCAGTGAATGTAAAGCACAGATTGACCATCGTTTTCTTGAAGAGCGTGGAGTGAATGTGAGCTGTTTTTCTTAGAATATCTCCACGCTTCTTGAAGTTATTTTGATTGCTCTTCTGTCCTGTGGGTGAGTAATCAGAGATAAGCTTCCCTGGTGGCTCAGTGGTAAAGAATCCACCTGCCAATGCAGGAGACAAGGGGTTGATCCCTGGGTCGGGAAGATCCCCTACCAACCCATTCCAGTATTCTTGCCTGGAAAATTCTATGGACAGAGGAGCCTGGTGGGCTATAGTCCATGGGGTTGCAAAAGAGTTTGACATGACTCAGCAACTAAACAACAATAACAACAATCAGGGATAAGAGAAAAGAATTCACCCTGTCTGGATGCTTGGCAACAACTGGGCAAGTGTTCACTTTTTTTTCCTTAAGAAGCTCAGAATTAAACCTACTCTCTGACCGCCTCCTTGGGAGAACTAACTCGAACAATGTCTGGGCACTGTTTTGGGCACAACAACCATACTTTAGTAGGGCAGTAAAATGGAAAAGCCATAGGGATTGGATTTGAGTTTGACTCCCAGCTCTAAGATACCATGAAATTGTCTTAATATTTTTATTCCTTGGTCTCCTCATCTGTAAAATGGAAACAAATTTGGGGTCAGGTGAATGCGAAATAATAGATAGTATCAGGCCCAGAACCTACTTTAGATTCTAAGTGATCTTAGCATTTTGGGTCAGAGCTCAGTCATCAATTGACAGTTTCTTCCCCTTTCTCACAATCTTTCATCCATATTTTTTTCTCTCTCTCTCAAAACCTGTAATAAAATATTCTTGCATCCTTCAGCTGAATTTTTCTGAATACCACCCCACTCTGAGCATAATGTCAAATATGATCTAGCCAATTCATAGCAAGGTCAAGATAAGTGTCCGTCCATCAATGGCTTGATATCTGGGTTTTCTAGCCCCTGGAACAGGAGCAAAAGGGATTTACAAAGTGTAGATTGCCTCCTCCTTCCTAGAGCCTTGCATGGCATGAGGACCAGGCAGTGATACAGCCCTGGGGCTGCCTTTTAATTTTCTTCTCTGGCTTGGTCTCTGTTCAAAGATGAAATGAATAGGCTGGAGATGGAAGTTGTTCAAAGTCCCGGCACCTTCCTTTTGGGCTTGCTTTGTGTAAAGAGCCTTTTTATGATCAGATAAGTGCCATGATATAAAAATATGAATATATATGTGAAAGTTGTGTCCAACTTTTTGCTACCGCATGAACTACAGCACACCACACTCCCCTGTCCATGGAATTCTCCAGGAAAGAATACTGGAGTGGTTAGCCATTCCTTTCTCCAGAGGATCTTCCTGATCTACTCTTTGTGACCCCATAGACTGCAGGCCACTAGGCTTCTCAGTCCATGGGGATTCTCCAGGCAAGAATACTAGAGTGGATTGCCATGCCTTCCTCTAGGGGATCTTCCCAATCCAGGGGTTGGATCAAGCCAGGTCTCCTGCATTGCAAGCAGATTCTTTGCCATCTGAGCCACCAGGGAAGCTCAGATATATAAAATAAATATATATTATATATATATATATATATATATATATATATATATTTCACTGTGTAAAAAGTTCAGATCTAAATCACTTTCAAACTCCTCAGATCTGACTTCTTGCATAGTGAAAAAGAGTTACTTCTCTTTTATTCCAAATGCTTAGTATTTAAACCATAAGTTGAAGACATGCTTAGCTTTTGGATCACACAATCAAGGCATCTTTCTTCAATTTAATTCTATCCAGTGCATTACAAATGAATGATCACTTGTTGGGCATCTAATGTATCTGTGGCGCACACAGGGCCCTGGGTGCACAGAGGTAACTGAGTGTGCTATCAGCTGCATCTTCCCAATGCGCCCTGACCTCATCCACTTCTCTCATCTCCTCCACTGTTTCCTACTCAGCCCCATCATTGCCTGGATAAAGGATACAGCTGTTCAGATGGTCTTCCGGCATCGGATGATCCTGGCCAGATTGTATTCCCCCAAACAAATCACCTTTTTGAAAGATAACTCAGACCCCCACATTCTCCCCTTCTTTAAAACCGCCAGGAGCTTCTCCTGCATTAGAATCACAACAAACTATAATACGGTCTTTGTCTTCTCTCTCTGCTTTTCCTCCACTCCCACTTTTTTGAGCCCCTGTTAAATCAGGCCTCCAATTGCCCACCAGTCTTCATCCTCCAGCCCCTTCTCATCCCTCATGTATTTAGTGACTTGGGGCCTCTCCATCAGCTGTTTTCTTTGCTAAGATGTCTTCAGACTCCTCTTCCCGCTTCTGTCTCCTTTCTCTCATGTCATGCAAACTGTCTTCTCAGAGAGGTCCTGCTCATTTTGTCTAAAGCCGCTTTCCTCTGTAGCACTGACCTCTCTCTAATATTGTTTGTGTCTATTTATTTTTTTATCATTTATCTCCCTACCACCACCATCCCTCCAGATTATAATATAAATTTCATAGAAATGGGGTGTATCATCACCTCTTATGGCACCTACAATAGCTCAACTGATATTTACTAAAAGAAAAGATGAATTAATCTGAGATGTTCACAGGCTGGGAGAGGAGGCAGGTCAGAATCCAAAATACTACAATCTGGGTGATACAAGGGAGGTGCCATGCTCAAGGGTGGGGTCCACAATCCCAGGACCACCAGGGAGGCTGTGGATAGGCAGTGGGTCCTCACAAAGTGACATCATCTTGCCAAAACATCCCACTGTTTTGTCCTAAGAAGTCTAACTTACAGGTGTGCCAATATTCACACTTTCAGGAATAAATTCGCACATGAGAATGATCTACACATAAGCCTTAATGGAATTATATCATCTGGGAGAACTGTTGCTTGGATGGATGGCATTTGGTAGTATGATTCTCCAACCCACCCATTTCCCCTAGTTCATCCTCAGAAAGTTCCTTAGTGAGCTTGGAGTCATATCATAGAGGTTAATAATCAGCCTACTGTTTTTGTGGAATCACCAAGTCAAAAACTAAGGAACTAACCAGTGGTTTAATGGGTGGAGAATGAAGGGGCCTAGATAACTGGCTCAGAACCAAGCCACATGCAAGGCAAAGCTGGGAGGCCCTCCTTCCCATGGAGCTTGGTGCCCTAGTGGTTGACTCATGAATGCCTAGTGGAGCTGCAAAATTGCAGATGGACCCTTGACCTCTGCCTCGATTGTAGATACATGTGCACACTTTCTGGAACCCATGTGATACCTGGTTTTGTCCTGGTGCCCTGTCTACTGCCCCTCACCTGGATGTGATCTGTTCTTTGCAAATGAACTACTTCCTGCTTAAACAGTAAGTCAACAAAAATTTAAATGGAAAGTTCTGTTTCTGCAATTTGCATAACCCATTTGGAAGAAGAGAAAAGATTCCCTCATACCATGGTTCTCTGGCAGTGCAGAGGGTTAGGGCAGCTTAGTCTCTCAAAATCCATCCACTGAATATCAAAGGTCCCAGGTTGCAACCTAAGAAATCCAGACAATGTGCTTCACTGACTAACAGGCTTGGGCTCTGAACAATGGACGTTTTGAAGGTTATAGGAAAAGGATGGAATCCTCTCTAGTGTTCCTCTTTCCTTGACTCAGTCTTTCTTAGTTTAGGCTGGGATCATTTTGTTGGCATCCACTCCTTTATTTTTCTGGGCTCCAAAATCACTGTGGATGGTGGCTGCAGCCATGAAATTAAAAGACACTTACTCCTTGAAAGGAAAGTTATGACCAACCTAGACAGCATATTCAAAAGCAGAGACATTGCTTTGCCAAAAAAGTTCCATCTAGTCAAGTCTATGGTTTTTCCAGCGGTCATGTACGGATGTGAGAATTGAACTGTGAAGAAAGCTGAGTGCCAAAGAATGGATGCTTTTGAACTGTGGTGTTGGAGAAGACTCTTGAGAGTCCCTTGGACTGCAAGGAGATCCAACCAGTCCATTCTAAAGGAGATCAGTCTTAGGTGTTCATTGGAGGGACTGATGTTGAAGCTGAAACTCCAATACTTTGGCCACCTGATGTGGAGAGCTGACTCATTTGAAAAGACCTTGATGCTGATAAAGATTGAGGGCAGGAGGAGAAGGGGACGACAGGATGAGATGGTTGGATGGCATCACCGACACAATGGACATGGGTTTGGGTGGACTCCAGGAATTGGTGATGGACAGGGAGGCCTGGTGTGCTGTGGTTCATGGGGTTGCAAAGAGTCGGACATGACTGAGTGACTGAACTGAACTGAACTGAACTGAATTCCTACCTGATATCGGCAAAGTCCAAGTTTGCATTTGAAGCTCACTTACCCACAGCTAATCTGATACTGTCTTCTCTTCCACTTGGCTTTTTCATGCTTACCGTGGAGCACCTGGGGTCAAACCACCGCCAATATGCTTTCCTGCCTCTTGCCTTCCTCTCTGTCCTCAGCCATAAGGCGTCCTCATTCTGCAGGGTTTTTCCTTAGCTCCTTGTCTGATCTTACTTATCATCCAAAGACCTAACAAAAAAAAAAAAAAAATGCTAAATCCTTCACACCCTTAAGCAGAGCTATTAACTTCCTTAGTACTCTGAGAGGACATGGTAACTCCAAGTTAACTCTTGCTTCTTCCTTCTCTGATGGAGTCACATAATAATAATTTTCACATAGTAAGTTAGTTCTCTGAATGTCTGTCTATGTGCTTGCCTGTGTCCCTGAGATACTGAATATACAAATGGGCAATGCCCAAACCATATTTGACAACAAAACTTTGACCCACAGCCTCTGTAGGAACTAGCCCAGGAAACCAAACTGCAACCTCTGCAGCAATTTGGTCCAGAACTTGGTTAGGACAATTAGTTAGAATTTGGTCAACCATGACCAGTTTTCCTGCCTCCTGTCTCTGCCTTCCAAACTCATGAGCAACCATAGAAAGCCAAAGATACTCCTCAAACAAATAAAATAAAAACCTATTCCTAGTCAGCTACGTCCAGCATGCCTAGGCCAACAGCCTCCAATCAGGGCATACTTGACGCCTTCACTTATAACTCCAACCAAGCTTCCTCCTCCCCTGCCATTTGAGGCTCTGGCAAACACAGGTGATGTTATCTGACCCTTCTGTAAGAAGCTCTAAATCAGAAGCCTCTGTATGTTCTCCTTTGGGTGGTCTTTATCTATTTCTGCATCCCCAAGACCCTGAACAACAAATATCACTATTCTTATTTTATTTAGGGGGGAACTGAGGCTGAGAAGGGTTATGTGATTTGGACAAGTTATTTTGGCTGGATGAACAAAGCCAGTGTCTAAATTCATCTCTTTCTGATTCCAAAGATATTGCATTTTCTCCTCTGTGGTCATGCCTCCCCACAAGATTTATACCTTATTCATTTTGTATCTCCTGAGTTTTGCACAGGAGCTGGCGCATAGCAAGTGCTCATCAAATAGCTGAAGGTTTGGGTTGTTGTTAATGTTCTTAAAGAGTCACACTAGTGGCTTGGTGGTAAAGAATCTTCCTGCGATGCAGGAGACCTAGGAGATGTGAGTTCGATACCTAGGTCAGGAAGATCCCTTGAAGAAGGAAATGGCAATCCACTCCAGTACTCTTGCCAGAAAAATTCCATGGGCAGAGAATCCTGTATAAGTTATAAGTGAAGCCCAATCCTTTGGGCTATAGTCCAAAGGGTCACAAAAGCTAGAACATGACTGAGAGCAGTCACACACAGTATGTTCTTAAGACATGACTCTCTACCGTTTCTAACATGTCTGCACTTCTGGAAGCAGACGATGTACGTAAGTTCTGGTGAGCATTCCTGTTCTCAAAATAAATGTGAGCTGTTATTTATTGCAAAAAATACCAAGACTCATTTTTTAAAATATAATGCTTAACATAATAATTCCTGGAAACGGTTCCCCTGTGGTGAAATAATGAAAAGTAAGTGAAAAGAGCTGCAAATGTCGCTTCCAAGCAAAAGATTAAAGAACTCCTCTCCTTGGGTTTGCTTCACATGTTCGAATAATAGAATTGGTTGGTTGGCCTCACATTGTAAATTATAAACCCAGCCACTGTGGACACAGGTGGGTGCCCCTGGGCTGTGGTGTGTGTAGGTCATGCCATGGGGACAGGGCATTCTTGGGAGAAGCCAATTTGTAAGCATTTATTTTGCCAGAATCTGAGGGCCCTGATTTATTAATGAGACTATTTATAAAAGAGCTTTCTATTTTATTTATTAATTTGGTTTTACTGCTTTCTATGGAAATGTAGTAGTTTTGGGAGAACTTAAAGAGCCTGACATACAAGAAACTTCCTAGAAAGATGGTACTGATGGTCCTATTTGCAGTAGCAAAGGAGATGTAGCTATCAGCACAGGCTTTTGGATACAGTGGGGAATGATTTGAGATCGTAGCACTGAAGTGTGCATATTACCATAAGCAAAATAAATAGGTAGCGGGAATTTGCTCTAGGACGCAGGGAACCCAAATCCAGTGTTCTGTAACAGCCTAGAAGGGTAGGAGGGAGAAGGAGGTGGGAGGGAGGGTCAAGAAGGAGAGGACATATGTACACCCCTGGCTGGTTTATGTCAATGTATGGCGAAAACCAACACAACTCTGTAAAGTGATTATCCTCCAGTTAAAAATGAAATAAAAATTTTAAGAAGAGAAATTTCCATCATGGAAAACATGCACTTAGATGGCAGTTCTTTTACAAGTTTGCAAAGGTGGCTTATGCAATAATTATACGAAATATTTTCAAGAAGTGGATTTTTTTTGCAGCAACCACGGACTGGGAACTGGAGCATTTGGTTCCATGTGGACTCACTGCTTCGAGGAGGACAGCTTTGTCAGTTTTTAGAAGCCTCAATTTTTTTAACTTGTGAAGTAGGTAGAAGGCATGTCAGCCCTACTCTGAGGATCAAATGAGATCATGAGAAATAGGAAAGCACTTCACAAAGGTAGAAGGGTCGTCCAGCTGCCGTCATCATTATAAAGCAAACTATTCTTACAAAGTATCAAATAATAACGTATTTTTTTGTGTGTGTGGTTTTTTTTTTTTGCCTTCTAACAAAATGAAATATCTGTCTTAGATGAGTGAAACTTGTCACTATCAGTTGCATAAAATACAGAACCTCTAGTTAGCATCAGGAATCACGGACTTGTTAGCATTTGTCAAGATTGAAAAGATAAGATCATTTATTTCACCCTCTCAGTTTTGAAGCTCAGTGGTAAAGATTTCCAGGGGAAGACTAAGTGGGAAGTCCTTTAGGGCATGAGTTTGTGTAAAGAGTCTGAGCCTTAATAAGTGTCCTCTGTGTGTGTGTGCGCGCTTTATCGGGTAGAATATCCAATTCCATCGGACTACCACTTGTGAAGTTAGAAAAACAAGACGGTCACGGTGGCCGGAGGACTTGGGGCTGGAAAGGAGGAGGGTGATGATGTCCATCAAAGAGTTCAGCCTTTTGTAGCTGAAACAGGGTCTTTTCAGCAGAAGACTGTCTGTGTCAGAACTTTTGTATAGCTTAGTATGGACCATTGGTGTCTTTGCGTTCTGCCACTGATCTTTGGCCTAGCACTTTTAAGAAAATGCTGGTAAACCTCAGCAGTACTAAAGGAACCAAGGTAAGATGGTATGTCTACTCAAGCTGGGATTCTTCTGATGGCGCTGAGTCTTCTCCCCCGAAAAGCTGTCGTTGAGGTGGTGTAGAAACCAGGGGCCCAGGAGTTTGACTCCTTGTGACTTATTGATCCGGTTGCCTTGCTACAAGGCAGAAACTTCATCCAGCGCTTTTCTTCCTGCTCAAACTGCAGAGTTCTGTGCTTTGTTTGATCAGAGTTGGAGGGGAGGATTGAGCCTGCTGTTCTCAGTTAACTTCGGAGGGGCTGTTTCTGAGCGACCTGGCATACACAATAACCTGTCCTTTGACTGGCCGATGGGGCGCTCCGATAAGGGCCGCCTGATGTGTCTTAATGGATGCACTGCCTCCTCTTGGGGGCATGTACATTCCTGAGATGTCTGGCTCCAACCTGACAGCCTTTTGAACTTCCTATATTCTGAAAGCCCATTACTTGACTTAATAAGTTGGGGGAGATTTGAAGGCTGTCCTTGCCAGGGTTTTTTTTCAGACATGTCGAAAGGGGAAGATGTGGTTTGCAAGAAAGGACTTTTCAAAGTTATCTCTGCAAATGATCAGCTTGCTCAAGTCTCTCCTTGACCCTGTGACACACCCCCTCCCCATGCATTCTTGTCTCAAAAGAAGGGTTCTAACAAGCTGTCTCCCGTTTGTCATACCCCAATGGCTTATCAAATATCTTCCCCAAAGCTTTCACATTGGCCCCACAAACTGATTTCTGTGGGCTCTACGATTTAGTTGCCTGTCCTACTGAACCACTTTTGCCCTTATCTTGAACTTTCTGCTATATTTGACTCTGATAACCACCTCCACCTCCTTGGGGCTTTTTCCCGAGCTTTTATTTTCACATGATTTTCTATTTTTCTTCGTATTTATTTCCCCTCACAGGTCAAATTCTCCAGAAGCAGATTTTGACATGAAGTCCAGGGTGAAAGGTATTTATCAGGATCAACGCATTTGGGGAAAGGGGCATTGATGTAGGTACAAGGATGCCTTGGGTAGCCTGAGGCTCTCTGGGGAGAGTGTCACCTATCAGAGCGGCCATGTCAAGGAGAATTGGGCAGGTCTTTATTCCCACCTGGCTCAGACAAAGATGCTGTGTTCCTGGGAAGGACATGACCTCAGGCAGGCCTGCTGTTTATGGTGGGGAAGATGCTGAAGGAGCTGGCTGCTGGCTGCTGTTTAGAGAGCAAACTCCCTGCCGCAGGGTGGCATGTTCAGGCTAAAAGGGGAATCTGATTGAGGCAGCCCTCATTGCCCCATTTTCTTTCATAAGTCCCTTTGTACCAGGTGGTCACATGTAACCTTAAAAATGAAAGAAGCAGTGAACATTCTCCCCAGAAGAAAGACACACCTCTGCCCGCTGGTAAATACATTGCTAACAATTTGGAAGCATATATAAGTGTTTCAAAATCCCCCAAAAGGTCCTCAATATGGATACATTTAATTATGGTCAAGCCGCCATTATATTTGATTCTTCTCATATACTTCAATTCGCATCCATATATATCCCAAGGAAAATTCCAGAATTCAGACACCTCTGGGTCCTTTCTCCTGTATAATTGTATTTAAGCCTTACCACCCACCTCCCTGTTGGGTACTGAAGATGTTATTTACAAGCTAGGGGACCAAGGTCCTGATCACACTAAGTGGTTGAGGTCAGTTATAGCAAAAAAAAAACAAAACCAAACTTTTGTTTGCTTCTATGGCTCATGTCTCTTCCACTTTATCTTCCTTCCTCAAAGAGATTTTCAACTCTCAGGGAGCTTGTAAATTAAAAGGGGTGTGGGAGACAAGAAAAGTACACAAATACAGGCAGAGCAAGGACAAAGAGATAAGTGTTGTAATATAGACAGGGACACGGTTTGTATGAGAAGGAACATCCCCTTAGGTTCATTAAACATGTGATAATTTCCCCCATCAGAGTCCATGCGAGAATAGTCGACAGAGATAATTAAATGGCCTTTTTGCTTATAAGCTGTCGACATTTCCATAGCAGACATTTCTAGACTTTAGCTGGCTATTTAGAAAATATTTATGAGGCATTCCTTCAGCCCATATGACATCAATAATTATCTCTATATAATAACAAATCATACACTTTTCGTATGTAAGCCTACCTATCTTCTAAGAATTCACAGATGCAAGAGTGGGGTGTGATCAACAGCACACGGAACTACAAAGCCACAGAGAAGCGGGCAATAGCTGTACCGCAGAGGGAACCTGACATTTTTGTTGTTTCTCACTGTCTCTGACACAAACTCATTTAAAATGGCTTTAATTATAAATGTATATTATGCAGGCAGCAATGTGTTTGCTGTACAGTATAAGATATACTTAGTTTTCCATGTTTTTAATGACAGTTAGCCAACATTTCCTTTATAAAGTTTCTAATCCATTAAACAAGTCCTTGCTATTTGGCCAGAGACTGAAGTGATAGGTCCACAAGAGATAGCCAGAAAATAGTCTAAAAGAATTAGTCAGTGAGTTAGTATAAAAATGAGTGAGCAGATTCCTTCCTGCCAAATCCTTGAGCCTTCTCTAAGATCTCATCCCACTGGCTTTTTCTGTTTTTTTTTTTTGTTTTTTTTCTACATTTATATCTGTTGACAAAGATGCAGCTGCCTCTCCTTTCATTCTTAACTTGGTCCTGATGTCAAAAACTTGGCCTCTGGTGCAGAAGAGAGTCTTGGAGACAGAGTTTTAGGTGAAGTAGAAAAGACTAGCTGTATTCCTTTGCCAGCCAAAGGAGGATGCAGTGGGTTCATACCCCTCAAAACTGTGTGCCCCAACCTGAGAAGAGTGAGGAGTTTTATAATAATAGTTCAAGGGTGAAGTTTCTGGTAAGCATTAGGGTGTGTGCAGAGCCTGTACTCCTTTAATCTGGCCTCTGGTGATCCTCTCTCTCTCTCTTTTTTAATTTTTTGGAGCATAGTTGCTTTACAGTGTGGTCCGCTTCTGCTGCTCAGCAAAGTGAATCAGCCATACGTGTACATCTATCTTCTCTTCTCTTGGATTTCTTCCCATTTGAAGATATGCTAGAATCAATGGTAGTGCGTCGGTTCCAATCTCCCAATTCATCCCACCTCCTCTTTCCCCCTGGTGTCCATAAGTTTGTTCTCTATGCCTGTGTCTCCATTTCTCCTCTTAATGAGCTTCTCTGGTTCTTTTGCTTTGGCTTCAGATGGCCTCTTGATGAGATTTTTGAGGTTATCAAACTGCAATCTAATCTGGAATGAAGAATGTTAACATCTTCCCCTGTTGTAGGCTTTAGTGCTCTAAAGAGTTTAATGATACTGTCATGTTGATACCTTGACTGGGAACCTGGATCCTTGTTGTTTTTCAGTGCTAGAAAGTGAAAGTAAAGTCGCTCAGTCTTGTCTGACTCTTTGTGACCCCATGGACTGCAGTCTACCAGGTTCCTCTGTCCATGGGATTTTCCAGGCAAATAGCACTGGAGTGGATTGCCATTTCCTTCTCCAGGGCATCTTCCCGACCCAGGGATCGAATCCGGGTCTCCCGCATTGTAGACAGATGTTTTACCATCTGAGCTACCAGGGAAGTCCTAAGCCGTGTCCAATTCTTTGTGACCCCATGGATTGCCGTGCTCCAGGCTTCCCTGTCTTTCGCTATCTCCCGGAGCTTACTCAAACTTATGCCCATTGAATCATAGGTGATGCTATCTAATCGTGCCATCCTCTGCCACCTCCTTCTCCTCCTGCTCTCAATCTTTCCCAGCAGCAAGCTCTTTTTCTAATGAATTGATTCCTTGCATCAGGTGGCCAAAGTATTGGAGCTTCAGCTTCAGCATCAGTCCTTCCAATGAATATAAGGGTTGATTTCCTTTAGGGTTGTCTGGTTTGATCAGCTTGCAGTCCAAGGAACTCTCAAGAGTCTTCTGGGAACCTGGGCTCTGCCCCAAGGCTATTCTAGTGTTTCTTGGCTGCTCCTCCCTTGTCTCTGCCCAAGAGTCTCACAGAGTCCTGCCCAATTTCTGAACTCTCAACTTAATGGACTATTGGGAATTCCTATTCACATGGCTATCAAACCCTTGAAACCCAACATGTACAAAATTAAGCTTGATAGTAGTGATATCAATATCATGTGATATCATAGTTGTAAATAACATGACTTTAAGACTCCAGTTGTCTGAGTTTGAATCATGACCACATACTAGCTATGAGACATTGGGCAAGTTATTTAACTCCTTTGTTATTAAGCGTCCAAACGTGTGAGTTACATGTAAACACAGACCACAAAGAAGGCTGAGCACCGAAGAATTGACGCTTTCAAATCATGGTGCTGGAGAAGACTCTTAAAAATCCCATATTGGGCAAGGAAATCAAACCAGTCAGTCCTAAAGAAAATCAACTCTGAATATTCATTGGAAGGACTGATACTGAAGCTGAAGCTCCAAAACTCTGGCCACCTTATGCAAAGAGCCTACTCATTGGAAAAAACCCTGATGCTGGGAAAGATTAAAGGCCAAAGGAGAAGGGCAGCAGAGGATGAGACTGGCTAGATAGCATCACCAACTCAATAGACATGAATTTGAGCAAACTCCAGTAGCTAGCGAAGGACAGGGGAGCTTGGCGCGCCGCAGTCCATAGGGTCACAAAGAGTCAGACATGGGTTAGTGACTGAACAACTGGAAAGGAAGTTAGCACAAGGAGTGTTTAGAAACAATCCTGGCATAGAATGAGCACCTGCTTAACCTGCTTAGAGCTGGCTGTTAGTTAAAGCTCTTCTATCCACTTGAAGAGAGGAAATCCATACAAAGAGAAGCATTTGAAAATCAATTCATTGTGAACTTCAGGATTGCACTTTTGTTTGAAGTTTTGTCCTGTTCTTTAAAGAGTGTGGGACACACTCTCATCTTCTTCACCTCTGAATCATGAGTGATAAAGCTCATGGAGTTATTTGGAAGTTTAGAAATAATAATACCGAAAAGGTGGTACAAAAGTACCTACTCAATGTGGGTGAACTCTCTTCTCCTTGAGTTCCCCCAAAGATTGAATAGCGACAATGTGCATTTCTTGCCAGAAGAACCGAGAGATAAGAACTGGATCATTGACCCATCTTGTGAAAGGGCAGCCAGGTCAAGGAAGAAACCACAAAACCCCATCAGAGCCTTACATGGGGAAGAACAGGAATGGGCTGGTGAGAGAGCTGTGGACAGACCCGCACAGAGAGAAGACTCACGAATTCTTGTGGTGGGAAGTTATGAAAGGCAGAAGGCAGGAGTTCAGGGCATTGAAGGAGGCTGCTCTTGCTGGACCACAGAGAGGGTCCCTTCCAGAAAGCTCCCTGGTGGGCTCAGAAGCAAGACCAGAGACTCAGGCATGCCATGTGCCTGGCAAAGTCAGCAGGAGCTGGCGCCTGGCACATTTTCTGTTCCAGAAAGCGCTCCAAGCCAAGAGAGAGTGGATTAGGAGGATTTAAAGTACAAAAAGTAAAACAAGCTGGGTTTTTTTAGACAGTTATTCTCAAAGACAGTGAGTGAAATTTGTGTCACTTTAAATAAGGGATATGTCAGCAGGAAAAATAAAGAGGAGAAAGAAAGATTCTCCGTGCTTTTCTTTGTAGTACAGCAAGACAACAAACAGAGAGGCTTGCCAACTACAGCCTCACCCAACCCTCCTTTGGCCATAAGCTATGATTCCTGCATTTTTTTCTGTGACTCACTCCCACTGCCTGACGTCGATCATCCATTTCTTCAAGACTTCTCCAGTTTTCTTCCTCCCTTGGAGGAAGCCAGCAACTCCCTGTCTCTGACTCCTCTCTATTACTGCAAAGTCCACTGAGTATCTCCTATGGGGCTCAAGAGGGAAGTGTAACATCCTATATAAAGGGAAATAGCTACTTTTATTCTGGAAGAAAGTCTCACTTCTGGGATGGAAAAGACAAAAAGCACTGGACAAAGCATTGGAATATAAAATAACACCATGGGAAGTTTGTAAAACATCTCTTTTTTAAAATTACTTTTTATTGGAGTCTAATTGATCTATAATGTTGCGTTAACTTCTACTGCAGAGCAAAGTGAATCAGCTATGTGTGTGTGTGTATATATGTGTGTGTGTGTGTGTGTGCGTGTGCATATATATGTGTGTGTGTGTATATATATATTAAAAAAGAGGGTATATATATATATATATGCATATATATACACATATATATTCCCTCTTTTTTTTTTAATTTCCATTCCATTTAGGTCACCATAGAGCATTTATAAAGAGCACTTACACTCATGACTTTATTTAACAAATGAACCCTATATATGGGAAATAGGGTGTGAATTAACTCTACTATATCAAGAAGGGGAGTTGAGAAGTGGTTTTTTGACCTTTCTAGAATTACTCTGTCGATGATGGAGAAAGGGACTGCTTATGTCACAGAGGGTGAAGGCCATCTTTAGGAGTGCTGGCTGCACCCATTCCTATCCTCTCTGTATCACCACCCCCACCCCCCACCGGCCATCTCGAGAATGGGCCACTGGTAGCTGTGGCTTTACTCAGTAGTCCCGCCCTCTGGTCAGTGTTGCGTGAACCAGGTGTGCACGCCTGAATTGATCTCTGCAGGTGTGCAGGGCAAAGGTTAAGGGCTAGGAGTTCTGACAGTTCTACAGCTACTCTTACATTTTGAATTTACATATTTAAACAAAGTTTAAAGCACATCAGTATCTGCATTCCCCCCTGAAACAAGGTGAAGACTTCAAGGTCTTTTAATTCACTGTGAATCCTGCTCATTTCCGCTAAATACTCAGGTATTATCCAATATTTTATTTCGAACTCAATCGTATGCACAAAAGATTAACTAACAGTACCATGAGTATTATTATATAAAGTCGCTTTTCCTTTAGCATTCCCAGCGTGTATTGCCAATGTGCTTAATAATCATTACTTCTCTCTTCCCTCTTCTTCTGACTTAATTTTCCTACTAAATTATCTCCTATACTTTCAGTATAGGAGAAAATCTGTGGTTAGAATTCTCTCAGTTTTTAACTACCTGAAACTGTTTGCTGAATCTGACAAAGATTATGTCATCTATCAGTAAGAGAACGTCCCTAAAAATAAAGGCATAAACTAATCAGACTTTTGGTTTTCTCATTCATTAATAAAGTCAGAATCAGGCTGATGAGATGGAAGCTCCCACAATATAAGTACCCAGTTTCCTGATATATTTCTGTTTCAGGAGCCTGTAGGTCACTTCATAGACACAATATGGCTGCTGAAGCTCTAGCCTTGTCTAAGTTTGAGGCAGAACCCGTGGAAAAAGCAGGAAACAAAAATAACACATCTATTGATTCCACTCTTCCAAACAAATTACAGCTATTGCATTAGGTTCTAGGTGCACATCAGCCATTAACACTGCAAAAATTGCGTTCCTACAATGTTCTATGTTCTTTCCATCTCGTCTTCCAATAGAGGAGTTTGAAACTTCTCTATTTTCAAACTTAGGTTTTGCATTTCCTATTAATCTTTCTGAAAGCATACTTGTAGCATTTCTCTATCTCCCAGCTGTCTAATTCTATTGTTTTCTGTGTCAAGCATACTGTTTTACTTGGTTACTGAAATTAAAAATAAAATTTTCAATCATTGTATTTTTTATATTTAAGTTTCTTAATTTTTTATAAATTTTTTTTAAAATCCTTAACTTGTCCTACATGTTTTTTTTTTTTTCTTGTCATTTCTGGCTTTATGGGTGGTGTTCCTTTATATTTTTGAAGATATTAAATATTTTTACTGTTAATTACCTTACAGACTTCTCAGATTTATGTGGTTTCATAAAGTCAATTTCTCCCAACTTTTAATCCATAGACTGTAATTTGCACTGTCGCATGTTTTGTAATTCTCAGGTTCTAGGTCATTTCCCGTGGGCTTTCTCTTCCCTGCAGGACCTGAGGCATTGACGTAAAGTTTTGGGTTTGCCTGTTCGCACACACTACAGGGGCTTCCCTTGTGTCTCAGCTGGTAAAGAAACCACCTGCAACGTGAGAGACCTGAGTTCAGTCCCTGAATTAGGAAGATCCCCTGAAGAAGGGAAAGGCTACCCGTTCCAGGATTCTGGCCTAGAGAATCCCATGGACTTTATAGTCCATGCGGTCACAAAGAGTCGGACATGACTGAGTGACTTTCCGTACACTACGGAGTTCACTGGCTATAAACTAATCCAGGGTGTCCTGAGTTAGGTCTCTGTACTCCATGGGTTTCTCTATCTGAATTCTGTACCCACCACTATGTACCTTTGGGAATCTCACCTGTCACATCAATTCCTGTTTTTACCGTGGCTTGGGGCAGCAAGCGTCCAACTAGTGGATTGAGAGTCTCGTCCCAGGTCACAGGACAGGTGATTCTTCTGTTTGTACTTACAGTCTTCTTGCTACTTTTAGGCTGCTGTCCTATATTCTCCTGCCTCCAGGCAGGGTGGTGTGCAGTGAGTCAGCTTATAAGTGAACTGGGGCCATATTCTTCAATTTGACCACAAGTTCAGGACTCTGAGTTTCTTCTTCATTTTTGGCCCCTGAATATTTTCTTTCCAGCTTTGGAGCTTAGCAAAATACTGGTTAGGTAATTTATATGTGTCATCTATTATTTCCATGTGTTCAGAGCAGGTAGGATAGTGTTAATATGCTTCATGAGCCATCTTGACCATAAATCAAGAAACTGAAATCTATGGGGGAAAGAGTTGTAAGGAGGGTTGAGAAACACTATTTGCTTAGGGCTAGTTGCTTAGATGGAGAATGTGTAAGTTGGAGGCTTCACAATTGCCTTCAGATTGAACTGTAAAGGAAAATGGATGGAACACATTTGCTGAGTGGGGTCAGATCAGGAAGGGGAGTGTGCTAGGATCCCAAGAGCTTTTTGACTACTGTTTCCAGTCTCTTCTATAGACACACTATACCTTCTGTGCTTGATTCTATAAGGTAAACCATTATCTTCTCTGCGTGTGTGTGTGGGGGTGTACCCATATATGTTCAGCCTCTAAATCCTGTCTGACTCTTTGTGACTCCATGGACTGTAGCCCACCAGGCTCCTCTGTCCACAGGATTCTCCAGGCAAGAAGACTGGAGTGGGTTGCCATTTCCTCTTCCAGAGGATCTTCCCAACCCAGGTATTGAACCTGTGTCTCCTGCGTCTCCTACATTGGCATGCAGATTCTTTACCACTGAGCCAGGGAAGCCCTACACATGTGTTTATAAAAATTCACTGGAGTGATTTTCTCCCCATGCATCTAAAAGTGTTCTATCAAAATGTGGACTTCAACTTCAGACCCACCAAAAGCCCAACTCTGATTTTCCAATTGACTCTGAGAGTGAGTTGGCTGGTTTGATCAATAGTATAGGCTCGTATGGATCATTTCTTGAAAGTGAAAATGAAAGGTGCTCAGTCGTGTCCAACTCTTTGCAACCCCATGGACTATATAGTCCATGGAATTCTCTAGGCCAGAATACTAGAGTGGGTAGCCTTTTCCTTCTCCAGGAGATCTCTACCCAGAGATTGAACCCAGGCCTCCTGCATTGCAGAAGCTTTCACTTTTCACCTTACTTTCTGATGCTTATATAGGTTTCAAAAAGCGCAGTTGAAATAAAAACATTTCAATAAACCATACAGTGGAGTCTTCTTAGTTAATTTCTGTATGTCATCACAGAGTTCCTGAAGCCAGTCAGAGCAGTTGCTTTGGAAATGGGCAAGTTTCATTGTATCTGCCTTGTTGAGTAAATCTAAGCTGGTTAGTTCAACTTACAAACTTTCAAATTTTGTAGTTATGAATAGTAAGGATATTTTCATGGTAGCTCAGTGGTAAAGAATCTACCTGAAACGCAAGAGATGTGGGTTCAATCCCTGGGTTGGGCAGATGTCCTGGAGAAGGAAATGGCAACCCACCGAAGCATTCTTGCCTGGAGAATCCCATGGACAGAGGAGCCTGGCAGGCTACAGTCCATGGGGTTGCAAAGAGCTGGACATGACTTAGCAACTAAACAGCAACAAGGGCTATTTTCAAGGCTAAAAGCATGAATGTAGTTGACTAGAACAAAGCATCTTTTAATAAATGTGTATTCTCTCATCCTGTCCTTATCCTGTCAAGAGCAGGTGCCCAAGGAAGAAAGAACCAGCGTTGGCCTGGTAGGAAACTCTCTTAGAGGAAGGCTCTGGTGTCACATTTGGGCAGGTGGCCAAGGGGGCATGTGTGCACTTGGAGAAATGTCCATGTCCAATCTTCAGCTGTTCTTGGAAGAGATCTCATGGCTGAAGCCTGCTGTCTGATTAGTATCAGGAGAAGTGAATCATCACTGCATGTTTTTCTCTTTGGAGGTAAAGTGCCTTATGAGGGAGGCGGGCAATGTGTTCATAGGAAGGTGGTTGTTAGGTTCTCTTGATTGTGTTGTTGCTTCTCCCCAGCTTGGCCTGACTTCACCAGCTGGTGTTCAGAGTCCACAGAGGTGACACAGCCCTCATCCTACAGACATGATTTACAGAGGGGCAGACACAGCTTCCCTGGTGGCTCAGACGGCAAAGAATCTGCCTGCAATGCAGGACACCTGGCTTCAGTCCCTGGTTTGGAAACACCCACTGAAGAAGGGAATGGCTACCCACTCCAGTGTTCTTGCCTGGGAAATCCCATGGACAGAGGAGCCTGGCAGGCTACAGTCCATGGAGTTGCAGAGTCAGTCATGACTGAGGAACCAATGCTTTCACTTTTTCACTTTCAGAACGAGAAAGCTTTTGTCCTGGGTCTCAAGGGAACCATTTGGTAATTTTTAAATACTGTGCTTCTTTTTCCAATTATGCATTTGCTAATGTCCTTTTATTTATTTATTTATTTATTTATTTATTTTTTTTTGCAGCAAAGGACCAAAAGTGCCTATGCGTTAGGGGAGGGCAGAGAAGAACTAATTCACATATCACCTAGTGGTCCTGGATGAGACAGGAGTGTCTCTCTCTGGGCAATGGAATTGAGGGAGACTGCTTATGAAATGCAGGAAGGGTGCTCCCCTGTCTGAGACAGACTGCATCCATGTGTGTGTTAGACTGATAGTGATGAACTTGCATCTTCCAAAATGAGACTTGATTTAAATGTGTGTGTTTACACATTCACACTTGTGCACATTATTGAGAAGAAAGTGAAAATGAGGCTACGTTAGATGAGCAGGCCTAGGTTGTGTGTGCTCTGGGCTATTTTCCCAGATTCCTAATCCATCTCCCCTTTTCCACATTCACTCCATCTACTCTGCCCAGTGACATTTTCTCAAAGGCACCTCTCACCATGTCACCATTTGAGTTGTTATTCAACTTGTAAGACAAGTACAGAGCTTCAGTCATGGTGTAGGGGCTGCCCACAAAAAGCATTGCTCTCTTTTCTTTTCTCTGTTTGTGCAAAAGCATGAACCTAGTACAAATGCAGTTTAGTTGGGTTGCCATCCCAGGAAACACCCGTAGGGGAGCGGGGAAGTGAGCTAGAGAAGAGCGTGACGACAACTCACCGCCAGGGGCAGCAACTGGACATGATCCATCCACTCCATCCCACGCAGGGGGAGGGAGCTGAGACGCTGATTCTCCCAGACTTCGTGGGTGTTGGCTGGATGCTGTTTCTGGGGCACTGAACAGGCCCTTCTGAGCTGTGTGCCACATGGGCAAAGTGGGTTCTGGTGGCCAGATGAAACTTTCAGCAAAGAAAGCAAAGTACTGACACGGAGGTCAGAGCTGATGAACTGAGGGCTAGAGCCATGTAGGAACCCACCCACATCACTCTTTCTCACCTGTAGAAAGGGCACATTATACAGACATACACACTGCATAGTAAATGAATATATTATATTCTTATCATGACCCTTTCCCCCAGTCCATCCGTGATGATGCTAAAATATCTCAGCTCACCATATACACCTGAGCTCTGCTTATTTGCTCACTCATTAACTCAGTAAAAAGTTGTTTACTTTAGTCCACAGACTATAGTGATGGCTGGTGATGGTATCTTGAATATGGCACATAAGCGTCATCTTCATTCAGCTTACAACTTCATGGTGACATTATGTTGTGTCAAGCCTAACGGTGAGGGAAGGACCGAGTGATAAGGGGACATGTAAGAGAGACAGACAAACTTTGCTCCAGGGGCTAGCAAAGCCTCTCCAGTAGAAGTGGTGTATGAGCTTTGACTTACTGAAGGATAGGAAATCACATCTGGTGTAGATAGTGTCATGTAGCGGAAGACCTGTCATCTGTCTTGGATCCAGTGACAAAGAGTTAACAAGATGTAACACACACACACAGGCGTTCCCAGGACAGGGGACTTTGGCAGGTGGTATGTCTGCCTGAGCTGAACATGAATGGCACATATCTGCCCCCAGGACTGGAGCATCCATGAACTGCCGGCAGCACTGCCTTGTTATTCCCATTGGGCAGTGAGATTATTCAAGGCATTCTTCTTCTTCTTGTTTTTTTTTTTTTTTTTTTTTTTTCACACTGAGAGGCATGTGAAATCTTTTCTTAGCTCCCCAACCAGAGATCAAACCTACACTCCCTGTACTGAAAGTATGGAGTCTAAGCCACTGGACTGGCAGGAAAGTCCCAATGCATTCTTCTTAATAGACCTATAGAGAAGATCCTGGATGCTTACCTTAGCTGGAGCCAGACAATGCCTCCCTAGATGACTCTACATTGTAGGGTCAAGAATGGGCTCTCCAAGAAGATTGTGGAGGATATTTCTTATCCTTTTTCCCCTAATGTATTCAAGAGCTGTATCATCCTTTCCTCTCTCCACACATGGTATCAATCTTTTCAGCAAGAAATGTGCATACCTTGAAACTGAACAGTATCATGCTCAATTGCATGGCCATATGTGAATTTTGCAAACCCATGGACTGTAGCCCACAAGGCTTCTCTGTTCATGGGATTCTCCAGGGAAGAATACTGGAGTAGGTGGCCATTTGCTTCTCCAAGGATCTTCTTGACCCAGGCATTGAACCTGTGTCTCTTGCTTCTCTTACGTTGATAGGCAGATTCTTTACCACTGTGCCATCTGCTGATTGTTTTAAGGAACATTCCAGCACTTGTCCATCTCCAGATGTATCAAGCTACAAACTCTGTCCAAAGATGTTGCCTTCTTAGATCTCAGTTCTGTATGTGTATGTGTGTTTTAATGGCAGGCTAGCACTTGACAATTAAAAAAAAAAATAACTGAGGGTTTGAAGTCTCTGACTTGTGATGCTAAGGTCCATCAAGTCAAGACATTACCTCTCTGAGCCCCAGTCTTCAGTTCTATTGAAGGCATGTACACTCTCTGCCTCACAGAGGTGTAAGGATTAAAAAAGCAATGAGGCACCATTATTAGCTTTTGGTACATATTCATGTACTGTTGAATGCAAAGTTAAGTGCTATGAGGGGGGAAAATTAGCTAATCCAGAAATTTCCAAGCTTCATTTTTTTTCAGCTTTATTGTCTCTGGGTTTCACTTCAGTCCCTCAGTCATGTCTGACTATTTGAGACCCCATGGACTGCAGCATGCCAGTCTTTCCAGTCCATCACCAACTCCAGGAGCTTACTCAAACTCATGTTCGTCAAGTCAGTGATGCCATCCAAATACCTCATCCTCTGTCGTCCCATTCTCCTCCTGCCCTCAATATTTCCCAGCATCAGGGTCTTTCCTAATGAGTCAGTTCTTCCATTCTGGTGGCCAAAGTATTGGAGTTTCAACTTTAACATCAGTCCTTCCAATGAATACTTAGGACTTATTTCCTTTTGGATCTCCTTGCAGTCCAAGGAACTCTCAAGAGTCTTCTCCAACACCACAGTTCAAAAGCATCCATTCTTTGGTGCTCAGCCTTCTTCACAGTCCAACTCTCACATCCATACATGACCACAGGAAAAACCATAGCCTTGACTAGACGAACCTTAGTCAGCAAAGTAATGTCTCTGCTTTTGAATATGCTGTCTAGGTTGGTCATAACTTTCCTTCCAAGGAGTAAGCGTCTTTTAATTAACATCTGCAGTGATTTTGGAGCCCCAAAAAATAAAGTCTGCCACAGTTTCCACTGTTTCCCCATCTATTTCCCATGAAGTGATGGGACCGGATGCCATGATCTTCGTTTTCTGAATGTTAAGTTTAAGCCAACTTTTTCACTCTCCTTTCACTTCCATCAAGAGGCTTTTTAGTTCCTCTTCACTTTCTGCCATAAGGGTGGTGTCATCGGCATATTTGAGGTTATTGATATTTCTCCTGGCAATCTTGATTCCAGCTTGTGTTTCTTCCAGTCCAGTGTTTCTAATGATGTACTCTGCATATGAGTTAAATAAGCAGGGTGACAATATACAGCCTTGACGTACTCCTTTTCCTATTTGGAACTAGTCTGTTGTTCCATGTCCAGTTCTAACTGTTGCTTCCTGACCTGCATAGAGGTTTCTCAAGAGGCAGGTCAGGTGGTCTGTATTCCCATCTCTTTCAGAATTTTCCACAGTTTATTGTGATCCACACAGTCAAAGGCTTTGGCATAGTCAATAAAACAGAAATAGATGTTTTTCTGGAACTCTCTTGCTTTTTCCAGGATCCAGCGAATGTTGGCAATTTGATCTCTGGCTCCTCTGCCTTTTCTAAAACCAGCTTGAACATCAGGAAGTTCATGGTTCACGTATTGCTGAAGCCTGTCTTGGAGAATTTTGAACATTGCTTTACTAGTCCATCGTTTAGCATGTCCTAACTCTGCACAGAAGTTAAATAAGCAGGGTGACAATATACAGCCTTGATGTACTCTTTTCCCAATTTGGAACCAGTTCATTTTTCTGGTTCTAACTGTTGCTTCCTGACCTGCTCAAAGATTTCTCAGGAGGCAGGTAACATGGTCTGGTATTCCCATCTCTTTAAGAATTTTCTACATTTTGTTGTGATCCACACAGTCAAAGGCTTTAGTGTAGTCAATGAAAGAGAAGTAGAAGTTTTTCTGGAACTCTCTTGCTTTTCAATTTGTGGCAATTTGATCTTTGGTTCCTCTGCCTTTTCTAAATCCAACTTAAACATCTGGAAGTTCTCAGTCCTTGTACTGTTGATGCCTAGCTTGGAGAATTTTGAGTATTACTTTGCTAGCATGTGAGATGAGCACAATTGTGCAGCAGCTTGAACATTCTTTGGCCTTGCCTTTCTTTTGGATTTGAATGAAAACTGACCTTTTCCAGTCCTGTGGCCACTGTTGAGTTTTCCACATTTGGTGGCATATTGAGTGCAGCACTTTAAGAGCATCATCTTTTAGAACTTAAAATAGCTCAGCTGGAATTTCATCACCTCCACTAGCTTTGTTTATAATGATGGTTCCTAAGGCCCACCTGACTTCTCACTCCAGGATGGTTGGCTCTAGGTGAGTGATCAGACCATCACGGTTATCTGGGTCATTAAGATATTTTTTGTAGAGTTCTTCTGTGTATTCTTGCCACCTCTGGGTCTATAGTCAAACTTTTCGGGTGTTTTTGATCCTTCTCAGGGAGAAGGAAGACACTGCAGGTGATCCGTCTCCACTTCATATCCTGGATGGAGTCTGGTCCCCGTGGCTTCTGCTGTAAACAGCCAATTGACTGATGGAATGAGCCAGCTCAGGAAAGCCAGCTCTCTGGGTCCTGGAAGGCCACCACGTGCAATAGTTATCTCACACCCAGTGTGATTTGAGAGTTTATGAGTACTCCTTTAGACCTTCATCTGTTTGAATCAGGGCTCCGCAGTAGAAGCGTTGCTGTTGGAGGGTTGAGGCTCCCAGCTCTGTGGCTAAACTCCTTGTTCAGGGCACTTGAGGACTCTAGGCCGCAGCTGTAGCATCAGCAGAACTCACGACTACATCAGGTTAGGTCAGTTTCTTGTTGTTGCTGGTGATGAGGAGGGAGCTTCGTTCAGGGAAGGCAATCATGGACACCTTAGACGGGAAGCGAAAAAAAAAAGAGCAGGATTCTGCCCCTTGCAGCAGAGAGTGTGTAAGAGGGGCTGTGTCTGAGGGGGCTGCTGCTCATTGGTCCAGAGCCTGCTCTGTTACACCCACCCCTCCCATCCCCACCGCCCCATTCAACCTGCTCCCTCCTTCCTCCCACCCCCGACCCCAACAGCACCGAACTTACCCTAGGAATCCCCGAGGGCTTCCCGAGAAACCTCAGTGGTCCAGGGAAGGAAAGTTTAGGAAAACCAAAACAAAACAGTGGATTAAATTACTTCTAAAGCCCCTTCCAACTAATATTTCATAAGCCTCTGGATTAAGTCAAAGCCTGGTATTCCTCTTATTAGAGTTAAGTCCTCTGGGAGAAGTTCCTGGTTGCCCAGATGGTGCCAGTTGGAAGCAAGCATGATAGGAGGGAGGCAGAGCATATTAACTTTGGCACCTACTGGCAATGCAGAGCTTCAGGGACAAATAGAAGGTCAGCTCGAGTGGGGTATGAGCACCATCAGGGTTGGGAGCTGATTCCCAACACCTAGCACAGTCCTCAGCACAAAGTACGTGCCTGTCAATAGATATTAGCTTCATGAGTAAAGAATGCACTTTTGAACGTTAATCCTGGCTTTATCACTGAGCCTTTGTTTTCTCATCTGTTGAATGGGGATGATAGCACCTTTTTCATGGAGCTTGTTAAGAGACTTTAATGATAAAGCCACCAATAAAACTTCTGAGTCACAATAGGCTCCCAATAAACTGAGCTACTATCATCTTGTTTAGCAGGATTGAGGGTTAAGACAACCTGATTGGGTCTAATATAATAAGACATAAGGTCATGAGAGAGCAGGAAGGAGCCACCCAGGGTCTAGCCCACACCGAACAGGCAGAGGAAGGCGGGAAGAAAGGAGAGCAGGGGCTTTGGAAAGGGTGGAGGTGTCCGGTAATGGAGGTGAATAGCCTTGACCAGGTTCCCTGCCCATTAGCTGTCGGCCTATGAGGCTCTCAGTGTGTGCTTTGGGATGCTCCATGTACATTTCCCAGAAACCACTAACAGTGCCTCTGAAAGTGTTTGCTAGCCTTCACCTCTTGGGTAAGGGATGGGTCCTCAGAGGAGCCCTGCTGAGTATTTAGGGAAGGAGGTGGCAGGCACTCAGCACAGCCTTTGGTTTGGGGCATTTGTCTTGGGGTGAACCCTGCACGTGCAGCAGGACTTCCCCTGCCCTCCCCACCCCGGGTCCCCGCGGAGCAAGAGAGACTCACCACACCCCTCGTCCCGTGGAGTGTGTGCCGAGATAGCCTCCGCCAGGGTCACCCCACCCCTGTAGGGACCCTCTGCCATCTGTGTCCGTGCTGGCAGGTAACCGCTTGTTCCCACTAGCCAAGTCTGTTGTGATAAGAACATCGATTTTTTGGTGTGGACATGTGTCCATGACATTCGTCAAGAGAAACATCCCAGGCACACAGGTGACCCTGCTCCCTTCTGTCTGTACCATCATCCGGGGAAACAGCGAGTGATTCGATTATGTGGTGAGGCCTGCACACCATGTCACGGGGTGCCTGTGTTACAGTCAGGTCCCTCCAAATTATGATTATTTACAGAGGCATCATTGTGTTCACAGATGAAAGAACATGGCAAGTCCTGTCACTCACCTAATACACAAAGAAGGCTTCAGGGGAAGAGATATTGATTGTGTGTAGAGACAGGGAAACTGAGTCCTTGAGACAGAATGGACAGAATGTTCCCAGAGTGAAAAGGGGCAAACAAGTGAAGCTAGGATTCGGTACCACCAACCACCGTCAGGGAGCTTTCCAGGTGGCACAGTGGTAAAAACCTCCCTGCCAATGTAGGAGATGCAAGAGACTCAGATTCCATCGCTGGGCCAGGAAGCTTCCCCTGGAGGAGGGTATGGCAACCCACTCCACTATTCCTGTCTGGAGAATCCCATGGACAGACGAGCCTTGTGGACCATATAGTCCATGGGGTCACAAAGAGTCAGACACAATTGAGCACAACCACCAGTAGCAAGAGCTGATTTAGGGCCAAGTGTTACTTCTCACTGGACCGTGATCTCAAGGGACACACCTATTCACATTGAGACCCTTTGAGAACTAAGGCACCAGTTATAGGCAAAAGCAGGTAGGATGACTCCATTTACACATAAAATGCAAAAGCAAGCAAACAAATTACAATATTGAGAAAACAATCTCCTGGAAGACAGAAAAATTGTCCCGAATTTAGGGAGTCCCAATGCATCCTGAGGTTATTTTGCTTGCTCCACAAAGGAGGTCACAGCATTCAGAGGAGGTTTAAATGGATAATTTTTGCCATTAAAATAAAGAACTCTATATTGTGGGAGGTAGATTTCCCTGGGTAGGCCGAGACAGAAGGTGGGGGATTCTGACTAATGATGTTCATTTTCCTTGTCTTCCAAAAATTAAATGTCAGTCGAGTCCCTTAGATGCAAACACTAGGTGCCATTTTATTGTGCATCTTTTATGCGCCAGGCTCTGTTCATAGCATACTTTCTACACTTTCATTGTTTCTTGTAAATTCAACATCTGGGGAGAGGAAAGGTATGAAAAGCACACATCATTTGATGTTTATTTTGATTTTTTTCTGCTAAAATCTTTGTAGCCTATGTGTTTTACATAACATACTTTGGTAACATACTTATTCCTCACAATTTGATCTGGGACTCCAGAGAAATGGAATAATTCCAAATAATTTCAAAGAGACTGTTTCGCAAATCCCATGCTTTCTGATCTGGGAACACAAGGCGGGAAAGAGTCACCTCACCCTTGGGTAACTTCAGTCATGACAGTTACAGAACAGAGTGCGGCCTCCGGAGAACCAGAGGGACTTGGCTTAAATCAAGCCCCATCAACTTCCCAGCAGTGCGGCTCTGTGAATGTGACCTAACATTTAGAAGCATCAGCTCCCTGATGCTTCCTGCTCGAATGTGATACACAGGCTCCTGGAAAACTTTGCATTCTGCGCAATAATCACACACTAACAATAACAAGCTGTATGACCAAAACAGCATTAAATAGAAGAGTAAACAGCTCAAAAGGCAGGTAACTTTGCAAGCAGACCCCCCAAAATATAGAAATAAAGGTTTCAGTGTTAACAGATAAAAGCATGTAACCAAAAGCTGCAGTTCTTTACCTGTAACATAAGGTAAAATATTTTGCTAGAAATGGGGTGGAAGAAAAGCTTAAGTGAAAAAGTACCAAGATCAGAAAAAACCATGGAACCAGCCCTTCCCAGAAAGAGCTGATGGTGAAACTGAGTCAAAACAGAGAACAGGTGTCAAGGTTACAAGACTGTTTTCTTCCCCTGCTTGCTGGGATCCACAGCTGGGTTACTTGAAGTTTAACTAGTATTACTGGATGGTGTACTAAAGAGCCGCTTGCTGAAAGTGAAAGAGGAGAGTAAAAAAGTTGGCTTAAAACTCAGCATTCAGAAAACTAAAATCATGGCATCTGGTCCCATTACTTTATGGTAAATAGATGGGGAAACAGTGGAAACTGTGGCTGACTTTGTTTTTCTGGGCTCCAAAATCACTGCAGATGGTGATTGCAGCCATGAAATTAAAAGATGCTTGCTCCTTGGAAGGAAAGTTATGACCAACCTAGACAGCATATTAAAAAGCAAAGACATTGTCAACAAAGGTCCATCTAGTCAAGGCTATGGTTTTTCCAGTGGTCATGTATGGACGTGAGAGTTGGATAGTAAAGAAAGCTGAGTGCCAAAGAATTGATGCTTTTGAACTGTGGTGTTGGAGAAGACTCTTGAGAGTCCATTGGACTGCAAGGAGATCCGACCAGTCCATCCTAAAGGAGATCAGTCTTGGGTGTTCATTGGTAGGACTGATATTGAAGCTGGAACTCCAATACTTTGGCTACCTGATGTGAGGAGCTGGAAAAGACCCTGATGCTGGGAAAGATTGAGGGCAGGAGGAGAAGGGGATGACAGAGGATGAGGTGGTTGGATGGTATCACCGACTCACTGGACATGGGTTTGGGTGGACTCCGGGAGTTGGTGATGGACAGGGAGGCCTGGCGTGCTGTGGTTCATGGGGTTGCAACGAGTCGGACATGATTCAGCGACTGAACTGAACTGAACTGGATGGTGCAAAGTTTCATGTACAGGAAAAAAAAATCTCATTCGACCCACACTGCTCTTCTTCACGATGCAGACAGTATTCCCTCCCTATTTATTTACCTGTTAGATATGCTAATTCTCACTTCAGGAATATGCTTTACCATAGAACAGAGTGTCATATGCCCTCATCAGTTTATTTTGATGCTTACAGGTAAGAAATTTAAAGGGTTTGACAGTGCCTGATGCTTAGTAGGGTCTTCATAAGCGTTGGCTCCCATTCATGCTCCGTCATTATTAGTTTTAGGATGAGTAGCTATAATTTGGCAATAGTGAGTTGCGTGACTTCTAGTTCAAACACTTTCTTCAAACTTTTTTAAGTGTTAATCTATCAGAGGTGCAGAACAAGCAACATCCTGAAACCTCTAGGAAGCTTGTGTAAGCTGATATTCTGGCAGAGGGTCCTCTGGAGAGATTGAACGATGGAGGTGGCCTGCAAGTGAATGCAAACACAAACTTTCAAAAGTGAAGCTCCTTCAAAGAGTCTCTTTTGCAAAAGCAAACTTAGGTCCTGTTGATTGATTTGCAGTATTTGGCAAGATTGTAAATAGAACCTCTGTTAGATATGACCAGGGGATAAATGCAACATGCATAAAAAATTGAGCTAATGAAAGAGTATCTTTTCTCTCTTGAGGGGCCTTGTGAGGTCTGGTAAGTAAGTGCAAAAATACCGCCAAAATAGTCACAAAGGGTAGATCCTGGGACCCTATTGTTTAAATGAGAAGGTTGTATCCTTCAGAGGAGACAAAGAGACATGTGGAAGAATTTGGAGTCACATCACCTGCTAACCACCAGTAGAGGGCTTCCCATGTGGCTTAGCGGTAAAGAATCCACCTGCTAACTGCAGGAGGTGCAATAGATGTGGGTTCAGTCCCTGGGTCAGGAAGATCCCCTGGAGAAGGAAATGACAGCCCATTCCAGGATTCTTGAAAAATCCCACAAACAGAGGAGTCCGGCAGGCTGCAGTCCATGTGGTCCCAAAGAGTTGGATATAACTGAGCACATACCCACAAGATTCAGTTAAAGATCAGGTCTCCTTTAACCTCGAGAAAATAAACTCAGGGGCGTCTGTTGTTACATTCAACTACCTCACTTATTTCATAAGTTCCAGCAGAAGAGAGATAAGGAGAATCAGTGTAACTTAGACTAGTAAAGGACTCTCTAACACTGGAATCTGCTCAGCTCGGGAAGGCTACATCATCAGAAGTGAGTGTACTATCTCTGAAGGTATTTAACCAGAAAGGGCATGACCATTCTGTACATGGGTTACCGTGCTCGTCCCTGCTCCCCACTAAACACACATAATCTTCTCCAAGTTTGAAAGAGTTTTCATACGAAAAGTAACTCAAAGGAAAGCAGCAGTCCATCATCTGTGTTTTGCATGCTCTGATCTTTGGGTCAGTCCTGTAAACTGGGTGTTGTATTCGTTTACTAGGCCTCAGTTCAGTTCAGTTCAGTCGCTCAGTTGTGTCTGACTCTTTGAGACCCCATGAGTCTCAGCACGCCAGGCCTCCCTGTCCATCACCAACTCCCGGAGTTCACTCAGACTCACGTCCATCGAGTCAGTGATCCCATCCAGCCATCTCATCCTCTGTCATCCCCTTCTCCTCATGCCCCCAATCCCTCCCAGCATCACAGTCTTTTCCAATGAGTCAACTCTTTGCATGAGGTGGCCAAAGTACTGGAGTTTCAGCTTTAGCATCATTCCTTCCAAAGGAATCTCAGGGTTGATCTCCTTCAGAATGGACTGGTTGGATCTCCTTGCAGTCCAAGGGACTGTCAAGAGTCTTCTCCAACACCACAGTTCAAAAGCATCAATTCTTCGGTGCTCAGCCTTCTTCACAGTCCAACTCTCACATCCATACATGACTACTGGAAAACCATAGCCTTGACTAGACGGACCTTAGTCGGCAAAGTAATGTCTCTGCTTTTGAATATGCTCTCTAGGTTGGTCATAAGTTTTCTTCCAAGGAGTAAGTGTCTTTTAATTGCCATTACAAAATATCACAGATGAGGAGGCTTAAACAACAGAAATTTATTTCCTTAAAGTTCTGGTGGTTGGAAATCCAATACCAAGGTGCTGGAAGGATGGGCTCCTACCAAGGCCTTTCTCTTTGGCTTGTAGAGGACAGCCTTCTCTCTGTTGTCTTCACAGGGTCATCCCTCTGTTCCTGACTATGCTCTAATCTCTTCCTGTAAGGACATCAGTCAGACTGGATTAGGACCCACCCTAATGATGTCAATTTACTTTAACTCGCTTCTTGGCCTTTTGGCTAAGATCAAGTGGTGGCTCAGATGGAAAGCGCCTGTCTACAATGTGGGAGACCTGGGTTTGATCCCTGGGTCGGGAAGTTCCCTGGAGAAGGAAATGGCAACCCACTCCAGTACTCTTGCCTAGAAAATCCCATGGACAGAAGAGCCTGGTGTCCATGGTGTTGCAAAGAGTTGGACACGACTGAGCGACTTCACTTTCAGCTTTTGAAAGATACTGTTGTGGTGCTTTACATTGTCACCCTGTTTATTTAACATATATGCAGAGTACATCATGCTAAATGCTGGGCTGGAAGAACCACAAGCCACAACCAAGATCACCAGGAGAAATATCACTAACCTCACATGACCCCACCGTTATGGCAGAAAGTGAAGAGTAACCCAAGAGACTCTTGATGAAAGTGAAAGAGGAGAGTGAAAAAGCTGGCTTAAAACTCAATATTCAAAAAACTAAAATCTTGGTATCCGGTCCCATCACTTCATGGCAAATAGATGGTGAAACAATGAAAATAATGAGAGACTTTATTTTCTTGGGCTCCAAAATCACTGCAGATGGTGACTGCAGCCATGAAATTAAAAGACACTTGTTCCTTGGAAGAAAAGCTATGACCAAACTAGACAGCATATTAAAAAGCAGAAACATTATTTAACCAACAAAGGTCTGTCTAATCAAAGCTATCGTTTTTCTAGTAGTCATGTATGGATGTGAGAATTGGACCATAAAGAAAGCTGAACACCAAAGAATTGATGCTTTTGAACTGTGGTGTTGGAGAAAACTCTTGAGTCCCTTGGACTGAAAGGAGATCAAACCAGTCAATTCTAAAGGAAATCAACCCTGAATATTCATTGGAAGGACTGATGCTAAAGTTCCAATCCTTTGGTTCTCTGATGCAAAGAACTGACTCATTTGAAAAGACCCTGATGCTGGGAAAGATTGAAAGCAGGAGGAGAAGGGGGTGACAGAGGATGAGATGCTTGGATGGCGTCACTAACTCAATGGACACGAGTTTGGGTAGACTCCAGGAGCTGGTGATGGACAGGGAAGACTGGAGTGCTGCAGTCCATGGGGTCACAAAGAGTCAGACATGCATGACCAACTCTACAACAACTGTGGTGCTATAGAGTACTCTTAAGGGTTCCTTGGACTTAAAGGAGACCAAACCAGTCAATCCTAAAGGAAATACACTCTGAATATTCATTGGAAGGATTGATGCTGAAGCTCTGATACTTTGGCCATCCGATGCAAAGAGCTGACTCACTGGGAAAGACCCTGATGCTGGGAAAGACTGAGGGCAAGAGGAGATGGAGGCAGCAGAGGATAAGATTGTTGAATGGCATCATTGGCTCACTGGACATGAATCTGAGCAAACTCTGGGAGATGGTGAAAGACAGGGACACCTGGCATGCCGCAGTCCACGGGGTCGTAGAGAGTTGGACACGACTGAGCAGTTGAGCAACAACAATCTCCAAAAGCAATCACATTCTGAGATGCTGGGGTTAGGGTTTTAAGATGTGAATTTTAGGGGGACACAATTCAACTCAAACTAGATGTCATCATCCCCATTTCACCAATGAGGAAACAGAGGCACCAGGGGTCAGTGATTCAGCCAAGGTTATGGGGCAAATGAATGCAGAGCTGGAATACGAACCTGTCTGAGGCCTAAACTCACAGCTTACACCCAGGCTGCATTGGCCCACCTGAATAAGGCCATATTAGAGAGGTGCCCAGTATGGTTTCTTGGTAGAGAAGCTGGGATGGGCCTCAGGAGAGGCCCAAGAGCAGGAAACAATAGTCTCTGAGACATGGAAGCTGGGAGCCAGCAAGGGGTGTGTGCAGTAGGACTCAGACACCACACACCAAGTGCATCTGTGAGCTTCCCTTACGTTTTAAGTCCTGTTGGTGCCTGGTCCAGGTGTGTGTAGATTTCCTGAAACACCCTGAGAGGAGACAGACCTATGGGGAAGCTGCGCCTTGTATATTTCCATGAGAGAAAGCAGCTTCCTCACTGCAAAGACAAGGGATGCTATGGAGGAAGAGTGGGATGTGAGCCCATGTCCTTTCTCCCATCAGAGATCCTGCCCTGTCTCCAACAATGGGAGGTGGGCCCGCTGCTAATTGTTCTGGGAGAAGAAACAGTGATCATCACACGTGTGTGTAGACGCATCAGAGATGCAATAAACACAGTCGAAAATATCCCCAGCTCCAGCACAAGGCTGATTTGCAATTGTAAATCCATTAGTAGCATGCATGAATACTAAGAGTGTCAGAATGCCTGGTTGTGAATTCGCCAAAGAAACTGATGTGCTTTTCTGCAAGAGAAGAAACACACACCCTGTGGAAAATGATTTCCTTCCTGTGTAATTAGGTCTGTCAATTTAAATCATTTTTAATAATCACCTGATCAGTGGTATATTTTTAAGTGTGAATAATACAACACTTATGTTTACAATAAACATGAACCATTAGACAAAAAAAAAAGTGCTTCATCAGCTTGAAACAACCACCACCTTTCTCCAAACGATGGTTGCAAGCTGATGACTTTCTTCAGGCAGGACGATCAGATAGAGTTACTGTCCTCAGAAAGATATGGACACATCGTTCAGCCCTATAGAGTAGGCGTTGGCAAACTGCAGCCTGAGAGGCAAGTCGAGCTCACTGTTTTTTATAAATAAAGTTTCTTTGGAACATTGCTATTTCCATTTGGCTATCAATTGTCTACAGCTGCTTTTGCTCTATCCCAGCAGAATTGAAGGACCTCTTGATGAGGGTGAAAGGTGGGTTGAAATGCGACATTAAAAAACTAAGATCATGGCATCTGGCCGGTCCCATCACTTCATGGCAAATAAAAAGGGAAAAAATGGAAACAGTGACAGATTTCATTTTCCTGGGCTCCAGAATTACTGTGGACAGTGATTAAAGTCAAGAGCTTAAAAGACACTTGCTCCTTGGAAGGAAAGCTATGATAAACCTGGATTGCATATAGTCAGAGTTGTGGTTTTTCCAGCAGTCGTGTATGGCTGTGACAGTGGACCATAAAAAAGTCTGAGTGCCAAAGAATTGATGCTCTTGAACTGTGATGCTGGGGAAGACTTGAGGATCCCTTGGACTGCAGGGAGATCAAACCAGTCAATCCTAAAGGGACTCAACCCTGAATATTTACTGGAAGGACTAATGCTAAAGTTGAAACTCCAGTACTTTGGCTACCTGACGTGAAGAGCCAGTTCACTGGAAAAGACCCTGATGATGGGGAAGATTGAAGGCAGGAGGAGAAGAGGGTGACAGAGGATGAGATGGTTGCATGGCAATCACCCACACAATGGATATGCATTTGAGCAAACTCTGGGAGATAGTAGAAGACACGGAAGACAGGTGTGATGCCGTCTATGGGGTTGCAAAGAGTGGGACACAACTTAGCAACTGAACAACAACAAAGGAGAACAGATTGTTTCAACGGAGATGGTAGGGCCTGCAGAGCCTAAAATACTTACTCGCTGGTCCTGTATGGGGAAAGTTGGCTAATCTCTGCCCTAGAGCCTCATGCTAGCCTGGCCCCTTCTCCATTACCATCAGCTCTAGACTCTTTTGAATCTGGTTCTGATTCTAGATGTCTTAGGCCAGTGAGAAAGGATGCTAATGACTGCCAAGTTTGATTCTAGACTGTATATTTCACTCAACTGTAAACAGCAGTTTCTAACTCAGAAAAACCCAGAGAACCACCATAGAAAGAAGCAATTCTTATAGAATGAGTTTCTCCATGTGACTGGGTGTGAATGCACCTCCTAGTCTTGTTACTCTCAGACCCATTCCTCACTCTGACCTTTTTAGGTCTTGGGGGTCTTCCTCCAGACTCCTTCTTTGTCACTGGGTTTCTGCCCAAGTGTGATCATTAGGGACCCAGGCAAGAGAACTGGAGATAGGTGCAAGAGAGAATCCAGGGTATTTCTTCTTTCTCTGTCTCTCTGCCATGAATGCATCTTTGCCAGCAGCTCCATTTACTCTCCAAGACATTAAGCATTCACCAAAGACTTTATACTTAGGAAGTAACACAGCCAAGAATTAAACTTTGCTATGGCTGTTTCCAAAGGCTCTGTCCTTTGTCACATGTGGCTTTCTTTGCGAAAATGTGTGACCTCAGGATGCCTGCCAACCCCCTGTGCAAGGACCTAACCAAAGCTGGTGAAGAATCCTTTACTTAAATTACCATGGAGTGAAGAGAGAGAGAGCAGACTTCTGTGGCATACAGGATGGGACAAGAAAGTGTTGCAGGGAGAAGCCAATTCTGACTCCATGTTGGAACTGTTTCTTTGACTTGCTTTTCATTGCTTTTGGGAAGAAAGTAACACATCCCTTGCCTGAACCCTGCCGTTCTAGGAGTTATCTGCAAGACGAATGGCCTTCTACTTTGTTTCCTCACCTCCTCCCATCTCTGTTCTATAAAAGAACCTGGCATCTAGATGCGAATAAGATGGTTGTTTAGAGACATTAGTCTGCAATCTCGGTCTTCAGGCTTTCCAAAGATAGTTGCATTCCTTGCCTCAACACCTCGTCTCTCGGATCCATTGGCCTGCCTTGGGGAGAGCAGAGTGAGCTTGGATCCGGTAACAGAGGAAATCAAGGTCTTCAACAGAAACTTCTGGTAAAACCTAGGATGATAAATTCAACCAGAGCATAAGGATTGCTATATATATTACTCTTTCTCTGCCTTTTTGCCAAGATTGTCTTAAATAAGTGGTTATCAATGGGAGTGAATGTGATTTTGTCCCCTTGGGGGCATTTGTCCGTGTTTGGAAATAGTTTTGGTTGTCATAGTTGGTGGGAGGGGGCTGCTAGCATCCCCCTAAGGATGCTGCTAAACATCCTTTAAGACACAGGGCAGTCCCAGAGCAAAGGGGCTCATACATTTGGGTTGCAAAAGTCGATAATCTGAGGTTTAGAAACTTATGAATTAAATATATTTATCTGACAGCTGATAGAAATCGTGGCTCAGTCAGATTAATATGATGAAGGCCCTTGGCAGATCCTAGGAAAATATAAATGAATGGAAAATATATTTCTCCTGTCATTGACCCTGATAGCTCAGTTGGTAAAAAATCTGCCTGCAATGCAGGAGACCCTGGTTCAATTTCTGGGTTAGGAAGATCTGCTGGAGAAGGGATAGGCTACCCACTCCAGTATTCTTGGACTTCCCTTGTGGCTCAGCTGGTAAAGAATCTGCCTCCAATGTGGGAGACCTAGATTCAATCCCTGGGTTGGTAAGACCCCCTGGAGAAGGGAAAGGCTCCCCACTCCAGTATTCTGACTTGGAGAATTCGTGGACTGTACAGTCCATGGGGTCACAGAGTCGGGCACGATTTTCACTTTCACTTTTCATGGTTGACCTCATCTGCCATACTGTCCTTCTCAAATGCATGCACATTATTTGAATCTCCTATATTCAGGTGATTTCCAGCAGCTAACCATATTTCACTGCAATTTCAATACCAGTTTACAGACAAAAATATATTCCAGATACATCAAAAGAAGCTGAATGAGAAATATGTGTACCTTTTTTATTTTTAAAGGCAGATTGCAATGTATTAGATACAATAGTTTAGACTTTTCCTTTTCGGTCAAATCATGTTTGATTCGGTTAATCTCAGCTGAACAGGAGTTTAACACTAGGTCTTTTAAGTGAGATCATTCCTATATTAATGAGATCCAGACTGATTTAAGTATAAAAAATGATTAAAAAACTAAAATGTCCCCTTGCTGTTATTCAAATGAATGGAAGGAAAGAGGTGGTATTTTTGAAGCTCGCTTGCTCTCTCTCTCTCTCTTTTTTTTCCAGACTAATTGACTTGGATCTGGTTCATCTTGAGTAGGTTATGTTTTCTTATTGTAACAGCCTTTCCCCAGCAAAATCATTCCCCTCACTAATGAGCTCCATCCTCCTATGATAGGGAGAGAGTTTTAAAAACACCCACTGTTCTCTTCCATTCATTTGAATAGCACCAAAGGGACATCTTTTCCCATCATTTCTATCAGAGAGATGGGGCTGGATCTCATTAATAAAGAGATGATTTTACTGCAAAGAGCCCTCGGCATTGAGCCCTAACCTAGATTAGAACTTTGTCAAACACGGAGCCCCTGCCACTGGAATGACCCCCTGAGCTGTCCCCCAACCCAGTGTCGCTGGAGTCAGGGTTTCACTGAGGGCGGCTGTCAGCTGTGCCCTCTGAAGCATTTGGGATGAAAGGCTTTTCACCCTTAAACAGCCCTGGATTTCACAGAGGTCATGCCAGACCTGACCCTTGAAATGCAAAGGTTCTTTCAGGAGTCATGCAGGTCAGAATGAGCTTGCAGTCAAGGGCTCCACAGAAACGTTTGCCCAGCTCTGCCCTCACTCCCACTCTCTCCTCTTTGTTACAATGCCTTGCTTTCACCTTTCTGGGTTGAAATTTCTGTTTCTTTATATTCCAACTCACTTCTAGACTCCCTTCTTTGGCCTGCTGAACCCCAGTCCCTGCTTACTACTCCACTGGGTGATGAGCTCCAGGTTAGATTTCTGTCCTGACATGCTGGGCACTAGAAAGCCTTCCTGCTGTGAAATAGTTCACTCAACCACTAACATCTGTCAAGATGCTCTGTTGGCTTAGGGAGGAACTGGAGCTTGGTGGTTAGGCGTGGGGGCCATGGAATGCCCCAAACTTGAACCCAAGCTTGGCCATTTGTGACCTTGAGTAAGCGCCTTGCATTAGGAGACTTTTCTCTATGAGTTTCTCGTGTTTCTATGCATCTAATGAGCAAGGCACTGACTGTTGTGTGTTCTGAACTAGCAACCAAGCTTGGGCTTCCCGGGTAGCACTAGTAGTAAAGAATTGGCCTGTGTATACAAGAGATGTAAGAGACACGGGTTCAATCCCTGGCTTGGGAAAATCCCCTGGAGGAAGGCATGGCTACCCTCTCCAGTATTCTTGGCTGAAGAATCCTATGGACAGAGGATTCTGCCCTGTAACCTTGGCAGGCTACAGTCCATGGGCTCGCAAAGAGTCAGACACAACTGAAGTGTCTTAGCGTGCAGCAAACAAGCCTGGAAGATAGAAATAGTGTTTCCCATCCTGAGGAGAGGGCTGGCTGGCTGACTACTCATCACAAGACAACCAGGTTCCCAAAGCTGAGGGGTCTTTGTCTGTAACAACTGACCACATGTACTGGGCTGACACTGGCTGTTCCCATAACGGTGAGTTAAGAACTATCCTGTATCCTTGTCCCAGAAAACTCATGTCTACTAGCAACCTTGAAACTGTGACAATCTTACTCTCTAATTTGTAGATAACATAAAATCTCAGATGCTTCACAATTCTTCACAACATTACTTGTTTAAAGCTTTAGTTTCCTTATGTATAAAGTAGGAGAGTAATAGGAGTTCCTCCCTCATAAGACATTATAAACATTAAATATGTTAATTAAATATGTTAATCAATATTAATGCTGAGAAGCACTGACTAACAAATAGTAAGTGCTTAATTAGTACTACACAGTTCTTATTATGCCAACTTCATCTACAACCTCAGTCTCATTGTCGCAGAGGGAATGACCCAAGGGTGTGAAAGACCAGCAGCAGAGGGACCACCCATTATAGGAAAATTATCTCGTTCTGTTGTCAACTGCAATGGTCATCAGAGACAGGAAATATTCATAATTTGAGCCTCCGTTGGACTGGCATTGATCTTTTGTTCCCTTTCATTTGAATTGCCTTCTGTGACTGCAATAGACCATGTCTTATTTTATCACTGTCCCTTGTTTGATCCCTGGGTTGGGAAGATCCCCTAGAGGAGGTCATGGCAACCCACTCCGAATCCCCATGGACAGAGGAGCCTGGCGGGCTACAGTCCATGGGGTCGCCAGAGTCAGACATGGCTGAGTGACTAAGCACAGCAAAGCACAGCACCGCCGCATATAGAAGGCTGCTCAGTAAATCCTTATGGAATAAGGCTGAACATATACATTCATTGAAACATGTGTCACATCATATAAGAAACGAATCGCCAGTCCAGGTCCGATGCAGGATACAGGATGCTCGGGGCTGGTGCACTGGGATGACCCAGAGGGATGGTACCGGGAGGGAGGTCGGGGGGGTGGGGGTCAGGATGGGGAACACATGTACACCTGTGGCAGATTCATGTTGATGTATGGCAAAACCAATACAGTATTGTAAAGTAAAAAAAAAAATAATAAAAAATAAAAATGATAAATTCAAAATTTTCTTAAGCATTTTTGATTTTAGGTCAGTTTTAGGTTCAGAGCAAAATTAAATGGAAAGTTTATATTCTGCTTCCACACGTGCATAGCTTCCTCATTGTCAACAACCCCACCAGAGTGGTACATTAATTACCACTGATGAACCTGCTTTGACATATCATAACCACCCAGAGTCCATAGTATATTCTAAAAATTCACTCTTTTATGTTGTACATTCTATGGATTTGGACAATGTAGAGTGACATGTGTTCACCACCATGGTACCATGTAGAGTAGTTTCACTGTCCTAAAGATCCTCTGTGCTCTGCCTAGCCATCTCTTCCTCCTTAATCCCTGGTAACCACAGATTTTTTATTGTTTCCATAGTTTTGCCCTTTTCCAAGACATCATATACTTAGATTTCCATATTGCATAGTTCATAGACTTTTTCTTTTCATTTAGCTGTTATACGCAGTTAAATTTCCTGCATCTATTTTTATGGGTTGGTCATTTATTTCATTTTAGCCCTGAATAATACTCCAGTGTCTGGATAGATCACAATTTATCCATTGACCTGCTGTTTTCCATAGTACTTGTACCAGTTTACCTTCCCACGAATCGTGTAGGAGAGTTCCTTTTTTCCCACTCCCTTTCCTTTTTATTATTTGTAGACTTTTTGGTGATGGCCATTCTGACTGAAGTGAGGTGGTACCTCATTGCATTTTTGATCTGCATTTTTTTACATATTTAATTAGGGATGCTGAACATTTTTTCATATGCTTTTTGGCCATATGTATGTCTCATCTGTTTAGATGTTCTGCCCATTTTTTTCACTGGGTTATTCATTCTTTTAATATTTAGAAAATATTAATTTTGTTAATTAAATATATACAACGATGAGTAGGCTGGTCTTAAGCAGGTTGTAATGTATCTCCTCTAAGATAGACTGACACCTATACCCTAGGTGATCTCTATGGCTCCTTCCAGTTCTGTTTTTCAGAATTAATTCATTGCACTGTTTCCTGTAACCAGTTTCTTTTCACTGTACCACTCAGCGTACCATTCAGAAGCAAGGCTTTCAGTTTAGCTTTTGTGCTTTGTGGTGTGTGTGTGTGTGTTTTAAAATACAAAATTATGGTTTTGGGTCATTGAGTCCATGAATTCCAGCAGTGAACAATCAGAAAAAAAAAAAAATTCCTAGTTGAAGCGGGTAGATGATCCAAGTCATAACTACACAAACCAGATACATATTAGTATTTGGGTCCATTCATTTAAGAGAAGGGGTTTTATAGACAAAACTCTAAACTCTCAGAGTTCAGGCATTTCACAGCCATGTGGGAATGGTTAGGAGAAATCAAGAGTTTGAGAAGAACCAGAGAAATTACAAGATGGTGGGGTCCTTTAAGAATTTCAAAAATTCTTCAAGAATTTCAAGAACTACTGTACTAAAAAGAAAGTGATGATAACAACAACTTTGCTTATTTAAAAGTTATTTTCACAGCCCTTATAGTTCTATAGTATGACTATGCTACTTCCTCGCAGACAATGAATCATACAGTTATTATTTTCCCAGTGAGGATTTTCCCAGTGAGGAAAGTAAAACACCACAGATCATAATATTAACTTGTGTGGTGAAACTAAGATTTGCACCCCAGCTTTCCCACTCTCATCTGTTTCCACTCCTCTGCACCAGCAAACAGTCCACACCCCACGTGGCTGACGTCAGAACCTCAAGAACTAGCAGAAGAGGTGTTTTCTGATTCAACAGAGATAAGACTCTTGTAAGGATTAAAACTGCCAGAAGCGGGCATGGGCTGCTTCTAGAAGTGGGGTGCTTTGCGCCCTGGAGGACCTTAACTGGAAAGCTAACAGAACTGTGATTAAGAAAGGACTCACAAAAAGAGTAGATGGTTGGATCAAATAATCTGCATACCATTTCTAACTCTAACCGATTAATCTAGGGCCAAAGTTTCTTCCACCCAACCAGCCCCCATCAACCTCCACCAAATGGAGAATGGAAGGATGAATCCTTGTCCTAGTCATTCCCCCCAGGTTAGATGGAGTGTCTACACTCTTCATACCCACTAACCTCTGCAGGCACTTCTTCCCTTTGAGAACCTGACCATACTTGGCACAATTTTCTCTTTAAACATCTGCCACTCATAGTAGATCCTGTAGTCCCAGATGAGAATCCTCTCTTAAGTGGATGCTTGTTCAAATAAATTTAAGCTTTTGACTGAGCTGACAATGTGAAAACCAGCTCTACCTCTATGTGTTTTTTTTAGCATTATTTTGCTTATTTTATCAAATATTCTTCTCAAATCCCTGTCGCTATTTTTTTTTTTTTTTTGGCTTCTTAGAACATACTCAATCCTCTATCCCTTAGGAAAAAAAAAACAACAACTTTATTTTATTCCAAGACACCAATGTTTCTCTCTCTTTACAAACAGAAGGTGACAGAATATGGACTTTATTTCCCCCCTGAGAGAGTCCTTTCAACCTAGACCTGGTAACCAATTGATATTATTCATTTACTGGGGGTAAATTACAGATCATGTTCCTAAGATATTGATAAAAATAGTGATTAGCAATTGCCTGCTTAATAGAGAAGAAAAAGGTCTGGCTGGGGTCTAATGGAAGTTGACAGGGTTGTTTTATTAATGTTTCTAATTGATTCTTGATTTAAGTGGCAGCCATCATAGTTTAAAAGATGGCCACTAACAGGAATAGACAACCAGTAATAAAGACCTTTCAATTAACATGCCAGATACTTTCACTTATAAATCTGTCCTTGTTCAGAAAAAATTATTCAAACTAGAGTATTGATTTGAGCAGACCTACTTTAGGCAGTCTGAAAAAGAGAGAGAACAAAGCAATTGTTTCCTGTCATTACTTTGCACACACATTTTTTTTCCATGATGAATTTTATATTCTTCACATCATTGGTACTTTTGCTGGATTCTTTATGTATGCATAGTATATAAAACAGAAGAAAAAGGACTAAAGTATGTAACTCCAACATGATATACTTTAAAGAAGATTTTGTGTGGGCAGAGACATAGATCCTACAACTAAGTGTATCATTGAACAATTTACTTCTTCATTAAACTTGAATATAATGCTTATTCTGTAGCTGGAACTATTATAAATACTTTACAAATGTCACCCAAATTTGTCTTCCTAACATAGCCACCATGTGGGTGAATTTACTTTATCTCATTTGTATGTTAGGAGGGGGAGACTCAGAGATGTTAAGTAACTTGCTTAAGGTCACATAACCAGGAAGTGATTGCACTGAGATTCATTTCAAGGAAATCTGGCTCTAGCAGCTTGTACAACTTACTCACTTTGTGATTTCATATCATGTATTTTCGAAAATATTTTCCCATTGTACACCTTTTCTTGTGAGACAGGCATTTGTTGTTAGTTTCACTTTGCAGATGAGCAAAATGAAGGTTCTTGGAATGGGGCTTTCCAGAGTGGATTTTAACTGATGATATCAAGTGGAGAACTAAAGAGTCTCTTGATAAGGGTGAAAGAGGAGAGTGAAGAAGCTGATAAACTCAACACTCAAAAAACAGCTCATGACATCTGATCCCATCACTTCATAGCAAATAGATGGGGAAAAAGTGGAAGTAATGATAGATTTTATTTTCTTGGCTTCAGAATCACAGTGGGCGGTGACTAAAGCCTTGAGATTAAAAGATGCTTGCTCCTTGGAAGGAAAGCTATGACAAACCTAGACAGTGCATTAAAAAGCAAAGACATCATTTTGCTGACAAAAGTCTGTATAGTCAAAGCTATAGTTTTTCCAGGAGTCATGTATGGATGTGAGAGTTGGACCATAAAGAAGGCTGAGTGACAAAGAATCAGTGTTTTTGAACTCTGGTGCTAGAGAAGACTCTTGAGAGTCCCTTGGAATGCAAGGAGATCAAAGCAGTGAATCCTAAAGAAAATCAACTCCAAATATTCATTGGAGGGACTGATGCTGAAGCTCCAATACTTTGGCCCCCTGATCCAAAGAGGTAATCATTGGAAAAGACTCTAATGCTGGGAAGGATTAGAGACAAAAGAAGAAGAGGGTGACAGAGGATAAGGTGGTTAGATAGCATCACTGACTCAATGGATGTGAGCGTGAGAAACTCGGGGAGATAGTGAAGGACAGGTAAGCCTCATATGCTGCAATCCATGGGGTCGTGAAGAGTCAGACATGACTTAACGGCTGAACAACAAGACCTGAATGATGGCAGCAGTCATTCAAACCAATGCCATCTTTAGTATTTCCATCCAAAAATATAGCTTTTGTTTTTGCTTCTGCTGGTTTCCAGTTGTAAGTTGAATATATATTTATATATTCAAATCTTTGTTGTTGTTCAGTTGCTCAGTTGTGCATGTCTCCTGTGTCTCCTGCTTTGCTGGTGGATTCTTTACCCACCAGAGAAGCCCCCAATTATACTACGTATCTGTCAGCTAACAAGAGTTGTCAAAATTCATTTCCTTATGGGAACACGCAGGCTTTCCAGGTGGCACTGGTGGTAAAGAACTTGCCTGCCAATGAAGGAGAGGTGAGAGATGTGGGTTCAATCTCTAGATCAGAAGATTCCCTGGAGGAGGGCATGGAAGCTCATTCCCATATTCTTGCCTGGAGAACCCATGGACAGAGGAGCCTGGTGGGCTACAGTCCATAGGGTCACACAGAGTTTGACACAACTGAATCGACTTCATATGCACACAAAAGGAACACATGATCATCATTTCTGTTCACACCGGAAACACCATCCTCAGCTACTCAAGCAAAATGTTGGGCAGTATTATGCTAGACCAAATCTTTTTAGTAAAGGGTCATGAAAACACCATCTTTTAATGAAATCAGTGCACTCATAGACCTCTAATATATAGAAAGAGAATCAGATAATGAAACTGAAGCAGATGGATTTTTTTTTTCTTTACCAGTAGAGAATAAAATAAAGAGATTTCTCATTTTGAATGAATTTAAAATTTTTATTCTACAAATCTATATATTTGATTTTATCTCTACACCTGTCTATTTAAATTTTGTATTTTGTGTGTGTGTGTGAGAGAGAGAGAGCTTGGAAGAGAGAGAGCACCTTGCTTTAAATATATATTATTATCAAGACTACTTTGGTTAGAAATTATAAGAATGATCAGGTTAGGTGTTTGAAATGCTGGTGCCAAATTTCTGATCAAGTATCAGTTTTGAATTGCTCACCTCTTAAAAAACAGTACTGGTTTCCATCAGTAATTTTTTTTTTTAAATTTTCAACATTACTTGCTTTTGTTTTTGCTCGATTTTTAAATCTTTTGTTTTTGATTCAATATAAAAATACAGCTAGTTTTGAAAGTTTCCCTTTTGCAAAGAAGTGAAAGTTGCTCAGGTGTGTCTGATTCTCATAGTCCATGGAGTTCTCCCGGCCAGAATACTGGAGTGGGTAGCCTTTCCCTTCTCCAAGGGATCTTCCCAACCCAGGGATCGAACCCAGGTCTCCCACTTGCAGGCAGATTCTTTACTAGCTAAGCCATAAGGGAAGCCTAATAACACGGGAGTGGATAGCCGATCCCTTCTCCAGTGGATCTTCCTGACCCAGGAATCAAACCAGGGTCTCCTACTTTTGCAATATTACATCTTAATTAAGAGAATAGTTTTATTTTGTTCATAATTACAATTTTAGTACCTGCACCCATGCCTGACTGAAAGACACTTGAAAAATACATATTGAGTATCAACTAAATGAGAGACAGAAACTTTAAATAGAACTCCAAAACTCACACGCTGTTGTGAGACATAAATGAAGAAAAAGAAGCGACGGCAGGAGAAAGATGCTTACAAGTTTGCTTTGCTGTTGTTGATCAGTCGCTAAGTTGTGTCTAACTCTTTGTGACCCCATGGATTGCAGCATGCCAGACTCTATCCTCCACCACCTCCCAGAGTTTGCTCAAATTCATGTTCACTGTAAGCCCCTGGAAATGGATTCTGTTAAGTGTCTTCAGTGGCCAAATATTAAACCAAACTATTCTTGTAGCTCAGCTGGTTAAGAGTTGGCCTGCAATGTAGGAGACCTGGGTTCAATCCTTGGGTTGGGAAGATCTCCTGGAGAAGGGAAAGGCTAGCCACTCCAGTATTCTGGCCAGGAGAATTCCATGGACTGTATAGTCTACAGGGTCACAAAGAGTCGGACGTGACTGAGCGACTTTCACTTTCATAGCTTTGACCCTATATCTGTTCAGTTCAGTTAAGTCACTCAGTCCTGTCCGACTCTTTGCAATCCCATGAACCACAGCATGCCAGGCCTCCCTGTCCATCACCAACTCCCGGAGTTCACTCAAACTCATGTCCATCGAGTCGGTGATGCCATCCAGCCATCTCACCCTTGGTCGTCCCCTTCTCCTCCTGCCCCCAATCCCTCCCAGCATCAGAGTCTTTTCCAATGAGTCAACTCTTTGCATCAGGTGGCCAAAGTATTGGAGTTTCAGCTTTAGCATGAATCCTTCCAAAGAACACCCAGGACTGATCTCCTTTAGAATGGACTGGTTGGATCTCCTTGCAGTCCAAGGGACTCTCAAGAGTCTTCCCCAACACCACTGTTCAAAAGCATCAATTCTTCAGCGCTTAGCCTTCTTCACAGTCCAACTCTCACATCCGTACATGACCACTGGAAAAACCATAGCCTTGACTAGATGGACCTTTGTTGACAAAGTAATGTCTCTGCTTTTGAATTTACTATCTAGGTTGGTCATAACTTTTCTTCCAAGGAGTAAGCGTCTTTTAATTTCATGGCTGCAATCACCTACATACACATATATACATAATCTCTATAAACATACACACACAGAAGGATGAAAATAGATGTATATATACACATATATATATACATTTAACACTCTTTGGTAGCCATTCAGGGACTTCCCTGATAGCTCAGCTGATAAAGAATCTGCCTGCAAGGCAGAAGACCCTGGTTTGATTCCTGGGTTAGGAAGATCCCCTGGAGAAGGGATAGGCTACCTACTCCAGTATTCTCAGGCTTCCCTGGTGGCTCAGATGGTAAGGAATCTGCCTGCAATGTGGGAGACCTGGGTTCAATCTCTGAATTGGGAAAATACCCTAGAGAAGGAAATAACTACCCACACCAGTAGCCATTTCTACATGATAAACTGAGATGACTCATGCTAACAAATGAACATTACCCAAGGTAACCTGAGAAGTAAGATGAATTTCTTAATTTTCATCTAATCTGGTTATTAAATTAAGTGTCAAGAAAAGAGGACCTTTGAACTTTATCAGCACTCACTGGTCACATTTCTAAAACATCTTGAAAACCAATGGTTTAGGCATGAAATGAGTTAGCACACCAAAGGTGGAAATTTAGATCTTAGCTGAATCATTTCTGTTGTCATACATCTGCCTTCTTAGGACTGAGTTCAGGGAGGCAGAAAAGGGTGGATTTCATAAAATCTTCTGTTCTTGGTATTTGCTTTCCATGGAAGAAGCAGAAAACATATAAATATAAATATACACTTATCTGTATTGTTGTGTTCAGTTACCAAGTCATGTTCAACTCTTTGCGACCACACGGACTGCAGAATCCCAGACTTCCCTGTCTTTAACTATTTCCAGGAGTTTGCTGAAACTCATGTCCATTGAGTCAATGATGCCATCCAACCACCTCATCCTCTGTTGCCCCCTTTTCCTCCTGCCTATAATCTTTCCCAGCATCAGGGTCTTTTCCAGTGAGTTGGCTCTTCCCATCAGGTGGCCAAACTACTGGAGCTTCAGCTGCAGCATCACTCCTTCCAGTGAATATTCAGGGATGATTTCTTTTAGGATTGACTGGTTTGATCTCCTTGTTGTCCAAGGGACTCTCAAGAGTCTTCAGCAGCACCATATTCAAAAGTGTCATTTCTTTGTCACTCAGCCTCCTTTATGGTCCAACTCTCACGTCCATCCATGACAGTTGGAAAAACCACAGCTTTGACTATATATAATATACATATATATGATATACAAATACATACACCCATAAATATCATATATATATATACACATACCTACATAAAGATGTGCACACAAATGAAGATAGATAGACAAATATATTTACCAGTCTTTGGTAGCCATTTCTACATGGTAAACTGAGATGACTCATGCTAACAATTGAACATTATTCAAGGTAACCTGAGAAGATATAGTTTCCATTTAATAACACGGAACATCTCTTCTTGTTTTTAGCCACTTCATTAAAGTATTCCTTGTATTCAAAAGGCTGTACATATTTAGTGTATACAACTTGACCAGTTTGGAGATAAGTATAGAACCACGAGTCATCACCAAAATCAAGTTGCCCGTCACTTCCAAAAGCTTCCTACCACCCTCTTATTTTAAAAAATTAATTAAAATAGTTTTAAATATAAAAATAAATAAATAAATAAAACAGTGACAGACTTGATTTTCTCGGGCTCGAAAATCACCACAGGTGGTGACTGCAGCCATGAAATTAAAAGATGCTTGCTCCTTGGGAGAAAGCTATGACCAACCTAGACAGTGTGTTAAAAAAAGTAGAGACATGTTGCTGACAAAGGTCTGTCTAGTCAAGGCTGTGATTTTTCCAGTAGTCATGAATGGATGTGAGAGTTGGACTATGAAGAAAGCTGGGCACCAAAGAATTGATGCTTTTGAACTGTGGTGTTGAAGAAGACTCTTGAGAGTCCATGGGGTTGCAAAGAATCAGACACAACTGAGCAACTGAATTTGAACTAATTTTTAAATACTATTGTTTTTCTTTTTGGTTAACTTAAGATTTACACTCATAGAAAAACTTTTACGTATCCAATACAGCATTAATATAGACCGTATTCTATTCCCCGGGACATATCCATCTTGCATGACTGAAACTTTGACCTTTTAGGCACTTCTCCATTTCTTTCACTTCACAGATCCTGGTAAAAATACCCACCCACTCTCCTGTCCTATTAGTTTAATATTTTATCATATAGAATTTGATCATATAGAATTTGTCCTTTCTCTGGTTTATTTCACTTAGTATAACATCATCTAGGTCCATGCATATTATTGCAAATGGAAGAATTTTCTTCTTTTATAAGATCGAGTAGTATTCCATTATATGCATCGATCATATTTTTTATGCATAATCTATCAGTGGACGTTTAGGTTTTTTGTATATCTTGGAGAATGTGAATAAAGAAGATTTATTCTTTAAAATACTTTGTTAACAAGTAAATGCCCTTGCTTTTTGTGTAATACAAAATATTTCATAATCACTGTTTTTAAAATTATAAAGCTCTTTGTGATCAACTGTGTGGTTGGTGTGCTGTTTGGAATTCTTATTGCAATAATTCTGCTTCTTCATTCTTTCCATGATCAAAAGAATGAAGTTGATGAGTATAGAGATTTTGTTACTGAATTATGTTTAAACATGATGGGTTGTAAACATACATTTCTTTTCTGCTTCTTGATTGAAAACCAATAAAGTGAGAGAGAAAGCAGCATTAAAAGCATCAATATAAAGTCAAAGTATAAACAGAATTAGAAGTCATTCACAGCAAATCAGATGTGTTAAAACATGGAACATGGTAGCCCACTGTTAAAGCACAGTGAGGTAGAACCTTACTTTCCGCAGGGAAGTGATAATAAAAAACAAGCACGTTGTTGCTGCAAGAAGGATGAAATGAAAGATATGTGCGGGACTATTTTTCTCTGAATGTCAGAGTGCAGAGTGGTCTGAAATTTGGACTCGGGCCATAGCTGAGTAAATAGTAGTATGTGTTTAGATCTTTTTTCCTATTCTATGTAGCCAGATTTTTCTCTCCCACTCACCTTCAAAGAAGACATGTTTATCCTTTAGAAAGGTGGAATCAGGGGAGCCCAGGATTTTGAAATTCCAGACACAGGGGTCAGGACCATGTTGAAGAGAAGGGAAGAAGGTAAGTAAGTGAAAGATGACTCACAGAGTTATAACCTGGGCAATATTTTCCCTCAAATCCCACTGAAACCCCAATTCCTCTGCACTAGGTAGGACATTTGAGGACTGATCTTTGCAAAACTGTTCATGACATCTGAGGATTGCCACACAGTGAAGACCCAGAGATGAGAAGCCCTGTTTATGCACGTCCAGTGACTCAATCAACTTTTCAGAGCACCATTGTTAAATATGTGGGCTTCCCTGGTGGCTCAGACAGTAAAGAATCTCCCTGCAATGCAGGAGACCTGGGTTCGATCCCTGGGTTGGGAAGATCCCCTCAATAAGGGAATGACAACTCATTTCAATATTCTTGCTTGGAGAATCCCATGGACAGAGGAATTTCGAGAGCTACAGTCCATGGGTTTGCAAAGAGTTGGACATACTGAGCAACACCACACACACACACACACACACACACACACACACACACACTTAAATATAAATGGAGCAACAAAGGTCTCCAAATCTCCTAAGAAATTCTCTAATGTCAAAGACAGAAACAAACAAGCAAGCAAATCTTGAGGGAAAGGGGATATAAAAGAGACATAAAAAATGGAGTGAGCCAAAAAAAATCAAAATAAAATTAGAAATAAAGTTTTAATGTATTATTCAAGAGAAACTATGGCTTTCTTGGAAAAAAAAATGTGCTGAGCATGGGGCTAACTGCTGCTGATGCAGTGTTGTGTAAAGCAGATGCTCTCTATTTCTCTGTCCTCATGGAGCTTTATCTAACTGTAACCCTCCATCTCTCTGTCCTCATGGAGCTTTATCTAACTATAACCCTTCTTTGGAAGGAATGATGCTAAAGCTGAAACTCCAGTACTTTAGGCACCTCATGCTCAGAGTTGGCTCATTGGAAAAGACTCTGATGCTGGGAGGGATTGGGGGCAGGAGGAGAAGGGGACGACCGAGGATGAGATGGCTGGATGGCATCACTGACTCGATGGACGTGAGTCTGAGTGAACTCCGGGAGTTGGTGATGGACAGGGAGGCTTGGCATGCTACGATTCATGGGGTCGCTAAGAGTCGATCATGACTGAGCAACTGAACTGAACTGAACTGAACTGAACTGAACCCTTCTTTGGCCACCTGATGTGAAGAGCTGACTCATTGGAAAAGACCCTGTTGCTGGGAAAGATTGAGGGTAAGAGGGAAAGAAGGCGACGGAGGATGGGATGGCTAGATGGCAACACTGACTCAATGGACATGAGTTTGAGAAAACTCAGGGAGATAGTGATGGACAGAGAAGTTTGTGGTTCATAGGGTCACAAAGAGCTGGACATGACTTAGCGACTGAACAATGATCCTAATCCAGTATTCTTTTTTTTTTTAATTTTTATTTTTACTTTATTTTCCTTTACAATACTGTATTGGTTTTGCCATACATTGACATGAATCCACCACAGGTGTACATGCATTCCCAAACATGAACCCCCTCCCACCTCCCTCCCCATAACATCTCTCTGGGTCATCACTGTGCACCAGCCCCAAGCATGCTGTATCCTGCGTCGGACATAGACTGGTGATTCGATTCTTACATGATAGTATACATGTCACAATGCCATTCTCCCAAATCATCCCACCCTCTCCCTCATCACTCATTATTAGAGAAATGCAAATCAAAACCACAACGAGGTACCACTTCACACCAGTCAGAATGGCTGCGATCCAAAAATCTGCAAGCAATAAATGCTGGAGAGGGTGTGGAGAAAAAAGAACCCTCCTACACTGTTGGTGGGAATGCAAACTAGTACAGCGACTATGGAGAACAGTGTGGAGATTCCTTAAAAAATTGCAAATAGAAATACCTTATGATCCAGCAATCCTGGGCATACACACCGAGGAAATCAGAATTGAAAGAGACACATGTACCCCAATGTTCATTGCAGAACTGTTTATAATAGCCAGGACATGGAAACAACCTAGATGTCCATCAGCAGATGAATGGATAAGAAAGCTGTGGTACATATACATAATGGAGTATTACTCAGCCGTTAAAAAGAATACATTTGAGTCAGTTCTGATGAGATGGATGAAACTGGAGCCGATTATACAGAGTGAAGTAAGCCAGAAAGAAAAACACCAATACAGTATACTAACACATATATATGGAATTTAGAAAGATGGCAATGACGACCCTGTATGCAAGACAGCAAAAAGACACAGATGTGTATAACGGACTTTTGGACTAATCTAGTATTCTTGCTTGGGAAATCCCATGGACAGAGGAGCCTAACTCTCTACAAGTCCATAGAGTTTCAAAGAGTCAGACATGACTGAAGTAAAGCAAGCAAGCAAAGCGATGTTAACCCTAATGATGATAATAACATATACATATATATTTGGAATAGGATTAAGAACTGTGAAGGGACTTGCAAGGAGCTTGGAAGGGGAACAGTGGAGGGCGGACAGAAGGTAAGCATCAGGTGAGGTTGTGTTGGGGGCAGCAGGTTGTCTTCAGGACTTCTTGGGTCATAGGATGTTGGAGGTGACAGCCAGCACTGTGGCCATCACTGGAGCTGTTATGAATCTTGGAGGGCCTAGGTTTCCTTGCGGCACAGTCTGTGGGCACTCCAGTGTATATAAGGGGAAGCCAGGAATTCCTGGACTGTCTGTCTTCAGGAGCCTGGGGAGAGGAACCTGGTTTGTTCTTAGTGACACACAGCATCTCTGGGGGTTTCCTGAGCATTTCATAGATGATGGACTCAAATGGGAGGGAGAGATCAAATCTCCTTTTCTTGTAGGCAGTGGGGGCTCAACTTGCTACCATTTGAGACCCTGTTAGGGAGTGTGGAAGACTGAATGATGTCCTCTGACCCACCAAAAATATGCCCTGGTCCTAATTCCCAGAACTTGTGAATGTAACCTTACTTGGAAAAAAAAAAAAAAAAGGATCTTTGTAGGTGTAATAGATGTAGTTAACTGAAGGATTTTAAAATGAGTTTATCCTGGATTACAGTATGTTTAGTCACTAAATTGTATCTGACTCTTTTGTGAACCCATGGACTGTAGCCTGCCAGGCTCTTCTGTCCATGAGATTTTCCAGGTAAGAATACTGGAGTAGGTTGCCATTTCCTTCTCCAGGGGATCTTCCCAACCCAGGGATCAAACCTGGGTATCCTGCATTGCAGGCGGATTCTTTACCTCTGAGGCCTGGGGAAGCCTGTGGATTATCTAGATGGCCCCTAAATAATGTGTGCTTATAATCCAGAGTCAGAAGGAGATTTGAGACAGAGGGGAAGAAGGCAACAGTAAATGGCCAAGTGGATAGCGAATAGTGGAGTGATGTGACCACATGTCAAGGGAGGCCCAGAGATAGCAGAAATTGGCGGGATCAAAGGACTGAGACTCTCTAAAGCCTGTAGAAGGAACACCGTCTGGCCAGCATCTGATTTCTGGCCTTCACAACTGTGAGAGTGTCCATTTCTGTTGTCTTAAGCAACCCATTTGTGGAAATTTGTTACAGCAGCCTTAGGAAATTAATATAAGGAGTGTCTTTCTTTTTTTTTTTTTTTCCTATTCCCAGGGAACTGGAGTCTCCAGGTATTATAAGAATTAGAGTAATTAGTAAGTCTAATGTAGTGTATTTTATTTTTCGATCGTGCTTCGAAAGTGGAAAGCCAAGCTGATCTTTCCCTGTAATGTGCATACGGCATGTTACTTCCCCCTTGTCATCCAACCATTCATTTATTCTTTCTCTTTCATTCTCCTTTCTCTTCATCCGTGATCACTGTGAATCCAGTGAATTATTATAGCATGGATATTGTTCCCTATGCATGTATTCTTATCTACATAAATGCATTTTAAACTATGCTCTATTTTTCTCTTTTTACAAGTGTTTCAGGATGTACGTTCAGGTGTGCATTGGCCTGTTGGTTTCAAAACTGCTCCTTGGTGTCTCATGTCTTATTCCTCTTGCCACCCTTCGTCGATTTTACCAGGGACAGCCAGCCAGATCGCCTATGACATTTTGCCACTGCAAACAATGCTACAGTGAACATCCTTATGCCTGTCTCCTTAAGGGCTTCAAGAATTTATTAGAGCTATAATATGTTGACTAGTATTTATTAAGCACTTATGTGGTAGTCACTGTGTGAAGCACTGTACGGCTTTGTTAAGCACTTATTTCCCATCTCCACTTGACATATACATAATTAAGGGCTCAACATCATAGCAAAAACACATTATTGGGAAATAAAACTGGGACTCAAACTAGGTCTGTCTGGCCCATAAAGCAAACACTTCTCTTTGAATTCCAGAACTTTAAACACAATCCTTAGACTTTGAATCACTGAAACATTGTATCTGTTGGGTCTGCTTGTTAATGATGGGATAATCATGGTTTCTTAAATCCAGACATGATTTATGGTTTACCGAGAGCATACATGTTATCTCATTAAACATTCCCATCTAGCTGAAGAGAACAAAGAGGGACGAAATAGTATATACACCAAGAGAGATACAGCCGGTAATAGAATTAAAACTCAAGATCAAATCTTCTGACCCTAAATTGAGCATTCATTTTTCACAAGATTAAAGCAGAAGGTACATTCACCCTTGGAGAGGATGTTGACTCAGGATCATGAAGACTAAATAGGTGTTGTCTGTGATCGACGCCAGCCAACAGGACAGTTGATGGTCAGTTCACGGAGGGGCACTGTATCCATAGCAAGCCAATGTGCCATGTCTCAGCCTCCTCCCTGGAAAGCGCCCTCCCTCTGTCTTCTCATGCTGATTTATTAACCAAGTGAGACCTCATTACCACGCCCATCTCTCATGTGAAAATTGGGATAAGCAGACAGGAGGCTGAGGCAATAGCTGTACCAAACAAATTAGTTGTCTAAACACATTTCTGGGTGAAATATTCCAACTACTTAAGAGCACACACTCTTTTCAAGCATCCTCAAGCCCTTCACAAGCACCCTTTGCAATACAAACAAATGATGGACTAATTACAAACCATTCTTATCTATTCATTAAACCTCATCCTCCGAGGGCCACTCCTTAACTGAATGCCAGTCTCCTTCTGGTTAATACCCATCCTTATAGGAAGTATCCATAAAGTGGGATGGCTTTAAAACTATTTTCTAGATCCAGTCTCTCACCATTCAGTCAGAAGTTCCTTCAGACAATTCCTCTGAATTAGTGAGGTTTTTGTGGTCACTGTCCTTTAATGTCTTATTCACATTGCCCAGAACATACAAATCGAAGAAATGTGAGTCTCATGATGGTATTTTCCCAAACTGTACATCACTTAAGGATTATTTGGAAGGACTTAAATTGTAGCCTTGTTTGAGGTTTGGTTTGAAAGTAAGTTTACAGGGAGAAAACAAGAGGTGGCCAAATACTTAGAAATGAGACTTGCTGGGGTGGAATTTGATGTTTAGGCAATTTTAGAATTCTCTCTGCTTCATCTTTGGCCCATTAACCAAGGCTTCTCCACCCATGTCTTATGTCCAGCCAATAACTACAGCAAGAGTCAGAAGCTGCTGCTGTCCCAGGCCCGCCTGGCCCTCCTTTGCTCCATCCCCTGCCCAAGGAATCTGGCCAGCGTGACCTCAGCTTCTTGCTGTGGTCCTCATCAGGTGACTTTAAACCTGAACTTGGGCCCCTAGTCAGTCTCCTGGAAAAGGCAATGGCACCCCACTCCAGTATTCTTGCCTGGAAAATCCCATGGGCAGAGGAGCCTGGTGGGTTGCAGTCCACATGGTCGCTAAGAGTCAGACACGACTGAGCGACTTCACTTTCACGTTTCACTTTCATTCATTGGAGAAAGAGATGGCAACCCACTCCAGTGCTCTTGCCTGGAGAATCCCAGGGATGGGGAGCCTGGTGGGTTGCTGTCTGTGGGGTCGCACAGAGTCGGACACGACTGAAGCAACGCAGCAGCAGCAACAGCCAGTCTCCTGCACATCTTTATTATTTAGTGCTGTCCCCTCACTTTCCCTTCCTACTTGGTGTCAGCTGTTCAAGGTCACCACAAGGTTCCACGACGCAGACTTGACAACAATAACAAGCTCTCCTGCCAAGGCAAAGCCACTCCAGTTTGGGGTCCTCGGTTAAAGCCCTGCTGGATATAGTTGGTTCCTTCCCTGAGACATAGATTCTTGGAGAGTGCATTCATTTCCTAGGGCTATTGTAGGAAAGCATCACAAACTTGCAGGCCTCATGCACTGGAAATGTGTTCTCTTTCAGTTCTGGGGGTCAGAAGTCCAAGGTCAAGGTGTTTCCAGGGCCACATTTCCTCTGAAGGCTCCAAGGAAAGATTTTTCCCTACCTCTTCCTTGTTTCTGGTGGTCCTGCCAAATCTTGGTGTTCTTGATTCTCGTCTCTGTCTGTATCTTCACAGAGCAATCTCCCTGTGTGTCTAGTCTCTTCTATAAACACATGAGTGGTATTGAATTTAGGGCCCATTCTAATTCAGTATGACCTCGTCTTAGCTAATTGCATCTACAAAGACTCTATTTCCAAACAAGGTCACATTGTGAGATCCCAGACGTATATGAATTTTAAGGAGCGCTATTCAACCCACAAAAGTCAGATACAAAAATCTATATCACATCAGGTTATTATCTGGGGATGATCTAGGCTAGCAAAAGGAAAAGTGTTTATCCACTTATCCATCCATCTATTCACTCAACAAATACATACTAAGCAATAATTATGGACTAAGTAGCAATAAAATGAGCAAAATCTGGACCTTTTCCCCAGTGTTTACAGTTCAGAACAAGTGTTAAAAGGCAAAAACAAGAAAAATTATTTCAAGAGAAGATGACCACAAGTCAGGTGTGGTGGGAACTCTCGGATGAAAAAGACTACATCCAGGAAAATAAACTACGTAAGACTCCATGGAAGAGACAATTTTTGAATAGAATCTTGAGATATAAAAGCATATGAAAATGAGCTCATGGAAAAAGAAGAGTTAAGAGATCTATTCAAACTTGGGGCAAAAATATCCCACCGTTTTATTTGAATAAAATGTATCTGTTAAGTAAATGCTACGTGAGTTGGACATTTGGATTTCTCTTTGTTGTTCTTATTCAGTCACTCAGTTGTGTCCGACTTTTTTGCAACCCCATGGACTGTAGCCTGCCAGGCTTCTCTGTCCATGGGATTTTGCAGGCAAGAATATTGGAATGGGTTGCCATTTTCTTCTTCAAAAGATCTTCCTGAGCCAGGGATCAAACCTGTGTCTCCTACATTAGCAGGTGCATCCTCTACCACTGAGCTGTCAGGGAAGCTCAGATTTCTCTTTACTTATCAATATTTTCAGGAGACCAACTGGGCCTCACCAGTGCTTTAATCATCAGTTGTAGATTATAAGAGCAGAGTGTCTGCTGTTGTAAATTTCCTGGGATGATGGCTCCATCAAGATATTTCTACATGTATAATAAGCTGCTGAGGACAAAGTTCAAAGCTGAGAATAACTTAGGCTACAAGCGACTTCTTTCCCTATTATTAATTATTAAGATGATTATGCCATGTCTTGAGAATACACTGCTAAATGACAGACTCTCTCAGAGAACATACAGTTTTGATTTTCTATAAAATGACATGAAAATCCAGCACTAAGAAATCCCATCCATTAGAGACTAGCGGGACAACCTAGATATCACATAATTAGAAACAGCAGTCTTTGTACAAGGCTCAAAAATATTCTGATGTCCTGAATATAGCCTGTTTAAATATGCACACTCACACGCACACACATACACAGGAAACCTCTGGATCCATGCCAGACCTGGTGAGGCTACCCTTCCCTTTCCAAAGAGAACGCTCAGGCAGGGAGTAAAAGACCTCACTGCTGGGAGGACTTGAGATGGATCGTCTATGTGCTTACAGCTCAAGCTCTGCTCCCCAGTCTTCTAAACAAATGAATAATTGAAGGCCATTACCACTTTTGGGGCTCTCTCACAGGCTTCTTAGGCTCCCATCAAAGCCAAGCTCTGTGTCAAAAGCAGCAGCCACAGTGAGCGGAGTCTCAGGGAGACCACTGATTAATTGCTTTTGCATTTTGGAAGTGCATCCAAAGACGCTGTAAGATCGTGTTTGTTTTTGCTGTTGCCAAGCCTTGTTTAGGAGGGCTCTGGAGGATGACGATGATGTAGTCAAGATGGTGAGAGAGGCGCTTGCGGTCCACCCAGGTGTGCTTGCCAACTCAGCTCCCAGGGAGATGCTGAGGGCAGGTACAGGGAGGGGCTCGGGCAAGGCATGACGGCCACTCCGCTGGTCAGAGCCTCAGCCGCTCCGCGCCTGCTTCCGGGGCATCCCTGGAGACTCAGCCTAAAGAAGGACCACCAATTAGAGTTCTGAGAAATCCCCGATTTTCTGGCAATCGGGAGACAGAAATCGGAAACCCGGGAGAGGCTTGCCCTCTGAAGCCTTGTGGGTGCCAAAGACCTTACTGAAATTCAGTAATAGAAGATGGGGAGCGTGCACTCATTTTGTTCCGGCAAATTCTGTCAGCATCAGCAGGCCTCACACTGTGATCTGCCTTTCTGCCTCTTGCTCTATCAACTCCACATGTTGCCCCGGTGGCCGTCTTTGTACTTAATAGAACTTGTCAAAACATATCTATCAGTTACGTGGGTAGCAGACTTGGGTGGTCAGGCGAGGGCTGGCTGGGTGAGGGCTGCCAGTCCTGGTGGCCGCAGACATCCCCCTGCTCAGTGGTTCTCTAAATGAAGGGGACATACTGTTGAGTCACTGGGTTTTTGAATAATTCTCACACCAGCCACTGCCATTAATAGCACGTTTGTGTTTATTTGGAATCTCAGTCTTTAGTTCCATGTGGATTGTTCATGGTTCTCAAAACTGTGAGAGAAATAAAGCATGTTTCTATTTGGAGGAACTTTTAGTGCTCTGGATGAATATGTTTAGGGATGTACATGCACACCTATATGTAAAGATACGTGGATGTCCATTATTTTGCATATTTGCATATGTGTACATTTAGGCGCATGGCCACATTATCTGAGTGTGTACAGACACATGCATAGCAATGCTTATGTACAAACTCTCGTGGGCATAATTATGCATACACATTCATATATGTTATATATATACCTATATATATTATGTATGTAAACATATATACATATCATATGTGGTATGATGATATTATGGCCAGTCTGATTGTCTTGCATTCATATATGTATATATATACGTATGTGTACACATAATACCTATATGTATATAAAGGGCTTCCCTGGGGGCTCAGATGGTAAAGAATCTGCCTGCAATGAAGGAGACCCAGGTTTGATCCCTGGGTAGGAAAGATCCCCTGGAGAAAGGAATGGCTACCCTCTCCAGTATTCTTGCCTGGAGAATTCCATGGACAGAGAAGCTTGGTGGGTTACAGTTCATGGAGACACAAAAAGTCAGTTATATACATACATATTCACAGAATGCCTACACACACACACACATAGTCACATATATACACACACATACACACATGCTGATATTTGTATATATATACATACAAATATATATATGCACGTGTGTGTACACACACACACACACACACACACTCCAGTGTTGCATCCACGAATGATCTTTTCTGTCCCTGAAATAACAACACATCATGTCCTTCCAAGAAATCTGTTTATGTGGCTCCCAGTGACATGCCATCTCCCTGCTAGGCGTCCAGCATTCCCTGAGCCACGTCCAATGCCACTGGAATGCTGTGTGGCTGGCCTCTGGCTGGGACTTACTCACCCACTACCTGGCCTGGGAACCAGGGAAGGGAGATTCTGGTAATGGATTGGCTCAAAATAATCATTGGTCAAATAGGAATCCAACCACCTGACCTCAAGCCCTTCCCTGTGTGCCACTGAGAATTCTAGGAGGAGCCCCGATGGGATGGGAAGTTGGCTTTCATGATGTGACTCAGGCATTTTATGTGAACCGTGCAGACAACACACATGTACAGCTCGAGGTGCTGGGAAAGCACAGAGGTGGAACCTATCCAGCCAAGTTCTGCAGTTACCAATTGCAAGACCTTGAACAAACTAGCCTTCTTACTGGAAACATGAAGTTATTAATACTATGTTATTTGGGACAATAATACTAACTGCAATTAGTAAGCTACTAGCATAATACTAGTATACTACAACCCCAGATCACACTGGCTTCATGAAACTGATTTTATTTCTTGCTCATATCTCAGTCCATTGAGGGCGAGAGGAGGGGGACATGGCTCCATCTTGTCCTGCTCCTTGGAGCTGGTGGGTAAACGGGACTCAGTCCTTCTGGTGGCTTTGCCATGCTATAGGGACTCAGGGGGCTCCAGTGGATTCTCTCCATCTGGCCAGCCAATGAGCAAAGTGAGAGGGCACAGAGGGTCACAACACAGGTTTTAGAGGACAAGTTTGGAAATGGTACCTATCACTTTCAGGCTTATTTCAATAGCCAAAAATGAATCTCGTGGCCCAACCTAACTGCAGGGAAATCTGGGAAATGTAGTTTAGTTGAGTATCCAGGAGAAGAATGAAATGGATTTGGTCAATATCTATTTGGCAAGGTTAGAAAGATGTACTCAATATATTGTAATAACTTATAATGGAAGAGAATGTTAAAAAGGAATATATATGATATGTGTGTGCTAAGTCGTGTCTGGCTCTTTGCGACCTCATGGACTGCAGCCCACCAACCTCCTCTGTCCACGTGATTTCCCAAGCAAGAATACTAGAGTGGGTTGCCATTCCCTTCTCCAAGGAGATACCACTTTGCTGTACATCTGTACATCTGAAACTAATACAACATGGTAAATCTACTATATTTCAAAGAATTTTTAAAAATGAGATCTTGTATTTAAAGCCATCAGTAAAATGGTAGGTGCTCAAGTCACTGTACCCACTTTCACCATTATTGCTGCTGCTGCTACTGCTATCATTATTATTATTAGCCAACTCTAGAGGAAATATTTTACACCATTCTTTTTTTCTTATTAAAGTATGGCTGATTTACAATGTTGTGCCAATCTCTGCTGTGCAACAAAGTGACTCAGTTATACACATATATATTTACATAGCATTTAATTTCTTTTCCATTATCATTTATAACAGGATATTGAATATAGTTCCCTGTGCTGTACATCAGGGCCTTGTTATTTATCCATTCTAAATGTAATGCAATGTTCTTTTGTCTCATTTTAAGGTGGTTTTATTTCTATATTCAGAAAATGATTGTCTATATTCTGGAAATGGAAGAAAAATATATGATAATTTCTTTCTTTTTATTATAAATTTATTTATTTTAATTGGAGGCTAATTACTTTGCAATATTGTATTGGTTTTGCCATACATTGACATGAACCTGCCATGGGTGTACATGTGTTCTCCGTCCTGAACCCCCCTCCCACCTCCTTCCTCATACTATCCCTCTGGGTCATCCTAATGCACCAGCCCAGAGCACCCTGTATCATGCGATAATTTCCTTCTAAACTTCTAACTTATGAAACATATTTCAATATCTATCTAATACTTATCATCAGTCTTGCTCTGGCATTGGCTCTTTTCTGCCTGTCAAATACTATCTTGCTTTCTGTGACCATTGAAAGTGTTAGTAGCTCAGTCTTGTCAACTCTTTGTGATCCCATTCACTGTAACCTGCCAGACCCTAGGAAGCATCACTACAAGCAAAGCTAATGGAGGTGATGGAATTCCAGTTGAGCTATTTCAAATTCTGAAAGATGATGCTGTGAAAATGCTGCACTTAATATGCCAGCAAATTTTGAAAACTCACCAGCAGCCACAGGACTGGAAAAGGTCAGCTTTCATTCCAATCCCAAAGAAAGGCAATGCCAAAGAATGCTCAAACTACCGCACAATTGCACTCATCTCACACGCTAGTAAAGTAATGCTCAAAAGTCTCCAAGCTATGCTTCAGCAATACATGAACCATGAACTTCCAGATGTTCAAACTGGTTTTAGAAAAGGCAGAGGAACCAGAGATCAAATTACCAACATCCACAGGATCATCAAAAAAGCAAGAGAGTTCCAGAAAAATATGTACTTCTGCTTTATTGACTATGCCAAAGCCTTTGACTGTGTGGACCACAATAAACTGTGGCAAATTCTCCAAGAGATGGGAATACCAGGCCACCTGACTTGCCTCTTGAGAAATCTGTATACAGGTCAGGAAGCAACAGTTAGAACTGGACATGAAACAACAGACTGGTTCCAAATAGGGAAAGGAGTACATCAAGGCTGTATATTGTCATCATGTATATTGCTTATCATGAGAAATGCCGGGCTGGATGAAGCACAAGCTGGAATCAAGATTGCCTGGAGAAATATCAATAACCTCAGATATGCAAATAATATCATCCTTATGGCAGAAAGTGAAGAAGAACTGAAGAGCCTCTTGATGAAAGTGAAAGAGGAGAGTAAAAAAGTTGGCTTAAAGCTCAACATTCAGAAAACTAAAATCATGGCATCTGGTCCCATCACTTCATGGCAAATAGATGGGGAAACAGTGGAAACAGTGACAGACTTTTTTTTTTTTTTTTTTGAGCTCCAAAATTGCTGCAGATGTTGACTGCAGCTATGAAATTAAAAGACACTTGTCCTTGGAAGAAAAGTTATGACCAACCTAGACAGCATATTAAAAAGCAGAGACGTTACTTTGCCAACAAAGGTCTGGCTAGTAGTTGGACTACAAGGAAAGCTGAATGTGGAAGAACAGATGCTTTTGAACTGTGGGGCTGGAGAAGACTCTTGAGAGCCCCTTGGACTGCAAGGAGATCCAACCAGTCCATCCTAAAGGAAATCAGTCCTGAATGTTCATTGGAAGAACTGATGCTGAAGCTGACACTCCAATACTTTGGCCACCTGATGCGAAGAACTAACTCATTTGAAAAGACCCTGATGCTAGGAAAGACTGAAGGCAGGAGGAGAAGGGGATGACAGAGGATGAGATGGTTGGATGGCATCACTGACTCAATGGACATGAGTTTGAGTAAACTCCAGTAGTTGGCAATGGACAGGGAGGCCTGGTATGCTGCAGTCCATGGGATTACAAAGAATTGGACATGACTGAGTGACTGAACTGAACTGAGGCTCCTCTGTCCATGGAAATCTCCAGACAAGAATACTGGAGTAAGTAGTCATTTCCTTCTCCAAGGGGTCTTGCAGACACAGGGACTGAACCTGGTCTCGTGCATTGAGGCAGATTCTTTACCATGTGAGCCATCGTTAAGTCCAGATATTCCACCATTCAGGGGGTGGAATTCCAAGTTCTTTCTGTGCTATGCTTGGGAAGGATAATTTCCCCCATATTTGCAATTATTTCATCACAGTTTGTGGGTCTTTAATGCCCCACATCTTTGCCGTAGTTGAGAATAAGTATAAATGAACTCCAATTCTTCTCCTTTAGCTGAACTAACAAATGTTTATGTCCCCAAGACTTGCTGTAGTCAGAAACTCATGATTCATCTGAATTCTTAATTTACCCATAACACCTTTATGCAAATTACCTCTTGCCCCCAGTAGACACCTTGGGTCAGTTAGTTGGCAATGATATGGGCTGAGTCTGGAGGAAACAGGGTCTCATACTTGAAGCTGGGTGGCATCAAGTGATGAGAACTTGCTGGACTTAGAGCTGAGGCTGAAGTTGAAATCCATGTGCTGGAGGAGAGTTCAAAGAGCTCATTATTGCAAAAGGCCAGCATTAGTTATGGAGTGGAGTCTTAGGATGTTTATAACAAAGAGAGTTAAGAAAATGACCAAAAAAAACCTGACATCTTAATGTGCTGGTTCCCAGATCTGGGTTGGAATTTTGACTCAGTTACTTATCAGCCATACAATATTAGAAAGTCACTTGCTTTTTCTAGTTACCTTATGTGCAAAGTAAAAGAACAGAACTACCATTTAAGGAGATGATTTTGAGGATTAAACGAAATAATGTAAATGAAGTCCTCAGCATGAAGCTCAGCATATAAGAAATGCTTGACTGAAAAATAGTGAAAGACTGGCAAGTCAAATTTAGTGACCACTTCTGGCTTTTTGGAATTTCCCAGAGGGCTTGGACTAGAGAGACCCATACAGCAACTCCAATAAATTCATTTCTATTTCAGTTGGCCAACTGACCTCAATATGAACAAGAGAGCCTGCATCTTGCCTGACCCCATCCTCCAACACCTTTTTAGAAGAATGGGTTGGTGTAGAGTAGACCATCTACCCAGTTCACTGACATGCAGTCGTGTCTGACTCTTTGCTACCCTATGGATTATTGCCCACCAGGCTCATCTGTCCATGGGATTCTCCAGGCAAGAACACTAGAGTGGATTGCCATGCCTTCCTCCAGGGGATCTTCCCGACCCAGGGGTCAAAACTGTGCCTCTTATATCTCTTGCATTGGCAGGTGGGTACTTGTGCCCCCTGGGAAGCCCCCTCACTGTTAACGAGAGACTTGTAATTCAGTGGAGGCTATGTTTTGCTTTTGGAGCTAAATGACACTTGGACCAATTTGTTGTAAATCTTAGATGGCCTCTGCTCTCTCTGACTTATGCACCCTGTAGTCCCACAACTGTGGGTGCAAGATGACTGGGTATCTTCAGTTTTGGAAGACTGTGCTATTCAGTATTCTGTGTGTAGGAATTTTATGCTGCTGGCTCACTTTTCCGTTTCACATGCTAATCACTAAATGACTCCATGTCCACAGAACCGTGCCACAAAGGAACAGGGGGTCAGTTTGTTGCTGTTGCTGAATGTAGGAGTGAATGAAGAGAAGCTTTAGGAGAAGATTTTTCTAGAGCCTTGTCTTTTTAAAAATTAGTTTATGTGTTTTGGCTACCCGAGGGTTAGGTGCAGCACATGGGATCTAGTCCCCTGATGAGGGACTGAAACTGAGCCTTCTTGCATTGGGAGTGAGGAGTCCTAGCCACTGGACCACAAAGCATTTTTGGTGAGGGTTGGGGGGGGGGGTGGCGGGGGGATCTCGGAAGTTGGATACATTTCTTTTCCCATGCTGTATTTTGTTAAATATGTATTAGTTCATGCACATCAAGGCTGTATATTGTCACCTTGTTCATTTAACTTATGGGCAGAGTACATCATGCAAAATGCCAGGCTGGATGAATTACAAGCTGGAGTTAAGATTGCCAGCAGAAATATCAACAACCCCAGATATGCAGATGATACCGGTCTAATGGCAGAAAGTGAAGAGGAACTAAAGAACCTCTTGATGAGGGTGAAAGGAAACTGAAAAAGCTGGCTTGAAACTTCACATTCAAAAAACGAAGATCATGGCATCCAGTCCCATCACTTCATGGCAAATAGATGGGGAAAAGGAAAAAGTGGCAGACTTATTTTCTTGGGCTCCAAAATCACTGTGGATGGTGATTGCAGCCATTAAATTAAAAGACTCTTGACCCTTAGAAGAAAAGCTATGACAAACCTAGACAAGCATATCAAAAAGCAGAGACACCGCTTTGCTGTCACAGGTCTGTATATTCAAGGCTAAGGCCTTTCCAGTAATCATGTATAGATGTGAAAGTTGGATCGTAAAGAAGGCTGAGCACCAAAGAATTGTTGCTTTCAAGTTGTGGTGCTGGAGAAGACTCTTGAGAGTCCCTTGGACTGCAAGGAAATTAAAGAAGCCAATCTTAAAGGAAATAGGTCCTGAATATTCATTGGAAGGACTAATGCTGAAGCTGAAGCTCCAATACTTTGGCCACCTGATGCGAAGAAACAACTCACTGGAAAAGACCCTGATGCTGAGAAAGATTGAAGCCAAGAGGAGAAATGGGCGGCCATGGATGAGATGGTTAGATAGCATCACCAACTCAATGGACATGAATTTGAGCAAACTTTGGGAGATAGTGAAGGGCAGAAAAACCTGGCATGCTATGGTCCATGGAGTCACAAAGAGTTGGACACGACTTACAGACAAAACAACAGACATCTTCATTTGTAACAAGCTCCCAAAGTGATTTGCAGATTCTGGTTTCTAAAGTTCTCTTTTGCAGAAATATTGTAAGATGATAGCTCTACAGGGTAATTGTCTTGCAAAGGGATTGCTTACACTTACGTGACTAGCTCACTGCTTTATACCACAATATGTATTTTGTTGATTTTCTTCAAAAAAGACCTTCAATATATGGTTTCTGTGAGTATTAAGAGATTCAGCCATATGGTCACCTTGCATGGAAATTCTTCCTGTATTATGCCCCTCCCTTACCTCTCTATCTCCTCTGCATCCCATTGGCATGGCCTGAATGAGCTACTTTTACATTCCCATAGTATATTCCCAAGCTGCAAACCTTGATCAGTAAACATTCATTGAACAAGCCAATTAACATATCGATTTTCCAGCTCATTCAAGATTATCTTGTTAGAGTTATTTTCACCTTTTCTTCTAGAGAGGAGTAATGCCACATCACAACAAGTATTGCCTGTATCCTTTTTTTTCCCCTTAACTTTTTCTCTTATCTGTTCTGCACACATAGCAGTGGTTCTCACCTTGCTACTCAGTAAGATGAACAATGGTAACAAAAATGATTTTGTTCCTGCGCTCCGGAATCATGGCTGCCCAGAAAGACAGAGGCATGAACAGGACATAGGAGATGCACACACAGTGGTCCCACCTGCAGGGACAGCAGAGGAGGCAGGCCCTTCATCCCACCTGCAAGGTTGTGGAGGACTACTCAGGCTGAGTGTCGCCTCGATAGAAGCCCAGAGAACTAGGCAGAGACAGAAGGCACAGGGGCAGAAAGCCAAGTGCAAAGGCACGTGCACCTTGAACTTGGCATGCTCTTACTGAGTACTTTCTCCTTGAGTACTTTCTCTCTAGCTCTTTTATATCCACAGTTTCTTCTCTCCTTGCCTGAACTATGAAGTTACCATAGGTGTCCAATTTCTCTCTGTTTCTTAACATTTTTATTGGAGTATAATTGATTTACAATGTTGTGTTAGTTTCTGGTGTAGAGCAAAGTGACTCAGTTGTACATATACATATAGCCAGTCCTTTTCAGATTCTTTTCCCAGATAAATCATTACCGAGTCTTGAGAATAGTTCCCTATGCTATGCAGTAGGCCCTTGTTAGTTATCTATTTTATGTAGACTAGTGTATTCCCCAATAACCTGGGCCAGACTTGGGTGTTTCAAGACTGGGATTCTTTTCTTAAATTTAGGGCAGCCATGCATTTGGAGGACCAAACACTTTTGGTGCCTTCTTGCTATGTGTTTTGTTGTGTTTGTATTTTTGTTGTTGTTTTGTTTTGCTTGTTTGCATTTTCTCCCTTCCTCTCTCTTCTGCTCACACAACAACCTGTTTCCTTCTACGTGAATACCCATCTATCCAGGGTCACAGACTCAAACACCACCCTGGGCCAGAAAGCTGATGAACCCCAGATTATGGATCTGGGGAGGGCTAAGACAACAGGGAGTGGTGAGGCCTCTGAGGATCTAGAGAGCACACGCCCTATTTCAAATTCATGGTCTTGCTGTAAGCAGACTCTGAGCCAGCCAAACAGAACACCTCTGCCTTGTGGATCTGGCCCAGTAACCTCCCATGCGTGACCTCTGTCAGTGAGGTCCTGGGTCAGAGCTGATGTGTTATTTATTTTTCAATCTCTGGAGCTCAGGAATGAGTAGGTGTTTAGGAATTGTTTGTGTTTGAATCGTAGTGAGCGTTCCCAGCAGAGCTTTTGAAAACAACGACTGTGCAAGTTCTGATCCACCCTGAGTGATTATCAGCTCAGTCAGGTAAATGTAAATTGGTAAATGGATGGGTAAGAAAAAAAGAGACTGAACTGATAGGAAACTTGCCTCAGATGATTCACCTAGCAAAAGATCAAATTAGAATTCACACCCAGTAGTGTGTGGCCCCAAATACAGTGGTGCTCTGTGCAACATATGAAAACAGAAATCTCCTATGGTAACAATTCCATCTGAAGATTTCCTTTCAAAGGTCATTCTCGTCATGTCATCCTCTTGCTTAAAACTTTTCCTGTTGTTCTAAGTCAAAGACAAGTTTTCTTAATATGGCCCATGGAACCCCACAGGACACAGACCACCCAACTCCTATGCTTTTGGATCCAACCACGCTAGCCTTGCAACCTTTAGGATTTCCTTGTTCACTTAGAATTTGTACTTAGTTTCTCTCTGCTGCTAATCCCTCCCCCAGTCCCTCCGTTGTTCAGTTATTAAGCAGCGTTCCACTATTTGCACCCCCAAGGACTGCAGCCAGGCTCCCCTGTCCTTCACCATCTCCCTAAATTTGCTTAAATTATGTCCGTTGAGTCAGTGATGCTATCTAACCATCTCATCCTCTGCCACTCCTTTCTCCTTTTGCCTTCAGTCTTCCCCAGCATCAGGGTCTTTTCCAATGAGTCAGCTCTTTGTATCAGGTGGCTGGAATATTGGAACTTCCACTTCAGCATCAGTCCTTCCAATGAACATTCAGGACTGACTTCCTTTAGGATGGACTGGTTTGATCTCCTTGCAGTCCAAGGGACTCTCAAGAGTCTTCTTCAGCACCACAATCGAAAGCATCAATCCTTTGATGCTCAGCTTGCTTTGTGGGCTTTCCATGTAGTGCTAGTGGTAAAGAACCTGTCCGTGCAGGGTACGTAAGAAACCAGGGTTTGATCCCTAGGTTGCGAAGATCCTCTGGAAAAGGGCATGGCAACCTACTCCAATATTATTGCCTGGAGAATCCCCATGGGCGGAGAAGCCTGGTGGGCAACAGTCTATAGGGTCAGGAAGAGTCGGACATCAGTAAAGCAGCTTAGCAACTCTCACATCTGTAGGTGACTACTGGAAAAACCATAGGGAATTTAATTCAGATGACCATTATATTTACTACTGTGGGCAAGAAGCCCTTAAAAGAAATGGAGTAGGCCTCATAGTCACCAACCTCCTGCTTAAGATCAATTTGTCCTCTACCTCTCTTTGGCTGGGCCATGTGGCTTGTGGGATCTTAGTTCCCTGACCAGGGATTGAACTCAGCCCCTTGGCAGTGAGAGCACAAAGTCCTAACCACTGGACTGCCAGGGAAGTCCCTATACCCTATAAAGCATCCCTGCCTAGGTACAGTCCCTCTGCCATCATTGCCCATACTGTCCCTTTAAAGCTGCAGTTATGCAATTGTATATTAACTACCTAGAGTGTTGCTTGGGCTGGCAGAGACAATGCCTACTTTGTCCTATCCAGCAAGCTACCTAAGGCAATGTTTGGCCCAGAACCAGTGACCAATAAATATTTGTTGAGTGGATGAATGAAAGTTACCCATTATCAGGGAGGCATGTGTCAGTGTCGGCCAGCTGGCCACTCCTCAGTGATGGGGCAGCTGGGAGCTGTGCAGAAAAGGTGGGGAAGGGGTAGGATGAGGCTGGCTGATCCTGAGGGTCCCTTCTGAGACTCTGAGTCTCTGCTGTCCCTCCCAGAGGTCCAGAGGACACTTACGGGCCTCCTGCTGCTGGCACTGCAGTCTGAGACCTGTGCAAAGTAGGTCAGGTACCATAATAGAACTCGACAAGTCACTCACGAGAGACCTGGCTGTCCCAAACAATTCAAGTCAGAGAACCAGGCCACGGCTGAATAGGCAGAGGACGAGGACGTTTATTAAGGTGATAGAGCATAATGAACCCAGGGCAACAGAGAGATGTCTGACTCGCTATTAGATCAGTTATCAAACACTACAGCAGTGTCCCCTCTTCACCGTGGAAGCCGAGCTAGCCAGTGACATGTTAGGTCAATCAAGGCATGCAGTCACCGTCGCTGTAAAAACAAGCACTAAAGTCCCTTTTCAAGTCTAATTTAGTGCTTGGATTTCTACTGGACCTTCCTGATCACCTTGCATAGCATTTAATGACAAGGTGACTTTGGGACAGCGCCTCTACCAGCTACTTCAAACCATCCCTGGACTATTTTAACCCTTCTGAATTTTGTGGCAAGCAGCTTCCAAATCTGTTGAAAGCCAACAGGGTTTAAATACTCAATTATTTTAGGAGAAGTCACATATTTTGGCCTCCCCAAAGAGGTTTTAGCAAGCAAGTGACAAAAGGACCTTGAAAGAATGGGCTGCTCAGAGGTAAATTAGTTATGAAAGTTCCCCTGATGACAGAACTTCTGCTGGATCACTGTTGACTGCAAAAAAAAAAAAAAAGCCCAGACTTCTAGCATGGTTTTGGTGTATCCCTCAATCAGGTGCCCACCTGTGTCTCTAATTCATCCCCATCCCCTTACATTCTGAATGCATGGGATTCCTGACACTCCAAATTTTCTGTTACTGTCCATCTCTGCAGAGAACACTTCTCAAGTGACCCTTTCCTCACAATACCATGGCTGAATGCATAAATATACCTTATATTATTTATTAAATTATTAACTCTTATATCCTTGTCTGACTGGGCCCCCATGAGACCATACATGGTCAAGAGCAGAGCATTTTATTTATTTAGTATTTTCTCATATAAGCCCTGGTGCTTGATGTAGTCTCTGGCAAACAGGCAGTATCACACACATAGTAGTTTAGTTCATCAGAGTGAACAGACTGATGAATGGGTAGATGGACACAGGACTGGGAGGCAGGGGCTTGGTACTACAAAAATGTGGACATTTCTCTGTGATCCAATTGAAGCCACTCAAGAGTTTACAGGAAAGAGTTATATGTTTGCTTTAGAAAGATCAGTCCAGTGACAGGGAGTGAGGTTTGGAGAGACCTCATGCAGAGGGACTTGAGAGGAAGATGCAAGAGGCCACCAAAGACAGAATGGTGGCCAGTGAGGTGGCAGCGGGGCTGGAAAGAACCTGATGTATCAGGAAGCTAATTAGGACCTAATACGAGCAAGACTTGGTAAATACTTGGATAAAGATGGTGAGAATGACTTCTTGTTATCCGCCATGAATAACTGGGTGGATGGAAACACTATTCAATGAGTTGGGAGAGGGTTTTAAATTGCATAGCGACTCTTCCCAGAATTATTTCTGACATGATTGTTAAATTCCATAATCATATTAATAATTTATTAGTTGTCGGTAGTATATCTTTTTGTTTTTCTGTAAAAAACATATATGGATTAAGTTATACCATTCAGAGGACTTGTGTATACTTCTGTTGCCTATGAGTTTCTGATTTAATTGGCTGATTTTCTTGATCATAATCTGAAGCTCTTTCAGTGCTGAGCTAGGTTGAGGTTTACTTTTGTTCTGAGACTTGTATATCTGACAATATATTTATCTTGCTTTATACTCAAACTAAAGTTGACATCAGAAAATTCTTGGGGCAAAATATTCTTTGACCTCAGAATTTCATGAAGATTCATATTTCACTATCACTGTGGCAAAAAATATGTTCTTTGAGTCTAATAAGTAGGTGTTGATACGTGACAACAGACAGCAAAACCCATAAGTGTATGTTCATGTTATCTGGACTTCTATTTGTATGTTTGGAAGATGTAAATGAAACTTTTGAGTACCTTGTAGAGACTGCAGAAGAAAGCATTGATAACCTAATGGATTCTGTAGAGAGAGTGTATGTCTAGGAAACGTATGGCAGAACCAGAAGATCAGAAGCTCTAAGATTTCCACCAGAAACTTGGAAAGTTTCTGCATCAGTACTGAATGGTGATCACAAGATGGACAATGTGTTAGAAGGCTGGCATAGCAAGTTTCAATGAAGTTAAATGTTTATATTATCTAAGAAATCACGGACCAGTCATCTCAATGCGCATTTTGGACAGGACCAAGTATCAGGATCCTTTTGTGTGGACCACATGTCTGCATGAAGATTTGGGAAAGTACCAAATGTCCTGCAAGAATAAAAATCAGTAACATCAGTTCTCTTCATCCCAGGATTTAAGGCTATTACACCAAACTGTAGTCAATTGCTTCTAGCAAGCCTTTAGCAGAAAGTAAGAAATCAATTTGAGCAGATGTGTGTTTATAGACAGTAATGAATGATATCTTTAAAAGTGAAATATTTCCTTTTTATTAGGCATTTTTAAATAACGTGTCATATTTTCATTACATTTTATAAACATTTCATTTCTAACACTTCATCATTGGGGAAATAGGGAAATTTGAATTTATAGTGGATCAATACATAAATTTTAACCACTAACATGCATACCAAAAAAGACTGTTCATTAAATTCCAATGTATTCAATAGACAAGCACTTCTCGTTTGAAATCAGAGAAGACTTAAATGGTATCTGGTTCTATTCTTAGTACAGGGGACACAGGGGCAGAATTGGTCCAGCACCTTACCTTCAAGGACCTCACAGTCTGGGCTGAAGATGGACCTTCAGATGATGAAACACAGTGCTGAGGTGAGTGCATCACAGGAAATAGGGGAGTACCCACGTTGCAGGGAATAATTAAAACTCTTCAGAGTGGTTGAAATGATGGCTTGCGAGAGACTTCTAAGAAAAGGTGGGTTTTTGAACTGAAATGTCATGGGTGAATGTGATTTTAAGATGTGCTCATAAAACTAAACAGTTCCTCATTCCTGGAGCATAGCATTCAAGGAAGCAGAGATAAGAACGGAGACTGGGTCAGAAGCACCTGTTGTTGTTGTTCAGCCACTGAAACATATCCAACTTTTTGCAGCCCCATGCACTGCAGCATGCCAGGCCCCCCTGTCCTCCAGCCTCCCAGAGTTTGCTCAAATTCACGCCCGTTGACTTGGTGATGCTATCTAACCATCTCATCCTCTGTCTCCCCCCTTCTCCTTTGGCGTTTGATCTTTCCCAGCATCAGGGTCTTTTCCAACTGAGTCACATCAGGTGGCCAAAGTATTGGAGCTTCAGCTTCAGCATCAGTCCTTCCAATATTCAGGACTGATTTTCTTTTGACTGGTTTGATCTCCTTGCAGTCCAAGGGACTCCCAGGAGTCTTCTCCAGCACCACAATTCTAAAGCATCAATTCTTTGGCACTCAGCCTTCTTTACGGTCCAACTCTCACATCTGTATGTGACTACTGGAAAAACCATAGCTCTGACTGCACAAACTTTGTCAGCAAAGCGATGTCTCTGCTACCTATCTTTTAATTTCATGGCTGCTGTCACTGTCCAGAGTGATTTTGGAGCCCAAGAAAAGAACATCTGTCACTACCTGTTAAGTACTCTAGGATTTATCCTGAGAGTGGCTGGGAGACAATCCATTGTTTGCGGCAGAGCAGGAGCCAAAATCCAAGGTGGCCTCTGAAATACCTCCCTCCCTCCTTTCCCCATCTTCTGTGGCACAGAATTCCAAGATCCAATATAGGATCACATCAAGATGACATCTGTGGAGCCCAATTTGTTTTTTAACAAAAGGAAGGTCATCTCGTGCACCTTAAGGTCATAGGAGAGGAGAGGCACCCGGAGTCTTCGTTGGTGCTGGGCCCCCACTTCACTGTCAGGGTGGAGGTGCTCCTCTCCTGAACTCTCTCGTACAGGTGTGCGCCAGGCTGTGCCCTCATTCAGCTCTGCATTTTCCTTCTCCAGAAACAATGGGATTCTAAGTGCATTGCCCAAGAACCGGGGAAGCTGCAGTCTCTTTTCAGGCTGTGGCCCTGAGCTCTCAGGCCTTCACAATGGCTTGCCTGATAGCAACAGGCTGTTAAAGACTTATTGTCTCTTTGAATTTTGTTGTGTGTCCTTTTTTCTTCCCCATGAAAAGAAAGGGGGCCATTCTTTCCAGAATACAGGGCATTTTTCTTCTACCCATAGTCACTCAGCAACCTTGAAGTTTGCAGCAGTTACAATAAACAACTTTGCCTCCTGACTCTGCCCTTTGGAGGCTGAGGCTTGTTTTCTCAGGGACAATAGGTTGAAAATTCCCCAGAGATCAATTCTTCTCATTAAAAGTGACGATAGATGCCATTTGCGGAGTGCCTTTTTATATGCCGAATACTAAGCTAGTTTGTTTTCTTTTTTAATTAAAATGTTAAACCTTTCATTGGGAGAGAATTTGATTTATAAAGGGGCTGCAGAGAGAGTGCAAGATTTTCACGTGCCTTTTACCAAACTTCCTCAAACATGTGCGTCCACAGGATAATGATCAAAGATAGTAAATCAATGTTCACATACTATTGCTATTATTAAGTAATCTACAGACCTTATTCAAAGACCGTCCATTTCCCTTTTTCCTTGTTCTAGAATCCAGTTCTGGACCACAGACTGCATTTGCTTGCCATGTCCCTTTATCTTTGAAATCTAGAGGGGTTCCAACTGTTCCGCATTTGTCATGACCTTGACACTTTTGAAGAGTCCTAGAAGAAAGCTGAGTGCTGAAGAATTGATTCTTTTGAACTGTGGTGTTGGAGAAGACTCTTGAGAGTCCCTTGGACTGCAAGGAGATCCAATCAGTCCATTCTAAAGATCAGCCCTGGATGTTCTTTGCAAGGAATGATGCTAAAGCTGAAGCTCCAGTACTCTGGCCACCTCATGCGAAGGTTGACTCATTGGAAAAGACTGATGCTGGGAGGGATTGTGGGCAGGAGGAGAAGGGGACGACAGAGGTTGAGATGGCTGGATGGCATCATTGACTCAATGGACGTGAGTCTGAGTGAACTCTGGGAGTTGGTGATGGCCAGGGAGACCTGGCGTGCTGCGATTCATGGGGTTTCAAAGAGTCGGACACGACTGAGCAACAGAACTGAACTGAACTGAGTCCGTTGTTTTGTAGAAGATTTGGTCTCCATTTGGGTGTATCTGATGTTTCCTCATGTTTAGATTCAAGTTTTCCACTTTTTTGTAAAAACAGCAAAAAAGGGATTTAGTGCTCTTCTCAGCTTCAAGGGTCCCAGAGATAAATGTGTCTCACTGCTGGTCACTTTGGTCACTGGTCACTGGGCTCAGATGTTATCAGCCAGATTTCTCTCCTAGAAAGTCATCTTGTTCCTTTCTATTATGGTGCCAAATTGTGAGACCATGTGAATATCCTGTCTCTCACTGTTCTTTCACCTACTATTTTTAGCATTCATTGAAGACTTTTGACTGGAGCAATTTTTACTGCAATGTTTGAAAAAGTTGAGTTTTCAAAATTTTGCATTGTTTTGTACATATTTCTAAGTTGAGATTCTCTTATAAGGAAGGACTTTCTCTTTCCCTCCATGTTCTTATTTATTTGAATATTTATATCAGCATTGATTCATGGGTTCTGATTTTGTCCTGTGATTAGAATCCATCACCATCGTTACGTATCCTGTTGTTTACATTGTTCTAGTTTTGGCCGCTTGGACAAAGTTCAAATTTGTAAGTATGTACGTTTAAGAAGTCCCCATTTTTTCTTGAATATCTTATTTTTTAGGGACTAAGAAGATATGTTGAAGCTGAAACTCCAATACTTTGGCCACCTGATGCGAAGAGCTGACTCACTTTAAGAGACCCTGATGCTGGGAAAGATTGAAGGTGAGAGGAGAAGGGGACAACAGAGGATGAGATGGCTGGATGGCGTCACCAACTCAATGGACATGGGTTTAGATGGACTCTGGGAGTTGGTAATGGACAGGGAGGCCTGGCATGCCGCGGTTCATGGGGTCGCAAAGAGTCGGACATGATTGAGCGACTGAACTGAACTGAAGATGATATGGGCTCATCTTGTACTTTTCTTGCACCAGTCCTGGAATCAGCTGTTTCTCCAGACTAATTTCTTTTATTAGAGGATGATGCCTAGAAACCAAAATCTGGGTTCTAAGAATGCTCATTGATACTGAGTATCTCTATTTCTAGGCCCTTTTGGTAGACAGTACATACACTGACTGATTTGATCTTCTCAACAAGCTTCTGGGAAAGAAGTAATTGTGGTCATCTTACCAGACAATGAAAATGAAAACATTTGGCATATGTTGAGGTCTCACAACTTAGTGTGGAAGAATTAGAAATCAAACTCATGTATTGGCTTGAAAAGGCAGTATCCTTCCTACCATGTGATGCTAACTCCTGGAGGGTAAGGGCAGGTCTCTCCTTTCTAGTTAGCATGGCTGACCCATGCTCCTTCCTGCCTCCTTCCTGGATATTCCCTTAATATTTGTTTCTAGTTGACCAGACTGTATCATTCTACTGAGGCCAACATAGTCTACTTTTGAGGGTCTCACTTTGGAGTCTCAAGCATTCTTTGATTACCCACCAGTTCCCTTCTTTACTGACTATTCCTGTTCATCTATTCAGTTCTTTATTCTTCCAGGAAACCCTCCATGGTAACAACGTGTGCACAGCATCCATCAGAATCCTGATCTCATTTGTAGCCAGTCAGTTGATTAATTACATGACTATTTGCTTAATGTATAACATCTCTGCTAAAATTTAACATCTGGGAGAGTTGGAATAGTGGTTGGTACATTACTTGACTTACAACAGGTACTTAAGAGATATTTGTTAACTGGACCAATAGAGGCAGTTGGCCACTCCTTACTCTGCTTCCCAAAGGATTACATCTATGGATTCTGAGAAAGTGCTCTTGTGCTCCCCCAGACTCCAAGGAAATATTTATCTTCTCTTGCCTATCTTTCCCCAACAGTAGAAACGCCATTCCACTGTGATCGGCAGGAACTCCCTTTTGCTCTTAACTACTTAATTGTTTCATTAAGTCTAATTGCTTAATTGGATTAATCCCATCTTCCCTCAAGGGGTATCAGCAGTGGACAAGCTCTCCACCCACTGGGGAGAGGATATGCTGCAAGACCATCTAAGCACAGTCTTTGGTCCCCTCCACATAGATCCTCTGGATGGAGGTAAAAGTCTCTGCAGATTAGCAGGGCTTTGAGGAGTTAGTGTATGACTTTGTGGGGAGACTGGTGGGGCCAGGACCAAGTGCCTGTACCCTAAGAGGACAGCTAAGATGCTAGTCCCACAGGACTCCAGGAGAGGACAGGACATGCAAACTAGTGCTGGGAGCAATGGGGTGCAGGCAATGGAGAGAGCACCCTGATGAATAGGAAGGATGCTGCCAAAGCTGGCCCCATTCCTACATCCACTTCTACCCCCTCCCTCCAAAGTGATGTCACATCATCTCCTTGTGAACCCAGCCCTCTGGGTTCTCCACAGGGTTGCAATCGAGCCTCATTTAAGTTGGTGATGTTCAAGAACTCTATCTCAGACAGTTAGCGGGCAATCTTGAACATTCCTACAACTGAGGTTTTTTGTGTTTTTTTTTTTCCCCCCTTAATTTGGAAACCAGCCCTCACCAACAGGCCTCCTTGCTCCCAGGATAGCTCTCTGTCTTGTCCAGCAGACTGGGGTCTGTGCTCAGGGTAACAGTTATATCTTGAAAACCTGAACCACTGAAATCTGTAGAGGCAGCAACTATCTCTTTCTATGTGGGACAGTGTCTCTAGGGCCACAAACAAGGTCTGGCACAGATCAGGAACCTGATAAGTGCTTGGAGGAGAAATGAGTCAAACGGCTGTTGCCTTTGTGGCTAAGAGAAATATACTCACCCTGTGACTCAGAATGGCAGAGTGGGGAAGTGGGTTTGGGTCCTGAGTGAGGAGGGATGTGTTCATGGTCAGCGACCTTATGCAGTCACAAGTGGTGTCTCCATTCCTAAAGGACTCCAGGGAGAGGGTACAGGGATACTAGAAAGGAATTTCTTCAGAGTTGGAACAGATGGCTTATGTGATAGACCCCATGGCCCTAAAATATTATGATTCAACAGACAGCAATAGTACAGTGATTAGAGCGCAGAGCTTTGGGTCATATACAGCTCAGTTTGTAAATTGCAATTTAATTTTATTCCTGATTTTATCATCTCACAATTGTGTGATTGGAGCAAGTCCTCGTCTGTTATCCATAAATTGTCCGATGACAGGGGAGACCACGGCCAAGAGGGTCGTGTCTCTGCCATCACTTTCTACTCCCTGCTTAGCACGTGCATCATTGCCGTGGTTCTTCCCTGTCACACACATGCACACACACATACATACAAACACATCAGATCAGACTGGGGATGTTTTTCTCATTTAGATTTACAAGCTGACATGAAAATCCATTACTTGAACTACTTACTTCACATACGAGGCTCAAGGGAGAAGAGTTATTTTTACGGAGTCAGAGGAGGCACACTGACCTGGGCTTCCTGGAGCCCATTCCCAGGTCCTCTGCCAGCTGGTCACGTGTTTTGAGATCACATGGTCCCCGACTCTGAATGAGAAAGATGCCAGTGTGGGCCTCTCCCCCAGCGGCAGGCATGCTCGTGAACTTGAGAAGAGATGTGTAGACTTCCGGGGAAGGTGCGAGAGCCTGCCGGTGGAGCATTCACAGTTACCTGCTCCTGGACTAGTTCTAGGATATTCCGATGCCAGAGGCCCCATAGAAGTGTTACTTTTCTGACAGTGGATTTCACCTTTCAGCACATAAAAATTTCAAAGGAGAGAAAAATCAGCTTTTAACTTCCCCTCTGCTGCTTCTCCAGACTTGATGGTGACTTGCTGGGAATGGCATTTACACCAGAAAAGCAAGAAGGATTGTTTGGGGCCTGGCGTGAGACAGCATCCTTATGCCACCAAAGGCTGGTCATGGCAGGGGTCTACCAGGCCTGGTCTAGAGGGCTTCCCCAAGCCCCCAGGGCTCCATGTTGACCTGATGGGACTGGAGTATCATGTCTGCTTCAGAACATCTGGAAAAACATTTTGCAAAATCACCTGTACCTTTTGGACTGTTTTTCTTCAACTGAATAACATTAAAGATACAGATATGTGTTAACCTACTATGATGATCTGTGTGCAAGAGAAAAAAAGGTTTTTTATTAAAATCAAGCCTCTGACACTGCAGAAAAGTAAAGGTTTGATTAGCCTAGGGTCGAAAGTCATCTTTGATAAAGATGAAAAAGTAAAAACTGTGGGCAAGAAATAATTTAATGTACTATATATTTACATATTTTAGATAACATATATAAGTGAGATGATACAGTGTATTTCTGACTGATTTATTTCACTTAGCATAATGTTCCAAGATATAGCCATGTTGTCACAAATATCAGGATTTCCCCTTTTTATGACAGATTATGTTATTTATATGTGTATATATAATATATATCATATGTATTGTCACATATATGATTCTACCATATAATAATCATATATATATACACACACATATATATAATGAAAGTGCAGTCGCTCAGTCGTGTCTGACTCTTCACTACCCCATGGACTATAGCCTACCAAGCCCCTCCGTCCATGGGATTTTCCAGGCAAGAGTATAGGAGTGGGTTGCCATTTCCTTCTCCAATTATGAAAGTGAAAGTGAAGTTGCTCAGTCATGTTCGACTTGTGGCAACACCATGGACACTGTAGCCTACCAGGCTCCTCCATCCATGGGATTTTCCAGGCAAGAGTACAGAAGTGGATTACCATTTCCTTCTCCAGTTGCCTGAGCTAGGAGCAATCAAATCCCTATCTTTTCCTCCTTATTCAGGAAATATTCCGATAGGTCAGGCTTACACTCGAAGGTTACTGAAACACCAAGATGCAGTCTAGGCATGCACAGCCCACTGGCATCACTGAAGCTGGTCTGGGGATAACCAAATGCATTCTTGTTTTCGTTAACTTAATGGATGTTCAAATTTGAGCTTTTCTCTGGAATCTTTATTTTCTTCCTTGAAAAATGAGATTTAAAATTCTAGCTGCTATAGTGGACATTAACTCACAGAAAGGACCACTTTCACATGGCGTAAGTCTTATAGTTCCCACTGGAAGACAAGCATTGACAAGGTAGATGCCATTTTATCTTCATTCAATGACGAGCAAGCCGAGACTTACAGACTCAATGCAATGGAGCCAAGTCACATGGCTGCTAAGAACTAAAGTGTCTTAATAAATACAATTACGTCTTCTGAATATAAGTCCAGCACTATTTTCTTGGATCTATATTGGGACTACAACCTACTAAGAAATCAACAGTTTATTGGTGCTTTGGTTCTGAGTAGACTCTAGTTTTGGTTTTTTTTTGCCTTCATTATTTTAAATGAAGGTTTTTTAAATTATTGGAATATAGTTGATTTACAGTGTTTATTAGCTTCAGGTATACAGCAAAGTGAATCAGTTATACATGGGTGTGTGTGTGTCTGTGTGCTCAATCTCTCTGTCATGTACTACTCTTTGTGACCCCATGGACTGTAGTCCACCAGGCCCCTCTGTCCATGGGATTATCCAGACAAGAAGCCTGGAGTGGGTTTCCATTTCCTTCTCCAGGGGATCTTCCTGACCCAAGGATTGAACCTATGTCTCCTTCATCTCCTGCATTGGCAGGTGGATTCTTTACCACTGAAGCCACCTGGGAAGGCCCATGCGTATACATATACCCACTGGTCATGTATGGATGTGAGAGTTGGACTGTGAAGAAGGCTGAGTGCCAAAGAATTGATGCTTTTGAACTGTGGTGTTGGAGAAGACTCTCGAGAGTCCCTTAGACTGCAAGGAGATCCAACTAGTCCATTCTGAAGGAGATCAGCCCTGGGATTTCTTTGGAAGCAATGATGCTAAAGCTGAAGCTCCAGTACTTTGGCTACCTCATGCGGAGAGTTGACTCATTGGAAAAGACTCTGATGCTGGGAGGGATTGGGGGCAGGAGGAGAAGGGGACGACAGAGGATGAGATGGCTGGATGGCATCACTGACTCGATGGACGTGAGTCTGAGTGAACTCCGGGAGATGGTGATGGACAGGGAGGCCTGGCGTGCTGCGATTCATGGGGTTGCAAAGAGTCGGACATGACTGAGCGACTGAACTGAACTGTTTTTTAGATTCTTTTCCCTTTAGGTCATTACAGAGAAAGATAAATATCACACGACATGCGGAACCTAAAGAAACGGTACAAATGAACTTGTTTACGAAAGAGAAGAGTCACGGGTATAGAAAACAATCTTGGAGTTACCAGATTGGGAAGGAGGGGAGGGACAAATTGGGAGCTTGGGACTGGCATATACACACTACTAGCTATAAAATAGATAATAAAGACCTACTGTATAGCACAGAGAACTCTACTCAGTACTCTGTAAAGACTCTAGCTTTTTGACAGACACATTTGTTAATGTGTTTCTCTATTGTTGCCTAACAGGACTTAGCTTACAGGCCACAGTTGGTGCATAATGACTTTAACAGCTGAGTTCATGGGCCTCAGAGGACCAGAGCCAAGGCCAATGGAAGTTAATTGTTTAAACAGCCATCTTTAGCCATGTAAATCAGGATGGAGAATGTGTCATTCTATTCTTGGGTCAGTCTGACATTCAATAAATCAGCTAAGTTTCTTTCCTTATCTCCCTGTGTCCCCTTCTCATGAGTTTTCAAAAATAATGGCCACAGATTTTACTTTCAAACTCACAGTGCTTCAGCCTTTCTAAGCGTGACTTGAGGAATCTTCAGGTTCAATAGAAGCAAAGAAGGATATGCCCTAAGGGTATCATCATGATGGCCTGACCTAGGGAAAGTTACTTCACTTTAAATTGAGTTTATATTTCTCACCTGGGTCTTGAGGGAAGGACCTGAAATTTAGAATGGGGGTTATGCTTTACCCAAACTTACTGGACTCTTGAGACTCATTGTGCTTCAATCCTGAGAAGATGACACAGAGTGAGACTATGCTTGAGATGACCTCCACTGGGGACAGTGAAACAGCTAAACTGTGAATTCCCAGGAGCCAAGGAATAGTAAGGGACAAGGATTTTCAGCTTCCTTCTTCCAAATTACGTAGGCTAAGCTTCTCAGTTAGGGGACTCAATATTAAACTACAGTTGTAAAACAAAATGGGAGATAGATAATGGAATACCAGCTGAAATGTCACTCATTTAAGCATTTACTTGAATGAACATAGCTTTACAACATAAATGCTATTTAAACTAATATGCATATGTATTCTTGCCATCTTAATACCAGTGTCTTTTTTTTTTCTGTATTTTTTGCATTTATTCCACAAATATTTATAAAGTACTGACTGAATTGCAAGGATTTGGGCTAGCATTTGGTTTTAATGAAATGTGCATAAACTGATCCAAGCATAGATTTTTATGTACTCTTTTTTTTTATTGGCATGTAATTATTTCACAATGTTGTATTGGTTTCTGCTGTACAATGAAGTGAATCAGCTCTATGTATACATATATACCCTCTCTCTTGAGCTTCCTTCCCCCTACCCCCGATCCCATCCCTCTAGGTCATCACAGAGCACGGAGCTGAGTTTCCTGCGCTGCATTGCAGGTTCCCACTAGCTCTGTAGTTTACACACCATAGTGTGTATATGTCAACACTACCTCCCAGTTTGTCCCCTCCTTCCCCACAGCCCGTGTACACACATCTGTTCTCTACATCTGCATCTCTATTCCTCAGAAAACCATAATTTAAAATGACACCTGAACCAAACCTGTATTCAGGTCAGGAAGCAACAGTTAGAACTGGACACAGAACAACAGACTGGTTCCAAATAGGAAAAGGAGTACATCAAGGCTGTATATTGTCACCCTGCTTATTTAACTTACATGCAGAGTACATCATGAGAAATACTGGGCTGGAGGAAGCACAAGCTGGAATCAAGATTGCTGGGAGAAATATCAATAACCTCAGATATGCAGATGACATCACCCTCATGGCAGAAAGTGAAGAAGAACTAGAGCCTCTTGATGAAAGTGAAAGAGGAGAGTAAAAAAGTTGGCTTAAAGCTCAACATTCAGAAAATGAAGATCATGGTATCTGGTCCCATCACTTCATGGCAAATAGATGGGGAAGCAGTGGAAACAATGGCTGACTTTTTTGGGGGGGACTCCAAAATTACTGCAGATGGTGACTGCATGAAATTAAAAGACGCTTACTCTTTGGAAGGAAAGTTATGACCAACCTAGATAGCATATTCAAAAGCAGAGACATTACTTTGTCAACAAAGTTCCTTCTAGTCAAGGCTATGGTTTTTCCAGTGGTCATGTATGGATGTGAGAGTGGGACTATAAAGAAAGCTGAGTGTCGAAGAATTGATGCTTTTGAACTGTGCTGTTGGAGAAGACTCTTGAGAGTCTCTTGGACTTCAAGGAGATTCAAGAGAGATTCAGTTCATCCTAAAGGAGGTCAGTCGTGGGTGTCCCTTGGAAGGATTGATGTTGAAGCTAAAACTCCAATATTTTGGCCACCTGATGTGAAGAGCTGACTCATTGGAAAAGGCCCTGATGCTGGGAAAGATTGAGGGCAGGAGGAGAAGGGGATGACAGAAGATGAGATGGTTAGATGGCTTCATTGACTCGATGGACATGGGTTTGGGTGGACTCCAGGAGTTGTTGATGGACAGGGAGGCCTGATATGCTGCGGTTCATGGGGTTGCAAAGAGTCAGACACGACTGAGTGACTGAACTGAACTGAATACTCCATTGTATATATGTACCACAGTGTTCTTATCCATTCATCTGCTGATGGACATCTAGGTTGCTTCCATGTCCTGGCTGTTGTAAACAGCGCTGCGATGAACATTGCAATTTTAATGTGCCCTGATAGCCACTGGGATCTCCCTAAGTAATTCTACTGTCACATTTTAAGAGTTTTTCCTGAGCTACACACCCATGGTCATTCTTATTGAATTTAAGCATCCGCCCTGAATATTTCTGAATATGCAGAACCTTTTCAGGTTGAGTCTTTTTAAGACCTCCATCCATAAACATCCACCAGTTACCAACGATTTGCCTTAGGGGAGACAGGAGGGTCAGGGGGCTAGTTCCTGACTTCAGGTGCAGCTTAGCCTAAGGTGGGCGATACATCAATCAGCCAATGATACAATTACAAGTAAAATTCACATTCTAGATGCACTAGAGGGGTGATGCTTGGTGCTCTGGAAGAGGAAAATGATCTTCCTGAGAAAGAAAATGAAAGTAAAGTTGTAGCATTGCATAAGCTTCCCTGGTGGCTCAGATACTAAAGAATCTGCCTGCAGCGCAGGAGGCCTGGGTTGGGTCTCTGTGTCAGGGAGATCCCCTGGAGAAGGGAATGGCTACTCACTCCAGTATTCTTGCCCAGAGAATTCCATGGACAGAGGAACCTGGCAAAGAGTTGGACATGACTGAGCAATTTTCATCACTTTATCATCATTTTGGGGCTTCCCTGGTGGCTCAGATGGTAAAGAATCCACCTACAATGCAGAAGACCTGGGTTCAATCCCTGGTTTGGGAAGATACCCTGGAGAAGGGAATGGCTACCCACTGTAGTATTCTTGCCTGGAAAGTTCCAAGGACAGAGGAGCCTTGTGGGCTACAGTTCATTGGGTCACAACACATTGGACACCACTGAGCAACTAACACTTTCATTGCAGCACTGCTGGCTGGATTGTATTTCTTTGAATTAATTCTAGAAAGGATAAAGTGGGGAAAGAGGGGTGAGAATGCTTAGAATCTTGAGATCACAGATCATCATCATCTAATCCCCCTGCTGCCTGTAAACATACATGACATGTGAACACAGCTGCTTTCCCTTTTAAAGCTGTCATCGTGTTATTCTACAACAAGGGTGCGTCAAAGAACAATTTTGCTGGCTACTTTATTGGTTGAGTTAACACAACAAATACCATAAATCCAGTAATTACTAATTGTCTCCTCCATTATCAAGGAAGAAATGAATCATAAACCTTTTATTACTTTAACAGTGGACTGCAGGAAGGATTAATCTCCCAGAGAGGCATTTTTCATCTTTACCTGGTGCCAGCTCCCGCTCCGCACTCATCCTTACCTCCGTGGGCTTCCTGCTTAATGCTCTGCCGTGGCCCTTGTTAGGATCAGGATGTCTTGAACTATCCACGAGCATTGGCAACTGATGATAAATCTCTGCATCCTTTTGTGACTTAGCAATTACTCTCCTTCCCTCGTTGGAAAGAGAATGAAACAGCAACTGTGGTAACCCAGAGTTCTTTCCCACTTGCTGTGAGCCAGCAGTGTGGGCTATTGCTCTGGGCATCCAAGGCCAAGAGCAAGTCTTTAGAAATACTGCTTTGAGGCTAGCAAACTGTGCTTGAAAAGAACAGCTTGTCCCTAGCAAGAAACCTTTGACCTGGGTATTGATTTTTCATGTGCAATGTCTTGGGTTTACTGTCTTCTACAGGTTATTATCTCCTATCAGGGCTCTCCTGATAGCTCAGCTGCTAAAGAATCTGCCTGAAATGCAGGAGACCCCAGTTCAATTCCTGGGTCAGGAAGATCTGCTAGAGAAACAGTATGCTACCCCCAAGTATTCTTGGGCTTCCCTTGTGGCTCAGCTGCTAAAGAATCTGCCTGCAATGCGGGAAACCTGGGTTCGATCTCTGGGTTGGGAAGTTCCCCTGGAGAAGGAAAAGGCTATCCACTCCAGTTTTCTGGCCTGGAGAATTCTATGGACTGTACAGTCCATGGGGTCTCAAAGAGTTGGATATGACTGAGTTTTCACTTTCACAGGTTAATGGACACAGTCAGATATCAAGAGCACGTGTGAAAAAAGCACCCCAAAGAAAGGGAGGATGCAGCCGTCATCGGAGACAACCTGGAGCTGCAGCTGTTAAAGCACCATCCGTCTTCACTCTTCTCTCCTGTGTCTACGTACCGTTAGAGTTTCATCCACATTCAAGACAGCATGGCATAGCATGGCTTTTAAAGTCCGAGGCCCGGGACTCACTCCATAGACTTGGGCACATTATTACCCTTTCTTTCTCATTATTAAATTTTCTCAACCATAATGCAGGCTGGATAGTTTCTGCCTTATAGCAGAGAGCATCTAAGCTCAAATACTTTGGCCATCTGATGCGAAGAGCCAACTCATTGAAAAAGACCCTGATACTGGGAAAGATTGAAGGCCAAAGAAGGGTACCGCAGAGAATGAGATGGTTAGATAGCATCACCAACTCAATGGACATGAATTTGAGCAAACTCTGGGAGACAGTGGAGGGCAGAGGAGCCTGGTGCGCTGCAGTCCATGGGGTTTCAAAGAGTCAAACATGACTTAGTGACTGAACAGCAACGATAACAAGTATTATTAGTTCTGACTACAAGAGGTTCTGGAGCCTTGAAAATATTCGCATGCAAGCCTTCTCTGCTCTGATCTTGGCCTACTTACCCTGCATGTCTAGCACCACCTTCCTATGAGATAATAGCTCATGCTTTGTTTGATAAACAATCGCTCTTTGCACTGCTTACTGCAGCACCTCCTATATGCCCACCTCTTATCTTGATCCGTGAATACATCAATAAACAAGTTCTCTGCTTTTTGGGGCTAATGTGCTAATGGGAGAGAGAGACAAAAATAGACGTAATAGTGAAATAAAGCATACAAAAAGATGTGTGTGTTAGACACTCAGTCATATCCGACTCTTTGCAACCCCATGGACTGTAGCCTGCCAGGCTTCTCTGTCCACGGAATTGAATTCTCCAGGTAAGAATACTGGAGTGGGCTGCTATTTCCTTTTCCAGGGGATCTCCCTGTCACAGGGATCAGACCCTATGGTGGAAAGTAATAAGAATTGTGATAAAAAATAAAATAAAATAGAGCAGCAATGGGTGTTAGGAAGCGCTCGGGATGGGCGGCAGGGTGAAGGAAGTTGCAATTTTGAACAGGAAGTTCTTGCAGGTCTCATTAAGATGGCCTTCACTTACTGCGTACCAGGCGTATATGAGGCACTTCCAATAGTCAACTGAATGTCTGTATTTATCTAGACTTTACAGAAGTGGAAACTGAGACTTAAAAAAAAAAAAAAAACCAAAAAACTAATGTACTTGGTACAAGTAACAAGTGGTAACAACACTATTTAAATCTGTGCTTTTAACTGCTATTGTCAAGTTTCATCAAATAAATGTAATATATTACTCTGTCAGCTCCTGTGATAGGTGTTTTTTTAAGGAGTTTAACAGGCTGTAAGAAGTAGTCGCATGGCCTCAAAGATGTTAACATCTCTATATCTGTAAAGTAATAATAATAATAGATCTGAATGACTATAGATGCTCTGGAACAGAAACTCACTGAAGGGGAAGTAAAAGCCATTAGTAGAGTAACAGAAGTGAACCAGTGAGTTTATTACTGGATCAATAATGCTCTGTACTGAGAGAAACTTCTGTGGGGTGTTGTTACCATTTTATCCCATCACAGCCCTGCACATAATACATACTTGTTCAGCACATTTAACACTGAAGAAGAACATAGCATTCCATAGTGTACAACAGTATGTTAAAAGCTTCCTAAATGCCAATAGCAAAGAAATTGTCTTAACACTGTTTAAGCCAGCATCTCCCAAATTTGTTTGAGAGAATTCTTTTTTGCACAAATTCATAATGAAAATAACAGTCCACAGAGATAAGTTTAGGGAAATGCTGCTCTCAGGAAACAGGACTTTCTATCCCTTGACTCTTAAAAAGGAACATGTGCAAATTCTCACTGTTATGCCTTATGTTACACACGTACATACTGGCGTGTATGCTAAGTCACTTCAGTCATGTCCGACTCTTTGTGACCCTGTGGACTGTATAGTCCACTAACTCATCTGTTCATGGGGTCCTCCCGGCAAGAATACTGGAGTGGGCTGCCTTGCCCTTCTCTAGGGGTTCCTCCCACCCAGGCGTCGAACTCTCCTGTCTTATGTTTCTTGCATTGGCAGGCACGTTCTTTACCACCAGCACCACCTGGGAAGCCCACATACTGGCAGAAGAAGGATTTTAGTGGAAATAGGGATATATTTGGAATCAAGAAGTCTAAGGTTCAGTTTCCATCCTTGTGATACTGGGCTTGTCACTGAACAGTTTCCAAGGTCTGGATTTCTCACCCATGAAATTTTGTAGAGACACAAAAGCAGACATGGAAATAGGTGCACTGAAGACTTTGGTTCTGGTTAGGAATACAATTTTCCTTTTGCATTAAAGAAGAGATTTTTTTTTCCCCAACATTCTTTTCTGTAGAGAAAATGCCCCTAATCCTGGGGAAAAAAAAAAAAAAAAACTTAGATAACTTCTGATATCATCAAAATATAGATTGAAAAATTTCTTAGTTCCTTTGATGCAAAAAAATACCACACACTGGCTTATAAATGACATAAATTCATTTCTCATTGTTCTGGAGACTGGAAGTCTAAGGTCAAGGTGCCTGGAGATTTGATGTCTGGTGAGGACTCACTTCCTGGTTTGTACCATCTTTTCTCTGTGCCCTCACATAATAGAAAGAGCAAGCGAGTTCTCTGTGAGCTCTTATAAAGGCATGGATCCTATTCACGAGAACTCTGACCTCGTGACATCATCTCTCAAAGTCCCCACCTCTTACACCATCACATTAGGGATTTTGATTCCATATATGAATTTGGAGTGAGACACAACTGATCTATTAAAGTAATAAGAGTTTTCTACTGGTCATTAGGAACACATGTAAATTATCTTCAATTACCCTCTGATTCTGTGCTTTCTGAATCCAGGACTAAAATGCTGACCCAAAAAGGGAAAGCCGGTTTGACGAGGACACTCTCTACCAGGTTCCTTCAGAAAGGATTTCAAGTGGGCAGGTTGTTGTTGCTGTTTAGTTGCTAAGTCATGTTTGACTCTTTGCGACCCCATGGACTGCAGCATGCCAGGCCTTTCTGTCCCTCACTATCTCTCACAATTTGCCCAAGTTCATGTCCATGACAAGGACAGGTTAGAACCGCTCAATAAAATGGAAGAGTTGGTTTGTCCTCAAGCTCATTCTCAGGCAAACTTCCACCAAAGTTTTAGTTTTAGCTCATATGTCTTCCCTGTAACGCATCCCAGATCCATCCATACAGAACTGGCCACTTGCTCTCCCGCTCAAACATGTTTCTTCTATTTGGCGTTCTCACAGCGGTTCACTCTTTGTTCTGCGTACTCAGATATCTCTCCCCTCTGGCTCCGAAACTTCCACCAGGGCAAAGGCTGTTTTTGATCCATCTCTTTATCCCTCTTCCCTGGATCCGAGAACCAACATCTACCAGTTCTAGGTCTTCAGCAAATGACTTTACCTCTTTGTGCCTTGGCTTCCTCAACTACAAAAATCAGAATAATACCAGTAGTTTCCCCAGAGAGCTGTGGTGAGAGTTAAACGCTATTCCTCTTAAAATGTTACAGGCGGGTCCATGGAAAGCAAGATCCATTCTTGTTCCTGAGCCTCAATGACTTTATTCCACATCCAAGAATGGTTACAGTGAGTTCGTGGTCTGGGGATTTGAGTTTTGCAAAGATATATTCCCCCGGGGGTGTTCAGAAATGAATGAGGCATGATCCACCTTACCACCTGGCATCTCCTTGTCTGGGGGGCCTGGCACTGGCAGCAGAATGGCCCAATGGCTGGGCAGCAGCGGTTCATGAACAAAACAGCAATAAAGGTCTATCGACTGTCACAGCTGCACCCCAAAAAAAGTTAATTAAAGGATTTTTTGCACATGTCTTCAAATCAAAGAAGGCATGGATGAAGAAATCTGCAGAAATTATCTAAGGCTGCTTCAGCCTTAGCATTTATTATTCAACACCTCACTCATTGCCCTTATTATAAATATTTAATCACTGCACAACTGTAAATGGCTGGGTCTTCCAAGAGGACCTGGGAGCATTAAGGGGAAGCAGGAGGCGGCGGGAAGGCGGGGGCAAGAGAGGAATATAAGGACAGGAAGCCTCCAGGCTGTGTCGAGGTGAGGCAGGGCCTTGCGGGAGTGTGAAGGACACTGCGGAACCGGGCTTTGAAAGCATGTTATCAAGGACTTGAGCATTTTGCTTTGGATGTATCCACTGGAGTTCAAAGTCACCTCCACCCTTCACTGCTTTGCAGCCACTGTCAAGGGTGCCCTTGGAAAAGAGGCAGGACATGTTCTTAACGAAAGTGAACTCCTAGCAGTGAGAGGTGGTATCCATGTCCACGCTTTTTGTCTGCTTTCTTTTTCTCTGTGTGTGTGTGTCTCTCTCTCTCTCTCTCACACACACACACACACACAGAACCAGAAAGCTTGGCAAGCTTGTGAGCTATCAATAATGTATGTGCAGCATTGCATCCACGCCCAGGCCAGGAGACTGTGTGGGGAGAAAGGACTTGTGCTACTCCTGGGCCTTGGTGAGGTCACGTCTGCAGTCAGCAGGTTGGGGGAAGACTGCATGTTTGTTCTCAGTTATGTCTGACTCTTTGCAGCCCCGTGCGCTGTAGCTCTCCAGGCTCTTCTGTCCGTGGAATTTTTCAGGCAAGAATCCTGGAGTGGGTTACCATTTCCCACTCTAGGGGATCTTCTCGATCCAGGGATCGAACTCTTGTGTCTTACATCTGAATTGGGAGGTGTGTTCTTAACCACTGAACTACCTGGGAAGTCCTGGGGCAAGACTCCTTATGAGACATGGGTGTGAGTTTGCTCAGATAGCTGAGCATCATAGAAACATATAACACTCACCAACATATTTTTGGTTGAGCTGTAGTCACTACAGATCTGTATACTGAAACCTTAACCCTGGGGACCTCAGAATGTGACCTTATTTGGAAATAGAGTCGTAGGATTTGTAATCAGTCAGTTAAGTGAGAACGCTGCCGTCCTGAAGGAGGGTGAGCCCAAGTCCAGTATATGAGAAGTATTCTTATAAAAGGGAGAAATTTGGACACAGAGAAGCAGACGGGGAGGAGCCACATGAGGATGGAAGTAGACACGGAGCGATATTTCTGCAAACTAAGGGATGCCTAAGATTGCCGGCAGACCAGCTGAGAGTCAGGAGAGAGAGACAGAGCAGAGACTGCCTCACAGTTCTCAGAAGGAATCGACCCTGATGACCCGCCCTCAGACTTCTGGCCTCTAGAACTGTGAGAAGAGATTCCTCCTGTTGATGCCACCCAGCCTGTGGGGATTTGTTACGGCAGCTATAGCAAACAGACTCACCACAGCAGGAACTGTTAAGGTTAGTTACCAGAATCTTGGCAGCATCACTCTGCAAGGAGGTGCCTTTCCAGCTATCTGTGTCTCCAATTCCTCTGCCACACTGGGTCCTTCTTTTTTTGTTTTTTGTTTTTTTCTGTGAACTTCAAATTTTACTTCATTTTATTTATTTATTTTACTTTAAGACTTTATTAGAGCTATAATCAAGCCACAGACTGGAATGCCATAAAGTCAGAGTTCTCCCGAATGAGAGGACCAATAGATGTTTTATTATATAAAAAATAAAATAACAGTTATATGTAACTATACTATGTAGTTAATATTTTGTTATTGTTCAGTAGCTAAGTTGTGTCTGACTCTTTGCCACCCCATGGACTGCAACACGCCAGGCTCCTCTGTTGTCCAATATCTCCCAGAGTTTGCTCAAACTCATGTCCATTGTGTTGGTGATGCCATCTATCACCTCTTCTTCTGTTGCCTCTTTTTCCTTTTGCCTTCAGTTTTTCCCAGCATCAGGGTCTTTTCCAGTGAATCAGCTTTTTGAATCAGTATAGGAACTTCAGCTTCAGCCAACATCTACTGAATATCCAGAACTGAACTTTAAGAGTGACTGGTTTGATTAGTCTATCAATAAAAAGTATATTGATTTAAATGTTCATCTCATCTACAAACACCCTCACAGAGACATCCAGAATAATGCTTGACCAAGTAGCTGGTTACTCAGTGGTTCGGTCAAACCAACACAGAAAATTAACCATCATGAATATTTTCTACAATTGTAGGTATGATACCTGTGTTACGCACATTCTATAAAGCAAAATGTAGTCAATGGATAAATAAATGTGGTATAACCATATATCAGGATATTATTCTACCCTTTAGAAATTCCAACACATGCTACAACATGGATAGATCTTGAGAATATTATGCTAAGTGAGATAATCTAGTTACAAAAAGATGAATACTGCATTATACCATTTAGATGGTGTGCCTAGAGCTCCCTAAGTGGCTCGATGGTAAAGAACTTGCCTGACAATGCAGGAGACCTGGGACACACAAGTTCTGTCTCTGGGTTGGGAAGATCCTCTGGAGAAGGAAATGGCAGCCTGCTGTAGTGTTCTAGCCTGAGAGATCCCATGACAGAGGATCCTGCTGGGCTACAGTCCATTGGGTAGCAAAAGAGTCGGACGTGACTTAGCCCCTAAACAAAAAGAACAGCAAAAGAGTAGTCAAATGTATAGAGAAAGAAAGTAGCTGTTTGGTTGTGAGGGGCTGTGAGAAGGATAGAATGGATAGTTAGTGTTTAATGGGGACAGAGTTTCCGTTTTTCAGGATGAAAATAGTTCTAGAGGTGGATGGTGGGATGGTTGCCAGACAAAGTCTATGTATTGATACTTACTGCCACTGAATTGTATACTTAAAAACGAATGGTTAGAGTGGCAAATTTAAATTTCAGTTGATGTGTATTTGGCACAATTTTTAAAAATGCAAAGAAGAAAACTAAATATCTTTCAGAGAAGTTGAGATATCTGTGGATTCTGGTTTTATATTAAGTTTCCAGAAGTGGGCTGATGGGAAAAGGTCACTGCCGACTCCGATGGTGGGGCTGTATGGCAACCCTATTAGTCTTGCTCATGAAGCCACAAGGACACCCATCTTTGGAATAGATCTCGTCTCTGAAAACCTAGTCTTGGCTGACAGCCCTTCAGTGGGTCTAATGGTCCCTTCTGTGCGTCTCTTACTTCCCATCTCAGCATCTGTATTAACCAGAGTTCCCAGAGAAACAGAACCAACAGGTGTTCTCTGGTATGTATAGGAAGATATTTATTATAAGAAATTTATTATTATACTATTATGGAGACTGAGAATTCCCATGATTTATCCTCCATCTGCAAGCTGGAGACCCAGGAAAGCTGGTGGTATAATTCACTGAGTCTGAACGTTTGAGAGCCAAGAGCGCTATGGACAAGAAAAGATCAATATCCTAGCTCAAATAATGAGGGAGAAAAAGACAGAATTCTTCCTTCCTCTGCCTTTTTATTCTATTCAGGCCCTCAACAGATTGGATGTTCAACCATACTGAGGAGGGAGATTGGCTTGACTGAGTCCACTGATTCTAATTTCATCTGGAGACACCCTCACAGGAAAAAAGAAAAATGTTTAGACAAATATCTAGGCATCCTGTGATCCAATCAAGGTGACACATAAAATTAACTATCATAGTGTGCCTGGAGTGTATCTGGAGAAATGAATGACAAGTCTGGGTCCTGGCTGCAGCAAAGAGGGTACCAGAGGCCAGAAATTCCTCTGCAAACATAAACAGTGCTTAAAACACATTAAGTGGACAGAAAAAGGGGAACTAACCTACATGTTGGTTATAACACCTTCCTCACGTGTTGGTTATAAAGTCAGCGTCATCGTGCCTGATGTCGAGAAACCCAGCATTGTATGAAAGCAGTTGTTTTTGTTGTTGTAGTGATGTTATGATCACTTTTATTACTAGCATAATATAGTCTATTCTAGTAGCTCTTAAAGTTGTTCATAAAATATTAATGCATTTTATTTATTTTTTCATATATTTCAGTGCAAAAACAAGGCATACACAGTTTTTTCTCTCACATGCAATCATTAATTTAGTGATTGACCTCTTGGGAGAGCAATCCTTAGTCTATGATTAAATACAGGTTTCAAGAGGCCTGAACAGGGGCTGTGAAAATTCTGCCTTTGGGGTTTTCTGGAGATCATTGCGGAGGGCAAATAAAGGGAATTGTCTTCTTTGGAGTATGCATGGCATGTTGAGAGTCCCTTGGACTGCAAAGACATCAAACCAGTCAGCCCTAAAGGAAATCAGTCCTGAATATTCATTGGAAGGACTGATGCTGAAGCTGAAGCTCCAATACTTTGGCTACCTGATCTGAAGAACTGAGTCACTGGAAAAGACCCTGATGCTGGGAAAGGATTGGAGGCAGGCGGAGAAGGGAATGACAGAGGATGAGATGGTTGGATGGCATCACTGACTCGAGGGACATGAGTTTGAGTAAGCTCCGGGAGTTGGTGATGGACAGGAAAGTGCTGCAGTCCACAGGGTTGCAAAGAGTCAGACATGACTGAGAGACTTAACTGAACTGAATTGATGGCATGTTTATGTCATATGAGAGGAGAAGCATGCATGCTGTGCAGTGTGGTCTGTGGCTGTTGATGGGCTCAAAAACACATCGGTTCTCTTCCAAAGTGTAATCTTCCTTCAGTGCCTTTCATTAATGATTTGCATTTGGGGTTTTATCCATTGGGCCTTGTGTTTGTTCTCACTTGATCCTCAAATCTCTCCTGTTTCTTCCTTGCCCTCTATCAGTTTTCTTCTGCAGACTCTGCACTAATGTTTTGTTGGCATTGATCCTGAGTTGTTTCAGAATCATGATATACAACTGAACCATCTCTACACTTTCCAAAGCTATTTGTTGTGTGTATGTGAGGTACTGAATTCTGTGTTATCAAACACATCTTCTCTCGCCTTTTATAGACATCACCTCTCATCCCCGGCCACTGCTGACCCTGGTAAACTGATAGACTTTGCTATGTGATGTTAGGCTTCCCAGGTGGCTCAGATGGTAAAGAATCTCCTGCCAATACAGGAGACCTGGGTTCTATCCCTGAGTCTGGAAGATCCTCTGGAGGAGGAAATGGCAACCCACTGCGGTATTCTTTCCTGGAGAATCCTGTGGACAGAAGAGCCTGGTGGGCTGCTGTCCATGGGGTCTCACAGAGTCAGACATGACTGAAGCGACTTAGCAGCAGCAGCAGCGACTATGGGAGCCATGTTCAAAAGCAGGACTTCCACGGATGACTAGTGGCTGCTTCTCTGCATGTATATATGTTGAGAGAAAAGAAATCCATTTACAATTCTTATTTATTTTTAAAATCAAGCATTTTCACAGAACGTATTTTGTGCCAAGAATTGTAGTACATGCTCCACACATGTCAACATATTTGATATTAACACCATTGACCCAAATGAGCTATGAACTATCACTGCCTATCTTTTATAGATGGGGAAGTTGAGATAATAGACAGGTTAAGTACAGCTGCTCAAGGTCTCACAACAAGTCAGGTTTGGAGCTTGTGTTTGAAAGCATCAATTACTTCATTAGTCCATGGAATGGCCTGTCTTAATTCCCACGAAGTAACCTAGAAGTAGAGAGGAGACCTCCAGTTAAAATGTTTAGATGGCAAAGGATAAGGAAACTGACCTCAAAGAAGTGGTGCTTGAATGGGACCGTGGAGAAAGAGCTGGGAGATGAGAATTATTAGAAGAAAGGAGTACACACCAGTAGAGGGGTGGGCCTTCTGGAAACTTCTAGGGACCAGACAGTTATAAAGTTGGTTTTGGATAAGGCATAGAGTGCTATCACTCTGTGGAGCTGATCATGAAACACTGTCTGAAAACACAGCAGGGTTCAATCTTGAAATGACCTTTTCTTGGGGTCCTAGGAACTTGTCTAAAGATTTTAACTGATATTAAAGGAAAATACTTGCAGTTATATAAAGTGTACCTTTTAGAATGTATTTAAACATGAAAATTACAAAGTTTGGGAGTATTCTAATTTCCCTTAATATTTAGTAATCCAATTAAGACATCATGTAATGTTTCCCCTCTCAATCCTTATAAAGAAATACATGCTCAATTATATGTGACTCTTTGCAACTCCATGGACTGTAGCCCATAGCCGTCATCTCTCCATGGTATTTTCTAGGCAAGAATACTGGAGTGGATTGCCATTTCCTTCTCACGGGATCTTCCCAACCCAAGGACTGAACCTACACCTCCTGCATCTCCTGCACTGACAGGTGGAGTCTTTACCACTGAACCACCTGGGAAGGCCATAAGAGAAATACATACCTTTAAAAATAATAGAAATTTGTAAAACAATCCCCTAAAGGCTTAAAGAAAATATCTAAATTACCAACTGGAAGATGCAAGGAAAAAAATCCTATATAGAGGTATAGATATACCCTATACATACTATGAAAGTGAAAGTGAAGTCGCTCAGTTGTGACTGACTCTTTGCGACCCCATGGACTGTAGCCTACCAGGCTCCTCCCTCCATAGGATTCTCCAGGCAAGAGTACTGGAGTGGGGTGCCATTTCCTTCTCCAGGGGATCTTCCCAACCCAGGGATCGAACCTGGGTCTCCTGCATTCCAGGCAGATGCTTTAACCTCTGAGCCACCAGGGAAGCCCAATATAGATGCACTGAAACCCCAGGGAAGAGAAGCAGCTGAAATTAGTCCTTCTCTTTTACTTGAACAAGATGACTTTTGAAGATGGAACTTCCCATATTTTGAAAAGAGGGACTGTTTTAATCGTTTGGAACTTCCTTTTAGGGAATTAGAAGATCAGCCTGTCTGACTCCCTGAGGGAAGCTAACGGGTATTGGAGAGCTTTCTTAGGAGCAGAACAGGAATGTTCTCATTTATTTGCCACTGGGTACAGTAAGTCCCCTACAGTAAGTTCTGAATTTACCAAGATGCAAAGGGGCATTCCATCAACATCAGGCTTGTGTGAAATTGCAGTTTGTCTTCATCTCCTATTGCTGGACAATCCTTCAACTCCACTATCTCCCACCTCCACTCCCTCCTCCAGTTGGTAACTCCTCTTACCTGTTCAGTGAATGCCGGCCCCTGCATGCCATCTGTAGTACTATACTACTGTATTTTCAAGGTACTGTACTGTCAGATTAAAACTTTTTTTTGTATTTGTTTTTTTATGTATTATTCATGTGAAAAGTATTATAAACCTATTACACATACAGTACTATATAGCCGATCGTGTTAGTTGGGTACCTAGGCTAAATTTGTCGGACTTGGAACAAATTATACTCATGAACATGCTTTCAGAATGTAACTCATTCATATGGAGGGGACTTACTATATCTCCAAAGTACATGGCACATTATGTGAAAAACCACAGCTGAATGGAGTACAGTTTTCCTTAGTCTTCCTATCCATGAGGTACACCGCTATGATATACATGCTTGATAAAACACACCCATACACAGATGACTCCTGTAGGAGTATTCACACAATTCTTCATGCCTGCTAGGTGGCCCGGAACACAAAACCACTGTTACAATGTCAGAGTCCTCCCATTTACAAGCTTGACAGTGGCTTGTCTCCATCCTTGTCGGTCAGCGTCACACTGACTCACCAACTGAGAGATTCTGGAAGAATCTGTCAATTCAAAGCAAAGAGGATGCTTGTCATTTGAAAAATGAATTTACACATCTTGCAAACATGTAAGATGGCCTAAAGTTGATGGCAGTGTTGCAGTATTGCTTGAGTCACCTGTAGAGTCTGGGTGGGGAAAACCGTCAACATCCACGTTCCTGCTGCTGTATCTGTTTCTATATTTTAGCCCTCCTAGAAAATGCATTTCAGGACTATGGAGATTCTTGTGTTTCTAGTTCTCTAATGTGTTCCAATCACCTAGAAAGTGTGCCTCAGAACATAGTAGATGGTCAGTCAATGTGTGCTCGATAAATTAATGCCCTGCTTTCCTGTCTAGAATATTACCAAAAGTTGTTGCTGTTTACTCCTTCAGCCCAGCTTATAGAAAACTGGTTGACATACAATATATACTCAGTAGATATCTGTCGAATGAATAAAATAATCACGCGTGTTTCCAAAGAGCAAAGTTGAAGAAGAAAAAGGAAGAGAAGTCCTAGGCTATGTTGCTGCAAATCTTGCATATTTTTACAAAAAGTGACCTCTTTATGAACTTCTCAAAAACACTAAGTACCATACAAAGGTTATTTCATCATGTTAGTAATCAATTTTATTTAAAACAATCGAAGCAAATCCCCCTTATTTCATTCTTTGTTCACTTAAAAATTTACATGGGTCTATAACATAAACTATTTATAATACATATATGAAAGACATGAAACATTCATTTTCATAATGTCATTTTTGTTTTTCAAGGTAAATTGCCAATTGAATCTTTTTTGTTCCGTTACTCACTGTGAAATCTTTATTCTTTTCTCTTCCAAATCGATTGTTGAAAATGGCTTATTTCCAGTACCAATTCATCCTGGGACAATCTTGAACTTGTTTCTCATTTAATTTTACATTCGGCATTTGTCACCTATATTACACACAAGTCTGTTGCCATATTATTTTGAAGACAAAAGTCTTCACAATTGAAATGAGCTAGAAACTATTTCATCTTTTGGATATGAAAGGTTTTGTTAAGCTATTCTTTATTTTATATTTTTAATTAATTAATTAATTTTAATTGGAGGCTAATTACTTCACAATATTGTGGTGGTTTTTGCCATATATTGATATGAATCAGCCACAGTGTACATGTGTCCCCCACTTCAAACCCCCCTTCCACCCTCCTCCCCATCCCATCCCTCTGGGTTGTCTCAGTGCACCTGCTTTGAGTGCCCTGTTTCATGCATCAAACTTGGACCTATCATCTTTTTCACATATGGTAATATACATGTTTCAATGCTATTCTCTCAAATCATCCCACACTTGCCTTTTCCTACAGAGTCCAAAAGTCTCTTCTTTATATCTGTGTGTGTGTGTGTGTGTGTGTGTGTGTGTGTGTATATATATATATATGCTGTCTCGCATATAGGGATGTCATTACCATCTTTCTAAATTCCATATATATGTGTTCATATACTGTATTGGTGCTTTTCTTTCTGACTTGCTTCACTCTATATAATAGGCTCCAGTTTCGTCTACCTCGTTAGAACTGATTCAAATGTGTTCTTTTTTATAGCTGAGTAATATTCCTTTCTGTTTATGTACCACAACTTTCTTATCCATTCATCTGCCAGTGGACATCTAGGTTGCTTCATGTCCTAGCTATTGTAAATGGTGCTGCGATGAACATTGGAGTACATGTGTCTCTTTCAGTTCTGGTTTCCTCGGTGTGTATGCCCAGCAGTGGGAGTGCTGGGTCATATGGCAGTTCTATTTCCAATTTTTTAAGGAATCTCCACACTGTTCTCCATAGTGGCTGTGCCAGTTTGCATTCCCACCAGCAATGTAAGAGGGTTTCCTTTTCTCCACATTCTCTCCAGCATTAATTGTTTGTAGACTTTTTGATGGCAGCCATTCTAACTGGCATAAGATGATACCTCATTGTGGTTTTGATTTGCATTTCTCTGATAATGAGTGATGTTTAGCATCTTTTCATGTGTTTGTTAGACATCTCTACGTCTTCTTTGGAAAAATGTCTGTTTAGTTCTTTGACTCTTGTTTTTGATTGGGTCCTTTTTTTCCTGGCATTGAGCTGCATGAGCTGCTTGTATATTTTTGAGATTAATTCTTTGTCAGTTGCTTTGTCTGCTATTATTTTCCCCCTTTCTGAAGGCTGTCTTTTCATCTTGCTTATAGTTTCCTCTGTTGTGCAAAAGCTTTTAAGTTTAATTAGGTCCCATTTGTTTATTTTTGCTTTTATTTCCATTACTCTGGGAGGTGGGTCATAGAGGATCCTGCTGTAATTTATGTCAGACAGTGTTTTGCCTATGTTTCCCTCTAGGAGTTTTATAGTTTCTGGTCTTACATTTAGATCTTTAATCCATTTTGAGTTTATTTTTGTGTGGTGTTAGAAAGTGTTCTAGTTTCATTCTTTTATAGGTGGTTGGCTAGTTTTCCCAGCACAACTTGTTAAAGAGATTGTCTTTTCTCCGTTGTACATTCTTGCCTCCTTTGTCAAAGGTAAGGTGTCCATAGGTGCATGGATTTATCTCTGGGCTTCCTATTTTGTTCCATCGATCTGTATTTCTGTCTTTGTGCCAGTACCATACTGTCTTCATGACTGTAGCTTTGTAGTACAGTCTGAAGTCAGACAGATTGATTCCTCCAGTTCCATTCTTCATTTTCAAGATTGCTTTGGCTATTCAAGGGTGTTTGTACTTCCATACAAATTGTGAAATTATTTGCCCTAGTTCTGTGAAAAATATCATTGGTAGCTTGATAGGGGTTGCATTGAATCTATAGATTGCTTTGGGTCATATACTCATTTTCACTATATTGATTCTTCTGAACATTAGTTTGAGTTTCTTGTGATCATATTCAGAGAAGAGGCTAATATATGACAAAAATTTAGCTTTTGAATTCCCCATGAGTAGGAGATTACCATAATACAAAGCTGATTTTGTCATTGAAGGTTGTCACCTACCACCCTGGGTCCACCTCTCCCAACCACCCCCCTCCAAGCTTGGAAACAGTCCTGAACCAGGCCTCTTGATGCACCATTATAACCTGGGGAAGGGCCAAGCTGCCAAGAGGTAGGCAAACACAGAGCCTGGGACACAAGTCCTGCCAACAGAACGAAGTGTACAGCAACATTCTTTGGCAGCTCCACAAAGAACGTCAGGGCTGTCAAAGGTGTGGACAGAGAGGCAATGCCTACGTGCCCATCAGGTGAGGGATGTTTGTATCCTCGGGATGCCAGGAGGCATGAACCTGGCAGGAGGCACCTTTGCCTTACTTTGTTTATTGTCTTCATAAGCTGCGGGCAGGTACAAATAATTTCTCAGTCACATCTCATCAGCTCAAGCGGCAAATTTGGCCTGAAAAGGGAAGTCAGGGAACCACCCCAGAAGTGTTCTCTCAGGCTAATTTCTTCTGTCAGTTTGATTGTGGACCTTGCCCCAGGAAAACTGTGCTCTCTTCTGAGGAAGAAAGCACAGCCTCAAACCCCTGGATGAGGATGAGATGGTTGGATGGCATCATCGATTCTGTGGCATGCATTTGAGCAAACTCTCAGAGATGGTGAAGGACAAGGAAGACTGGTGTACTGCAGTCCATGGGGTCAAAAAGAGTTGGACACAACTGAGCAACAGAACAATAATAACAACCAATCCCCAGGGCTCAAATCCTAGATACCTGGCTGTGGAAGGGAGTGGTGGAGTTGGAGCTTCTCTAGCTGGCTTGCCTCACATAACAGATACTGGGAAAGAGGTCTTCATCCAATGCCCCACCCTCTACCACAGTCCCATGTCAATACTCATTGGCTGGAAAATCCAGAACTCAGTTCTATTCTGACCCTTCTTCAAGTGAAGGCAAGGCCCAGTTACTGATTTCCAGTGTGGACTTAAAAATATCCACAACCTAAAAGTTGAGAATTATGTTTTAAGATTCAGTGAGAATTTTTTAGGACTTCAAGCCACAGAAATAGCATCTCAGGTAACCCTGAGAGAAGTGCTCTGAGGAGGAGCCTAGTGGAGAAGCCAGGTTTTATAGGAATTTTTTTTTTAACAAAAGGCAGGTTTTCTGAACATCAAAAATTATTGTAAATGAAAGAAAATCAACTACTCCACTTTAAGGATTTTAGTGCTTTTCTATATCTATGGGAAGAAGCAAGAGTTGGGGCTCACTGAAATCATTATTTTGACATGCACCTCAGCTATCTGGGGCCAGTTTCCTGAGTTTTTACAACCTTCTGGATTTCCTCAGGACTCACTGTGGGGAGTGGCTGAAGTCTGATGGCTGCTGGATGGCGGATATTCTTTCCTTTCTGAGTTCCCTAAGGGCTCACCAATTCACCATCCCTAGATGGTGCAATTTCTGATGTCTGTGACATGCTTTGTTTATTGACAAGGCAGGAAATATTCTATTTCTCACCAGGCACTGTTACACATGTACACCCATTGTGTCCTCAAACCGACTGAAACAGAGCAGGACCCTGTAGGGCTCCTGGGCACAAAAGCTTCTCTGGCTCCAATTTCTTGTAGGGAACAGACTCCAGTCTTCAAGACCTTCCCTGAGTTCCAAAGGGCAGGGAAGAATAGTTGCTAAGCCAGGAATCAATGGAATGCACACTAAAAAAGGAAGGGACAGTCAAGAAACAATAGTGAAGTCTTGGGGCAGTGACTTGGTTCCCTTCAAGGGATGCACAGAACATTGTCTTTAAGCTTTCTTTTTAAACTTTTTTAAGGTTTCTAATTATTAATTTATTTATATTTTGGGCTGCTCTGGGTCTTCATTGCTTTGCCCAGGCTTTCTCTAGTTACAGTGAGTTTCACTGCACAGACTTCTCATTGTGGTGGCTACTGTTGTTCCAGAGCACAGGCTCTAGATGCTTGGGTTTCAGTCATTGGAGTTTTCAGGGTCCAGATCTTGGGCTCAATCGTTGTGGTGCATAGGCCTTATTTGCCCTTCAGCATGTGGGATCGTCCCAAAACCTATGTCCCCTGCACTGGCAGGTAGATTCCTATCCACTGGACCACCAAGGAAGTCCCTGTCCTTAAGCTCTTTAGAGAATTAAAATTCAGCAAATGGAAGATGTCAGCATTTTTCATAACAGAGAAGCTTATCAAGAAGATCACCTGAGCAGAGAAATAATTCACCTATTGGCTCAGATGGTAAAGAACCCACCTGCAATGCAGGAGACCTGGGTTTGATCCCTGGGTTGGGAAGATCCCCTGGTGGAGGGAATGGCAACTCACTCCAGTATTCTTGCCTGGAGAATCCCCAGGGACAGGGGAGTCTGGTGGGGTACAGTCCATGGGGTTGCAAAGAGTCAGACACAACTAAGCTACTAAGCACAATCTTACCAGCACCACACCCTTGAACCATTGCTATAAATTGCCTCATCAAATCCTCCCAGATGGGGACACAGTTTTGGGGGACAGGGGCCTACAGTGTCCCCCTTTGCCTGGCAAAGCAATGATGTTATTCTTTCCTACTTCACCCAACACTCTGTTGCCAAGATTTGTCTACTGCAGAAGCTAGGTGGAGTCTGTTCCAGTAGTTTGCTTGAAAAGAGCAGCCTGAGGTCTAGGGAACAGTCATCATTTCACTAATGTCTTTGTATTAACTTGTCCTTAAGCTTGATTCTGTTCAGATCCTGTTGAAACAGGCATGCCCCCTGTACATCAGCAGCCCCCCAGATGACCATGGCTTTCCAGAGGAAGCAGGACTGCCCTGCTGTCTCAGCCTGAATGCAGCCCCAGCTTAGCTCAACTGGATTAGTCTATCTTCAGCCAACTGTAGATCCATGAGACTGACTGCTTATCATATATGACAAGAGAATGATGGTGATGATGATGATGGTAATAATATGCATTCAAGGTGTGAACTTTGCTTAACTCATAATTCAAGCAAACCAACTATAAGGATATGTATTTTTGAGACAAGGGAGAAAACTGAACGTGGATTTGGTACTGTATGAACTAGCTATTTGATGATCTTAAGAAATTCTTGTCAATTGAAGTGCCATCTGTTGAGTGCATGAGTGTGTATATGTGTGTGTGTATGTGTGTGTGTGCTTTGCCCTTACCTGTAAGGAAATTGCACTGATGAAATACTTCAGGTAAAAATTGGAAGAAAAAAAAATGGGAGGAGGATGAGTGAAACAAGACTAATAAATTGTCCAAAGTTGGACAAAAGACACACGGGTGCTTTTTGCATGTTTAGCAATTTTCATGATTAAAAAAGATAATAGCAGAATTATCTCGGAGAAGTGGTAAATTAAATGGTGTTTTCTTCTTTGTACTTCTTAGAATTTCCAAATTTTATGTAGAATTATGCATACATTTAGTTATATTAAAAATAGTCTTTTTTGATCCATAATTTGCATTTTCTAAGCTCATACTTAGTTGCTTAGCTTTCTCTCATCAATTTGTACGAAAAGCCTTCTAAAACATTTCACATACCTTCTTGATTTCCTTGAAATATGTAATGAAGTATATAAGCTAAACTTTCTTTGCGATCACAAGAGATTACAGAAACTCATCGACTCCCCCTCCTGCCTCCGTCCACACCCTCTGCAACAAGACTGCAATGTTTCCCATCCTGAGTTAGGGTCTGTTTTCCATTTCCTTGAACTTGGGTTGGTCTATGACCTACCATTAGAATGTAACAGAAGTGATTATATGCCAGTCCTTAGCTTAGATTTTAGGAGTCTTTGTGGGCTTTCTGGCTCTCTCAGACCCCTATCAGTTATCAGAAAAACAAGCTCAAGTTAGGCTGCTCATGTTTGAGGAACTACATGTTGTAGAGACATGGTTTAAGCTGAGACCATGTAGACTAGCCTGCCTGTGGCCTACCTACCAGTTGACCAAAGATTTATGGTCAAGCACAGATGACAGAAACTAGCCCAACACAATGCCTAGACCGTCCCAGGACCCATGGCCTTCTGAAAAACACTCACTGCTTATTATTGCTTCCCTCTGGGAGTCTGTGGCTATCTGTTACTTGCACTTTTTGGCAATAGATAGCTGATAAGGGTCTCGAAACTATGGCACTAGATGAAATGAAGTGATGACCTTTGACAGTGGATGAATATCTGTCTCTGCCCTGAAATGACCCCAGTGTCCAGTGCTTCAGTGTTCTTTGTTTATTTTAATAAATATTTGGCAAGATTTTACTATGACTAGGGCACTGTGTGAGGCATTGCTGAATAAGTTCAGATATACATTACCAATTTCAGGGACCCACGATTATTTAGAGTGACTTACTCATTTTGTCCCTTTCCCTAGTGTGAACTCTTAGGTCTTAGTGGGGATGCACTGGGGAATTTGCACAGGTGCTCACTTCTGCGAGAAATGTATACCTAGTTTAAGGCTGTTGGACTCTATTCCAAGGACATTTTTCTCGCAGACAGAGCAATCCCTTACTGCATTAAATCCATTAACGATGCTGAGGATCCGCCTTCTTTCCAACAAATCCCTAGAGTTCCAGGCAGGAACTATCTCATGCAATTAAGGAGATACAATCAAACAAGATATTTACTACAGATTTTTTTTTCTTGCACACCCAGACATAATGAATTAAAAACTCTGAACAATAGAAAAATGTGTAGCTATCTATAAATCTAGTCTAGAGAAATAAAGTACAAGCTATACAATTTAATCCTAAGTGCCTTTTTATTAATGAAATGAAGCACACTAAAATATTCATGTACATTAAATTTCTTATAATTAAAATACTGGCATATTTTTTTAAAATGTTCAAAAGAAGTGACTAGAGCTGTGATGTGTATTCAAAATGACTATATTCTCATTCCTGGCTTATAATAGATCACTCATTTGAGTGCAAATTATAATTTTTGAAAGTAGGTACAAGTAAAGTTTTCCTAAATTGAGTTCAGTTCAGTTGGGCAAGCATATTTAGCCCCTATTCTATACTAAGGAACACCAAGCTGAAGCAGACATTGCATAACTACCAAAATGCTATGTGAATGTTCTTATAATGAAGTATGTAATAACAGTAACCCCAAGAATCAATATGGGCCCATGAAAGAAGACTTAGCCCTGGGAAAGACAGTTGTTTTAGGGGGCTAAGGGAAAGGTACAGAGTGGAGAGAGTATTTGGTTGGGTTCAGTCTTCAAAGATGAGCAGGAGTTAGCCCAAGGAAGGGCAAGGGTGAAGCCTGATCTTGATAAGAAAGTTTGATCTCCATCTCACAAATGAGCACAAGGCTGGCAGCAGTGGGAGTAGGTTTATAAGTTTACATCACAAGGGATTTGACCCAAAGCTACCTGATTCTGAAGTCTGTGACCTTCTGCTACAGCTGCCATCTTTATTCCAGGCCTCTCCCTCTTTGTTGGATGCATAAGCAGATTGAAGTTCTTGTTAACTTACTCTTATATGTTCACAAGGAAAAGCATCTTTCCAGGCCAAGAGCAATGTGGGTTGGAGAATGAAGTGGCTGATTACTTTGGTCTAAAGTCAAACATGGTTCTCAAACACATGTGATGCATTCCACATAGGGAGGTTTACAAGATGAACTATTTCCCATGTGACAGAATCCCATCTGGTAGAGTCTAGCTAAAGCAGTATCTCAACCATAGAGCTGTCCATCTGAAGATAGCTTTGGTTTGGAAGAATCCTACCAAAGTTATGTGTATAATGAACCATATTTGCTTAACAACAACTGCCTACTAAAGTCATCCTGACTCATACAGTTCTTTCAGCCTCCTCAAAATCATCTTCCACTCCTGGTTGCTCATTTTCTAAGCTCCCCCTAGGCTGTTTTTGCTATTTCTTCCAACATGTCCATCTCTTTGCTGCACTAGAGTGTTTCCACTTGCTGCCCCTCTGCCCCGGGACCCAGGCCCACCCTCTTCTCACACTCTCTGTGGATGTCTGGCTCCTTCTCAACAGATGGGTTTCTGCTTAAATGGTACCTCCTTGATCACATCTTTCCTGACCACTCAACCTCAACTTTCTATGAGCATCATCTGTCTCTATCACATGCTTCAAGTTCTCTTAGTTGTGAACTTTCTGGCTTTTCTAAAATTAATTACCTATGTCTGTTGATTTTCTGTCTCTTGGGCACATGACAGTGTGGGCTTTGACTTAATTTTACCCTTTCTTTAGGACCTAAAACAGCCCCTGATATATTCTAAGTCTTAATAAATATTGACTAAATGAAAGAACTGAAGAAACACAATTCCCACCCATGGTTCACTGGGGAGGAAAATCTTATCTGACTCTTTATCTAAATGGCAAACAGGGTAGGGGCTATTTCCTATTACCATTAACACATGGACTTAGTTGTTGAGCTGGGCTTGTAATCAAGTACTTAGTAATGCCATCTTGTACCTTTGTACAAGAGAACCCTTGTACTTCCCCCTTCTAAACAGTCTTCATTTTGTGGCTGTAGGTTAATTTATTATTTGTCTTTAGAACAAATGCTCATTCCAAACATTGTCTCCACATTTGGGATTCACATCCTTTCTTTGACCCAGTATCTGTATATAAGTATTTATATTGGCACATTACGCTTTGTATATCACTTTAAATGTCATGAGTGTGGTCCAATTGATTTTCTTCTCTGTTTCAGTGATGTCTTATTTTTTATCCCCATGCACAGGTAAGAACACTAAGCTTCACTGAGATTAACTCACTGTTTTTGTTGTTGTTTTTGAACCAAACAAGTTATGCCAGAAGCAGAATGGAAGCTGTGTATGCAGGTCTTGTCAGGGTTTGTTTCTTAGGACCTCAACCCCAGTGGGCACAGGGATGAGCAAGAAGGGATCGAATCATCGTCTTCAAGGAGCTTACAGTCACAACCTGCTTTGATGCATTACAAGCTGAGCAGCACATCTGGCATGGTGTACAAATCCAATAAATATTTAATAAATGACCAAAAAAGGAAGTGATAAAATCACAGTATGCTGAATTGTCTGCTATGATTCTATGAATTTCAAATAGCAATATAAGGGAACAATGACAATACAAGGGTCAGTAATTAAAAGTCTTCAATCAAGAACAAAAGGTGATATAGTGGATTTACACACTTGGATGGAGGTAATCCCAAGGAGGTCAAAGTAGGATGAATTTATTATGCAATTGTGGGCATACGTGTAGTTGAACTTTAGAAAACATTGGGCTTGCTATTTAGGCAATCTCTGCTCTGTTCCTTTGCAAATAGCTCTGACAATTTCATGTGGTTGCACTAAAAAGACACGTGAGAAGAGAACCCCATCCTCTTCACATATTGTGTGTTTTCGGTAGGCCACTCCAGAGGTCCTGTTCCTCTCTCTTCTCAGAAAGATAAAAGGGCCTCATTACCCTTGCATCATTTTAAAATTTAAGATATAGAAAAAGACAGAAACAGTGATGAGAGGCAGAGGACACAACTATCCTAGTTGCAAGGAAAGAATGATGCAGATATGACATGTATAAAACTAACAGGCCCTTCTGGAAAATCCGCACAGATTCCATTTCTATGTGAAAGGCAAGAGCCAGGCCATTTTTTACTCACTGAATTAATAAGTGAGCATATTTGGAATTAATTATAGGTATTTTGAACCTGAATGAGTTATTATAATGGCTTGTCAAAAAATAAAAACAAACAAGAAAGCCACAATGAATTGGATATCGTAAACGGTGATGGTGGTTTAGTTGCTAAGTCACGTCCGACTCTTTGCAACACCATGGACTGTAGCCCACCAGGCTCCTCTGTCCATGGGATTTCCCAGGTAAGAATGCTGGAGTGGGTTGCTGTTTCCTTCTCCAGGGGATCTTTGCTACCCAGGGATTGAACCCAGGTCTCTGGCATTGCAGGCAGAGTCTTTACTGAGCCACCAGGGAAGCTCCTGGTAAATGGTGAAGTGGACTGATAAAGGAGCTCGTTTGCAATTAAGATTCATTTCCTATTCTTTTTAGATTTTAGAAAGCCCAAAGAAAATGTTTATGTCTACTCTGTGAAAAGATGCACCTCTCTTTAGTTGCTGAAACTTTACCAAACAAACCGGTCCAGACCATGCTGGCTTACAAGATCTGCTCTAGGAGGAGCTCTGTGGACTCCCCTGGGCCAGTTAATTCAACATCTGGTGGAAGTACCAAACACACACTCCATCTGATCTTATTCACAAGTCACAAGACATCCTATAAAAACCCTTTTAACATATATTATTGAAAATCTCTATTATAGCCCTCCAACTTAGTGAATTTGATTAAATCTCCATGACAGAAAATAAGCCATTGTAACATATGCACTCGTTTTGCAAAGGTCCTATAATAGCGTAGGCATGCTAGCCTTATTATGTTAAAAATGAATGGTCCTGGGAAAATAATTTAGTGAGAGATGAACTTAGGAGAACTAAACGCATCTAGTACTGAACAAATTACCAAGTGAAATTGCTTTGCTATGAAACTTTGGGCTCATTGTCAGAGATGTTTAGTCTGCTCAGAATGTTTGATCTGGGAGAATGCTTGTGTTCAGAGAGAAATTCAATTTCCACAGTGGGGGCTGGAGAGCCTCCACCATGCTACCGCGACTTGACTCTGCCAGACACTGGATCTGGGCCCTGGAGAACAGAGATTCCAGGCACACATCTCCAAAGCCCTGGCTCCAAGTCCTGGTCCCAGGCAAGCACAGTGATGTCTCCACCCATGGATGGCCATTTACCCTGGTGAACTGGAAGGAGCATATGCATCATAGCAAACTAACCTTCACAGACACCCTTACTCTGATCAGGAGGTATCCCTGAAGCTGGGCACTGCATGTAGCCTTCCAACACCATGTCCAGCCTGGGCCATGAGGAAACAACAACTCCAGGATCAGCTGCATGCACAGATCAAGTAATGGGATAATAAATTATTTCTCTGGTGGGTGCACAGTTCCAAAAGTTTTCATATCACTGAAACAGAGGAAATGCTGGTTCTTAATGAGAAAGAAACAGATGGACTCATAGAATTCTTCCGTAATTCTGGGGGACCTGAGAGGTCATCTATGACCTACACATGCTTCTAGATGGAGAAGTAAGTCTGGGACAGCTAAGAAGAAGAGTTAAAGAAGGAATGAGATCCTGGACTGGAACTTGAGCCTCCTGATATCATAGTTCCATCTCTTTACGCGTAACTCTCTGGGCCTTGATGAAGCGGTTGCACGACTAAGATTTCGGGTGACTTCTTTGGTTTTCACTCCCAGGAGGCAGCCAGACCAGGGATTGTTCCCTCCAGTTTACAAACGGAAGAAAAGAGGCTGGCCCGGGTCCACAGGCAGCACAGCAAGGTGTGGATATTAAATCTTTTGACTCCATGTCCTGGGGTTTATCCCTATACAAACTCTGAATATAAACATTTATAACCACACAGATCAGGCCAGCTGACATGAATTTCAGATTATCCATGTGGTTCATTGTACCTAAATGAAGTGAATGAATGAATGTTAGTCGCTCAGTCGTGTCTGACTCTTTGTGACCCCGTGAACTGTAGTCCACCAGGCTCCTTTGTCCATGAAATTCTCCAGGTAGGAATACTGGAGTGGGTAGCCATTCACTTCTCCAGGGGATCTTCCTGACCTAGGGATTGGCCTGGAATCTGCATTGAAGGCAGAGCCTTTGCCTTCTGAGTCATCAAGGAAGCTCACAAAATAAGGCAAAGCTACCTCCAGTAGACGTGTCATGTTCCTTTCAATTTATGGTATGAGATGATACTAAAGAGGTCAACCAAGACCAAAGGGTCTTGACTAGCGGAAAGGTCCAGATGGTGGTGTCAGTCTCCAGGCTGGGATGCATCCTTGAACATTTTTGGGAAGTGATGTGGCTTGATCTGAATTATGGTTTAAGATGATAACTGGTGGAATTAACTGACACACTTTGGGAGACATCCAGAAAGGCTTATCTCAGCCAAGAGGAAAGCATGAGAAGCTTCCTGCTTCACTGTGGTTCACGTAAAGGTTGAGAAACTGTAGATTTCGAATTGCCTAGAAACTTGAGGTAGCAACAAGGCAACCCACACCTTACCCTCCAGAATTTGGCTCAGAACACCTTTGAGGCCTTTCTGAATGACCCCAAGGCTGTAGGTGGGGCTGTCACAGCACCTGAAGCCTGGCCCCATCATAACACATGTGCCACCTTGCTCTGCCAGCCTGTCCATCTCTGCCTTGAAGCAGCTCCCATGTCTTACTCATGGCTCTCTTCAGTGTCTGGACCCAGTGCCTGGCACACAGGGCTGAGACCAAGGCCTGCACACATGTTCGTTGTGCGGAAGGAAGGAAACAGCCTGCGTTACCATTTCGGTCTCCGTAAATATTGACAGAGTCATTTTCTTTACTTGCAGTCTGGTGTCACTGTGTCTGCTGTTGCGGCATAAATGTGTGTTAGGCTGGCAAAGGTTCTCTCGCTGCTATTGTGTACAGTGTGTGTATGTGTGTTTCCCTCTTTCGCTATATAAAAAGCAAGTGTCTCCATAAATCTCCATACTGATCATGTGCATTAAAAAACAACAACAACAACAACAACAAAAAAAACCAAAACAAAATAAAGCACTACTCAACTCCTGTCCAAATTCTGAAGGAAGTATTTGCAAAAGAAACATAGTGACGAAGGAATTTGAGACAGGCCAACCTCTATTTTTTACAGATGAAGGAGTAAGGGCCACGTGAGGGCAAGGTCTTGTGGACACTCCTTTTCCTAATTAGCAGTGGAGGCTTTACTTCAACTCTGGTATCCTCTCCCAGTCCATTATTCACACTCCAGGAGCTCTCAACTTAATTGATTTAATTTGTCACTGAGATGTCATACTTAGGTTAGGACCAAAAACTGAAGTTGGCTGTGTCCACAGCAAGGAAGAATAATTAGCATATTCACCTGTTGTGCTGACTTTTATTCTTCTAATCACAGGGCCAATTATTGTTTTAAGTAAAGCTGTAAGGTGGAAAGAGAGATACAGAGATATTAAAAAATTTTCCCTGAATCTAGTAAGGTGTTGGGTTGGTCAAAAAGTTTGCTTGAGCTTTCTATTAAGATGGCACAGGCAAACCTGAACAAACTTTTTGGCCAACCCGATAGAAATTCTGCCTTTTCTGGGAAGCATTCTGGACTGAAGGAACAGTTCAAAGCCAACCAATTATTCTCCAGCTTAACCTTTCTTTCTCTTTGCCCTTTTCTGACACTGTGGTTATTGAGGAAACAAAAAGGCATAGAATGGGTCTTTTATAGAGTTACCACATTATTAACCATAAAATTTTATTTTCCTACTAGAATATTAACAGGATTCCCAGGTAACTCTGTGGTAAAAAATCTGTCTGCTAATTCAGGAGACATAGGAGATGCAGATTTGATCCCTGGACTGGAAATATGCTCTGGAGAAGGTAGGTAACCCACTCCAGTATCCTTGCCTGGAAAACCCCGTGGACAGAGGAGCCTGACAGACTACAGTCCATGGGGTCACAAAGAGTCAGACATGACTGAGCAACTGAGTGCGTGCGTGCACACACACACACGCACACACACACACGCACACACACACACACACACACACTCATGAATATTAACACCTTGTACCTGGTTGGATTGTATTCCCCCAAAGATGTGTATAACCCTAAGCCTGGTACCTGTGAATGTAACCTGATTTATAAACAGGATCTCGCAGATGTAAATAATTATCTTGAAGTCAAATCATCTTGAATTTAGAGTGAGTTCTAAATTCAATGACAGACGCTTCCTGAGAAAAGAGAGAAAAATGTAAGGCACAGAGTCACGGAGGAGAAGGCCACATGGAGATGAAGGTAGAGATGGGAGGGCCCACACCTTCCAACTGAGGAATCCCAAGGATGGCTGGCAGCCACCGGAAGCCAGAAGGGCGCTGGCAGGCCCCGGCCCTGTCCTAGCCTCTGGAAGATTCACATGTTCCTTGGCTTGTATGTGTCTTTGTTTCACACTGCCATCCCTCTATGTATGTCTGCCTCTGTCCAAATGCCTCCCTTTTATAAGGACAGAGTCATATTGGATTAGGTCCCACCCTAATAACTTCATTTTAACTTGCATCTGTAAAAATCCTATTTTCAAAAAAAGTCACATTTGTAGGTGCTCCATGGACTGAGAATAGGGGTCTTCCCAGGAGGCTCTGGTGGTACAGAACGCGGCGGCCAATGCACCAGACTTAAGAGACCAGGGTTCAATCCCTGGGTCGGGAAGATCTCCCGGAGAAAGGCCTGGCAACCCACTTTAGTATTCATGCCTGGCGAATCCCACGGACAGAGGAGCCTGGCGGGCTATGGTCCACAGGGTCACAAAGAGTCAGACACGACTGATCCGACTTAACACGCATGCGCACGAGACTGAGCGTCCGTGCATCTTTCGCTGGGTGCGTGGTTCAATCTGTAACAGAAGAGACAGAGCAGCATCTCCTCCAGGGCCTTCAGAAAGAAACAACCCTTTTGAGACCTTGAAGTCAAAGTTCTGCCCCTAGAACCAGGAGAGAGCACAGTTCTGTTCCTTTCAGCTACCTGGGTTGTGAGCAGCTTCTTACAACAACTCTAGGAAAGGAATAGATGCCTCATCAAGGCCATGCCCGTCATTCTTTGCTTTGCTTCACCTTTTGCTTTTCTACATAGGTTTTAACCACTTTATCTGGCAGCTTCCATCTAGGAGTTGATTATATTTCATTGTAATGCAAGTTGTACAGAAATGTATACTTCATTTTTTAATATAATAGTTACTCATGGTTATTGTGGAGGCAAACTGAGAAAAATGGTATCTTTAATAATATATATGTAAATAGAAACACAATCGCTCTTCTCTAGCAGGGATATACTGGCATAGCTTAGTGTCCCTAAGTCCCTGTTTTGGGCTGACATCTTTTTTGTTCTCTTGACTTCCTCTTCTTGGCTGCAAGACAGCTGTAGTACAACACTTGTCAGATCTACATGCCTTGCATTCAAAGTCAGGAACGTCAAGTTGACATAGACATGGGTTTTTTCCTCATGCAGCTGTCTCAGATCAGGAAAACCTACGCTCCCTAGATCCCTACGTACATCTCACTGGGGAGAATTCAGTTTCAGGACCACCTCTAGCTACCAGAAAACCCCTGACTTTTGAAGTCTCTGCACTAGAAGATAGCTAAGGGGAAAGAGAGTAAGTAATCAGCCAATAACCCTTGATACAGCATGCTGTTCCAGGCTCTGGGTGCTTTTATGGGCATTGGTCTATAGATCAGCCATCCTCAAAATGTAGTCTAAAGAAGCATTTCCCAGAAAGTTTGTTAAAATACAGATTCCTGGGACCCATCCAGGATGACAGGCTACCCAGGGATATTGAGGCTGCTGATCCGTGAGCTGAACTCCAAGTACCCCTGACCCAGTATCCCTTTTGGTATTATTGGCATCATTGTTTCTTCAGGATTGTAAGAAAATGAGAAGTTGTCAAGAGGGCAACTTGTCTCTTAATGCTCTTTTTACTACTACCATTCAAATTATTTTGAATGTAAACAGAGAGAGGAAGGGGAATTTCCAGCTGTCCCTTAGTTAGCAACAACTTTATCTGTTGGCCTGGAGTTGGCAGATGTTGGCCTAAGATTTTGGAGCACTCACTCTTGTGTTCTGCCATGACACATTCATTTGACCTTGGCTTAGTCACTACACTTGTGTGGGTCTAGCTCTTCATCAGTGAAGTGGGAGTGCTAAACTGTATTTATTATTACTTCCTTTCCTTCTCTCACTTCTATGAATCATTATTTTGTTCACTTAGACAAAGTCACTCTTTCCTTTAACAGATACTTTTGAGCATCTACCCAGGGTCAAATCTTTTGCTGGGAGCACCCAGTTTCTCTGTATTTGCACTTTGAACGGGACGTTTGATTTCATTTTGCAGATGTAAGAATCAGTGTTAAATGAAGAGTCTATGTGTGTTCAATGGCAGAATAATTATTGAATAAAACCACTTGGACAATGAACACTCTTTTTGCCTTGAAAACCAATTAGATCACCCTTCAGCTTGATGTACCTTGAAGGGCCTGAATGGAAAGACTCAGTGTTCCTGAACTCAGATGCAAGAAAAGACTTGCTTCTCTTGCTCAGAGGATATGTTTGTTGTCTTTTGAAAATCAAAGTATGAATTGTTTAATGGACTTGGCTTTGCAATTTTATCATCTTAAAAAAAGAGAAAGAGAAGCAGTGAGAAAGAGGATCACAAATCCATTTACTTTGGGAGCCGTCCATTGACTGTCTCCCAAGTAGACACCAGTCATTTTAGCACTGAGCTTGTCAGTCAAGTCTGATCTCAACTCCAACCAGAATGAACAAGCTCTTCTCCGATGGACTTCTGTCCCATCCTTGCAACTCCAGGTAGGAAGATGTTCTGGGTCAATAGAGAAGGAAGCCAACTTGCCATGGACTCCAAGTCTGGTGCCTCATGCCTATTTTCCACATTCCAAAAGAATTAAATAATTATGGGGGTGGAGGCAGGACTGTCACAAACAATTGTGGATGCGTCAAACATTAAAAACAGAGGTCTGTTAATAATATCAGAACAGTCTGCTGGAGGCTGTTTCCAAACCAAGCTGCTGGCCAGCAGGATTGGGGGTATAGACACCAAGTTCAGCTGCTCCGGGAGGCACTCGCTGGCTGTTGCTAAAGTTGGAAGGGAGTCATCCCGGGAATCTTCATGCTGCTGTTGATCCAAGGACCATCCTTTCTTTCATTCTCTTTCATCAAGCGCTTGCATGCTTGCACTTGACCACAGATTAATGAGACTGTTTGCACGAGCCAAGTCGGAAAGCCACAGGGAGAGACACAGCCTGCAGACACCACTGGGATCTAAGTTCTTCTGAGTCCGGCTTTGAGAATAAACCCATGCCTTGCGGGACAGCCAACTTCTCATTTGTCTCCTGAGTCTTAAGCTGGGCAGCTTCCTCACCATGACCAGTGGTCCTACAGCCCTCGAAGCTCTTCCTGAAATAGGAAATTTGGTTTCTCATTCCAGATACACCGTTTTCATATTTTTATAATTTCTGAGTAGAAGACTCTACAAACACTATCATAATTCTAGATCAGATTTTTTTTTTCCTTTGGATTGGCAAAACAAATGGAAACACCTTTAGTTATCTACTTTTGGAAGCACATTTTAAAAGGCATTTATTTATTTTTCTATAATGAGACTGATTGTCTCCTGATACCACCCTGAGTGGCCAAACTATGGCTGTGTTTAAGACTGGAGATAATGAAGCAAGATGGAAACACCTTTAGTTATCTACTTTTGGAAGCACATTTTAAAAGGCATTTATTTATTTTTCTATAATGAGACTGATTGTCTCCTGATACCACCCTGAGTGGCCAAACTATGGCTGTGTTTAAGACTGGAGATAATGAAGCAAGATGAACTATCAACGTAAAAATTACTAATAGTACTGATATGCCTACTACTACTATTGTTGATTAGTCACTCAGTCGTGTCCAACTCTTTGCAACCCCATGGACTGCAGCACACCAGGTTTCCCTGTCCTTCACTATCCTTCTCTGTCCTTGACTATCCCCTGGAGTTGGCTCAAGCTCACGTCCATTGAGTCAGTGAAGCCATCCAACCGGCTCATCCTCTGTCAACCCCTTCTCCTTCTACCCTCAGTCTTTCCCTGCATAAGGGTCTTTTCTAATGAATCAGCTCTTCCCATCAGGTGTCCAAAGTATTGGAGCTTCAACTTCAGTATCAGTCTTTCCAATCATTATTCAGAGTTTATTTCCTTGAAGATTGTCTGGTTTAGTCTCCTTGCTGTCCAAGGGACTCTCAAGAGTCTTCTTCAGCACCACAATTCAAAACCATTAGTTCTCTGGTGCTCAGCCTTCTTTATGGTCCAACTTTCACATCCATATACGATAACAGGAAAAACCATAGCTTTGACTACATGCTCCTTTGTTGGCCAAGTGATGTCTCTGCTTTTTAATATAGTGTCTAGGTTTGTCACAGCCACAGTCCATGGGGTCACAAAAAGTCAGACGCAATAAACAACTGAGCATGAGCACACACTAGGTTTGTCATAGCTTTTCGTCCAAGGAACAAGCATCTTTTAATTTCTTAGCTACAGTCACCATCTGCAATGATTTTGGAGCCCAAGAAAATGAAATCCGTCATTGTTTCCACTTTTTCTTCATCTATTTGCCATGAAGTGATGGGACTGGGTGCCATGATCTTAGCTTTTTAAATGTTAAATTTTAAGCCAGCTTTTTCACTCTCCTCTTTCATGCTCAACAAGAGGCTCTTAAGTTCCTCTCCACTTTCTATCATTAGAGTGGTATCATTCACATATCTGAGGTTGTTGATATTTCTCCTGGCAATCTTGATTCCAACCTGTGATTCATACAACCTGACATGTCACATGATGTACTCTGCATATAAGTTAAATAAACAGGATGGCAATATACAGCCTTGACATATTCCTTTCCCAATTTGGAACCAATCCATTGTTTCATGTCTAATACTAACTGTCCTGCAAACAGGTTTCTCAGGAAGCAGGTAAGGTGGTTTGATATTCCCATCTCTTTAAGAATTTTCCACAGTTTGCTGTGATCCACACAGTCAAAGGCTTTAACATAGTCAACAAAACAGAAGTAGATGTTTTTCTGCAGTTCCCTTGCATTTTCTGTGATCCAGCGGATGCTAGCATTTGATTTCTGCTTCTTTCGCCTTTTCTAAATCTAGCTTGTACATCTAGAAGTTCTCACTTCACATATTGCTGAAGCCTAGCTTGAAATATTTTGAACATTATCTTGCTAGCATGTGAAATGTGCACAATTGTACAGTAGTTTGAACATTCTTTGGCATTGCCTTTCTTTGGGATTGGAGTGAAAACTGACCTTTGCTAGTCCTGTGGGCATTGCTGAGTTTTCCAAATTTGCTGGCATATTGAGTGCAGCACTTTAACAGCATCATCTTTTAGGATCTGAAATAGCTCAACTAGAATTCCATCACCTCTACTAGCTTTGTTCGTAGCAATGCTTCCTAAGGCCCACTTGAATTTATACTCCAGGATGTCTGGCTCTAGGTGAGTGATCACACCATTGCAGTTATCTGGGTAATTAAAACTTTTTAAGTATCGTCCTCCTGTGTATTCTTGCCACCTCTTCTTACTATTTCTTTATTGCTTCTTACCAATGCTATTTTTTATTAGATTTTTTGGATGTGGACCATTTTTAAGTCTTTATTGAATTTGTAACAATGTGACTGTTGTTTTTGTTTTATGTTTTGATATTTTGGTGGCGAGGCATGTGGAGACTTAGCTCCCAGACTGAGGCTCAACACTCCATGTGCATTGGAAGGTGAAGTCTTAACCACTGGACCGCCAGGGAAGTCCTAGCGTTTAATCCATTATTGTTCTTTAGGTAACTCTCATTTCTACTGCTGTGACAACTCCTACGGCTGCTACTGTTGTCCTTGCTGATACTACTGTTGCTGCTGTTGCTGCTCTCATGGTGACAATGACGGTGATTCCCATTTCTATGACTTTCACCATCTCTGCTACCTCTTCTTCTCTACTACTACTATTACTGCAGCTCTGTAACAAATACTTGGTATCCAGTGGCCTCAGAGGCCATTCAACATGGAGATGGAGGAACAGATCGAATCCTTGAGCTCATCTGTTCCCAGGTGGCTTTTGGGAGGAGCACCACATTTGTCGGATGGGGAAGCGAAGAAGAAAAAGAGATGGAGAAGGGGAGGGGGATAAGAGGGCAAGGCATTCCAGTTGAGGGACACAGCATGAGCACAGAAGCAGGGGAACCAAAGCTTGAGAAGCTCTTCTGGAGTTTCCAGGAGGACAAAGCCAAACGGCCCCCAAATTGAGGCTCTCAAATGACGTGTGCACGTGGTCTTTCAGCAGAAGAGCTGGGCTGCTGGAATTTCACCGGCCTGCCAGTGCCTGAATCTCTCTTCTTAGTTTCCATTCCCTTCCAAGTTCAGTGTCTACGCCATACAGTAGACTCACCACAGCACCTGGTCCTTTGTATCTTCTTCTGCCATCTCTGATCAGCTTCCTTGGTTTAACCACACAAATTCACCCTTTCCTCCTAGGAGCGATATGACTTCCACACTCCATTTCTCCAGAAATGGTACTGGTAACACAAGAAGCTGACACTCACCCACCCTCATCCTGAAACCTGTGCCTGGAGCCTGAGGAGGGACTGTGTTAGGACACATCAGGTTAGGGGAAGCTTGTCATGACTTTCACACACGTTCCTCATTCTTACTTAGGTTTTCAGTTTGTAGAGTGGAGATGATGATAATTTACTCAAAGTATATCATAGAGGATAATGCAAGAATATGGCTTATAGAAACTGTAAAGTTAGTGTTGCTATTAATGCTGTTTATTATCCACATCTCCATAGGCACTTTGTACACAATAAACAAGTCATTTGATACCTCCCTTGCGTAGACCTGGGCTTCCTTGGTTGCTCAACAGTAAAGAATCTGCCTGCAGTGCAGGAGACAAAGGAGACGTGGGTTTAACGCTTGGGTCTGAAAGATCCCCTGGGGAAGGAAATGGCAACCCACTCCAGTATTCTTGCCTAGAAAATCCCGTGGACAGAGGAGCCTGGCGGGCTACTGTCCACGGGGTCGCAAAAGAGTCAGAGACGACTTAGCAACCAAACTGTCACCACTATGTAGAATTCCAGCCTGCTTACCCCTCTATTGTGATGGCAAAGGTTGTAGTTTTCCCAAGGTCTCTGGAGTAGTGTTTTGCCAGCTCTCAGAGTTTTCATATATCCTGAAGCAGTGGAGGCTGATTTTTCTTCAGGTTGGACTGTTTGGTTTTGTGCTTTAGGAGTAGCTGGCTTCCCTGCTATAGTCAAATCTATTATTTCAACCTGAAGCTTTGGGTCCCCCGAGGCCACTCTGGTGGCTGCCTGGGCAGGACAATGAGCAAGCAGAGTGGGAGGGAGGTAGGAGTGTGTTGATAAAGGGGCTGGTCAACAAGCAGGCTTCCCTTGTAGCTCAGCTGGTAAAGAATCCACCTGCAATGCAGGAGACCCCGGTTTGATTCCTCGATTGGGAAGGTCCCCTGGAGAAGGAATGGAATAGGCTACACACTCCCGTATTCCTGGGCTTTCCTAGTGGTTCTGGCAGTAAATAATTCATTTACAATGCGGGAGACCTGGCCTCGATCCCTAGGTTGGGAAGACCCCCTGGAGGAGGGCATGGCAACCCACTCCAGTATTCTTGCCTAGGAAATACTAATGGACAGAGGAGACTGGCTGGCTACTGTCCATGGGGTCGCGAAGAGTCAGACACGACGGAGTGACAGCACACACACACACACTTGCACACACACACACAGTGAGCAGGAGTGGAATGGAAACATCCTCTGACACAGACGTCCCAGGTGGCTGGTTTCTGTCCCCCTGGCCTCTTTATTTTCACTCCTCAGACCTCAGTATGATTCAAAGTCTTGTGGGTTCTCTGGCTCACTTCTGACACATTCCATGTTTGACTTTCTCACAGTTTCTTCTTCTCTGTGCTTTCTGTATTGGAAGGTTGGGTGGGAAGACTGGAGGAGGAATCAGCCCGAGTGAAAGAGCATTAGTAGGTGATGAATGGGATGATAGTGTACCATTTCATTTCCACCTCACATTCTGTTTTATATTCTGGGGAGTGGCGGAAGGAGGTTTGCGGTGCTCGTCATTTGCTATGAAAACACTATCACCATATTTTCTTAGATACTGTGCTAGGCCTGATGAGTTGTCAACTTACCAATTAGCACAACAAAAATAATAAAAATAACAGTATGCATATGGTACTTAAAAACAAAGTTTGGTGAGAGTTTCCATGCATTTGACTCATGGTTGAGTACATGTTCATTGAATGTTTCCTCTGATGAAGCTCCAAGAGGGGGATCTGAGAAGTTCACAATGTAGTGTTAGAGATAAAAAAGAAAAACGAAAATGTGAAGTGGAAGGAAGCAAATGTCTATTACTTTCTCTGAAGAGCAGGAGTGGTTCACTGGCTGGCAGCCCCTGGTATGGCATCACCACTAGGCTTCCCAGAGGTAAACTCATCACTGTGAACACGAATGTCCCCTCCAGAGTTAGTCCTTGAGGCAGAGACTGTCCCACCTTACTCACCACACAGCGAGGTCCAGGACTGGACTTCTGCTGGCTGCTTTTTTAGCCCCTTGGCTGAATACCCTATGCTTTGATCTGCCTCCCTTTCATGAAACTATTCACTTAACTTTCTGACACCACCATCCCCCAGTGCTCCTCCTGCACACGGGACACACCTTAACAATCTCCAGATGTGGTAAACCCTCACACTACCTTAGGTCCCGATCTTTCTTTTCTCTCTAATCTCTCTCCAGATTTTCTCACTCTTTTGTGTGGCTTTAGATAGCATGTATAAACCAATGGCCCCCAGACTTTAATGAGCTCTAGATGTTTGACTCTGCCTGGGTATATGACAGGAACCTCAAAAATGTGTTGTTCAAAATCAGTCCCTTAAAACCCAAACCTTTTTCCTTCCTAATCTTCCCTGGATCACTTCCTACATCCCTTCCCCTGCCTGCTCTTCCCTGACCCTCAGTGTTAAAGTCAGCAGTAGAAATCTTGGTTCACAACCATACTCACATCCCTGATTCCCCCACCAGCCCCCAACTCGAATGTCATGATACTGGCTGGTGGTCAAGGCTACCATCACCTCTTGCAATACTTACTACACTAGTCTACCAACTCATCGCTTCCTGACTGGCCCATCAGAGAACCAGGGTGAAGTATTCTTTTCAAATATGTATTTATTTACTCATTTGACTGCTTCAGATCTTAGTTGCAGCACTTGAGATCCCCACTGGATCATGTCGGATCTTTTGCTGCGGCTCATGGACTCATAAGTTGTAGCAGGTGAGCTCAGTAGTTGCAGCGTGTAAGCTTAGTTGCTCTAAAGCCTATGGGATCTTAGTTAACCCAGCCAGAAATCCAACTGATGTTCCCTGCATTGCGAGGCAGATTCTTAACCTTTGGACCACCAGGGAAGTCCCAGGATGAAATTTTAAATCTGTTCATCCTTAAAAAAAAAAACAAAATAAAAAAAGACAACATTTCAACAGCTTGCCACTAAAGTAAAACTAAAATTCAAAGCTCTCATTATGATACACAATACAGGATATAGAAATTGGTCTCCACTTACATACTTCTCCCAGTGTCATGGCGTGCTACTTATCTCTTTGTTCCCAAATATTCTAGCCAACTGAACTGTTTCTAGCCTTGGCCCCTTTTCCCAGGCTGTAAAGTTCCCAATTCTCATTCTGTAGGTCTCCTCTTAAAGAATACCTCCTCTGAGAGGCCTTCCTAGTCAAACAGCCTCCCAGTAACTCTGTTAGATGACCCTGTCTTATATTTTCATTGAACTCCCTGCTTACTTATATGTGAGTGTTTGGTTATCTAGAATGTAAAATTCTTGAGGGTGGCGATAAGCTCCATGGCTGTTCTTTTCCACAGTACAACTCATATTATACTGGTGTTTCAGTTCATTTCAGTTGCTCAGTCGTGTCCGACTCTTTGCGACCCCATGAATTGCAGCACGCCAGGCCTCCCTGTCCATCACCAACTCCCGGAGCTCACTCAGACTCACGTCCATCAAGTCAGGGATGCCATCCAGCCATCTCATCCTCTGTCGTCCCCTTCTCCTTCTGCCCCCAATCCCTCCCAGCATCAGAGTCTTTTCCAATGAGTCAACTCTTCGCATGAGGTGGCCAAAGTAAAAATAAATATTTGTTGGCTGATAAGTAAATCCTAAAAGTGCTCTATCCAAGGAGGTGCTTGCCAGTAGCCTAGCATTACAGTACCATCCAGGGTAGGGATTATATTTCTCTTCAAATTAAGTAAAAAAAAAATGCATTTGCTCAAGACTCATTTCTTAAAGAAATATTTTTTGGGGGATAAAAACAGAATTCTAATCTTCATCCTCTATTTCAATGCCAACAGAATTGAACAAACCTACTTAGCCACCTAATATTAATCACTCTTATGAATTACTTATTTTTAATTAAGGGCTTGATTGTTAAATGGTGAAATCTATTCGCTGCATGTAGAATATTTCACTTGCTGCTTTGACTTATCTGGGTCTGGCCAGGTAAGAAGGCTTCGAATCATGGGTGGTCTGTAAGCCCCAGTCCCAGGCTATGTTTGTCTGATTTATTCTGTTGGCCATCCTTTCTCAGATTCTGCTGTGCACACTGTTAATCTCCCTGAGGAGTTCCTGAAAGCAGTGAGTAGATCTGAGCTATTGGGAAGTCTAGCAGTAAACATACCTTTTTTTCCCTTAGAATTTCCTAGACTTATTTTGGGATGAAACACTTTCATGTCTATGTCCAGAGTCTTGCCACAAGAGGTATGATCATTTCTCTGATACCATAGGCAGCATAATCTCAGACTCTACCCATGTACAGCAAATCTGAAATGTTGATTTTAATAAGATCCTCAGGTGTTTCCTGTTCACATTAAAGTCTGAGAGGCAATACTTTAGGAGGCAAGGAGATCATCTTGTCTCACATGACCTTCCCAAGAACCCTTTGCTTTCACTATTATCATCCCTATTCTAGAGATGGGAAAACTGAGATCCAGAAAGCAAATATGACTTGCTGTCTCTCATGTCCAATGAGCAGCAGACACAAGATGATAAGGACACACAGATCTGTCTTCCAGTCCTTCAGTTGCAATGCAATGAAGGAATACTGGATCAGAATGAAACAGAGGGGAAGTATTGATTTTTTCAGATTTTAAAATAAAACTTTCATCATGAATCAGGGTAAGGAACCATTCATATTGTAGAGACTTAGGAAAGGAGGGAAAGAGACAAAGGACATGTAGATAGGAACTCTATCAAGTGAACAAATAACTAAACTTAGAGTTTTTGTTTCCTTAGCTCCATCTGTGCAGGGTTGCTATGGATTTGCTATGTCCCTCTCCATACAAACTCCTCTCCAGCAACTACTCCTGACATGGACCCATTCAGGCCTGGGGCTGGCCCAGGTTCCTACTCTTAGAAGATTCAACTATTGCACCATGCCTTCATAACTCCACCAAAGCTGACCACATCTTTACAAATTGTCCCGTAGAAAGTAAAAACAAATGGAAAGAAATATAGGTTATCCCAGATTACTCAATTTCAGTGTGTCATCAGTCACCTGTTAAAACTCTAACAATAGTGTGTGCTTCTGTAATCCCAGTATTATACTTTTACATTTACATGAACTCCAAAGAAAAAAGTAATGGACATGATCTGCGTGCAATTACATACTTAGATAGATAAGACAGTTCTAGATGCAGTGTTCTGCAACACAGAGCCTATTATATTCTTTGATATGTATTATTGAGAAAATCCATCATCCAGTTTTTTTCTTTAAAAGCTACTCCACTGTATGTAGATACCATGTTTTATTTAACCATTCTCATGTTGATGGACTTTAAGATAATCTCCAATACCTTTGCTTCTGCAAATTGTGATTCATTGGCTATCTTGTTTGGGTCTACCATGCCTGTGTGGAAATGTTGGTCTGGGAGAGCACTTACAAATGTTATTGCTTGGTAGGTGGGCATGCACAGCTGTCCTAAGCAATGCTAAATTGTGGTCCATGGGGTCTCCAGCACTCTGAGTCCTCCAACACTTGGCTTATCCAACTATTTAATCTTTGCCTATCTAACATGGAACAACAGACTGGTTCCAAATACGAAAAGGAGTACGTCAAGGCTGTATATTGTCACCCTGCTTATTTAACTTCTATGCAGAGTACATCATGAGAAACGTTGGGCTGGAAGAAGCACAAGCTGGAATCAAGACTGCCGGGAGAAATATCAGTAATCTCAGATATGCAGATGACACCACCTTTATGGCAGAAAGTGAAGAAGAACTAAAGAGCCTCTTGATGAAAGTGAAAGAGGAGAGTGAAAAAGTTGGCTTAAAGCTCAACATTCGGAAAACAAAGATCATAGCATCCGGTCCCATCACTTCATGGCAAATAGATGGGGAAACAGTGGCAGATTTTATTTTGGGGGCTCCAAAATCACTGCAGATGATGACTACAGCCTTGAAATTAAAAGACGCTTACTCCTTGGAAGGAAAGTTATGACCAACCTAGATACCATATTCAAAAGCAGAGACATTACTTTGCCAACAAGGTCTGTCTAGTAAAGGGTATGGTTTTTCTAGTGGTCATGTATGGATATAAGAGTTGGACTATAAAGAGAGCTGTGCATTGAAGAATTGATGCTTTTGAACTGTGGTGTTGGACAAGACTCTTGAGAGTCCCTTGGACTGCAAGGAGATCCAACCAGTCCATCCTAAAGGAAATCAGTCCTGAATGTTCAATGGAAGGACTGATGTTGAAGCTGAAACTCCAATACTTTGGGCTCCTGATGTGAAGAGCTGGCTCACTGGGAAAATCCTGATGCTGGGAACGATTGAGGGCAGGAAGAGAAGGGGATGACAGAGGATGAGATGGTTGGATGGCATCACCGACTCAGTGGACAAGAGTTGTAATAAACTCTGGGAGTTGGTGATGGACAGGGAGGCCTGGCGTGCGGCAGTCCATGGGGTTGCAAAGAGTTGGACACAACTGAGCAAATAACTTAACTGAACTAAACTACTGAACTGAACTGAACTATCTAACATAATGATAAATGCTATCTCATTCCTATTTAACTTGCATTTCCTGACTAGAGAAGCTGAGCATCTTATCCTCAATGTAGGGACAATTTGAATTTGCTCTTCTACCCATTGTTTTCACTTATGTTCTTTTTTATGGTTTGAATTTTCAGCATAAATTTTTAGACATTCTTTATATATTGTAAATAATGATACTGTTTTATATAGTGAAGGTGAAGGTCATCTCTCCTAGTACCTCATGTTAAGTTTTGTGTTGTGTCTATTGAGTTTTTTGGTCTGAAATTACTTCTTCTTCTTCTTCTTTTTTTTTTCTTTTTTTAGGATTTTGATATCTTTAAGTGTCATCTTTTTTTAAATTTTTAAAGATTCTTGTTTTGTTCTATTGTGTATTTTGTTTAAGGAAGCCCTCTTCATTCTAAAGTCACAGGGTATTCTCCTACTGTAATTTTAAGAGTATTTTTAAATTATTGGGTATTTATTCCTCCTTGAAATTCTTTTCTCTCTGCTTCAAAGCAGAGTGCTAATTATATTGGAGATTTTATTTTTTATTTATAATGGATAGCCATTTCCTCCAATCACATATTGATGGTCGCTTCCCCTACTGTATAGTTAGGGATTAAACTTTAACTATTGAAATAATCCTTATTCCCCTTTGATTTACATACTTCAGATTAGATAAATGTACTCCCCCAGGACCTCTTTCTCATGGAAAGTTCATAGATCAGTTCCTTCCCTCTTGAACTTCTACCATCTTGGTGTCCTTCACTTCCAGTCATGCAGAGTGGAGAAACTATGAATCATCATTGGAACATTCTATGGGCCATTCTGGAAATGCCTTATGTTACTTCCATCTACATCCACTGACTCATTCCTAGATGCAAGGGGAGATGGAAAATGTCAGTGTCCCGCAGGTCCAGGAAGAAAATGAAATACATCTGGCAGTGTTTCATCCTCATCCACTGGCGGTCATCTTTCCTCCATCCAAGCTCAGTTCTAATTGTACATAGTGATCTGCTTCTGTACTCATCCTGATAGTTCAATCACCTGTTTATCATTTGTTGGACAATGCACTGCCATTTTAAGTTCCATAGCATCTAATATATATTGGTATCTGGTAGAGAAAATTCAACCATATATTTAAAAAATTTTTTTGAATTTCTATTGTTTATTTTGTACTATTATTTTCCATGAGAAATATTAAAATCAATTAGTCATATATCCTAAAGAATGCTACTGGATTTTTATTGGATTGCATTAAACTATATATTTATAGCTTTAATGAGAGATAAGTAACATTCTTTAAATATTGAATCTTCCGTGTTCAGTATCATAATTTGGGTGATGGTATTCCAACTGTATGCATTTTCTCAAAACTTACCAAATTATACTTTTGTTGTTGTTTTGGTTTCTAATCTTTTTTTAAAATATAAATTTATTTATTTTAATTGGAGGCTAAATACTTTACAATATTGTATTGGTTTTGCCATACAGCAACATGAATCTGCCATGGGCGTACACGTGTTCCCCATACTGAACCCCCCGCCCGCCTCCCTCCCCATACCATCCCTCTCAGTCACTAACCCTGAGCATCCTGTTTCATGCATTGAACCTAGACTGGCAATTCGTTTCACATATGATATTATACATGTTTCAATACCATTCTCCCAAATCACCCCACCCTTGCCCTCTCCCACAGAGTCTGAAAGACTGTTCTATACATCTGTGTCTCTTTTGCTGTCTTGCATACAGAGTTATCATTACCATCTTTCTAAATTCCATATATATGCATTTGTATATTGTATTTGTGTTTTTCTTTCTGGCTTATTTCACTCCGTATAATAGGCTCCAGTTTCATCCATCTCATTAGAACTGATTCAAATGTGTTCTTTTTAATGGCTGAGTAATACTCCATTGTGTATATGTATCGGAACTTTCTTATCCATTTATCTGCTGATGGACATCTAGGTTGTTTCCATGTCCTAACTATTATAAACAGTGCTGCAATGAACATTGGGGGTACACATGTCTCTTTCAATTCTGGTTTCCTCAGTGTGTATGCCCAGTAGTGGAATTGCTGGGTCATATGGCAGTTCTATTTCCAGTTTTTAAAGGAATCTCCACACTGTTCTCCATAGTGGCTGTACTAGTTTGCAATCCTACCAACAGTGTAAGAGGGTTCCCTTTTCTCCACACCCTCTTCAGCATTTATTGCTTGTAGACTTTTGGATAGCAGCCATTCTGACTGGTGTGAAATGGTATCTCATTGTGGTTTTGATTTGTATTTCTCTAATAATTAGTGGTGTTGAGCATCTATTCATGTGTTTGTTAGCCATCTGTATGTCTTCTTTGGAGAAATGTCTGTTTAGTTCTTTGGCCCATTTTTTGATTCGGTCGTTTATTTTTCTGGAATTGAGCTACAGGATTTGCTTGTATATTTTTGAGGTTAATTCTTTGTCAGTTGCTTCATTTGCTATTGTTTTCTCCCATTCTGAAGGCTATCTTTTCACTTTGCTTAGAGTTTCCTTTGTTGTTCAGAAGATTTTAATTTTAATTAGGTCTCATTTGTTTATTTTTGTTTTTATTTCCATTACACTGGGAGGTGGGTCATAGAGGATCCTGCTGTGATTTATGTCAGAGAGTGTTTTGCCTATGTTTTCCTCTAGGAGTTTTATGGTTTCTGATCTTATGTTTAGATCTTTAATCCATTTTGAGTTTATTTTTGTATATGGTGTTAGAAAGTGTTCTAGTTTCATTCTTTTACAAGTGGTTGACCAGTTTTCCCAGCACCACTTGTTAAAGAGATTGTCTTTTCTCCATTGTATATTCTCGCCTCCTTTGTCAAAGATAAGGTGTCCATAGGTGTGTGTATTTATCTCTGGGCTTTCTATTTTGTTCCATTGATCTATATTTCTATCTTTGTGCCAGTACCATACTGTCTTGATGACTGTGGCTTTGTAGTAGAGCTTGAAGTCAGGCAGGTTGATTCCTCCAGTTCCATTCTTCTTTCTGAAGATTGCTTTGGCTATTTGAGGTTTTTTTTGTATTTCCATACAAACTGTGAAATTATTTGTTCCAGCTCTGTGAAAAATACCGTTGGTAGCTTGATAGGGATTGCATTGAATCTATAGACTGCTTTGGGTCATGTACTCGTTTTCACTATATTGATTCTTCTGATCCATGAACACGGTATATTTCTCCATCTATTAGTGTCCTTTTTGATTTCTTTCGCCTTTAAATGGTGACAGTTAATAAAGCTGACCTAAAAACCTGGTGGAGTTGAACACTCATTTATTTTCAACCTTTGTTCTTTTATAATAAATGTTTTCAGCTATGTGTTTCCTTCTGAACACCATTTTAGCTAAATCCTCCCGACTTTTCTTCATAAAAACATCAATAGCAGGTAATAGAACAATGAACTTTGAGTGTTCTCCTCACTGAGATGCAACAACTACTAAGATTTTACAATATTTACTTTGTCCTTTTTTTTTTGTCTGAAATGAAATAATTTAAAGGAAATTCACACATATTTCATTTCTGTAAATGTTCTCAGTAAGTATTTCTTAAAACTGTGAATGAATCATTTCTTATATAACCACAAGACCATCATGACACAGAAACTGTAAGCACAGTTCAATTAAATAAAAAATTAAATCTTAGTCTCTTTTTAAATAGGTGAATCTAAACTACATTTTCTTCTACTTATTGTACTAAATATATATTTGGGCACAAGGAAATCATATTATTTTGCTTTTTATTATTATTATTCTGTCAGGTTTTTTTTTCAGTCTTGTATTAGAAAGACTCTTTTACCCTCTTTTGGTATAGAAGCTATAGATTCATTTAATAAATGTTATGACTATATTTGTATCTTAACACCCACATTTAACTTTTCTTTCTGAGAAAGGCTGCATTTATAATGGCCTACATGAAAAAATAATCTAAAAGAAGAGTGGATTTATATCTATGTATAACTGGTTCACTTTTCTTTATACCTGAAACTAACAACTTGTTACTCAACTATGCACCAATAAAAGTTAAAAAACAAAAGCTGACATTTATCTTTATGCCCTCCATGTACCTGAGGAAGACACAGACTTTCATCTCCTTTTACTTTCATTTACTCTGCACTCTTTCCATGTTATTGTTTCCCAGAAATTTAGCTTCAGTCTGTTATTAAACACATAAAATCACCATTTAATATGAGTTGCTACAGAGGGACAGCAGAGACTGCCTCAGCTGACCTGTAATTAACTGACTTCACCAATTCTCTGCATTTTCTCTGTTAAATGCAGACCAGAGCCCACCACCGTGGGGGCAAAGCTGCTGTCTTGCAGGCCTCTGCTCTCATAGAAAGGGCCACTTATGTTTCCCTTCAAAGCTGATTATACCAGGTGTAAATTATGTGGTTTAATTAAATATTACACAAATCATCAGAACCTAAGTACAAAAGGAAAGAGTTGTTACCATGAAAACCACCCTGAGTGATTTGAATGATTCAAGAAAGATGAGTAACACAAAAATGCTCTCTAATTACATGTAGGTAAGATAAATGTAAAAGAATGAAAATATTTATAAAATACTAGAAAGATCTGACACTCCGATTTCTTGTCAAATTAATTATTTCTCTTTCTAATTAAAAGAAATTAAAAGGAAAAAAGAGAAAAAATGCTAGTGATGTAAAGCAGATGATTAGTCAGAAATGACATACAGAAAACTATTCAGCAAAGGCACACATAGATTAAAAAAACTCAACCCAAAGTGTTGGCAAATGAACCATTTTCAGGTAAAAATTGTAAGTAAAAATTAAATTTATTTTCAATAAAAATAAACTCTTGTATTGAGACATGGTTTTTCTTTCCTTTCTTTTTGTCTATCAGTCTTAAATTTGTAGCTATGAGAGCTTCCACTACAGGATCTTATTCTCACTGTCAATAATTATTACTTATTACATTTTCTTTGTCCCCTGTTACTTTTTGTCTTTGCTGAATTTCACCTTTTGTTTTTCACTTCATATATTTTCTTTCTAGATTCCATCCATGAAGATTTTCTATTTTTTGCTGAGATGCTAGAATTAGCACACAGCTTCAGATCTTGTATGTGAAACAAATATCTTTATGTCCTTAATTCTTTACCTATAACATGGCTAAAGTGTGGAATTCACTTACTCTGTGGGTGCATCTAAATGAGTAATTTTATGTTTGTTCAAGTAATTCTGTTTCCAATAGGTAGATATTCTTTTCTATTAGCTTGCAAAGAACTGAAATTCCTCAGCTGTTCGAAATGGATATAATACTATTTTGGCCTCAGAAGAGTCTTAATAAAAGGGAGCATTATTGTACATATGCAAGTGTGTACATATTTACCTCAAAAATTTACAGATTAAAAAAAAGTTTAAAATAATCTAATTGATTTCATTGCCATACTCCTATCATATGTCAGAAAGTACTTCTGGACTACAAAGAAAAAAGTACTGCCCTATTTTCTTTAGCAAAATTATTTTAGAAGTGGAAAAGCACTTCACATGAAACCATGGGGATTCATCAACATACTCCATAAAGATAATTGTTTTCAGACTTAAAACACACATCTTTTAAAAATTGCATTATTTAGTGAGTGTGGGAGATAATTTCCAAAGGTAAAATAAATCTTTTCAAACTATTTACATGAATGTGAACTTCAAAAATGAGAGAAAAGTGTGAAGAAGAGATGAAAAGACAAATACACACACACACACACACACACACACACACACACACACACACATATATATATATGCAAGAATAAGTTGGGATGATTCAGGGAGTTTTAAAAACATTTGTATTATTGGAAAATGAGTTTGTTATCTCAGGTCCTGTCACATTGCTAAAGCTATATTATTTCTAAGGTTTTGAAATTAGAGTCCACTGAAAGAGCATCAGAAAAGGACAGAAGGAAGGAAGGAAGGAAAGAGGGAAGGAGAGAGGAAATGAGAGAAAAGGAAGATAGGTTTTAAAACCTTCAACCTACCTTGAATGAATAAATTAAGAGAAAATAAAATCATTCCATCAATCATTACACAGAAGATTTTGACTTATGTCTGTCCTACTGAGTTATTTTAAAAAGAAAAACACAAAACTGGCTCATGGAAGGGATTTCAATTTCATTTTATATTTTTCTTTCTTAGTCTTTGGCATTCTGACCCTTCGTGTCTTCCATTGCGTTGTAGACTGTGTCCTCAAATAATCACCCACCTACCATTTTGCCATCATGATAGGCATAATAAAGGTCCCCAAATATTTTCATCGTCTAATTCCTAAAACTTGTAAATAAATATGTTACCTTGCACCACAAGAAGGACATTGCAGATGTGATTAAATGAAGGATTTCAGATAGGGAGATTATCCTGGGTTATCCAGCAATTCGAATGTAGTTGCAATGGTACTTACAAAAAAAAAAAGGGGATACGACATTAGAAACAGGGGTCAGAGGTCAGAGTGATGCCATTGCCAGAAGGGGACTATGAACCATGGAGTGTGGGCAGCCTCTGAAAGTTAAAAAGGACAAGGGAATGGATTTATTTTTTTCTTTCTAGAGCATCCAGAAGACCTCCAGAACTTAAAATGAATTTTTTTTTCCTATTGTTGTAAGCCACTAAGTCTGTGGGAATTTGTCAGAGCATTCGCAGGAGGCACATACAGCCACCTTCCAGGTGGTCCTAGAATTTGTGCTTTCCCAAGGTTTCCTCACTGGCTTTTCTTTCAAATCTCTCAGAACTTACCCTGGAAGATGTTGCAGTCCCAAGACTCAGAAGGGGCTCCCCTTTGGATATCCAAGCTTCCTTGTCTGGTGGACCAGAGTCTTTATCTTTCACTTGAGACAAGAAATTCCCTAAGTTCTAGCCCAAGAAGTCTCTCAGACTCGGGAGCCTTCAGTCTCCAGGTCCATCCCAGTATGCTCCCCATGAACAGAACAGCTAGGGCGGAGGCTGTCATAGAGATCTTTTCATAAGAGAATACTGACTATCAGGGCACCTCTTTGGCACTCTTCAACTACCCTCAATCACCCTTTGCATGCTGAAGTTGAAGCTCCAATACTTTGATCACCTGATGCGAACAGCCAACTCATCGGAAAACACCCTATTTTCTGGGAAAGATTGAAGGCAGGAGGAGAAGGAGAGGGTGGCAGAGGATGAGATGGTTGAATGGCATCACTGACTCAATGGATATGAGTTTGAGCAAACTCCAGGAGATGGAGAAGGACAAGGAAGCCTGGTGTGCTGCAGTCCATGAGGTTGCAAAGAGTCGGACAGGACTTTGTGACTGAACAACCACAGAGCATCAAGCTCCCTCCCCAGATTTGCCCCTTACCTGTTGGTCCTCAGCACCCTCTCTCCGCTCCACCATTCTCCATGCCTCAACCTCACTGACCTTCTCTGAGTCCCCATGCACCCCAAGCACAATCTTCCCTTTCCTATTTCCTCCACAGGGAGACTCTTCCACCTCTCCTGTCGGTTATGTCTTTCTCATCCTTACTTCTTCCCAGGAAGCCTTCCTTGAAATCTCCACTCTCTGAAATCGGTTCAAGATCACCTCCTCTTTTCTCTTAAAGCTCCCATCTCCCACCTAAACACTCCTTGTTCATAACGTTTACTCATTATCTACCTGTTCTTCCTAATAGTCTCTCACTTTCTAGGACAATGGTTTTCAAATTGAGGTCCCCTACCACCAGGGGCATTGAGGTTTCCCTGGTGGCTCAGAGGTAAAGAATCCACCTGCAATTCAGGGGTCAGGAGAGGCAGGTTCGATCCCTGGGTCAGAAAGTATCCCTAGAGGAGAGCATGGCAATCCACTCCAGTATTCTTGCCTGGAGAATCCCACAGACAGAGGAGTTTGGTGGGCTACAGTCCATAGGGTCACAAAGAGTCAGACATGACCGAAGTGACTTAGCACGCATGCACACACTACCAGTGGCACCAGAGTCACCAGGAAATGCCTTAGAAAAATTAATAATCTTGTCACAACCCTGACCTACGGGAGGAAACACTGGGGTGAGGGACCAGCCATCTTCTTTTAAGGCGATTCTGATGGATGTTAACTTCAAGAGCCGCTGTTCTGGAGAATAAATACCATTTCTGACTTCTTCATTTGGGAATATGGGATCACGTATTTAGTGTTTAATAAGTATTTATGAAATTAACACAATAATTTTATACCAGAAGGCAGACTGAGTGACATAGTGGGTATCAAAATTTTGCAGATAATATCAAATTAATCCTAGCAAAAACCTTAAGCAGGCAATATTATTATTTCAGTATTACAGATGGGAAAAATAAGGCTCAGACCTACTTGATGAAAGCCTTCCTGTTTTTATGATAACCAAAAATGAACAAAAAATGTTTTTACAAATGTGGGACAGCAAACTCGACCTGGCTAATTCTGCAGCTGTTTTCTCATGTTCACAACATGCTACCTTCAGATACTCATATTAAGGTGGTTTTCAGCTGGGGGAACTTAAGGCAGACAAATCAACAAACATACAAGGTCTAGTCTCAGTGACCAAATTTCTCATCTCATTGGATCAAGATTGGGCTAATGTTATCAGTGTTTTTAAAATGTATACCCTACTGGGACTTCCCCAGTGGTCTAGTGGTTAAGTTTCCATGTTCCCAGCACAGAGTCGCTGGGTTTGATCTCTGCTCAGGAAACTGACCATTGGAAAAGACCGTGATGCTGGGAAAGACTGAGGGCAGGAGAAGGGAGTGACAGAGGATGAGATGGTTGGATAGCATCACCAACTCAATGGACATGAGTTTGAGTAAACTCCGGGTGATAGTGAAGGGCAGGGAAGGCTGGTGTGCTGCAGTCCATGGGGTCGCAAAGAGTTGGAATCAGTGACTAAATATCACAACAGGGCACTAGATCCCACATGCTGTAACTAAGAGTTCGCAAGCCTCAAGCAAAAGATCCCACATGCCAGATTGAAGTTCCCATGTGCTGCGAGTAAGATGGCTCAGCCAAATAAATAAATGAATATTTAAAAAATTGTTATTAAAAAGTTATACTCTTCTGTTCAACTGGAGTTGAAAACAATTGTTTGGATGGAGTTTTCTGTCCTGAGCTGCAATTTCTTGTTATTTCTTGCTGTCTTATCTCAGCCTGGGCTTTTGTTCCACCTCCTTGATATCTGTAATTCACCTTGTCCCTTGACCGACAACCGACCTCAGGCATCCACTCTTGGCAATAAGGAAATCCTCTGAGCAGGCTTCAGTGTGTCTCCTAACTGCATATACCATGACTGTGGGTAAGGGGCACCCTCCTATCCCTCAGTCCCCAGGCTCTGTCTTCATCTCTTGATTAGCTTTCTGCTGGGGGAAGGGAAGCAAGCAGATGTAAACTCTCTCTCTAAAGTACTTGCAAATAGTCAGTATTATTCTCACACCCAGTACAGTTATGAATCCACACTGAGAGCTCACGGATGGGGGCCATCATCCTCAAATTTGAAACATAAGCCTCAATATGTGACAGAGCCTAGATTCCAATGCAAGTGTGTTGGTCAAAGTTGAATACTCACATTCCGTTAATGTCTCTTACAAATTACTTTTCTAATTAAGTGCCTGCTTATTAAAGATGCAATCTGTCACTGCACGGGTGATGCCCGACTACATTCCCGTTTCTTCTTTGCCTTGCCCAGATGTTGTTTACTAAGATGCTTTTCCTTAAAATTCTACTTAGCCATCCCATCCCTGAAGTAAACTAGCTGATCGTTGCCCAGCCAGGTAAAAGTGTTAGTCACTCAAGTGTGTCCAACTCTTTGTGACTTCATGGACTGTAGCCTGCCAGGTTCCTCTGTCCATGGAATTCCCCAAGCAAGAGAAATGGATAGCCATTCCCTCCTCTAGGAGATCTTCCCAACCCAGGAATTGAACCTGGATCTCTTGCATTGCAGCCAGATTCTTTACCACCTGAGCCACGAGTCCAGCTGGGTGAGGACCAGTCAATGAAGAACTACAGGTGGGGGTGGCCTGAGTTAGAAGAGCTTGCTTTTGTTATTATTGTCATTGTTCTTTTGCTTTTTGCTCTTTTAGACCGAATGAAATATTTTCTATTAATTTGTAGGCTGGGAAATATTTCTCCTTGTATCAATTGTACTAAAGATGAGTGAAAAACTTTTGGCCTTTGAGATAAGGAGTTCTCCATCCCAAGGCACAAAGCTGTCGGTGTTGATTTTACTAGAAATACTCTGTTCCTGAAAGTGATGGCTTATAGCTACAACCCTGTTTACACTGGGCACACGTAGTTTGGTCATGCAATTTTATTATGTTCAAGTTTATAGAACAAGAGTAACTAAAAACATTCCAATTCTCTACTGCATTTGTCTGCAGTCTATTGAAAGGGATATGAGGATGGTTCACAGACAGTTCCCAGAATGTTCTTGGATGCTCTTCCCTGGCCTGTGGTGTCACTCTTCTTAAACACATCTCCCTAAAATAAACACACAGAAACATCTTGTCTTCCATCCTCTGTCCATGTGGTTCTCTTTCTACCTTCCATTTTCTTTTAGATCTCTCAGTTCTTAAAATATATATCCATTCAGGCTTCCTCTCAATTGCAAAGAAACTTCCTATTTTTGTTGGTGTTGTTCAGTTGCTATCCTGTCCAACTCTTTTTGACCCCATGGACTGCAGCACACTAGGCCTCCCTGTTCCTCACCATCTCCTATATTTCACCCAAGTTCCTGTCTGTTGAATTGGTGATACTGTCCAACCATCTCATCCTCTGCCATACCCTTCTCCTCCTGCCGTCAATCTTTCCCAGCATCAAGGTCTTTTCCAATAAGTCCTCTCTTCACATCAAGTGGCTGAAGTATTGGAGCTTCAGCTTCAGCATCAGTCCTTCCAATGTGTATTCAGGGTTGATTTCCCTTAGGATTGACTGGTTTGATCTCCTTGCTGTAGGAGACTTCTTGTAGGAAGGGGGGAATTGAGGAATCTAGCTATTAGATTTTTTGCATGTGTATATTTTGATAAGAGTGATATCTGTGCCTATTTGCTTATTAGTAATATCTATTCTATAAAATAATAAACAGAGAAACTGCTCATTTCACATTTATTTTATTTATTATGTGTGTTAGTTACTTAATTGCAACCAACTCTTTGCAACCCTATGGACTATAGCTTTCCAGGCTCCTCTGCTTTTGATATTCTCCAGGCAAGAATATTGGAGTGGGTAGCCATTCCATTCTCCAGGGCATCTTCCTGACCCAGGGATTGAACCTAGGTCTCCCGCATTGGCAAGCTGATTCTTTACCATCTGAGTCATAGTGGCTCAGACATATCTATTATAGTAAGTACTTTATTGTTTTCATTAAACATTTCCAGTAATCTGATTAGGTCTCACAAGTTCCACTTTACATTGTAGGAAACTACACTTTATGGAGGTTAATTGATTTGCCCAGAGCCACAGTGCTGGAGTTTCAAGTGAGTTAAAGCCAGTATGTGTAACTGCTCTGCTCACCTTTCAGTGGGGCACCATCTGCCCTAAATATTGTTTTAAAATAAGAGCCCTGCAAACTGAGTTTGTCTCATTTCCTCAGTGAAAAAGCAGTGAGGTGCAATGAGATTTCAGAGTTAGTTTCCCTTGATTTGTTTTACCCACATTTTGCAAACACCGGGTGAATATTTTCTAAGAACCAAGCAGTATTCTTGCTTGTCAAATGAAATTGGACACCAGCAAGAAGCTAGTCCACCAAGAAGATGCTGGGGTTCAAAGGTAGACTGCCCTGGGACAGGCTCTATTTTTATAAACACCCCATAATGTGACACTTCTTGGGTATCCTGTTACTTCATTTTTTTCTTGCTCCAACAATCTTCTCTTTCTGAATTGGTGAATGATTTGCAAGACCCCAAAGCAAGACACCAATAAGAGTTGGACCAACATTCTAGTCTGTCTAGTGTGTTATCTCCCACTTCGTGCCCTGCAGTTAAACACTCAGCCTCACTAATCTATGAGAGCACAGCTGCTGAATTCTGGTATTCCAACATTAGTACACAAGGAAGATTTCACAGAGGGTATAGAGAGGCAACAGGCTCTGCTGGAGATACAGAACCCACTGATAGAGCAGTATAACTAGTCACTTTGGATCCAGAAAAAGATCCAGAACTGACTCTCCAGAACGGATGAACTGGGTCATATACTACCTTTGGTAGATTTTTAAGAAGACTTCTCAACAGGCAGTAACTACCAAGCAAATGAGCAGACCAAGCTGAAAACGCAAAGAAGCAACCATGTGGACTAAGAACTGCTCACATGGCTTAGGGGAGACATAGACCAAAGGGGTCATCTGCAGAGTTTCCGTGATTCATGACAGTGTCAAGTTCAAGTGCAAAGGCATCTTTCCAGTTGAAATCAAAGTCTAGTCGAGAAAAAAACAACTCAATCTAGGTATCTTAGAAGCATAATGTTTACTATGGGAATTAGCAACGCATGAGATGGAGAGTAGAGAAATGTCATCTAAATCAAGGGGGTATGCACAGCAGGGACTGCCCAGGGGAGGGGAGACCATGGAGGAAAAGGTCATCTACTGGAACCAGAACCAACTAATACACAACTGCTGAGATGCTCAGAGAAACAAACCCTTGTTTCTCCCCTCTTTTCACCCTCTGGTCTCCCTGTAGACAAGTTGTCCAGGAAGCCAGAAGGCAGTCAAGTCAGGAAAACAGTACGGCGTGGCTGGAGAAGGGTGGTCTGAGATCACACAGGAAGTGACCACGCTTGGCCTGAAGGAGTGAATATTCCTAACAGGCATCCAAGTGTCTGAAAGAGCATGGCTAATTTTCTGCTAGTTCTCTCCCTGCTCAGAAGATAAGAAGGCTGTGACGTTGACCACCTTCCTCCCATGATATTTCATTAGCTAGATTGTTGCAGTTATAGCCATGATGCCTTTTTATTTGTGTTTAAATAGAGAGAATACAGATAAAACAAGATCCACTTTCTCCGGGGTTACCCTGTGAGAGGCACTGTGCTAAACGACTCTACTGATTACTCATTAATCCTTTCAACAATCCTAGGAAGTCAGTTTTATTACCTGCATTTTCCTAATGAACAAATAAAATGAAGTTGTAAAAGGGCAGTCGACTTGCCCCAGGCCTCATAGCTTCTCTGCAGAAGGTCCAGTGAGGGTTGGAATCCACCTCTGTGTCTTAAGCACATGTGCTAATATCCTGTGTCAAGCAAACTGTTGACAATAGTGCAGAAGTGGTAGAGAGTCCCAGTGCCTGGGTTGTTTAGTGAGCACTCGAGTTTTCTCTCTTTTAGCATGAAGTGAACTAAAAAAAGGAGGGGGGTGGGGATGAAAGCAAAGAAAACAATCAAAACAAACCAGACTCTGGATTTTGATTGGGGATAAAAGCTAATTTCAGCAGAAGGTAAAGAAGAGACCTGCTTCAAGTTCTGACTGGATGTTTGGAAACCAGAAGTAACTGTGTTTCCTGTTCAAATGTTGCAAAATATCTATGTCCAATCCTTGGATCCCTTGCATTTCTCTGTCCATCATCTCCTGAGAGCTATGTGCCCCCTTTCTCTTCCTTGGGAACCGGGTTTCTCTCCTGGAACATCTCTCAACCCCTAGTCTATTGTAGAGAACAAAGCGACACAGAGGCAGGGAAGAATAAATCACAAAGTCAAAGGCATAATCACTGAAACCAAATGGAAAGAAATTTACAAAATGACAGTTCATGTGAGGCACCCAAGTTGCTCAGGTTGGTTTCTCAGAGTATCTGAGTAGCTCCTGCTACAAATGGTTGTGCAGGAGCAAAGACTTCTTTCTGAATTATCCCCATGCAGGGAGCTTGGCTGGGAGGCAACTGAAGGGTGGCCAGGGACCAAAGCTCAGGCCTCTGCCTCTGACCCTGCCTGGAGGGGGCTGCAGATGGGGCACATTCATCTTTTGATTCTCTTTCATTTTCAAAATACATTCCTGAGGCAGCCAGGGTTCTTTAAAGAGGATGACTGAGTTGATTCTTTGAGAGGCAGGTGGTGGCAGATGGGTAAGTGTGAAAATGTGGTCTCTCTGGGATCTCACACCACAGAACACACACCAGACACCACTGGAATCACAGCTTTCAGGGGAGAGGGCTTAATTTATGGCCAAAGTGTTGTGCCTAGCACTTGGCTTTTGGAACACAATGAACAAGGATATCCAAGGGGTGGGAGGTAGAGCCTCCTTTGCCAGATCCTCCCACACCCACCTCATGTATACTATCTTGAAAGATATAAGCAGCTGACCAATTTGTTCCTGTTCATTGTACATTTTTCTGCATGCAACGGTATTTGGATTCATAACGGTGGCAGGAATGTGAAGGTCCTTTTCCCCCCTCACAATGGTATCTGTAATTGACATCCAGCTTAGCCACCCTGGTACCAACAAAACCAGATAAAGAAACAAACACAAGCAAGGCCAACTTGATTTGAAGATGCACACTGATTTAAAGATCAGTCCAGTTCAGTTCAGTCACTCAGTCGTGTCCGACTCCTTGCGACCCCATGAATCCCAGCACGCCAGGCCTCCCTGTCCATCACCATCTCCTGGAGTTCACTCAGACTCACGTCCATCGAGTCAGGGATGCCATCCAGCCATCTCATCCTCAGTCTCCCCTTCTCCTCCTGCCCCTAATCCCTCCCAGCATCAAAGTCTTCTCCAATGAGTCAACTCTTTGCATGAGGTGGTCAAAGTACTGGAGTTTCAGCTTTAGCATCATTCCTTCCAAAGAAATCCCCAGGTTGATATCTTTTAGAATGGACTGGTTGGATCTCCTTGCTGTCCAAGGGACTCTCAAGAGTCTTCTCCAACACCACAGTTCAAAAGCATCAATTCTTTGGCGCTCAGCCTTCTTCACAGTCCAACTCTCACATCCATACATGACTACTGGAAAAATCATAGCCTTGACTAGACGGACCTTAGTCGGCAAAGTAATGTCTCTGCTTTTGAATATGCTATCTAGGTTGGTCATACCTTTTCTTCCAAGGAGTAAGCGTCTTTCAATTTCATGGCTGCAATCACCATCTGCAGTGATTTTGGATCCCATCATTAATACAGTATTCATTTCCACAAATATAATAAGTACAGACCATGTGCCAGGCAATATTCTGAACCTGGAGGAAATAAATAGGAGGTACACCTTCTCTTCAAAGAGATCTGAGCTAACAGAGAGAATCCTGGTGTTGACCCTGGATTCCCTTGGGTGCATGGAGGTGCTCAGAGTGGTCTGGAGCCCTCAGAGCCCTGCCTGAAGGGTCTCTGCCTTTCTCCAACTGCTAACCCAGTCCCTAGCCCCAGGGGAGCCCTGTTCTTAGGATATGAAAAGGAACTGACCACTATCAGAGAAGGTGATGTTTAAGCTGGGTCTTGATGGGTGAATGGAAGTTTGCCAACCAGTAAATTATGAAAGCACTAGGAGGCAGGAAGTAGAATTGCAAAGATTAGGAAGGTGGAACATGGAGGGGAAAGACTAATGCTGAAACTGAAGCTCCGATACTTTGGCCACCTGATGTGAAGAGCTGACTCATTAGAAAAGACTCTGATGCTGGGAAAGATTGAGGGCAGGAGGAGAAGAGGGTGGCAGAGGATGAGATGTTTAGATAGCATCACTAACTCAATGGACATGAGTTTGAGAAAACTCCAGGAGATAGTGAAGGACAGGGGAGCCTGGTGTGCTGCAGTCCATGGGGTCGCAAAGAGTCAGACACAGCTGAGTGACTGAACAACAACAACGGAAGGGAGGGGAGCTCACATGTGTGCCTTAGTCCCCCGGGGCTGCTGAAACAGACCCCACAGGTGAACTGGCTTATACACAACAGGTATATATTTATCATGGTTCTGGAGGCTAGAAGCCCAGGATCAGGTGTCAGCATGGATGGGCTGGTGGAACCCTCTTCTAAGCAGTACCCGGAGCTTCTCCTTGCAAGAAAGCTCCCAAGGCCCTTACAGCCATCATCAGACTCCATGCAAAAGTAAAAACTACAGAGAGCATGTTTCAGACTGTCAGTTTTTCTGGATTATTCACTGCTTTTAAAAATAAAATTGACTATATATATTTTAAGTTTTTCTCTAAGTTGTTGTTTAGTTATGAAGTCATGTCTCTTTGTGACCCAATGGACTGGAGCCCGCCAGGCTCCTCCGTCCGTGGGACTTCCCAAGCAAGGATACTGGAGTGCACTGCCACTTTCTTCTCCAGGAGATCTTCTCAGTCTAGGAATTGAACCCACATCTCCTGCATTGGCAGGTAGATTCTATTTTTTTACCACTGAGCCACCTGGGAAGCCATTTCTCTGTTATTCATATCCTTGTGTATTTATATAAGGGTATCCTTACATCATTCTATATGACAAAACTACTAGTATTTTTAGCAACAGTTTCTTGAGAACATGTTAACACTCTGATAATTGTTTGCTCAATTTTAAAACTCAGTTTGGTAATTAAAAAAATAATAATACAGTTAAAATTCAAATTATTCTTTATCCTTGTGACCAGATCATTGCTGAGCATCATTTTTCCCACTTGACACCTGAGTCAACAGAGTATTAGAGATGTGCCCAAGTTCATGAAAGCAGCAAAGAGAAACATTGACCTGTCCTTCCCTGTGTCCTGACGTCCTGCCAGAGTTTGAAGCTGGAGCAATATAAAATATCATGATGAAGCAAATAAAGATATTATTGCTATAATAACAACAACAAAAAGAAAATGAAATGAGCTGGTTCAAAATGAATGAGCAAGATGTCTACTAACCCTTGACCAGCTTATTTCCAGAGGTTTTATGTTGGCCATTCCCTCACCTGCACACCTGCCCTTAAAACCAGGAGGGAATAGAGTCAGTTCTTATCTCAGCTTCCTGTCCACCCCATGCTGTTTCCAGAAGGTGGACTAAGAATCTGGGGAGCGGATCTCCAGCATGATTTCTGCAGCCATCACTGATCCCTGCTACAGCTGCTTCCATACTTTCTGAAGGGTTAACTCCTGTTGGAATGAGAGAGAGCAGATGACCACAGAAATCGAACTCTCCAGACTCGGGCTGAAGTCGAGTTCCTGAAGCATGAGTCATCCAGGAACAATGAATAATGAAAATGGCTGATTTATAACTGGGCACATCCAAGCAAAGGATGCATGCGCGTGGAAGGAATGGTTAATGATAATTTTTCTCATTAACAATAGAACTGACTTGAGTGATTCATCTGCCACACAAATGTGTTAGGATCATAAAAGCCAGCCTGCTGGACACTGGTAGACAGATTGGGGCAGCCACCTGTGCCTGGCCACCAGCCTGGGACCTTGACTGGCATTTCCCTCTCCATCAGCATCTCCTGGCCACTCAGAATTCCAGAGTTTCCCTCCTGACATTGGCTAGTTGGTGCCTGGGCCCTAAATAAGTGACTCAACCTCTTTACTCTTTCTTTTCTCTCCTTTCCTTTCTGTTTAGCCTTTGATGTTTACGCATCTCTCTCACTCATCTCTCTGCCTCTCCCCCATCTTTTGTTTATATTCTGTCTCTGCTTCCAAAACATCTCACATTTCCATCCCTCACTCCCTCATTTGCCTCTCTCCACGGCCTCTCAGCTAACCCCCTCTTCCATGTCTTGTCATCTCCTCCTCTTGCCCTTTCTCCTTCTTACATTAGCCTTTGTTGGCACCCTTCACATAAAATCAAGCCTCAGAGCATTAAAAGTAGAAGGACCTTCAGGGTACAGCTTTTCAAACTTTAACATGAACATGAACGTTGTTGAACAGGATGTTGTTAAAGAGCATGTTCTGCTCTGGCAGGTCTCAGCTGGGACCTGGGAGTCAGTTCTCAGAAGATCTCATGTAATTCTGATGCTACAAGTCCCAGGTAGCTGACACTCTGAGGACCAAGGTTTTCCAGGAGCTCTATGTCAAGTGCTTCACTGAACAGAGAAGGAGACCAAGCCCTAAGGGGGAGAGACTTGTCCAGAGCTTGGATGTTGGATGAGCAGCTGGCAGGATGGGAACTCAATTAATCTCAGGGCCTTCTGTCTTTACCTGAGTCAGTGCAACAGAATATACCCCCTTTTTTTCTGATAGAAAAAGACAGAAGAAGAAGCTGGCTGATCCTTGATGTGTATTGGTTTTCATATCTACAGTTTAGGGTGGAGAAAACAGGCAAGGTTTATGGCTTCAGTGAACAGATGTCTTGGACTCAGTTCTGGGTTTGAATCTCAGCACTGATACATGTCATCTCTTTCCAACTGATAAGTCATCTAATGTTTTGGGGCCTCAGGTTACATTCACATAAAAATTAGCGTTTACTCTGGGTGATTTTGAGAATAGTCTTCCCAGGTGGCTCAGTGGTAAAGAACCCGCTATACCATGTACTAAATGTGGGAAACACAGGTTCGATCCCTGGGTCGGAAATATCCCCTGAAGAAGGAATCGACAACCCACTCCAGTATTCTTGCCTGGAGAATTCCATGGACAGGGAGCCTGGTAGGCTACAGTACATGGGGTCGCAAAAGAGTCGCACATGACTGAGTGACTAAACAACAATTTTAGGAATGAAACTGCGAGTGATGTGCATAAGGTGTCCAGCTCAGAGCTGGCACTCACTAAAGCCATGCTCGTCTCAGCCCGCTGCATCTTTACCCTCGAGTTTCAGACTAACAGTTCTCGTTTTCAGTGTGAGCACCTGTCTTTCAGATGGGAGCATGAGTTGAGCAGTGTGCCATCCACCCCGTCCTGTTCTGGGGGCAGCACATGCCTGGTGTGCATTCAGCCTTTCATGAGTCATCAGTAGATGAAGAGCAGGAGAACCTTCTAAAGTAGGCCTTTGGGGTACAACAGACTAGAATTTAAGTCTCCAACTCCCCGAGTGGGGATCTTCAGGCCATGGCCCACCACCCACTAAGTCCAAGTCAGCGTCTGACCATGGTTTCTTGTCATCACCTTTTCTCAAGAGCCAAATACGATGGCCACACCTTCCCTCCATCCACATCCTGGGCTTCATCCTGTAGCCCAGCTACAACCATGTAGGGAGCAAAAGTCCAAAGATACATTCACAGGGGAGAATAAAATGCTTTCCTTTGATACCCTCCATATGAATGGAAATGAACAATCCTTGGTCCCTGTTTCTCATACTGTTCATGGGGTTCTCAAGGCAAGAATACTGAAGTGGTTTGCCATTCCCTTCTCCAGGGACCACATTTTGTCAGAACTCTCTACCATGACCTTTGGGTGGCCCTACACGGCATGGCTCATAGTTTCACTGAGTTAGACAAGGCTGTGGTCTATGTGATCAGATTGGTAAGTTTTCTGTGATTGTGGTTTTCATTCTGTCTGCCCTCAGATGGATAAGGTTAAGAAGTTTTTGGAAGCTTCCTTATGGGAGAGACTGACTGAGGGGGAAACTGGGTCTTGTTCTGATGAGCGGGGCCATGCTCAGGAAATCTTTTATCCAGTTTTCTGCTAATGGGCAGGGTTGTGTTCTCTCCCTGTTATTTGACTTGAGGCCAAATGATGGTGGAGGTAATGAAGATAATGGCTACCGCATTGCTACAGTCAGTGCCACTAACCCTGCATCAGGCCACCACCGACTCCACACCTCTGCTGGAGACTTCTGGACACGCACAGGCAAGTCAGGGTCAGTCTCTTGTGGGGTCACTGCTTCTTTCTCCTGGGCCCTGGTGCATACAAGGTTTTGTTTGTGCCCTTCAAGAGTCTATTTCCAAGTCATGTGTAAGTTCTGGCAGCTCTATGGTGGGGTTAATGGCAACCTCCTCCGAGAGGGCTTATGCCATACCCGGCTCTACAGCAAGGAGATCCAACCAGTCCATCCTAAAGAAAATTCTGAAATTCAGTTCTGAATATTCATTGGAAGGACTGATGCTGAAGCTGAAACTCCAGTACTTTGGCCATCTGATGTGAAAAACTGACTCATTTGAAAAGACCATGATGCTGGGAAAGATTGAAGGCAGGAAGGAAAGGGGACGACTGAGGATGAGATGGTTGGATGGCATCACTGACTCAATGGACACGAGTTTGAGTAAGCTCCGGGAGTTGGTAATGGACAGGGAAGCCTGGTGTGCTGAAGTCCATGGGGTCACAAAGAGTCGGACATGACTGAGCAACTGAACTGAACTGGTCTCTGTTATTAATTTTCCTGCTGTTACAAAGAGATTTTAATTTCACTGTTTTTCACCACCTCTCTCTTTTTACCTTTCCTTCCCCACCTGCCCCAATCAATGCAAATTTAACTTCATTTCTTCAGGGCAAATAACTTGTTCCTTTTAGTCAAACTCCTACAGTGCCAGATGACATCAGTCAATTAAGAAAACTGCAAGACTATTGGCAGTTTTTAGAGTTTCCAGGGGGAAGGAAGGTAGATGTTTTATTTTTATTCTCAAACTTAAAAGTCACAGGGGCTTTGAGTCTGAAGGTGTTTGGTCCCTCTCAACAGAGCACAGTATCCCACAGTACCATTTCCCCAGGGTGACCTGGGGAAGATTTTTCTTGAACAGCCTGAAACCCAGAGTGAGGGAGGCTGAAAGATCCTGCGAAACATCAGCTGAGCTTTATTCTGGGTTCAGACTGGCTGTGTTGTTTGTTGGAAATGTGACACAAGGAAGTCATTCTTCCCTTCAAGTTTCACTGTCCTCAAATGAAAAGTGGAATTGACAGTTCTCATCTCCTGACATACAGTAAGTCCCCCCCATACAAGCTTTCAAGTTGCAAACTTTCTAAGATGTGAATGGGTGTTCGCAGGTCCGATCACGCAAGTTAGTTCATGTGTCTGGTGTACATTGTCACACGTGTGCATCCTATACAAGAGGCTGTGCTTTTGTGTACTTTGCTGAACAGAATTGTATAGAGTACAGTAGTATGATATTTATATTTTAAGCCCAGGATGTCCCGAAGCAAGCATAAAAGAAGAGTTGGTGCAATTGCTGTGCTTTTCAAGAAATGTGTGTGTGTGTGTGTGTGTGTGTGTGTGTGTGTGTTTGTGCGCATGCTCAGTCATGTCTGACTCTTTTGCAACCCCCTGGATTGTAGCCCACCAGGCACCTCTGTCCGTGGAATTTTATTGGCAGGAGTACTAGGGTGGGTTGCCATTTCCTACTCCAGGGGATCTTCTTGATCAAAGAGGTCTCTTGCATCTCCTGCCTTGAGAGGCGGATTTCTTTGCCACTATGCCGCCTGGGAAGCCCCTACTTTTCAAGGTACTGTTGTATAAAATTAAAAGTGCTTTCTTTATTGTTTTCTTTGTTTTTTAATCCATTATTTGTATGAAAAGCATTATTATAATAAGGTACTTCATAGCCGATTGTGTTAGTTGGGTACCTAAGCCAACTTTGTTGGACTTAGGAACAAATTAGATGTTTGAATGTGCTCTCAGAATGGAACTCATTCGTATGTAGGGGACTCACCATAGTTTCAAGGGTGATTGGACCATGTGTATTTCTCGCGCCTAACACAGTGTCTGGCAGAGAGACACGCGTTCTTTGTGCTTCCTGCAGCCCCTGCTTCTGTGTGCTCACGGCATCTTTTCTGAGCTCAGTAAGACCAGGCTTGTACACATGACCCTGATCTATGACTCGTACCAAGAAAGCTCCTGCCCAAATGATTTTAGTGTATGTGTGTGTGGTTTTTGTTGCTTTTGCTTTGTTGTTTTATTTTTATGACATGAATATGTTTACATTCTGATTTCAGAAAGCGGGAAAGGTAAGATGTTCACTTAAATTTAATTACAGGCCACAGAGTATGATTAAAACAGATGGTTTTTGAAAATTATGTTGTATGCAGTTTTTTCCTTTCCTTTTTCTTTTTAAAAGAAAAATCAACAATATAATTTTGCTGGCTTTCTTTTCCTGACTCTCTTCTCTCCGCTTGGATTTCTTTCTCTCTCTTCTTCTTTGAATTCCTTTCTGCCTTCCTTTCTTATTTTCTAAAAGATTCTGGATTATTGCCAGTTATTATTATAAGCTGAATCCTTTGGCTTTGAGCCAAGATGTTGATAGTTAAGCATGAAGCCAGAATGGATGGGTTTTCTCCTGTCTTCTCCTCACATACTGTCTCCCTCTGCAGCTGATGGGAGGGGGAGTGGGCAAGCTCTTCTGCCATCCAGATTTTGCAAATGTACTCTGATCTCTGATCGTTGGGAGAGCAGGGTCATATTAGGGATATAAGAGGCAAGATCATTGTAAAAATTTAGTGCAAAGATTTTTTAGGGTAATTTCTTATCTGTTAGTTATTTTGGGAATTAAATTAACCATCTTAATTGGGGTCTGAGAGAGGTGTAAGGCTTATTTTTGGTGTGTAGTGGTTTCAACATGGGATATATCACTTGAAGACTGATCAGTTTCAGGGGAAAGGGAACAGAAATGTTAGGGAAAAAAAAATTTCACCAATCTTTGCACTCACTGAAAATGTTACACCCTCGTGTTCAGAGAGAGGAGCTGTCGAAACAAAAATTCCAGGAAGTGGGTAAGAGTTTCCTAAGGCTTCTGTAGTAAGTTACCACACCTTCAGTGGTTCCAAACAACATGTGTTTATTATTATTTACTACATAATATACTTATCTTATTATCTGAAAGTCAGAATTCCTGAAATCAAGGCATCAGCACTTCATCCCTTCTGGGAATGTTTAGGGAGAATGTGTCTCTTGTCCCTTCCAGCTTCTAGAGATCACCTGCATTCCTTGGCTTGTGGCCCCTCCCAGCAATGTTATTACTCTGGCCACTTCCACATAACATCTATGCCTCTGCTTCCTTGCTCATACCACCTGGTTCTTCCTCTAACACCCCTGTTTCCCTTCTTATAAGAACTGTTATCACTAAATTGGGCTTACTTAGGAAATTCAGAATCCTCTCTTAATTCTTAATCTTCTTAATTTCATCTCAAGGTTCTTAATTTAATCTGAACTGCAAAGTCCCCTTTGCCATGTCAAGTACCATATTCCCAGATTCCCAGGTTTAGGAATGTGAACCTCTTTGAGGAGGGATACCATTCTGTTTACCTGGAGGGGTTTTCCTGCTTTCCCCTTTCCTCTGATAAGTCCTGGAAGGCCCAGAAGGCCTAGAATGTGAAATCCCAGATGGCTAGCATCCTGGAGAAGTCATTCTATCCTTTAATTTAGTTGAAAGGCATCCCGGTGGATGTTCAGGGTTTCATTTTTCCACCTCACACTCCATTGTTGAAGTCTAGGCCTTAAATCTTCCCATGGAAACCAAGGCACAGTTGTCAGGACCTCGAGGAGCCCACATCACCCCCATCCTCAGCTGCACAAGTTGGGGGGATATCTTCCTCCTCCATTGCTCATTTTCCCTCCTCTCTGTCTCCCCAACATCAGCTCCTTCTGAACCCATGCTCATTGATGCTGGCACTATGGATCAGCCAGGCACACTCCATGCAAACCTCTGGAATGACCTTAAGCCAAAAAATAAAAATACCTAGAGACTGATTTCACACTACACCTGGGCATCTTGAGATTTGCTCTTCCCCATGACACTGTTGTAGTCATTGTTCAGTCACTAAGTCCTGCCCCACTTTTTCTGACCCCGTGGACTGCAGCATGCCAAGCTTGTTTGTCCTTCACTCTCTCCCAGAGACAGTGTGTTCAGTTCAGCTGCTCAGTTGTGTCTGACTATTTGCACGCCCTTGGACTGCAGAACACCAGGCTTCCCTCTGTTGGGAGTTTGCTTTTCCAACTCCCAGAGCTTGCTCAAACTCATGTTCATCAAGTTGGTGATGCCATCCAACCATCTCATCCTCTGTCATCCCCTTCTTCTCCCACCTTCAATCTTTCCTAGCATCAGGGTCTTTTCCAATGAGTCAGCTCTTTGCATCAGGTGGCCAAAGTATTGGAGTTTCAGCTTCAGCATCATCAGTCCTTGAATGAATATTCAGGACTGATCTCCTTTAGGATGGACTGGTTGGATCTCCTTGCAGTCCAAGGGACTCTCAAGAGTCTTCTCCAACACCACAGTTCAAAAGCATCAATTCTTCTGTGCTCAGCTTTCTTTATAGTCCATCTGTCACATCCACACATGACTACTGCAAAAACCATAGCTTTGACTAGACAGACCTTTGTTGGCAAATTAATGTTTCAGCTTTTTAATATGCTGTCTATGTTGGTCAAAGCTTTTCTTCCAGGGAGCTTGCTCAAATGCATATCCATTGAGTCAGTGATGCTATTTAACCGTCTCATCCTCTGCTGTCCCCTGCTCCTTCTGTCTTCAGTCTTTTCTAGCAACATGGCCTTCTCCAACGAGTCGGCTCTTCACATCCGGTGGCCGAAGTATTAGAACTTCAGCTTCAGCATCAGTCCTTCTAGTGAACATTCAGAGTTGATTTCCTTAAGCATTCACTGGTTTAATCTCCTTGCTGTCAAAGGGATTCACAAGAGTCTTCTCCAGCACCACAGTTCAAAAGCATCAGTTCTTTGGTGTTCAGCTTTCTTTATGGTCCAACTCTCACATTTGTACATGACTGCTGGAAAAACCGTAGCATTGACTGTATGGACTTCTGTTAGCAAAGTGATGTCTCTGCTTTTTATTACACTGTCTAGACTTGTCATAGCTTTCCTTCCAAGGAGTAAGCATCTTTTAATTTCATGACTGCAGTCCCCATCTGCAGTGATTTTGGAGCCCAAGAAAATAAAATCCCCATAATACACCAGCGGGCTAAAAGAAAAGAAAAGTGGAAGAGTCCTCAAAACTCAACCCTTGCCACATTCTTTCTTCCCTTCCTGTTGTGTTAACAATTTCACAGAGATCAGATCCTTATGCTCTGTTCCTTTTAGTAGATGATTTTACAAAAGCATAAAATGAAATTGTTTAAAAATCATATAGAGAAATCCAGATACCATATACAATCCAATAAGAGAAATCCAATACACATACAGGGCATTCATATCTTAATCTGGTTCAAAACATGTGACACAATCTCAATCATCCTGGATGTTTAAGCAACATTTTATTCAAAAGTGAGCAAATTAATTAATCAGCAATTGAAAGAAAAGACAATAAAATCAGAATTTAAAAAGAAGAAGAAGAAGAAAGTAACACTCGGTCTTGCCAGAGATGAAAGAGTTAGATCCCCAAGGTTAAGAAATAGAGAACATGTAGAAATGTGTTTGTTTCTTATATAAACTCGATATTATGCCTTTGCAATAACCTTTGCTCGATGCAGATATTAAAACTTCATGGCTTGAATGTGTTTTTGTACAACTGAATAAACAAAAGAATATTATTTATAATACTCCCCAGAGGAAAGGCTTAATATCTCTTCATTATTAAGGATATGTGACTTAAATTATTTTTTCAGGTCTCCAAACGAACAAGATTGCTGGTTTTGCTGACATTCATGGGTGTTAGAATGTGACACTGAAGCGATAGCTGACTCTTGGAAAGAAAACAGCAGCTTTTTGTTTTTTCCTTTTTCTTCCCTGAAAATTTGCTTTTGTGGTAAGAAAAATTCAGTGATTATTCTGTGGCAGTTTTGTTTGCTGGGACTTTAAAGTGACCCAAGGAATGAATGAGGCTGTCCTTAAAGGGAACACAAGAGGCAGAACTGAGGTTCTTTGCCCAGCACTGCAGGGGGAAGAACAAAGGCTGGATAGGCGAGTGACTCCAGAAAGGACAGCAGGGTATGCCCCGTGGGTGCTGGCCTGGAGTTAAGAACTGGCACATGGTAAGATGGACCTTTTCAACCTGATACGCTAAACTGACCATTTGGGTATTCATTAAACTCACAGTTCCTCAGCTCGTACAGGGAGAATTGGGAGCTAAGATTAAAGCCTTGTAATTTGTCAATTGCTCATGATTGATGCAAAACCATTCAATATAATCCATTACAAAAGCATACACTTGATCCCCAACATGTAGAATCCATATTTTCAAGTCTTAAATGGGGAGATGCATTCCAAGTTATTTTTGTTGTCAAGAAGTCCCAGAAGAACACATTTCAGGCTCCTGTTGAATTTGGATCAGCTCTCCGCCCGCACTCAGAGCTTCTGTGCGTCTTTGTGCACACACAAAATCTCTTCTTAAGAATCTCTAATCTCAAATCTTTTAATTGAGGTAGGGGTCCTTATTCCTATTTTTTTTTTCTTTCTTAAAATGATTTTAAAGTGGCATATTTTTGTTGTTGATTGTTGTTGTTCAGCCACCCAGTTGTGTCCAACTCTTTTCAACGCTATGGCCTGCCTCATGCCAAGGTCCCTTCCTGGATCACTGCCTTGTCATGGCGAAGGGTCTTGTGTAACTCAATGAAATTATGAGCCATGTCGTACATGACCACCCGAGATAGATGGGTCATAACAGAGACTTCTGACAAAATGTGATCCCTGGAGGAGGGAATGGCAAACCACCCCAGTATACATACCGTGAGAACCTCATGAACTGTATGAAAAGCATATTTTATTCATTTATTTATTTGCCTAGTTGCGTGGCGGGCAGGACTCTAGTTCCCCAACCAAGGGCTGAACCTGCACACCCACAATGGAAGTGTAGTGTCCCAGTCATTGGACCACCAGGGAAGTCCCCCTCATTCCTGTTCTTAATACCACCTTTCCTTCACATGCCTCCGTTGTCATTTTCTTATCTAACTTAAGTCCACAAATTTATCAGCCTTTGGTCTTTCCTCAAAACCTTCTTTTACTAACAAAGAAGGAAAAATGGACACTGCCCTTGGAATAAAGATATCCATGTTCTAAATACAAGTCTCATTGCCTTTCTCTTGAGCCTGGCCTTGCCCTTTGTGTAAATGACATCAGATTAGATCACACTCCAGGGTCCACTTCTTACTATCCTCCCATCATCTTCTTACTTGGAGAAATTCTGAAAAAACAGTTTGCTTATTTCCAGAATTTCTTATCCAAACTTTTCAATAACTGAATCTTTTCTATCACTTTTTGTGGGGGGAAAATAAAACATCTTTCTTGGCAATCAAGAAAATTATCTCGAAGACATCCCTAATTATTTCTTTGCCCTCCTGTTGGGATGACAACTGTTGGGAGAGAAAACAGACTATTGTATGGATCATATCAGACGATCTGAATTTGCCTATTTCTCCTTTATAACTTGGAGCAGGTTTTACAGGGATCTTTATAAATTGAATTTTTTTTCCCCTCTCAAAATGGAGACGTAGTGCTTGCCCTGACCTACTTCAGAGTAATTTTTGGAAGATCTAAAAGGAGGATATGTGTCAAGAGAATTTGCCGTCCAGACACACGTATATAACAGTAGCCTTATCTGTTAAGTACCTCGACTATCCATCTGTTGGAAGCCACACATATGACCATACTGTTCCCTGGATCGCATCACCTCCAGAATGCTTAGATATTTTGTTTCATGTCTTACCCCATCTAACAAGAAGCCTGTTCCTAGCCAAGCAGCCATAGTATGATCTTGGTTTATGTCATCCTCTTGCAGACATCAGAGACCTTCATGTCCTTTTCTTTCTGCCTGGAGTATCTCTTCTCATTATTTCCATCGGATTAAATATCGTGTTTCTGTTAGTGGTGTAGTTTATAAGCAGACCACCCCCCACCCACATCTTTTTATTTAAACAAACAAACAATGGGAAGACAAGACAGAAACAGTTGAATTCTCTTGGTCCCTTTCACTAATTTCATTTTTTTTTCCTCCCCAGCAATAAAAACACTCTTTTTCAACTTGGCAAATATCAGTCCCTTGAGTAGTTTTTATAAGTATCTACATGTGCATATTGCCATAAAATATATCGTATTGCTAAGCATGTTTTAACAATACAACATATTATATATGTTAAATATACAATGTCTATTATGCTATCATAATATTGCACTATCTAAAATATTTTTTTGTAATTTTTTCCTTGAATATAAAACCAGAATCTCTTACTAAGACCACAGGATCAAAAGGAGTGAAAAGAAATTTTTTTCTATAATATATTTGTCAGCAAAGTCTAACTTAACCTGAACCCATTATGTGGTAAAATATGACCAGAATTGACATGAGGTTATTTATGGCCTTGATTTATTCTACTTTATTTCTTTAATATATTTTTTCTGTATAAATACTGATATTCTTGGTTTTATACTGTTGACCCAGGTTTGGGAGGGGGGGTGGTATTACCAAAATATAAATATGTGCCTCTCTGAAATGAAAAAAAAACTGAATTCTGAAACACACCACATCTGGCCCCCCAAGGTTTTAGAAAAGGGATTTGGATGAGTAGGTTTTTGAAATCAATCCATGTTGATTCACAAAGCTGTAGTGCATTAATTTTAACTGCTTTAACAGCTTGGTAATATTACATTGCATGATATGATTCAACTTATTTATTCAGCCTCTGGTTGATAGACATTAAGGGTATTTCCAATTTTGCACAATTTCATACAATTCTGCAATATGATTCTGGTACATGAATCCTTGTGCAATGAAGAGAAATTTTCTGAAAGTACAAGTGATGATGCACAGGTAGATGCTTTTCCACTTTTATTAGCTATTGCCAAATTGCTCTCCAAAACGGCTGTTCCAACATAGACATGAGCTGTTAGGGCATGAAAGATTCCTTTGTTTCACATTCTGGCAAACATTTGAGATCTATGGTCTAGGAAATGATCATATGTGTATTCTCCATACAGGCTCAAAATGAACATTTAATCTCCAGCTTAGATGGTACAAGGTTCTGTATGTTTCATTACCTCACACTCAGCAATTATGTTATTTAAATGTTCTATGTCTTTATTATTTTGTTCCTGAGACATCAGTAACTGAGAGAGGCATATTAACTCCTTCCAATATAATATTAGATTTTTCAGCTTTTTATTCCTATTCTGTCATTTCTTTTATTTAATATGAGGGTATAAAATTGGATTCTGTAAATCCTAAATTACAATATCTTCCTGATGCGTTTTTGTTCCCTATAATACTTTTGGGTCTTCTCAGGTGGCACTAGTGGTAAGAACCCACCTGCCAATGCAGGATACATAAGAGAGGCTGGTTCAATCCACGGGTCGGGAAGATTCCCTGAAGTGGGAAATGGCGACCCACTCCAGTATTCCTGTCTGGGAAATTCCATGGGCAGAGGAGTCTGGTGGGCTACAGTCCATGGGGCTACAAAAAGTCAGACGTGACTGAGCATAAATACATAATACTTTTGGGCTTCTGTCCTTTTTTTTTTCCCTCCAGATATTAAAACAGCTACACAACCTTTCTTTTGGTTAGTTTTCCTCAATCTTTTGAGATTTTCAAATTTTATTAAGTGATTATCTTTCCTTTTCTCTCTCTTGTACAATCTGACAGTTTATCTTCTTATCTGGCAACTTAAGCCCATTTACATTTATTATGATTACTGATATATCTGTATTGTGTTACAGTTTTTTTATTTTATGTTTTCTATTTATTAAGTTTTTTGTTCCATTTTAATTTTTATTCTCTATTGAATTGATAAAATATTTTCTATTCCTTTTTTCCCCCAACAAGCTATAAATTAGTCATTCTATTATTATGCTTATATTACCTTTCATCTTTTATTTAACACAGTCAAAAATTGAAAAATATTTTTTCTCATTTCTGGAACAAGAGAAAAATCCTTTAGCAATATTTCATATTTTAATGCCTCATTATTTCTGGACATATGTGTGTGTGAGCAAGAAAGAGAGTGTGTTTCTTTCGGATGCGCATTATTCAGTTATTCTTTCAGAAAGTTCTCTTTCTGGTAAATTCTCATTTCTCTTACAATGTCTTTATTTTACCTTCACACTTGTATGATAGCTTAGCTGGTTGTAGAATTCCTAGTGGACTCTTCTCTCGTCCAGCAATTTGAAACTGTGATTTGTTCTCTGGTCTGAGTCAACTGACTGCTCTTGTAACTGTTGATTATATGGGCCATAAGAAATCTGTCCTCTAGTTTACCATTTTTCTTTATCTGATTTTAATCTCCTATGTAACTTATCTTTTGAGTTTTAAATTTTCAGTTTTAATTTTTAAGGTTATAATTCTATTTGGGTCTTTTAAATTTTCTGTTCTTTTTTGAGTATCTAGTTATTTTAAAATATTTTTATGTTAGTTATTTTTTTTATCTTTATCAGATTGGTTTTTACTTAATTCTTTGATATTTTATCTGCAGCAGTGCTAGTGGTAAAAAACCTATCTGCCAACGCAGGAGACATGAGACACTAGTTCAATTCATGGGTCGGGAAGATCGCCTGTAGAAATGGCAACCTACTCCAGTGTTCTTGCCTGGAGAATTCACAGAGGAGCCTGGTGGGCTATATGTCCATAACGTTGTAAAACATTAGGCACAACTGAAGCAACTTGGAACACACATACAAGCACTCACTGTCTTGTGACAACTAAGCCACTTTTCAATAATACCAAAATAGTTATTTGTTTGCTTGTTCTCACATTACATAGAATAATCAGACCAGTCAATCCTAAAGGAAATCAGTCCTGAATATTCATCGGAAGGACTGATGCTGAAGCTGAAGCTCCAATACTTTGGCCACCTGATGTGAAGAACTAACTCATTGGAAAAGACCCTGATGCTGGGAAAAATTGAAGGCAGGAGGAGAAGGGGATGACAAAGGAGGGATGGTTGGATGGCATCACCAACTCAATGGACATGAACTTGAGCAAGCTCTGGGAGTTGATGATGGACAGGGAGGCCTGGTATGCTGCAGTTCATGAAGTCCCCAAGAGTTGGACACAACTGAGTGACTGAACTGATACTATGAATATAATTACTACACAGTTTTAGATTTTACTTGCAGTTACATTTAAACTTCTCCTTTTTCCACTTTATGTTAAAGTTGTTGTATTGCATATATTGCATCTATATACTCAGAATTGCATCCAGACCAGATTATAATTTTGTCTTTTGCATTCATTCATATTTTATTTTCTTGGTCTCCAAAATCACTGTGGATGGTAACTGCAGTGATGAGATTAAAAGATGCATGCCCCTTGGAAGAAAAGCTATGACAGACAGATAGCATATTAAAAAGCAGAGACATCATTTTGCTGACAAAGGTCCATATAGTCAAAGCTATGCTTTTTCCAGTAGTCATGTGTAGATGTGAGAGTTGGACCATAAAGATGGCTGTGAAAGTGAAAGTGAAAGTTGCTCAGTCTTGTCCAACTCTTTGTGACCCCATGGACTATAGAGTCCATGGAACTCTCCAGGCTAGAATACTGGAGTGGGTCTCCTTTCCTGCTGAGCACCAAAGAATTGACACTTTCAAACTGCGGTGCTGGAGAAGACTCTTGAGAGTCCCCTGGACAGCAAGGAGATTAAACCAGTCAATCCTAAGGGAAATCAACCCTCAATATTCATTGGGAGGACTGCTGCTGAAGCTGAAGCTCCAATTCTTTGGGCACCTGATTCAAAGAACTGACTCACTGGAAAAGACCCTGATGCTGGGCAAGATTGAAGGCAGGAGGGAAAGGGGATGACAGAGGATGAGATGGTTGGATGGCATCACCAACTCAATGGACATGAGTTTGAGTAAACTCTGGGAGTTGGTGATGGACAGGGAGTCCTGGCAAGCTGCAGTCCATGGGGTCCCAAAGAGCTGGACACGACTAAGTAACTGAACTGAACTGGAACTAAACTGAGCATGGCCCCGCCCATCAGAATAAAACCCAGTTTCCCCCACAGTCAGTCTCTCCCATCAGGAAGCTTCCATAAACCTCTTATCCTTATCTGTCAGAGGGCAGACAGAATGAAAACCACGATCACAGAAAACAAGTCAAACTGATCACATGGACCACAGCCTTGTCTAACTCAAGGAAACTATGAACCATGCCTTGTAGGGCCACACAAATCGGACTGGTCATGGTGGAGAGTTCTGACAAAATGCGGTCCACCGGAGAACGGAATGGCATTAAGGAAATAGCACTAATGACACTAAGGAAAATCCTTAGTCATCCTGAATTGTTTTTCTTTTACATGTAATTTATTTATTTATCGGGTTTTTTTGTAATTTATCTTTAGTTTTCAGCATTTTAAACTACTTTGCTGGACATATTTCAGCCTATCTTGATTTCATTTTGCTGAATTTTCTGAATCTTTCTAGATAAATAGATATAGGAAGATCTTAGCCATTATTTCTTTCAAAATTTATTTCCATACTTATTTTTTTGTTGTTCCTCTGCAATATTATTGTTAGACCTCTAAAACTTTCTCATGGGTTTCTGAATCTGTTCATTTTTTATTTTTTTCTCTGTCCTTCAGACTGTATAATTTCTATTCATCTATCTTCAAGCACACTGATTCTTTCCTATTTCATCTCCATTCTGCTACGAGTCTTTTCAGTGAATTTTTATTTATATATTGAGTTTGACACTCCTAAAATGTTCATTGTGTTCCTTTTTATTGTTTCTATTTTTCTGCTCAGAACTTTTGCCCTTACATTTGTTTCGAGTATTTGCCTTTATTTCAAGGATGATTTCATAATAGCTGCTTTAAAGGCTTTGTCTGGCAATTCCAACATATGGTTGATCTTGAGATTGGAATATAATGATTGCCTTAACTTTATAGAATTGGTCAGATTTTTGTTTATTTGTGTTTATCAAGTGACTTTTGGATTGACTTCTGGACATTCTAACTATTATTTTGCGAGGCTCTGAGTTCAGTTAAAATCTCACAGAGGACATTTATTTTTGTTTTGTTTTAACTGGCAATCACCCTGATTAGACTGACACTGTACTTCTATCTTACCTTTTGTGGTTGGTGACTCTAACATCAGCTGCGTTTTCAAATTCCTTGCTCTGCTGTTTGGATACATATATGTATACCACATCTTTTTTATCCATTCATCAGTTGATGGACATTTAGTTGACCTTTGTATCTTGGCTATTGTAAATAACACTGCAATAAGCATAGGGGGTGCATATTTCTTTTCTAATTAGTGTTTTTGTATTCTTCAGATAAATGCCCAGTAGTACAATTGATGGCTAATATCCAACAGGTTCTAATTTTTAAATTTTTGAGGAATCTGCATAATGTTTCCATAGTGGCTGTACTAATTTACATTACCAACAGTGCATGAGGATTCCCTTTTTTCACATCCTCACCAACACTTGTTATGCACTGTCTCTGCACGTGTACCACCCAGAAGTTACTCTGAAGTTTAGTCTGTGGGTAATTTCAGAGTCTGGTTCCTGAAGCCTTTGTTCAGCTTCTTTGGCTCTGCTCCACCCATGAGTGGTCCAGGAATGAGTCTGGAGCTTATGTAGATTCATGCATAGAAATAGGAACCCTTTCAGACCACTCCTCTTTGTATTTTCCTCCACACAAACTTTCAGAGGCCTCTTTTTCCATTTCCTCTGGCGAGAAAGACAGTGTTTTCTCTAGATATTAGCTCTCAAAGACACTGGACTAATTCCATGTCTTTAAGACAACCTTAGTGCAAAGTAGTAAGAGTATTCTCTCAAATATTCTCTTCAAACAATATTTTCTTAGCATCCTCTTAACAGAAAGCAGGGTCTTCTCTTGGAATTCTAGATGTCTGTGATGCTGCTGTGATTATCCTCACAACATGACTGGGAGAGGGAAAAAAATGTAAAAAGGAGGACGAAATCATCTCATACTCTCTGACGTGCTCTTGTCTCTGTCCTCTGGCTTGAAACAAAGGGCTTCACTAGAAGCTTTTTTTTTTTTTTTTCCATGCCCACTCTATACTTAATCATTTAAGTCATTCTTGAGTCAAGCTGGGAGATGAAGGAGGAAAAAAAGAAAACCCTGAAAATATCCCAGTAATGAAAAGTTACTCATGTGTTTGCTTCTGTTTACAACCCCCTTGCACCCCCCTGCTGGCCATTATTGATTAGTTTCCAGAATCCCTAGATAGTTTCCTTTTGCATTATGTTCAATTATTTTACTTGTCATAGTTGATTTATTCTATATTGGCCAGAATTGGATATATATATATATATATGTATTGCTTTAGAAATTTTTGACTTAAGTTTACTTTTACATGTATAACATATTTAAATGAAGGTCCGTCTAGTCAAGGTTATGGTTTTTCCAGTGGTCGTGTATGGATGGGAGAGTTGGACTGTGAAGAAAGCTGAGCGCCGAAGAATTGATGCTTTTGAACTGTGGTGTTGGAGAAGACTCTTGAGAGTCCCTTGGACTGCTGCTGCTAAGTTGCCCCAGTCACATCTGACCCTGTGCGATGCCATAGATGGCAGCCCACCAGGCTCCCCCGTCCCTGGGATTCTCCAGGCAAGAACATTGGAGTGGGTTGCCATTTCCCTCTCCAATGCATGAAAATGAAAAGTCAAAGTGAAGTCGCTCAGTCATATCCGACTCCCAGAGACCGCATGGACTGCAGCTCACCAGGCTCCTCCATCCATGGGATTTTCCAGGCAAGAGTACTGGAGTGGGGTGCCATTGCCTTCTCCAAGGAGATCCAACCAGTCCATTCTAAAGGAGATCAGCCCTGGGATTTCTTTGGAAGGAATGATGCTAAAGCTGAAACTCCAGTACTTTGGCCACCTCATGCAAAGAGTTGACTCATTGGTAAAGACTGATGCTGGGAGGGATTGGGGGCAGGAGGAAAAGGGGACGACAGAGGATGAGAAAGCTGGATGGCATCACTGACTTGATGCATGTGAGGCTGAGTGAACTCCGGGAGTTGGTGATGGACAGGGAGGCCTGGCATGCTGTGATTCATGGGGTCGCAAAGAGTTGGACACGACTGAGTGACTGAACTGAAGTGAACTGAGAGTTAAAACTATAAGATGGGTTTGTTGTGGGTTGAACTGCATTCTCTAAAAAATCACATGCTGAAGCTTTGACCTCTAGAACTTTGGAGTGTGACTATTTCTGAAGATAGAGACTTTAAAAAATAACTAAGTTAAAATGAGATCCTAAGAGTGGTCCCTAATCCAATCTGACTGGTGTCTTTAGGGGGATCTTTGAACTCATGACAGACACCAGGGGTATGCATTTGCAAAGCACAGATCGTGTCAAGAGGCAATAAGAAAACAGCCATCTGCAAGGAGAGGTCTCAGAAGAAACCCACCCCTCTGACACTTTGATCTTGGACTTCTAGCTCTGCCAGACAATACATTTCTGTTTAAGCCACCCCATCCATGGTGCTTGGTTCTGGCCGCCCTAGCAAACTAATGCAAGGCTGCACTTTATTTATTTATGTTTTTCTTTGTCTCCTACTCATTCTCTATTGTGTGTTTGCAATTTTCCTTCCTATGTGCTGTAAACTTTCCACAAAATTCATTTCTTCGTTATTTGCAACAACCTCTTAAACTCGCTATCTTTATGTCTCTCTTTATAAACCAGGAAACTGTTAGAGCTGGTAAGCAGGAGAGCTGGCCCCTGACACATGGCTACACAACCCAAGTGCCTCCTGTCACATTGCATGGCTCAGTTAAACTCACAAATACGAAGAAGGTAAATGTGCAAGCATGAGATTCCCCAGGTTCTCATTTAACTGAAGCTCAAAACCTGAAGAGTAATGTAAAAAAATGTCATTTTAATTCACCGATCTTTTTTTTTAAAAAAACTATTGTTCATGCAGTCAGGGCGGTGCAGATCCTTCCTGAAAAATTTTGACAAACTCCAAGCACCATTCAGAAACATGAAGGGCTCTCAGCAGGACCTTGTTATTCTGAACATTAATACAAAGCCATTCCGTACAATACAATACAACTTGATTTTGTATGGTGCCCCATTCAAGTAGGCACCCCAACGGAAGCTCACGTATCCAGTTTTTAATCATATTTGAGTGATTTAATTTCAAACACACAACCACTTTTGCTTAATGCAACCTGCGTTAGAAGAAAGGTTCCTTCCTGGCAACCAAGTGAGAGGATGACAAGGGTTTTATTCTGACTCTGACTCAATAAGCCACATTTTGCCTCTGATGAGGGGGTATAAATACCACCTAGGGGAGGGTGAATGATGGGTGGTATGGGATTTTTCCATTTCCCCCCCTCTAGGAAGTACTTATGTGCTAAAATTACAGTATTGAATAACAACAAAAACGATCAAAAATGCCTTAATTTTTTTTTTCTTTCCTTGAAAAAAAAAAAAATCATGTTTACCTGCCTGTAATACAAAAGCCGCTTGGTAAAGTGGAGTGAACAGTATATTGAGATTCTTGGTCTTTACTCTAGGTTCTGCCGATTAACTGACCAACCTTGCAGCCTTAGGCAAGTTCTTCCGCCATGTTCAGTTTCCATGGGGAAGCACCCTTCGGAGTGGACATTCTGTGTCCTGTTTCTAAACACGGACTCCTGCTTAGTGCTTTCTTCTTAGTCTTGGTGTTTGAGCACTTCAGAGGCCTCACTGATCCATAACCACTTTGGTTACAGGTGCTCAAGGAGAAGCTCCCGTTTGAATAGATTTTTGAGCTAAAGATAATGCTTTGGGATAAGCTGAGGTGAGTCCATACAACTGGATGGAAAGGTACAATTAACACACAGCTGAAACTGATACCAGAAATCAAGAATTTTTTTGTTATTATCATTTTTTCTACCCTGATAGTCTATTTTTACATATGGGTGGACAACAACAACAAAAAATTACTGAACAATAACAAAGTACCCTCTTAGCAGGGAGATGTCCCTGTTGATGAATCACACAGACAGGAAGTGGCAGAGCCAGCATTTGGCCTTAGCTGGATGCTATTTCACCTCGCAATTGATGGCGGAGCCTTTCTAACTTCAGAACTGCTTCCTTGGCCATCCCTGGAACCACGGAGTTCATTCCATGACTCCACATCACGGGAATGGAGAAGCAGCAGACATCCTGTTAAATAATTTTCCCCAAGGCCGCGAGGGCAATCTTCCTCAGGTATGGTAAGTGTCTGCGGGGCAGGCTACCGAATTCAGAGAACAATTGTTTTTTATTTATCCTACGGGGTATCCATTACTTCTGTTGGCTGCCTACTTGGCCTTCCATTTCCTTGCAATCCTGATCCTCTCCATTATGCTGGAATAAGATACCAGGTAACCTCTCTGATGAGCCTGTTCCCTTAGGGAAGCTGATTCTCAATTGCCCGAATTAAGAGATAAAAGGGAGATGAAGACTCTCCAGGGCCTTTCAGTACCATCGCTCTTGTCCATCCCTCACCCAGTCCCAGGCTGTACCTGCTGGCTCAAGTCCTGGCCTAGATCCTGACCCTTGGATTAAGCAACCCTTTATGGCTCCAAGATCATACATGTTGGTTCTTGTTTTCACAGGCTTTGATCCTTGAGACTTTCTATGCCTTTGGCTCAATCTTAATTCTGGCTTATTTAGCTTGTTTTTGCAAGTACCTTACATCCCCAGCCAAACTCAGCAATTCAGAACCCAATCCCAGCCACTGACCTATTTCACTCTGCCTCTTATCCCTAGAGATAGGGTTTCTTAGATCATATGTCTCTACTGCCATTCTAATAATCTTTCAAGAATTAATCCTTAATCTTTGACAGGAAGAACTTAAGAACACTGAGATAATAGGCTGCCTTTTGGGAACTGCATGACTTCCCAGGACCAACAATGTTTCAATTCTCCAACACCAGTTGCACGTCCAACAGCTCAGTCCTGTTCTGACACTACCTACATTAACGCTGGTCCTGCAAGTTGAGGGCTCAGTTCCATAGGACTGCCCTCACTTCAGACACTCACTGCGAGTCACACTTCACACCCACACAAGTCATACCCCAGGCAACTCACACTTCTAGCTGGCCAACTACAAATTTGGAAGTTTCCACAACTCCCTGGTCAGGTTCAATAATTCGCTAGAGCAATTCACGGAGCTCAAGATAGCACCTACTATTGAAAGTGAAAGTGAAGTCACTCAGTCGTGTCCAGCTCTTTGTGACATCATGGACTGTAGCCCACCAGGCCCCTCCATCCATGGGATTTTCTAGGCAAGAATAGTGGATTGGGTTGTCATTTCCTTCTCCAGGGAATCTTCCCGATCCAGGGATCTAATCCAGGTCTCCCACATTACGGACAGACCCTTCATCATCTGAGCCACCAGGGAATCCAACTGGTTTATTACAAAAGATACAACTCAAGAACTGTCAAATAGAAGAGATGAACAGGGCATAGGGAGTGGATACAGTCTACAGTATACCACTCTCCCAGAACATCCATGTGTCCACCAACCCAGAAGCTCCTCAACGTCATCCTTTAGGGGTTTTTATGGAGATTTCAATACATAGGCATAACTGATTAAATCACTGGCCATTGGGGATCAAACTCAATCTCCAGTTCCTGTCTTCTCCCAAGGGAGGTAAAGAAGCAGGAATGAAAATGCCATTCTAATCATGACTTGGTCTTTCTGATGACCAAGTTATTTAGCCCCTTCTCTTCCATGAATCATCTTATTAAAATACAAGTAGCACTCTTATTACTCAGAAAGGCTTTAGAAGCATTGAATCAGGAACTGTGGACAAAGACCAATTTTTTTTTCTTCCTTTTTTTTTTTAATTGCACCACAGGAAACTATTACAATTTGAACTCATGTGCATTCAACCCAGCCAAGATTCCAGAGAGTGATTCATATTGTTGGGCAGAGGACAAATCCTTTTTCAATTTGCAGGACCACAGGGCTACAATACCTGTAAATGGGCTCACCTAAGGGTCGAGGGAGTGTGCCTCCCTGGTGGCTCAGCCAGTAAAGAGTCTGCCTATAAAGTAGGAGACCGGAGGGTTTGATCTCTGGGTTGGAAAGATCCCCTGGAAAAGGAAATGACTACCAACTTCAAATTCTTGCCTGCAGAATTCCATGGATGGAGGAGCCTGGCAGGCTACAGTCCATAGGGTTGCAAGAGTCAGACACAACTGAGCGGCTTTCACTGAGGGTCAAGGGCAATAGTGCTGACCCCAGAGAGACTGTCAGTCACCAAGATTTCCCATGTACCTGTTACATGCCAGTGCCAGGTGAGGCTGTGAGATTAGTGAAGTCGCTTAGTCATGTCTGACTCTTTGCAGCCCTATGGATTGTAGCCCCCAGGCTCCTCTGTCCATGGAATTTTCTAGGCAAGAGTATTGGAGTGGGTTGCCATTTCCTTCTCCAGGGGCTCTTCCTGACCCAGGGATCGAACTCAGGTCTCCCACACTGTAGGGAGACTCCTTACATCTGAGCCACCAGGGTTAGTCCTGGTTACAAAATAAAGCTCTGATCTTCTAGCAGCTGAGGTTGCAAGAGTCATGCAGGACTCCTGGTACATCTTCAGATTCCCCCAGGGGATTCAAACTGGCTAAGAATGAGACATCTCAGAAGACAAGTGTGTTTGAGAGGACTGAGATCCATAGGGAAGCACCAGAAACTGAAGGAGAAAACCCTGAACCCATTAATGGGATCTAATGGGAAAAAAATGAGGCAAACGGCCTCATTCTGTGAAACACTGAAGTCCACGATGTGGTTCTCAGTTCACTCTACCAGAAAAAAAGCCACAGGGTATCCACACAAGTTTGACCCCACTCCTAAGCAGGGAGAGAAGGAGAGTTCATGACCAAGCACCTGGAATAACCATGATCAGCAATGAACCCAGTGACAAGGATGAGCTGCTGAGAGCCTCAAGCTCAGCACCAAGTTGTAGACCAGGTGAGCTGAGTGAGGATGCTCAACTTTGAGATGCAGAACCTCAGGCAACTGGATTCACAGCTCTTGCTTCCTGATGCATTTCAGTTTGAGTGCACTTCACAACCAATGGTCCAGTGACTCTTGGGAACCCATTCTCTGCATTTACTCCCTGTGACACTCTGGGGAATGCAGTAGGTAAGGCCCTGTCCTGTAAATATGTGTGCTCCTGTATAGACCTTGCCTGGAGGAGCCTGTGGACAGAGGAGCCTGGCAGGCTACATTCCTTGGGGTCGCAAAGAGTCAGACGTGACAGAAGCGACTTAGCTTGCACACACGCATGGACCTTAGAGTAGAAATAAGCTAAAAGCTTAGTTATATTTTGTTTGTTTGTTTCATGTAAGCATGCCTGTTTTGGCAGATGTGTGGACATGGGGGTGAGGGGCGGTGGGATGAATTGGGAAATTGGGATTAACATGTATCTAATACCATTTGTAAAACAGATAACTAGCATAACTAGTAGGAACTTGCTGTATAACACAGGGAGCTCAGCTCAGCCCTCTGTGATGACCTAGAGGGGCAGGATGCTGCAGGGGGAGGGAGGTGTTCAAGAGGGAGGGGATATATATATATATATATATATATATATATATACAGCTCATTCACCATGTACAGCAGAAAGTAATACAACACTATAAAGCAACTATATGCCAATACATTCTAAAAAAAAAAAAAAAAACTTATTTGAAAAGAAGTCTATTCCTTAAGGACACTACTCAGGAAATGCATTACCGACTCAGTCACTGGTTCAATGGACATGAATTTGAGCAAACTCTGGGAGACAGTGGAGGACAGGGAGCCTGGTGTACTGCAGTCCATGGGGTCGCAAAGAGTCAGACATGACTTCATGACTGAACAGCAAGGACACTGGAAAGATGGGGATTCTGATCAACCGCCTGACTAAATCTCCTATCCCCTTCTATTCTCACATCACAGCAACCATACTGACTTATAGGATGTTTTGCCAACAAAGTAAACACTTCCCAGGACATTGGTACTGAGGTTCCCTTCCAATACTTTATTTCCATATTCAAGTAGTCCACTTCCACGCTGCGTTTAGATCTTGACTCAGATGTAGTCCAAAGTGGTATTCCCTGCCTTCCATGTATCAAATGCACCACCTCTCACACATATCACCTCTAACTTCTTACTTCGAACTTCCTTTTAGTATTGCAACTCAATTTAAATCAGTATACACACATGGCCACACTTCCAGAAAGAAAACTTAACTTGGAAAACTATTTGATTATTTCACTCGTGACCTGAATTTGGAGCAGAATCTAGCACAAAGTGAAAAATTAATCATTTGATAAGTGACAGTTGTTTAAGTGAATATAAGTGCTCATACCCTATGCTGTGAGATCCAGGAACTCTGGTAGGAAGGCTGGATTAAAGGCAGAAGCCAATCTATAGATGGGTGATGGCTTAAGAGCTTTGCCTCCTGGGGGCCATGTAACCCTCAGATCTTTTGTCTTTGGGGTTGGAATGGGAGATTCTGATGCAGAGACACTTGGTACAGAAAGAATTTGTAGGAAGACAGCTACTAGGTTCCATTAGAGTATGGGTGAGCAAATTTCTTCAGTTGGAGGCATAAAAAGAAGACTCAAGAGTTCCAGTGCTTGGAAAAGTGCTGAATCATGTGTCTCAGAAGTCCTGTGATTCCTGTTCTTCCCAGATGATTTTGAAACTATCCAAGGACTGGACAGGGCTTCCCAGGTGGCACTAGTGGTAAATAATCCACCTGCCAATGCAGGAGACATAAGAGACCTGGGTTTGATCCCTGAGTAGATAACCTGGAAGAAGGCACAGCAATCCACTCCAATATTCTTACCTGGAGAATCCCATGGAGAGAGGAGCCTGAAGGGCTACAGTTCATGGAGCTGCAAAGAGTTGGACACAACTGAAGCTACTTAGCCCACATGCAGCGACCAGACAAGTGGCTAATAATCCAGTTTTCTCTTTCACACATGTGTCTCCTTACTCTAAACCCCTCCATGCCTTGAATAAACAGAGAGGATCTCTTGCTTTTTAGAAATCAAAACATACTAGCAACATCTTCATGCTTTCTGTGGTTTTTAAGACCTGGTAATGGAGAAGACTCTTGAGAGTCCCTTGGACTGCAAGGAGATCCAACCAGTCCATTCTGAAGGAGATCAGCCCTGGGTGTTCTTTGGAAGGACTGATGCTAAAGCTGAAACTCCAGTACTTTGGCCACCTCATGGGAAGAGCTGACTCATTGGAAAAGACCCTGATGCTGGGAGGGATCGGGGGCAAGAGGGAAAGGGGACCACAGAGGATGAGATGGCTGGATGGCATCAACAACTCAATGGACGTGAGTTTGAGAGAACTCTGGGAGTTGGTGATGGATAGGGAGGCCTGGCGTGCTGCGATTCATGGGGTCGCAAAGAGTCGGACACGACTGAGTGACTGAACTGAACTGAACTGAATTATCACATTTAGTTTTTCACATATATTAGGTTGCTTGGGATATGTGTGTGTGGGTGGGGGGTCACTCAGTCGTGTTCAGCTCTTTGTGATCCTATGGACTATAGGCTGCCAGGCTCCTCTGGCCATGGGATTTCCCAGGCAAGAATACTGGAGTGGGTAGCCCTTCCATATATGAAGAATCCACCCGCCAATGCAGGAGATGCATGAGGCAAGAGATACAGGTTCAATCCCTGGGGGTTGGGAAGATTCCCTGGAGAAGGAAATGGCAACCCAATCCACTATTCTTGCCTGGGGAACATCATGGACAGAGGACCCTTGAGGCCTACAGTTCATGGGGTCAAAAAGAGTCAGACAGGATTGAGTGACTGAGCACAGCACATGGCGCACACACATGCACACACACACACGCGCGCGTGCACATGCTAAGTTTGAGGATAAAGGATTTTATCTCACGTTTGAGAAGTGCAGATCCAGTACAGATATATCAGGGACCAAACTTCAGTTCTCTCCTATTCGTTTGTCTCCTTTTGGTGTGACAGCTTCATCTGCAGGGTATCTTCTCCAAGTCATCTGATGGATAAAATCTCCAAGTCAGCATGCTTCCAGGGGGCAGATTAAGAAGGCTGCTTCCCTACATCATAGCTAATCTATCAGTGATCCCAAGCTCTGATGGGGGCAGCCTGGCCTCCCGAACCCCTTGCTCTCCAGAGAAACTGATGACCAATATTAATTGTGACAGTTTGAATCTCATCACTGGATCTGGGGGTCTTGCCCACCCCTGTAAGTCGCAAGAGTTACAGAGGATGGAGTGAGATGTCTGAATGGAAGATAGATTCTTTTAGGAGACAGAGAGTGAGGAATGAATATCATCTCTATGTGCAGATGAGAAAACTGAGACTCAGTGAGATTAAGTATCATGTCCACACAGTAGTACTAACAGACCACACAACTACTGGCGGAAGGACATTTGTACCCAAATCAGTCTATTCCAAAGCCTTTATTTATTGCATGAGGAATAAGGGGGGGGGAGGGGCAGATAAAAGAGGGAAAACAGCAAAGACAGGGAAAGCCAGAATTAAGGAAGTCATACGTTTCCTCCCCCAGCAGGCCAGCTTAAGAACAAAGTAGCCATGTGGTTTTCCAGTTCATTACTCCTTGGCATCAGCAAGTTCTCATTTGTGAGAAGAAAACAATGGCTTGAAAAGGCTCATAACGATTCTTGGACATCAACAGAGGCTTTCCCAAACATAATTTCATTATATTGGGAGGAAAGTGAATTTGCTCTTTTCAGAGACAATCTTCACTTCCAGTTATATTAATTTACAAATAAACAGAAAACAAGTGTCCTGTGGTTGGCTGAACTCCAGATATTAGAGGAAGAAAGTAGCTGAAGTCATTCAACTAAAATCAAATGTAACATTCCTATGCCTGACTTTTAAAGAAGCTTCCAGATTTATAATTTCATGCTGAGCTTGAACGTCTTAGAACCTGAGAATAGTAATATATATTAAGGGAAAGGACGTTTTCCTCTGACCTCTGAGACAAACAGGTCTGTATCTTTCTGCTGTGATATCATCACTAAGTTGGTGGCGTGGGTCAGGGTTGAGTGTAGTCTAAGATTGGGAGTGAAGGGACCCTGTGGGCCACAATATCAGACCCTAAGGATGCTATTCAAATAGATGTGAGCACATGAACCTGGTCAGGCAGGTAAGCTGGGTTCACAAAGTTTTATTCAACAGGCCTCACTCAATGCTCAAAATCAAATCTTCAGATGATTTGGCTCATTTTGGAAGAGTTTTCACATGTTACTAGGGTTGCTAGAGCCAGTGTCTCCTAGGTAAAAGTCTGAAAGGAGAGAGGTAAGTATCCAGTTGTTCAGTTGTTCAGTCGTGTCCAACATTGCGACCTCATGAACTGTAGCACACCAAGCTTCCCTTCACTATCTCCCTGAGTTTGCTCAAGTTCATGTCCATTGAGTCAGTGATGCCATCTAACCATCTTATCCTCTGATGCCCCTTTCTCCTCCTGCCTTCAATCTTTCCCAACATCAGGGTCCTGGATGATTAACACAAGATTCTGAGAGGAACGTAAGGGAAGATTACACTTCCATCAGAAGGTCTATGCCTGTCTGAGTTGGCTAGATGGAATATTTCGTACCTGATGCTCAAACACACACCAACCCAGTGCATATAGCTGTGGGCAACCAAACATTCTCCCCAACTCTTCTACATTGAGTCTTCATCATATACATTTATTGGCTTCACCATATTTCAGTTCCCTCCACTGTAAAATGGATATAACATACATAACTCATGGGATTGCTGTGAAGGGGATTTTGGGGAGGATTAAAGTAATAAGTGTAAACAAAGAGACTAGACAATGGCACGTAGAAAATAATAGAAACGAATAGCTACAAAACCTACATATTGGTCAGCTTAAGGTGCCATAACAGAATACTCTAGACTGAATGGCTCAAGCAACAGAAATTTATTTTCCCGCAGTTCTGGCAGAAAGGAAGTCCAAGAGCAACATGTTAGCTAATTCGGTTCTTGGTCAATGACCTCTTCTTTGTTTGCAGATGACTACCTTCTTGATGTATCTTCTCAAGCAAGAGAGAACAAGAGAGAGAAAGCTTTCTTTCTATTCCTTTATAAAGGCACAGCTCCTATTGGACCAGGGCCTCAGCCTCATGAATAGTTATCTTCCCAAAGCCCTTTCTCCAAACACATCACACTGGGGATTAGGGATTTCATATGTTAATTTGGGGGAGCACACATGTTTTCAGTCTATGACAACCTGTATAAATAATGGTACCTACAATGTCCTTAAGGCCATCAGGTTTCCTTAGGCTTCCAAAGATGCTTAGCTTGATGAAAAAAACATCATAAGGGGAGGAATTAATCACATCTGAATGGGTGCTCTTGACCCTCTCCAGAGTTCTCCAGTGGTTTCTCAAACTTAGTGTGATAACTACACCAAAGTCATTACAAATCCACTTGGAATATTCTGTTAACATTGCTTCCTGGGTGAAACTTTGGACTGAGAAATGGCATAAGTGGCTTTCTCTAGCAATCTATGCAGCTTATCCTAGGATTGCTTTGAAGAACTCCTGCTTAAATACTCTCTGCCTCCATGTATTGGCTAGAGAGTTGGACTCACTCATTGTGGAAGTAGTAGAATATAGAGTGGCATTTGTTGTGGAAATCATCCCCTCTCAGAACCCTTGCCATCTTCTTTCCTTTCTCTATTATTTAAATTAATAAATTATTTCCTCCAAGGAAGCAAAGCCTCATTTCCTATTCATTTCAACTGCATGACACTTGTATTCACAGTTCCAACTCTAGGGTCTATGATAAACAGGACTGATATTTTGCAGAATTTTTTTCACAGTATTCCAAAGAAAGTTCAACATTTTTTAACATATAGCATCACATAAACCACTGCCAATCAACATTTGCAAATCTATGTGAAACCAGTTTCTCATACATGTTTTAGTACTTCCCAGGTGAGCCTGAAGAATGGGGACACTCACATCTCTGCTATGGTGAAGTCTCAGGGATCTGAGAAATATCTAGGTTAATGGAAAGATTAATGGAAAAAGTACAGCTGTTAGATAATTTCTCTTTTTCCTAGATAATTTCTTGAATCCTAGTTGTCACACATTCAAATCCTACAGCTTTGATGAAATCAAGGCAATTTTTTATGACTCAGTTGCCTCATGCGATGGTAAGAAAATCTGTTACTTGCCTACAGATATAACCAGTCCCAAGTGACACTGTTTGCCAAGTCTTTGGCACAAAATGGGGTCTGAAGAAGGTATTTTTTTATATTGTGTGTGATCTCAGATTTCTGAGAAATAATTAATAGAAAATGTCTAGACTAAACTTTGATAACTATATTCACACAAGACTCCTGTTAATATCAGTGTTTTTATGAAGGGTCTGATTCTGGTCAGGCTTCCTTGGTGGCTCAGCAGTAAAGAAAACTCCTTCCAATGCAGAAGACATAAGAGATACAGGTTCAGTTCTTGGGTCGGGAAGATCCCTTAGAGGAGGGCATGACAACGCACTCTGGTATTCTTGCCTGGAGAATCCCCCTGGGCAGAGGAGCCTGGAGGGCTACAGTCCTTGGGGGTCACAAAGTCACATGCGCACGATTGAACAGCTAAGCACACGCACAATAAGACTGGCACAAAAGACGTGAACTTGCCTTTAGCTATAGACGGCTGATTACATATTAACAAAAATAATCCTTCAGGGAATCTAAAAACAAGCCGAACTTCAAAATACTTGCATGAATATATGGATCCACCAAAGTTACAGGATACAATATAAAAATACAAAAAATGAATTTATATGAGAAATTAGTAACTCAGGAGTGAAATATTTTAAATAACCATTTATAACATGGTCTTTGTTGCTAAATCATGTCTAACTCTTTGCGACCCAGGGGACTGTAACCCATCAGGCTCCTCTGTCCATGGAGTTTTCCAGGCAAGAATACTGGAGTGGATTGCCATTTGCTTCTCCAGAGAATCTTCCCTACTCAGGGACTGAACCCATGTCTTTCTGTAATGCAGGTGGTCTCTTTACTCACAAAACACATAGAGATATGTTTTCCAAAAATGTGTAAGACCTTTACTCGAAAAACTGCCAAACAATGCTGAAAGACATTTGAGCCTAAATAAATGGAAATACATATTATATTCATGAATGGGACAACCTGTCAAAGTGTCAAACCTCTTTGAACTGATCTGTAGATTTAATACAATCCCATTGAAAATTCTAGAATAATTATTATAAAAATTGACATACTAATTCTAAAATTTCTATAGAAATTTAAATGATCATTAAAAAACAATGAAGTTAAATAACTTGTATTCTCTGATTGTCTCTCTATCTCTAAGTTACAATATTATAAAGAGTCTGTTTTTGGAGTGAGGGTATCAAGATACATCATTAGAACTTAATAAGAAATTCAAAAGTAGACTCACAAACATGTGGCCAATTAATTTTTAGCCAAGTCATTATGCAATACAGTGGGAAAATCTTTCCAAGAAATGGTACTGTATCAGCTAGGTAGCAATCTGGAAAAACAACTGATTACGGGACATTACCTTGCAATACACACACACAAATTATTTTGACATCAGCCATAAAACTAAATGTAACCCCAAAACTCTAAAGATTCTAGGGGAAAAAAAAAAAGAAAAACACAATGTTGTGACTTTATCTCTTAGACTACAAAAGGCATTAAACATATGAGAAAAATAAATTTACCAAATTTGACTTCATGTAAATCAATTGCTTGTAGTCATCAAAAGACATTATCAAGAAAATTAAAAAGTTAGCCACTGAGTGGAAAAGAAGAATTTGCTACACAAAGGACTTACACCTAGAATATATAAGTGATGTCCACATATCAAAAAGATCCCAGTCCAGTAAAAGTGGGCAAGAGATATAGACATCTATTTCACTGAAGAAGATTAAAAAAATGCTAGAAGATGCTCAAAATATATCTGTCATCTAAGAGATATAAATTCAAACCACAATGGAATCAGCCCACACCCTCTACAATGAGTAAAATGAAAACATTGACTACTTCAAATAGTGATGAGGATATACAGTAACTAGATCTTAGACACTGTGGTGGTGGGGTGGGGAGAGCTGTAAAACGGCACAATCATTTCGGGAAGCCTTTAAGCAGTTAAAGATCCGTGTTAAAAGTTTACATATCCCATGAATCAGTCACTCTGTTCTTAGGGATTTATGGGAAAGAAATGATAGCACATGCCCACAAAAATGTGTTATCAGAACCTTCAAAGCAGTTTTATTTATTATAGTTGAAAACTAGAAAAGATCCAGATGTTTTTTACAGGGGAATAGATAAACAGATTTTAGCATACTTATAGAATACTATACAACAGTGAAAAACAACCAACTAAATTAAATAAAAACCAACAGCATGGATGAATATCAGAAAGGTTGCATTAAGTGAAAGAAACCAGATACAAAAGAATAAATGTTGCATCATTTCCTTCATATAAAAGATCACTTGAAGTTTAAGTTCATGTAAAGTTTAAGAATGAGTACAACTAGACTGCTGCTGCTGCTAAGTTGCTTCAGTCGTGTCCGACTCTGTGCGACCCCACAGACGGCAGCCCACCAGGCTCCCCTGTTGCTGGGATTCTCGAGGCAAGAACACTGGAGTGAGTTGCTATTTCCTTCTCCAATGGATGAAAGTAAAAAGTGAAAGTGAAGTCGCTCAGTCGTGTCTGACTCTTCGCGACTCTATGGACTGCAGCCTACAGGCGCCTCTGCCCATGGGATTTTCCAGGCAAGAGTACTGGAGTGTGGTGCCATCGCCTTGTCTGACAACTAGATTATGGGAGTAGAAAAGAGTGAAGCGTTAGCTGTGAGAGTCAGGCAGGGACTGACCGCAGATGATCATAAGGAAATGCTCTGTGGTAATGAAATGTCCTGCATCTCCTTTGTCGTATTTCCATATGTTACCGTGTCTTAAAACATTGGTGCGTTTCTGCCCTGTGTGCAGAGCTTGCCTCAGCAGTTCTGTGACCCCCTGAAATGTGCACTAGGGTTGCTAGTGGTCTGGACTGTTTTCTTTCAGCATGACATACACAGCAGCATCCTCCTTAAGGGTTTGGTCTGGAACTCGCAGAGCCTCATTTCTGCCACATTCAGCTGGTTAAAGTAAGTCACAAGTTCAGCCCAGAGCCAAGGAAGGAGAAACAGATTCCATCTCTGAATGGGAGGGACAATAGGCAAGAGAGAGAAGAAGAGAAGGGATTGTTTGCAGCTTCTGGGACATCATTTAACACTGTTTAAATGTTGGTCACATGGGTATACATATTTGTCTAAGTTCTCCAACTATACTTTTAAAATCTGTGCATCTCACTATATATAAATTAAAATGTGGTAATTGAGAATTATCACCTTAACCCTTTCTAGTTGAGCATGGGAAATGAAAGCACAAGAAGGAAGACTCTCTAACAAATGCATGTCAAGGTTCATTAGTTCCCTGAAATTCATTTGGCTGAGTTCTCTTTCCAGAATCAGTTAAAAAGACAAAACACAGTCTGAAGACCAAATGGAAAATTAAAATTGCTCATTAGGTCATTCACAAAATTCTGCTTTTGAAGAATTATAATGTATAATTTGGCTACTTGAGCAAACTATTCAAAGCTTGTTGTAACTGAGTATTTTATCTTATGCTAGCAGAGAGGGGTCTCCCATAGATTTTACGTATTTTATTCCTTCATTTTGAGGAATGTAGAAAAAGCAGTGACGTGCAGTGAGGAAAAACAGGTTTTGGAGAGAGAAGGCCTAGGAGAGCTCTGTCAGTCAATAACTGTGTAAACTTGAACAAGTGGATTCATCTCTTGGCGTCTCATTTTTCCCAACAATAAAAGTCACCTAACTGACTTATTAGGAGAATTCAAAGAGGTCATCATTTAGTGCATATCATGGTGTTGAGCATGTACAAGGGAGCCAATATGTGAAAAGGAAGGAATGGGATAAAGATAAAAATACCAAAAAACAACAGAAATTCCATATCTCAGCAGCTAAAGACCTTCTCAACTTAACCACACCCTTAGCATCCTTTCTTCCCCTCAGGATCCTGAAATCACACACGTACACCAGCCCCACCTGCTCTGTCTCTGCAAGGCTCAGTTGTAACTCAATTCAGTCCAGTCTGATTCTTGTCATCAAAGGATTATGGGTGGAAATGCAAATCCCCCTAAGGAAGAACTTTGCAATTATTAGGCCTCTCTGTAAAAGAATGGATTCCAGTAAAGAGTGACTTTCTTAATCACTAAAGGTATTAAGTGAGAGAGGCTTAATAACTTTTCAAGTTTTGTTCCTTAATGTTGTCAGAAGGATAAGTGCTTGAATTCTGCCTCACACGCTATTTGTATTTCTTTGCATGGGACAGCCTAGCTGAACCTTGATGTCCTCCCTTATAAAATGGGGATAATAATAATCATGTCTAAGAGCTACCCTCAGGGGACATCCCTGGTGGTCCAGTGGTTAAGAATCCACCTTGTAATGCAAGGAACATGGGTTCGATTCCTAGTCAGGGAACTAAGGTCCCACATGCTGTGGAGCAACCAGGCATGTGTGAGCCTGCACGCTGGAACTCAAGAGTCTGTGTCAGACTCTCAAGATCCTGCATGAGGCAACATAAATCCTGCATGCCTCGACAAAGACTCAGTGCAGCCAAATAAATAAATAGGCGAGCTACCAATAGGATAAACAGTGATTTATATGAACTGCCTAGTCTGACCTCCTGCTCCTATGGCTCAGCAGAAAAGAAATTGCCTGCAATGCAAGAAACGCAGAAGACACAGGTTTGATCCCTGGGTCAGGACAATCCCCTGGAGGAGGAAACAGCAACCCACTCCACTATTCTTACTTGAAAAATCCCATGGATGGAGGAGCCTGGTGGGCTACAGTCCATGGGTCACAGTCGGACGTGACTGAGTGACTGGGAACACACACCTAGTCCAGCAGCCTATGAACTTTCGTCACTGCATTTGCTATTATGAAACCCCTATTGTATGTCAAGTCTTGTGCTGGAATTCACTGTCCACTAGGAATACAGATGCAACAAGATATACTTACAGTACAGTGTGAGAAAAGTTATGTGAATTATGAAAATAATTCTGCAAGAGCAACAAGGAAGCACTAACTGCCTGGGTAATTATGAAGCAAAACTGAAAATTAAAAACAAACGAAGCTCAATTGTATTTGATTATCAAATTTGAAAGATTATCGTAGTACTTGAAAAGCACTCTGAGATGTTTTTATTTGGTATAATGGGAAATACAGACTTAGGATATTAAGCCTAGTGAAGGTTATAATTGATAGAGGACAGACTTTGATTATGGTCTGAGTACTGATTGAGATTTTATCTGTGTGATCTCATATAATTAGTATACATACTCTATGCTTCGGGTACCTAAACAGTTGACTGGGAATAGTACCGTATCTTTCACCTTGTTGGTTGTGAGGGTTATGTGTGATAATATATCTAAGATTACACAACATAGGACCAGACATAACTGGATAAGTGCCCGGTTGCCCGTACTGTGAGATGGATCATATAGCTGGGATTCCTTTAGATCCTGTAACAGAAGAGCCTAAGAGAGGTTTGAATGATCAGAACAGTTTTATTAACTCACATAAGTCCAAAGGGAGGTCAACACAGTTGATCAACTCAGTGACTTAAGGATGCCAGCAAGAAACCATTTGTTCTGTGGTTCTGCCCTGCCATCCTCAGCTGGTTGGTTTCACACTTCATCTACCCTTCAAGATGGCGATGACACCTTCATACATTATGGCTTAATATAAAGACATCCAGGAAGAAGGGCATTTTCTTCTATGTTTCTGATACACATCTTATAATAGTTATTGTTCAGTCTCTTAGCCGTGTCTGACTCTGCAACCCCATGGACTGCAGCATGCCAGGCTTCCCTATTCTCCACCATCTCTTGGAATTGCTCAGATTCATGTCCACTGAGTTGGCGATGCTATTTAACCGCCCTATCCTCTGTTGCCCCCTTCTCTTCTTATGCTCAACTTTTCCCAGCAGCGGGGTCTTTTCTGATGAGTTGGCTTTTCGCATCAGGTGGCCAAAGTATCACCTTTAGCATCAGTTCTTCCAAAGAACATCCAGGGTTGATTTCCTTTAGGATTGACTGGCTTAATCGCCTTGGAATCCAAGGGACTCTCAAAAACCTCCAGCTCCAAAGTTCAAAGCATCAGTTCTTTGGTGCTCAGCCTTCCTTATGGTTCAACTCTCACATTCGTACATGACTACTGGAAAAGCCATGGTTTTGACTATACACACCTTTATCTTATAAGATATAGTGGTTCCCAAGAGGTTTGGTCTCAGAACTCCAAAGATTGTTTATATGATTTACATGTATCAACATTTACTTCAATAGAAGCTAAAACTGACAATTTTGAATTATCTATTTACAAATAAAAACAAACTCATTGTGTGCTAATAAAGCATCATTTTAATGAAAAACAACAAAAATACTTAGTGAAATATTTAAAAAATGATGAAATATTTTTAAAATATTTAATGAAAAACGACAAAAATATTTCCATATTTTCTAAAGCAAAAGCTATATATATATATTTTTTTTAATTGGTAAAAAATGACATTGCTTTTCTTTTTATTCAAATCTCTAACAGCTGGCTCAGTGGAACACAGATAGGTTCTCATATCAGCTTTTGCATAGGAGTTCTTGGATATACTGCTTCAGTTCAAGTCACTGATAAAAATTTGGCCTCACACAAAAGTGAGAAAAGAAGTGCTTCAGTAGTCTTTGGAGATAACTGTAGATATTTATCATTTCTACCGCATCAGTTCAGTTCAGTTCAGTTCAGTCGCTCAGTCGCATCCAACTCTGTGACCCCATGAATCGCAGCACGCCAGGCCTCCCTGTCCATCACCATCTCCCGGAGTTCACTCAAACTCACGTCCATCAAGTCAGTGATGCCATCAAGCCATCTCATCCTCTGTCATCCCCTTCTCCTCCTGCCCCCAATCCCTCCCAGCATCAGAGTCTTTTCCAATGAGTCAACTCTTCGCATGAGGTGGCCAAAGTACTGGAGTTTCAGCTTTAGCATCATTCCTTCCAAAGAAATCTCAGGGCTGATCTCCTTTAGAATGGACTGGTTGGATCTCCTTGCAGTCCAAGGGACTCTCAAGAGTCTTCTCCAACACCACAGTTCAAAAGCATCAATTCTTCAGCTCTCAGCTTTCTTCACAGTCCAACTCTCACATCCATACTATGGAAAAACCATAGCCTTGACTATACGGACCTTTGTTGGCAAAGTAATGTCTCTGCTTTTCAATGTGCTATCTAGGTTGGTCATAACTTTTCTTCCAAGGAGTAAGCGTCTTTTAATTTCATGGCTGCAGTCACCATCTGCAGTGATTTTGGAGCTCCCCAAAATAAAGTCTGACACTGTTTCCACTGTTTCCCATCTATTTCCCATGAAGTGATGGGACCAGATACCATGATCTTCGTTTTCTGAATGTTGAGCTTTAAGCCAACTTTTTCACTCTCCTCTTTCACTTTCATCAAGAGGCTTTTTAGTTCTTCTTCACTTTCTGCCATAAGGGTGGTGTCATCTGCATATCTGAGGTTATTGATATTTCTCCCAGCAATCTTGATTCCAGTTTGTGCTTCTTCCAGCCCAGCGTTTCTCATGATGTACTCTGCATATAAGTTAAATAAGCAGGGTGACAATATACAGCCTTGACATACTCCGTTTCCTATTTGGAACCAGTCTGTTGTTCCATGTCCAGTTCTAACTGTTGCTTCCTGACCTGCATAGAGGTTTCTCATGAGGCAGGTCAGGTGGTCTGGTATTCCCATCTCTCTCAGAATTTTCTACAGTGTTTTGTGAGCCACACAGTCAAAGGCTTTGGCATAGTCAATAAAGCAGAAATAGATGTTTTTCTGGAACTCTCTTGCTTTTTCCATGATCCAGCAAATGTTGGCAATTTGATCTCTGGTTCCTCTGCCTTTTCTAAAACCAGCTTGAACATCTGGGTGCATCAGAACTCAACAAATGGTAGTTTCTTAAAAGTTAGTAGTAGTGTGGAATCTGAAGATATATATTTTTTGTATTCTCTTTCATGATCTCTTGCACTTTAAATGGAAATTTTGCCTATGCACAATCTTATAACATCATTCATTGGTTCTTTTATTGAGTAATGGAGAACTTCCAAATATTGACATATTTTATATACAATATTTAAAAACAAGTCACTGATTGTCCCATCAAAAAAAGTCTTTACTTTTTGAGAAGTCAAGCTCATAGTAGAAGGTAAAGTTTATCCAAAGAGTCTGTTTTTTCCTTCAAGTTTCAAATTTTGTCTTTAGCAACAAATAGTGTCATCCGTTTGCTCTGAAGTAGGAAGATCCCTTGACTCGGTTTTACAAAAATATCTGCCAAATACCCAAGTTTAGTAACTGTAGTTCATCAGTAGTTCTTTCAAATAAAAAGAGTGAGTTGGTGAGCTTGCAGAAAAAACAGCTGCTTTGATTTGTAACTCAGTCACATACATGCTTCCCCACGTACCTGGTCACAGGGTCCTAACTGGACTCCTCATTTCGTCATATAGAATATTAAAAAGACTGTATTCAAGGGCTAAAATTCAAGACAATTAATTATATACATATAATTACATATAATTTATTTAAATTAATTTTAGTGTATAAATACTATATATAATTAGTATATACTAATTAAATATATTAATTATATATTACTCTATAATATACACTGCAACTGCAATTAATATATTATATATATATGTATATGTATATTACTGCTCCATTAGGGGTATGCTTAAATAAATCTGGCATTTCCCTGTCTTTTTTTTTTTAATTTAAAAAATTTGTTTTATATGCCTGTGGTTGTGAATACAGTAAGCAGGGGACAGTGTGGTTCCACCCCCTTGATTCATGCTAGGGCACCAGCAGTTCTACCCCTACTCGCTTTTGCGTCCTTAGTGCCTGTGTCAACACAGTGACGAAGAGAAATAACATCTTAGTATTATTACAAAAATAATTATGCCATTCTTGAACCCCAGAAAAGTCATACTTTGCGAGCTGCTGTATATTTTAATAGGTAAGAAAATACAGCTTTAGTTGAGCAAATCTCCCAACAGAGGAAATAAAATTTTACAGTAAAAAGTTGATTGAATGAGTCTCATTAAAAATCCTCTATCTGGTTTTATTTAACATAAGACTGGATATTTAAAAAATTATAACTATTGCTATATTTTATTTATTAAAATATTAATATTTTTGATAGGTAAGAAGTGAATTTATTCAGAGGAAAAAAAAACACACTTTACAGACAGGCTGTGGAGCATCTCAGAAGGTGAGAGCAGCCTAAAATGTTAATATATTTTTACTGTAGAAATTTAGACATATAAAAAAGTAAAGATAAAAAACATTTAAATGAAAATTCCCCCTGCTGGGGATAAATCCTCTTAATATTTTAGGGAACATCTTCCTTTCTTTCTGGCCATTTATACTATTTTGCAATGTGTTTTTTTTTTTTAACTTAACATTGTCTCATGAACACTTTTTCATATCATTAAATATTTATGGAAGACATCACTCTAAATTATTCACTTCCCCTTCTGACAGGACATCACATTCTGCCTGCAATGTACTAGCACAAGGTTGCTCGGGGAGACAGTTTTGAGACCCAGTGCTCCGGCGTTTTAGGAACTCTTCCTCGTGATGATGGAGTTTAGTGATGAAGTCACCAGAATCCGTGAGGACTCTTGGCAATTGCTGCCTACTCAGGAGCATTCCACATCTTGGCAGCATGCCCTTGTGTTTGATTTTTTTCTCACCATTTCTGTAGCCACCCCTGAGGTCCTCTTAAACTTGCCTAGCTAGCCGAGACAGCCTGCAAATCTTCCTGACACCAGCTTCTCCTGGCTTACTTCCTTCTTACCTTGGCACAAACATCCTCTTCAAATGGTTTTCTTCCCATCACCCTTTGATCCTTGAATTTCATGACTCCCTTTGGTGTAGGCTTGGTTCTCATTTATCTCTTTACTTGAAACACCAACTCCATCCTGCCTGAAGGACTACAGAGAACACTGTGTTAGAATACATTTTTCCAAAATGACCACAGTAGAATTTCTGCTTCCATGTGTTTTTCCAGAAACTTCATATTTCTCCATCAAATGGCAGAAAGTAATATTTTTCCCTCCCTTGAAAGTAGGTGGGCTTTTTAGATGTCTTGGACAGAGCAAGAGAGACTCTGCATGGTTTCTGAGGCTGAGTTTGAAAAAGAGGACAGCTTCTTCCTGGCTCTCTCTTTGTTTCTTTGTGTGTTTTATTGAAGTATAGTTGATTTACCATGTTGTGTTAATTTCTGGTGTACAGCAAAGTCATTCAGTATACATATATATATTTTTCATGTTATTCTCCATTATGGTTTATTACAGGATATAGAACATAGTTCCCTGTGCTTTACAATAGAACCATATTATATGTATCACTGCGTGTCTGAGCTGCTGTTGTAGCTCAGATGGTAAAGAATCTGCCTGCAATGTAGGAGACCTGGGTTTGATCTCTGGGTCAGGAAGATCTCCTGGAGAAGGAACGGCAACCTACTCCAGAATTCTTGCCTGGAGAATCCCATGGACAGAGAAGCCTACTGGGCTACAGTCCATGGCATCACAGAGTCAGACATGACTGAACGATTAAGCCACACCAAAGTACACACCCTCCTTTTCCATTTGGTAACTGTAAGCTTGTTTCCTTTGGGTGTGAGTTTACTTCTGTTTGTAAATAAGGTCATTGGTATCATGTCTTGTATCCCACATGTAAGTGATATCATGACATTTGTCTTTCTCTGACTTGCTTCACTTAGTGTGATTGTCTCTAAGTCCATCTGTTTGCTGCAAATGGCTGAGTTTGAAGAGGAGCAGCTGCCTGGCTCTCTCTTTGGACACACACCTCAGGAACCTGTGGCCAAGGTTTGAGAAGCCTGGTCCTCTTGAAGCCTTGAAGCTGGAGAGGCCACGTTGAGGCAGTGAGAGTTGGAGATGCTGGCGCAGCAGCCTCTGACATTGCAGGCATCAGCTGATAAGTCTCAGATGTGCGAGTCAATAGGCCTTCTGAGGACTCTCACCCCAGACAGAAAACCAACCCAGCTAACACTGAGAAGAGTGGACTCAGGTTATCTCTCCTGAGCCTTGCCCTAACTGCAGGTCTGCTGTTGCTGAAATCTAAGAAATATGATTGTAAAATCCCATAAAGTATACCTCACCATTGCTCTGTGAGTACCCCATCTGGATAACTTTGGGTTTATTGCCTTTTTTTATTTTAAATTTTTAACACCAAAAAATCATTTTGTACTGGGGTATAGCCAATTATCTTTTAGGATTTGAAATAACTCAACTGGAATTCCATCACTTCCACTAGCTTTGTTCATAGTGATGCTTCCTAAGGCCCACTTGACTTCATATTCCGGGATCACACCATCTAGTTGAGTGATCACACCATTGTGGCTATCTGGGCCATGAAGATCTTTTTGTATAGTTCTTCTGGGTATTCTTGCCACCTCTTCTTAATATCTTTTGCTTCTGTTAGGTCCATACCAATTTTGTCCCTTATTGAGCCCATCTTTGCATGAAATGTTCCCTTGTTAGCTCTAATATTCTTGTTGAGCTCTCCAGTCTTTCCCATTCTATTATTTTTCTCTATTTCTTTGCATTGATCACTGAGGAAGGCCTTCTTACCTCTCCTTGCTGTTCCTTGGAACTCTGCATTCAAATGTTATAGCTTTCCTTTTCTCCTTTGCCTTTTGCTTCTCTTCTTTTCTCAGCTATTTGTAAGGCCTTCTCAGACAAGCATTTTGCCTGTTTGTATGTCTCTTTCGTTTTAAAAAAATATTAATTTATTTATTTTAATTGGAGGCTAATTACTTTGCAATATTGCATTGGTTTTGCCATCATTGACATGAATCTGCCACAGGTGTACATGTGTTCCCCATTCTGAACCCCCTCCCACCTTCCTCCCCATCCCATCCCTCTGGGTCATCTCAGTGCACCAGCCCCGAGCATCCTGTATCACGCATCGAAGCTTGACTGGCGATTCGTTTCACATATGATAATATATGTTGATGAAACTGGAGCCTATTATACAGAGTGAAGTAAGCCAGAAAGAAAAACACCAATACAGTATAACACACATATATGGAGTTTAGAAAGATGGTAATGATAACTCTGTATGCGAGACAGCAAAACAGACACAGATGTATAGAACAGTCTTTTGGACTCTGTGGGAGAGGGTGAGAGTGGGATGATTCGGGAGAATGGCATTGAAACATGTATGTCTATTTCTTGGAGGTGGTCTTGATCACTGCCTCCTGTACAATGTCACGAACCTCTGTCCATGGTTCTTAAGGCACTCTGTCTATCAGATCTAATCCCTTGATTCTATTTGTCACTGTAAGAAAAAGGTCAGTCTTCATTTCAATCCAAAAGAAAGGCAATGCCAAAGAATGTACAAACTGCTGCATAATTCCACTCAAGTCACATGCTAGCAAAGTAATGCTCAAAATTCTCCAAGCCAGGCTTCAGCAGTATGTGAACTGTGAACTTCTAGATGTTCAACCTGGATTTAGAAAAGGCAGAGGAACCAGAGATCAAATTGCCAACATTTGTTGGATCATAGAAAAAGTAAGAGAGTTCCAGAAAAAACATCTACTTCTGCTTTATTGACTATGCCAAAGCCTTTGACTGTGTGGATCACAACAAACTGTGGAAAATTCTTCAAGAGATGGGAATACCAGGCCACCTTACCTGCCTCCTGGGAAATATGTATGCAGGTGAAGAATCAACAGTTAGAACCAGACATGGAACAACAGACTGGTTCCAAATTGGAAAAGGAGTGTGTCAAGACTGTATATTGTTACCCTGCTAATTTAACTTCTATGCAGAGTACATCATGTGAAATGCCAGGCTGGATGAAGCACAAGCTGGAATCAAGGTTGCTGGGAGAAATATCAATAACCTCAGATATGCATATGACACTATCCTTATGGTAGAAAGTGAAGAGGAACTGAAAAGCCTCTTGATGAAAGTGAAAGAGGAGAGTGAAAAAGTTCGCTTAAAGCTCAACATTCAGAAAATGAAGATCATGGCCTCTGGTCCCATCACATCATGTCAAATAGATGGGAAAACAATGGAAATAGTGACAGATTTTATTTTTTGAGGCTACAAAATCACTGCAGATGGTGACTGCAGCCATGAAATTAAAAGATGTTTGCTCCTTGGAATAATAGCTATGACCAACCCAGACAGCATATTAAAAAGCAGAGACGTTACTTTATCAACAAAGGTCCATCTAGTCTAGGCTGTGGTTTTTCCAGTAGTCATATATGGATGTGAGAGTTGGACTATAAAGAAATCTGAACACTGAAGAATTGATGCTTTTGAATTGTGGTGTTGGAGAAGATTCTTGAGAGTCCTTTGGACTGCAAAGAGATCCAATCAGTCAATCCTCAAGGAAATCAGTCCTGAATATTCATGGGAAGGAATGATGTAGAAGCTGAAACTCCAATATTTTGGCCACCTGATCGAAGAACTGACTCATTGGAAAAGACCCTGATGCTGGGAAAGATGTCAGGAGGAGAAGGGGACAACAGAGGATGAAATGGTTGGATGGCATCATTGACTCGATGGACATGAGTTTGAGTAAGCTCCAGGAGTTGATGATGGACAGGGAGGCCTGGCATGCTGCAGTCCATGGTTCACAAAGAGTCAGACACTATTGAGCAACTAAACTGAACTGATAACCAATTAATATTGTGATGGTTTGAGGTGAACAATGAAGGGACTCAGCCATACATATACAGGTATCCAGTCTCCTCCAAAGTCCTCTCACATCCAGGCTGGCACATGACATTGAGCAGAGGTCCATGTGCTACACAGTAGGTCCTTGTTGGTTATTCATTTTAAACATAGCAGTGTGTTCATGACCTTCTCAAAATCCCTAACGATCCTGTCACCCTGGCAAACTTAAGTTTAATTTCTAAGTCTGTACGTCTCTTTCTGTTTCATAAATAAGTTCATTTGTATCATATCTTTTTAGAGGCCACATATAAGGGATGTCATATAATATTGCTTTTTTAAAACAGTTTATTATGCATTTATTTTTTATTCCTAAACTATTTATTATTTTTTTTAATTATTTGGGGTTTTTAAAGCAGAACCATTATCTACCTAACATTCTATACCTGTTGCTTTTCAACCTACCTTAAACTTTAGAATATATTTATGTTGGCAGGTAGCATTGATTCATTTTAACTAGTGTGCAAATTCCACTGGGTGAATATACCTCAAAATACCTAATTTACCAGTTAATAGATACTTGAACTGGGTTCAGTTTTTTGCTGCTATGGCCAATACTTGTATAAATACTCTTGTGCCTTTGCCTTAGGTCACATGAACAGGAGTATATACACCTGAGAACAGAACGCATGTAGCATACTTGAGAATGGAAATGTGCATCAATGAGGTAATGCTTTAAAAGAGGCTGTACCAGTTACTACTCTCAATAGTAATAGCAAGATAGTATCATTATTAACACTTAGCTTTGCTGATTATATTACCTTTTACTTATCTATTGGTTGTCAATCATCTTAATTTGTATTTAAATGATTACTAATTAGACTGAATAGATGATACAGTCATATAGATGACTGGGACTGTTCAATGATTTTATCCAGATTTCTGTTGAAGTTTTGTGTTTTTTTCTCATTAACTTGGGTTAAGCCTTCATTATTTTTTGGATGCAAGTGTTTTGTTGCTTTTTGTGTTTCAACTCTTCTTCTGTTTTATGACTTGCCTTTTTGTAACTTGCATAGTATCTTTGGATAAATGTGTTGGATTTTAATGCAATTAAATTTACAGTCACAGCCTTTATGTCATTATGTCTTCCTTGGTTGAGATGGCAAGTGTGAAAGCGGAAGTTTATGTACAAACAGCCTCATCTTCCTGGATATTATAAAAATGTCTTAATGTTTTTAATGTTATATCTTACGACTTGGTCTTGAATATATGTGGAATTCTTGTAAAGGGGGATTCATTTTCTGTTTTCTTCATATGAATAACCAAAAGATCTACACCATTCACATGTTGATCCTTTTCCCCAGTTTCCAAAATGTGTTCTCTATCAAATTCTGTTTCAACACATGTGTCCTTATTAGAACTCTTTCTGCTGTTACACTGAACTTTTAGCTGCTGCTGCTGCTGCTAAGTCACTTCAGTCGTGTCCGACTCTGTGTGACCCCATGGACAGCAGCCTACCAGACTCCCCCGGCCCTGGGATTCTTCAGGCAAGAACCCTGGAGTGGGTTACTTTGCTTTAATATGACATTGCCTTCATTCCTATACTTTCGCTACAGAACTAGAAACCTGACAGAGTAAACCGCTCCACCCAGCTTATTCTTCCTCAGAATATCCTGTATATTTCCCAGGCCTTTGTACTTCCATGTAGATTTCATTACCAGCTTATCAAATTCTAAAACAACCTATGGGGAGTCAGATTGGAATTACATTGGATCTTCAGATCAGCATGAGAAGATTTGACATCTTAAAATATTGGGCCATTGTATTGCTAAATGAAGTACATCTATCCATTTATTTAGGTCTTTGAAAAGACTTTAAATATATTTTATTACTTTAATAGGTGTGCATCTTTAAAGAAGATGTACATACACATATATTTTATTGCTATTGAAAGTAAAACTTATTTTTATTGTTTCTGCTTGAATATGGAAATGCAATTTAAAATATAGTGATTTTATATGTAGCAATTTTTCTAAACTTTTACTTTTAATAATATGTTCGTTCTTTGTGCATGCATGGTAAGTCACTTCAGTCATGTTCAACTCTGTGAGACCCAGTGGACTGTAGCCTGCCAGGCTCCTCTATCCATAGAATTCTCCAGGCAAGAATACTGGGGTGAGTTATCTTTTCCTTCTCCAGGGGATCTTCCTGACCCAGGGGTTTTTAGGGTTTGCCATATTGACAATCATGAGCCACAAAATACCTTTTTAGTTTTTCCTCCATGTTGATTTTTCCCCTTATTCTGTTGGCTTTTACATGGTAAAATGAAATAGAATCAATGAGAGTGAACATTTTTGTCTTGTTCATAATTTCAAAGAGAATATTTCTAATGAAACATGAAGAACAGTATGTGCTATAAATTCAGGTAGATATGCTTTATCACGTTAAGGAGAGTTCCTTCTATTATAAGCAGGTATTGAGTTTTACTATTTACATTTTATGCATGTATCCTCTAACCTTTTGAAATGCATGGTGCTTTTGAGACATATCTATGTTATGTGTATCAATATTTCAGTGCTTTTTATTGTTGAAGGGTATTCTACTATTTGGATAAATTTACCAGTTTGTTTATACATTCACCCATTGAAGAACATTGGGGTAGATTCTAGTTTTTGGCAATTATAAGTAAATCTGCTAGACTCATTCATACAGGTTTTTGTGTGAATGTAATCTTTCATTTCTTTAGGATTAATTCTTTGGATTGGGATTGTTGGGTCAGATGGTGAGTATTCAATGTATGCAAGACTTTAAAGAAATTACCAAGGCGTTTTCCAAAATGGCCATCCCATTTTGCAATCCCACCGTCAGAGTAGGAACGTATGCATTGTTCTGTATTATCACCAGCACTTAGTATTGCTCCAGTTCTAAAAGGTATGTAGTAGTATCTCATCATGGTTTTAACTTGCATTTTCCCCATGGTTAATGATATTGAGCACAGATTCATGCGTTTATTTTTCATTGCTATATATTTTTGAGAAGCAATTGTTGAAGTCTTTTGTTTATTTTGTAATTGGACTATTTTTCTTACTATTGAGCTTTGAGAAATCTTTATATATTGTGGACACAAGTCTTTTATTTATTATCTCATTTCCAAGTATTTCCCTTAGTTTATTGTTTGTATATTCATTCTCTTAACATTATCATTGACAGGTTTTTTTTTTTACTTTGATAAAATCTAATTTATCATTTGTTTCCTTTTATGGATCATGATTTTGGTCTTTTATTTAAGCCGTCAAAACTTATAGTAATTTATCAAAATATCTACATGTAGAGTTATTTATAACAATTTCATTAGTGTTTATAGAGTCTCAATTTACAATATATAATCAAGTTGTAACTTATGTCTTCTTCCTTCTCTTGTTTGCCTAGATAGATATTTATGTTATTGATGGTTTTCAAAGAGTCAGTTTATGATTTTATCTATTTTCTCTATTGTTTTCCTGTTTTCAATTTTATTGACTCCATCAGTTTTTATTTCATATATTTTGAAGCTCTATTGTTAGGTACATAAGCATTTCAATTTGCTTTGTCTTCTGGTAAAATTGACCTTTTTGTCATTCCATGTATCTCACTTTATACCCGACAATTTTCCTTGCTTTCAAGATTACTTTGTCTGATATTAATATAGCCATTTCACTTTTATTTTTATTAGAGTTTTCAAAGTATATATTTTTTCATTTGTTTACTTTTAACCTACTTATATCATGGTATAAAGCACAGTTTAGCTTCATTCTTTATTATCTCATTTGATATGCTCTTTTAATTTTCATGTTTAAATCATTTACGTATAATATATTTTTTTAATTTTAGAGTCAAGTCTACCCTTTTGTTAGGTATAATGTGTTACCCTTTTTATCTCCTTGTTTTCTCTTTCCTGTCTTATTTTGAATTATTTAAATCATATTTTATCCAACTTTAATCAATCAATTGTGTTTCTTTTCATTACATATCTCTTTTAAAGTTTTGTTTTTGTTGCCCAAGGCATTACCCTATCCATAGTTACCATTTCACTTTCTACCTAGAATTAATATTTTGCCACTTCAAGTCAACGTAGAAAACTTACCATCATGCATATTATTTAATTCTCTCCTGCTCTTGGTTTTTGACATACATTGCATTTTAAAATATCAAGAAGCACCATCAGACAAAGTCATAATTTTTGTATTCAATTGTCAAATGTGTTTTGAAGACCTTAAGAGGATGAAAATAATCTATATGCCAAGAATTTTACTAAAAAAAATTTTTTTTTACTATTCTTTCTTGTTCTTTACTCCTGGTATTCCAAGTTTCCCACTAGGGTCATTCACCTTCCATTTGAAAAACATTCTTCAGGATTATTTTTAAGCAATAAGCAAATTTACTGAGTTTCCTTTCATCTGAGAATATCTTCATTCCACCTTCATTCCTGAAGGATATTTTCACTGACTATAGGTTTCTGGGTTGACAGCTCTTTTCTCTCAGCACTTTAAAAATATTGCCCACTTCCTTCATGCCTCCATGGCTTCAGATGAGAAATATCCTCTCATTCAGACAACTGTTCTAGAAGTGATGTCTCATTTTTTTCCTCCAGCTCTTTTCAGACGTTTTTCTTTAAGTTTTCAACGGTTTGACTTTGATGTGTCTGAGAATGGAGTTCTTCAAATTTAGAAATAAATTGGCGCGAATGCCTATGATGGCTGGACTAGTTGAGGAAAGACTTCGGATCTCAATGTAGATTGGATTCCTGTAAGAAAATAGAGCAAAGAAAGAGGATTGGATAAGAATAGTCTTAGACTGTTCTAAGAAGAGTTTGGCCAAACCAATGGTTGTTCTTGAGTCAAAGGTACTGGTAGAATCCTACATCTTATAGGAATGGGTCTGCATCAGTACACCCATTATGCTCGGTTATTGACTAGGAGCAAACTTTGAGAAGCACAGCCTTTGCACAGATATGGTGACATGCCTGAAGGAGCAGTAGCTGGGTTCACTTGTATGCTTCCAAAAGCAGAAGAACTGAGCAGCGCATTTCCATGGCTGCCAAACCTACTTTGTAGAGTATCACCCTAGCAACCACGTAGAGAGTAGAATGTAGTGGCTAGGGGTTCTGGTTACATTACAGAAGCAATGATGGGAGAGTATAGTGATCATGTTGGAGTTGGTGAGAAGAGATCACAGTTTGGATCTCTTTTTATTTTTTTATTATTATTAGTTTTTACTTTACAATATTGTATTTGTTTTGCCACACATCAACATGAATCCGCCACACGTATACACGTGTTCCCAATCCCGAACCCTCAACCCACCTCTTCCCCCTACACCATCCCTCCGGGTCATCAAGGTCAATGACATTTTCTGAGAGGGTAGTTTTGGTGTTTAGGATAAAATGCAGGAATAACTTCAGTTTTTCAACTTGAACAGCTCAGAAACAGTCATAGAGTAAGAAACGTAAGGTTCTATCAGAATTAGAGGAAGTCATAAGGAAATATAAGAGGAAGAAATTGAATATCGAATTCAGTATTTGTTTACAAGCAGTTAGGATTTAAAGAGGGAGAGAAAGAAAAGTTTTTTAAAGAATATATACAGCTTTTAAGAAATGAGAGAGGAAAACTTAAGGTTAATATGAATATAAAAAGATAAGATCAAGGGAAATAAGGAGAGTGGTAATTAACCTGCAGACCTTTACAGAGACAAAGCTAATGTTTTCCACTGTCTCAGTCAACAGGGTAATCTTACATGCCTGTGTGACACGACACTTAATTGTCAGCTGAAATCAAATCTAACCTTGGAGTCTTTCCTAAAAATGAGTCCTTAGCAGCTCAGATTTTCAGAAATTCTTACTCTATCCCCTCAGTAAATGGATGGCAGGATTGAGGACAGGTAAGGGAAGCTTTTGAACTGTGGTGTTGGAGAAGACTCTTGAGAGTCCCTTGGACTGCAAGGAGATCCAACCAGTCCATTTTAAGGGAGATAAGTCCTGTGTGTTTTTGGAAGGAATGATGCTAAAGCTGAAACTCCAGTACTTTGGCCACCTGATGCGAAGAGTTGACTCATTGGAAAAGACTCTGATGCTGGGAGGGATTGGGGGCAGGAGGAAAAGGGGACGACAGAGGATGAGATGGCTGGATGGCATCACGGACTCGATGGACGTGAGTTTGAGTGAACTCCGGGAGTTGGTGACAGACAAGGAGGCCTGGCGTGCTGTGATTCCTGGGGTCGCAAAGAGTCAGACACGACAGAGTAACCGAACTGAGCTGAAGGGACGATCATAAACCCAAATCACAAAGTCCTTTCATCTCAAGAACTGCAGTAAACCCAGCTAGTCTGATGTTCTGTCTCATATTTTTCCTCTACTTCTGAATCTAAGCCAGACTTCCCAGGCTTGATCAGGTGCATATTCCATCAGACACTCAATTCTCCAGAACATATCTGCAGGCAAGGTTAGTCTACTCTGATCAGTTCCTGAGATTCTGTAGATAAAGAGTAGTTCACCAAAATGAGTACAGCCCTAAAGGATTTGCAAGATGACATCAAAGAAGCAGCTTGTTCTCGGATATTCTAACCCTACTGCCCCTTCCCCAACCTTCTTCTCCAGCCCTGAATAATGAGAACATCAGAAACTGTCCCACTTTATTTCCATATTCAAGTCCTACTAAGTTTGATGTCCATCTCACATACCACCATCTTCATAAGGTCTCCCTGACAGCATAAGCTGTGCTTTATCAACGTAAGCAATCTATTTCTTTCTATAGACAAAAAGGATGTCTGTATTTCTCTTAGAATTCATCAGTTTCTACCTTGTTTCAGATTTCTTGTTCTCTGTCAGTCAACTTTGCTTCAATAATAGACAACTGCAAAAAAACCCCAGCAAAGTAAAGCAGCATCTTTTTCTCACTCATGTAGGGTGCTGGTTAACTCAGCTCCAGGATACAGCCCTGTCAGGAGAAGCTCTACTCCATACGTCTTGTCATACTGGGACCCAGACGGATGGAGCAGCAAATGCCATCATCATGGCAGAGGGCAGAAGTGCAATGGAAGACATTTGCAATATCTTTTAAAACTTTGGATATAATATACTCCCATACCCTACTGGCCAAGTTCAAAGTCAATGAGGTAACAATGACACAACTTCCACAGGAAGAAGAAGCAAGCTACGTGGCAATGAGTGGGGATGTATGAGGCAATCTTTAAGAGCAGCTATGCAATCAACCGTGTCTTACCCGCCCTGGTTTTGAGCCCCTGAAAGCAGAGCCTGGGAACAATTCCACTGTGACTTCTCTAAGATCTAGCACTGTGGCTAATGTGTGGCAGGTACTCAGCCAGTGTCTGAGTAATGAATGGGTATTTTTTCACAGCAAAACTATAAGGCAACCTATTGTTTTATGAGAAAACATCATATTGATGTATGACAAAACCAATACAATATTGTAGAGTAATTAGCCTACAATTAAAATAAATAAATTTATTTAAAATTAAAAAAAAGAAAACTTTAAGTTGTCTGGATTTTTCACTCTTCATTTATTTCCAGCGAGTTATCACTTTCTGAAGAGGCGATATTGTCCTGATTCCAAAATCTCCCTGAAGCATTAGCCTTCCTTTCCTGTGACCTTTGAATGTTCATGGAATAGCCTAGATGGGGGAAGCAGCGTGGCAGGCATGGGAAGACTGGTGTCAAGAGCAAGCATCCTTATAGCCCTGGGTTGAATTCTGACCTTGCAAATGACAAGTTTCATGGCTGCAGCAAGTCACTTCACTTACAGGAGCCCACTTCCTCAACTTCAACATGGGGACAAGAATTCCTGACTTGTTTGTGTGTAAGTAAAAGACCCGTGATGGAGTTAGCCCCATAAATAGTATTATTACATTTTTTTTTTTTACAAAATTACTGAATACAATGATAATTGATTAAGTTTGTTGGCATCTTTTAATATCTAGTGTTTTTACTTATGGTAAATCAAATCCCCAAAGTTGTGTGTCTGGCCCTCTGATTCTTCGAGTTTTGGTTTCTTCTATAAAATCCATAGTTTGTTCCATATGGTTTTCAGATCCCCTCTACTGACATCCTGGTTGGGCCATCCCAACAGCTGTGATTCTGCCATGGGACTTGGCAAGTTTCTTTAGGAGACCATAAAGCAGGGGTGACTTTGACAACACAGGCCACTGACTTACTGTGTGATGCCAGTCAAGCCTGTTATTTTTACCAGGCTCAGTTTCCCCATATTTACATATGACAGAGTTGGGCAACATAATCTCATAATTTCATTATTAGAAGTAATTTAGATTAGTTATATAATGATCATGATTGCAGATAGCCATTTTGGAGAGTCTAGGTATGGAACTCACTGCTATGTATTGCTTTATCAAATGGTCCAAAATTTTTTAATCTGGCAGCATGACCCAGAGGAGAAGATGAGTTTGAATGTTTGCATCATGTAGCAAAGACAGTGGAATCAAATAACCACTGGAATTCTTTGGTCTTAACCTCTTTGTCAATGGATGGGTTGATTTTCATTCTGAGAAGACAGCTTTCCAACATGTTACTCCAGAAACATCCAGAGTGGTAGTTTGGGTGGATTATTCTTCTTCTCTGCTGAAGTCTGTGAAAAATGCTTGCGTTTGAGCAGAAGCCTTCATGTTCCTGAATTTGCATTTTCTCATCCTCTCTACCGCCAATAGCAAAGATTAAATATCCTTAATTCTCATCTTTGAAGCAAATTCCTGCTCTGGTATTGACTGCCAAATAATCCCATTCCAGGAGCAAATGACCTGGGGAAAGCATACAGAGAGCCAGTTGGGTCTAATTTCCACACAGTGGAGCCGGAGATTTGCCTGTATCATACCTGGATCTATACACTTGAGGTACCACTACTCAGGGTAACTAGAGACTTCGTATCCCATGCCCAGGCTCTTGGGTAGATCTGAAGCATACTACTGACCTTTTATTCCAGAACATATTTTATCAACTAATAGAATGCCTCAGCATCGTCTACAGAGTTTTGTCAAAATGCATACTCCTGGCTCACATTCCAAAGATTGTAGCATACTTGGTCATCCATATGGAAATGTAAAGAATTTCCAGTGTAACATATCTCAGATACTTTTGTAAGGAAGGCAGTATGCAGTGTACTATGGTTATCCCAGTTGACATCCATAACTTCATCCCCAGGGCTGAGGGCAACTCAATCCCCAGACTTTACTCCCATCTCTCAGAGGAACCAGCTGTCATTGATGGCTTTTATGCTGATATTTTACCTTCTTTTTTGTTTCCAAGGGAATACTTTATGCCTTTCTCTATGGTTAGTTCTCCAAGGTACCAGCCCATTGGCCCTTTTTACCCTAGTGTTCTCTGAGATACCTCAGTGGTCTATGACTTCACACCCCTATATGGATAGCTGTAGTTTCCATTAGTATTTCAAAACACGTGTAGGGATTCTTGTATTTTCTTAGGGCAGCTGGCCAGAAGATATGGGATGTCAGCTGAACAAACAAGGTGGATAAGATTGGGTCGGAGGCAGAAGAAGAATAGAAGAAAGGACCACACTGGTGAAGGACAGAGAGGTGAATCTGGAGGATGCTGCTGCAGAGTCCAGGTGTTCAGAGTATGACAGGGATTTATAAAATGGACGTGACATCCACAAGAGAGGCTTCCTGAATTCCCTGCCGGAAGTTACTCTTCCCTCCTCTGAATCCTGATGGCATTTTTATCTGCCCTCTCCTATGGCATTCAAGCCTTTCTGTTTTATAACTTCACTCTCTCAGTCCATGGACTGTTTCTACTAACAGATCATGGATCCCTTTAAGGAAGAAAGACCATGGTAACAAGGTGACCCAAAACATGGATGGATTGAGAATCGTAACACCTGGGTTTTAAGTTTAGACTCTGCTACTCACTACCTTTGGGGCCTTAAGGAAGTCCCTTAAATTCTTGAAGTGTTGATTTTCTTATCTGTAAAGTAGAGATGCCAACAATATCAGATTCAATGATGGTTAAAAGAGAAAACTAAGATAATGTAGAAAAAGCACTTAGCCCAGAGTCTACCACATGGTAAGCATTCGAAGTTAAATCTCCTTTTTTCTTAAGAAGAATTATGTTAGATTCATCTTTTCAGCTTAGACTGGGTCCCTTCTGGAATTCTTCCTTGGCCATGTTGCCATCCCTTGTATCTGGGGTGTCCTTTATTGGCCACTGTTTTCTATGCAGTGACACAAGGATTTACCTGCTTCCTTTTAGTTCCTGTCCCATCCATAATTCATGGGTTTTGAAGAAGAGGAGAGAGCACTGAGGTTGAGAGAAAGAGGAACGGACTTCCACACCCATTTGGTGGCTAGAATCCAGGGGCAGGACCCCACCTAACTACAACGGAGGCTGCTAAAGTTGTCTTCACTTGAATCCTGATTCAGGAAATATCCCTGTTTCTAGACCATTACACCATTATCCTTGAAGACAACTGACTCATTATTTGTTCAAAGTAGCACTGAGGCCATACAAAATTAATGTGGCCCAGGGCAGGGGCAGGGAATTAGTGGTACAGGGGCGTGCATGTGTTTCCCTTGCACAAGCCAGGCATCTCCTGTGTTTGTCTCAGCATCACTGATGTGATCACGTGACAAGAAGCATCCCTAAACCCCTTGTCAGGATGATCCAGGCACAGTTCCAACTGCTTTGTGCTCACTGGATCCTCACTGCAGTTGATGAGACAGGAGCTGGTGTCATCCCGATGTTACTGATGAGGAAACAGGTGCTCACATAGATAACTTTCCCAAGGTTGCACAGGTGAGGGAGCAGGGCAGGGATGTGAACTCACAGAGCCCATGTCCCTTGCTGCAGTACCATGAAGCCCTTCTCTTTGGCAGCCCCCACATTAATCCTGGACAGTGAGGTAAACCCTTCCATGCTCCACAGGCCATTTCTTTCCCTGCTTAAATGCTGCAAGGAGCAGCAACAGGCTGAAGACCCTGGAGGTAAATGCCGTGCCCAAGTCACTTCCGGTCAGTAGGAGATAGATTGTGAGCTAGCTGGCTGCCTGTGGCACTGACTGAAGCCCCAGACCAAAGCCCTGGTGCTGGAGTCTGACAGCGTCCGGCCCTTCTCCCCACATCTGAACCCCGGCATGGGGAGTGTTACCTGGGAATCCCTGGTGGGAGTTGCCTCCTTGGCTTTGCAACGAGGGTCCCTGAAGGAACCTGCCTGCCAGCAGCAGGCCCAGGAGGTGATGCGGGCTGGGAGGGGGGCACTGATGTTCAGTCGCCCAGTCATGTCTGACTCTTTGGAATCCCACAGACTGCAGCATGCCAGGCTCCCCTGTCTTTCAGTAATTCCCAGAGTTTGCCCAAATTCACGTTCATTGAGTCAATGACGCCATCCAACCATCTCATCCTCTGCTGCCCCTCTCTGCTTTTGCTTTCCCAGCATCAGTCCTAGTCCAGCCTTGAGATGGTGATGGCCTTTGCTGACCCCTTTACTGCCTTGATGTGAGAGATCTGGGTCAATGCTCTGACTGCAGCCTCTAAAAAGACCCTGAGCAGAGGACCCAGCCAGCGAAGCAGGGCTCAGATCCTTGACCCAGGGAAAATCCAGAATAATAAGTGCATGCTGGTTAGTTCATTTGTGCCCCTATCTCAGATTCTATATATAAGCTGTATCATAGGATATTTATCTTCCTCTGACTTACTTAGTAGGACTCTAGGTCCATCCATGATGCTGCAAGTGGCATCAATCCCTTCTTTTCCATGGCTGAATGATATTCCATTGTATATTTGTACCATATATATTTTTTTAATCCAATCCTCTGTTAATGGGCATTTAGTTTGCTTTCATGTCCTGACTATTGTAAATGGTGCATCCCCCAAAGAAAAAGAGTTACAGATGTCAGTAACAAACCTACAGTCATCAGGGAGTAGGGGTAGAGGTAAATCGGGAGACTGGATTCACATATACACACTACTATATACTGGAGAAGGAAATGGCAACCCGCTCCAGTATTCTTGCCTTGAGAAGCCCATGGACAAAGGAGCCTAGTGAGCTACAGTCCATGGGGTCGCAAAGAGTCGGACACGACTGAGCGACTTACACACGCGCTACTATATATAATGCAGACGACTAACAAGGACCTACTGTATAGCACAGGGAACTCTACTCAGTGCTCTCAATGCCCTAGATGGGAAAATAATCTGGAAAAGAGTGAGTATAAGAAAGTGAAGAGGAACTGAAGAGCTCTTGAGGAGAGTGAAAGAGGAGAGCGAAAAAGTTGGCTTAAAGCTCAACATTCAGAAAACGAAGATCATGGCATCCAGTCCCATCATTTCATGGGAAATAGATGGGGAAACAATGGAAACAGTGTCAGGCTTTATTTTTTGGGGCTCCAAAATCACTGCAGATGGTGACTGCAGCCATGAAATTAAAAGACAGTTACTCCTTGGAAGAAAAGTTATGACTAACTTAGATAGCATATTGAAAAGCAGAGACATTACTTTGCCGACTAAGGTCCATCTAGTCAAGGCTATGGTTTTTCCAGTGGTCACATATGGATGTGGGAGTTGGACTGTGAAAGCTGAGGGCCAAAGAATTGATGCTTTTGAACTGTGGTGTTGGAGAAGACTCTTGAGAGTCCCTTGGACTGCAAGGAGATCCAATCAGTCCATTCTGAAGGAGATAAGCTCTGGGATTTCTTTGGAAGGAATGATGCTAAAGCTGAAACTCCAGTACTCTGGCCACCTGATGCGAAGAGTTGACTCATTGGAAAAGACTCTGATGCTGGGAGGGATTGGGGGCAGGAGGAGAAGGGGACAACAGAGGATGAGATGGCTGGATGGCATCACCGACTCGATGGATGTGAGTGTGAGTGAACTCCGGGAGATGGTGATGGACAGGGAGGCCTGGCATGCTGTGATTCATGGGGTCACAAAGCGTCGGACACGACTGAGTGACTGAACGGAACTGTTGTGTATGTAAAACTGATTCACTTTGCTGTACACCCGAAACCAACACTGTACATCTGAAACTAACACAACATTGGAAGTCAACTGTACTTCAATAAAATAAAATAAACTCTTTTCAAAGTGAATGTTGTTTGAATTTCTATGTTTTGGACTACTTTGTTACCCAGCAATCAGTAACTGATACAAGTGAACAGAGAAGAGAAACTCACAAGTGAAGGAGGTTCATCCTCAGAGTGGTTCAGGATAGACTAGGGGAAATGAACATGCTCTGCAGTTCATTTATACACTGTCTTGACTGAACGTCCCATGACTCACCAGCTGTGTGGCCCTGGACAAGTTGCTCAAACTCTCTGAGCTTCAGCTTTCTCATCTATAAAGTAAAAGAGTCTATAGATGAATCAGCTGATAATGCTGCTGAGATGATACAGCATATGTAGGGTGTCGCATCCTACCTCCAGAGGGGTTTGGGTCTTACTTTTACATCCTAAAGTAAACTCATTTATATTTCTATGCCCAAACCTATGTGTGATAGGCAGAAATCATAAATAACATCACATTTGTTCAGTTTAGAGTTTGCTGTCATATTTGCACCAAATTTATGAACAAACATCTGTCTTTCAGAGCTTTCTGGATTTGGGGATTTCAGATAAATTGTCATGGACTTTTCTCCTATACCCAGGGATGTTGTCAGGATCAAATGACAAGGTGCTTGGAGAATATTCTTAAAAAGCTGAAAAGCCCCGTGGTAGCTGGGCTCTGCCATGAACGACAGTGGATTATTAGCTCCTGAGTAAACATATGGTCTCAAGCTCAGACTCTTGCCCACCATCAAGCAGAGGAAACCAAGACTGTAATGACTCGCGCAGGTTCCTCTGGGCCCACGGTGCTGCTCGCCAATCCACTGCTGAGTGACGCATCTATTCAATTGACATTTGCCCAGCACGTGTGGAACATTGTTTTGACCTAAAAGAAGGCATGAATGATTCACTGAAACCAGGTTCCAGGTCAAGGCTTGTTTTGAGTCTCTCCCTGTTCCAGGGTCTGATTCCCAAGAATGAAATTCAGTCCTGCCAGAATGTCAGAAGCCAGATGAGGAACCTCCCATAGACCTTATTGTGTGTGTCGGTGGGGGAGGGGGTTGGGGATGGGGGGTAGGGAGGTGGGGGGTGGTGGAGGCGCATGCCACACCTTTTTGCTCCTGTAGGGGTCACAGCCACCTCCACTGACCTATTCAGCCATCTCATCATGAAGTCCCTCTAACACCAGCTCTTATCAAATCCCTGAATCCAAGAAGGGATGCAAGGAGTTTCTAGCTGTGCTTGGACATTGCAGTTCTTGAAATAACTGGGAGTCACACACTGACAGCATCGATATGAACAACAAGATCAACTATTCCAAGGCAATCTTGGTGGACTTTGAGAAACTTTCCCACATCAAGGATTTTATTGAAAGTTTCTCAACTTCAGTGGTCTTAACATCTGGGAGGCAAAAAGAAGGGTGTCTTAACATCCTTGGTTCCTTGATTAATTATTTCTTCCAAGATTCAGAGTTTTTTTAAAAACCAAAATTAGGTCTCATTGGCATCTTCGATATAATAGTGACTCCAGAATAGCTGGAAAATCTTTTTCTTTTTTTCCCCTCCCTTATGTACCCATGGAAGAAAAGGCTCGGCATTTTCCTGAAGTCACCCCCAAAATTTACACACGGAAAGCTGATTTGGTTTTCAACCCAGAGTGGTGTTTAAGAATTCCGAGGGCTGCTTTGGCAGTGGCTTAATTGTAATACTATAACACCGCTGCAGGCAATTTTCTTTGATTTAATTAGATGAACTGTGGCATTTTTTTTCTTTTTTGCAAAAAGGCTTTATTATGTAGAAATGAAATATGTATAAATTTAATTTTTAATCTTGTCACTACAGTGTGGGAAGGAGCAAGCTGATTCTTTTAATTTACCCTCTTTGTTTAAGAAAAAAAATTAAATTAATCTTATCACAAGTGTTTATGAGTAATTGATTTGATTTTTGCACTCTAGTCAGAAGTGAGAGAGTTAAGACTGCCTGATTCATCCTCAGCCTAAGACTCACTATGACTTTCTCTCAATATGTAAACACGGACAGTAAGAAAGCTAACTGGATGTCCCATTCCCAGAAAACACACTCTGGTGAAGTATGGGATAGTCTCTCAGTGTTGCTCAGGCAGGAGGCCCTGAGGCAAAGAAGAAGAAGTGGCGAAGGGCCAGCAGCGGTGTGGGTGTTGGTCTTTGTTGGAACATTGGAACATAGGGCCTGGACTTGGTGAATAAAGACAACCCTAATCCCCAATGTTTGTGCATCCAATCATTGGGCCTTTCCTGCTCATTGCTCGGACCTGACTCTGACATCAACTGCACTCAGACTTGTGAAATGGTTTTTATTTCTTGAAACTTGAAGGGCTAATGTGATTCTCAAACTTTTGCATAATGACCTTAGGAAGAATTTCTGTAGCATCTTGACTTCTGGCCCCACTGACGCAACTCAGCAGGTCTGGGGTGGGGTCCGGGAATGGGTAAGGAGCCCAGGAGATTTTCTTGCAGGGGATTGGATAATCATGGCAAACAAGAGGGATGTAATACTCTTTAGTTTTCAATGGGCCACTCTCTTACTCCATTTTGCTGGATATATAATAATTACATATCATGGTATCATTGCATTATTATCTATAAAATTATGTCATATGCCTAATTACATTGATAATTATAATAATTATATTACATGCCATCAATTATACATATTTAATAAATATATATTTATAACAAAAAATACATATAAATACATATATACATATAGTATATATCTATATATCAAATTATTATAGAGAATGTAGAACACGCAGAGTGAGAAAAGAAGAACATTGATTCCATTTTTATACGAATTTTATGGTTTTTAAAATGATAAAATAGCTTTAAGTCTTTGAGAAAAGACTCCATTTAGATGTGGCTTTCTCAGTCTTGGCGATATGAACCTTTGGGGATATTCTTTCTTGTCATGGGGGGGGGGCGGTCTTGAGCATTATAGGATGTTTAGCGGCGTCCTTGGCCTCCACTCAATAGATGTCAGAAGTTTCCCTCTTCTCCCTGCAACTAGTTGTGACAACAAAGCTGCTGCTGCTGCTACTTACTGCTAAGTCACTTCAGTTGTGTCCGACTCTGCGCGACCCCATAGACGGCAGCCCACCAGGCTCCCCCATCCCTGGGATTCTCCAGGCAAGAATACTGGAGTGGGTTGCCAATTCCTTCTCCAATGCATGAAAGTGAAAAGTGAAAATTGAAAGCGAAGTTGCTCAGTTGTGTCCGACTCTTAGCGACCCATGGACTGCAGCCTACCAGGCTCCTCCGTCAATGGGATTTTCCAGGCAAGAGTCCTGGAGTGGGGTGCCATTGCCTTCTCCGACAACAAAGCTAGACATTACCAAATGCACCCAAGGTTACCCCTGTTGAGCATCACTGACTTACACCAAGTCCCAGGATGACTCCTAGGCCCACCATTCCGTGATTGATCAGCCTGCAGCCCTCTGTGTTAGGACTTAGTATGCCATCCATATGTAGATGGATAGTAAGCTCAAAAATGGACTTGGACAATTAAGTCTCTTTCCATAGCAACAGTCATCCTTTCAGATAGGAAAATAACAGATTCTGCCTGGATCAAAAGTCCTGAATGCGAAACCAAGGGATCCAGAACTTTGTTCAGTCTTAATTGAGTCAGAGACGGTGGCTCGGAGATCAGACTCAGAGACAGGAACGGGTAGCACAAGGTCTAAGGGCTTGGAAACGCTGAGAATGGTGCTAAGCCCTTTTGGTCATTCAACCATTTATGGTTTCTTTTTGGTAACTGTTCCAGGAGTTGCTGATGGACAGGGAGGCCTGGCGTGCTGTGACTCATGGGGTCGCAAAGAGTCGGACACGACTGAGCGACTGAACTGAACTGAACTGAACTGAACTGAACTGAACTGAGGCGTCTCTCATGATTCCAGGGAGAGGAGCTCCTTCTCTTCCCATGCAGACTGGTTGCCAGGAGCTGTGTCAGTGAAAGTGAGCCTTAGTCTCCACCTGAACCTACCAAATATTTTTTTAAATTAATTTATTTATTTTAATTGGAGGCTGATTACTTTATAATACTGTGGTGATTTTTTGCCATACATTGACATGAATGGGGTATATGTGTCCCCCATCCCGAGCCCCCCTCCCACCTCCCTCCCCACCCCATCCCTCTGAGTTGTCCCAGCGCCCCAGCTCTGAGTGCCCTGTTTCATCAAACTTGGACTGGTCATTCATTTCATATATGGTAATATACATGCTTCAGTGCTATTCTCTCAAACCATCCCAGCCTTGCCTTCTCCCACAGAGTCTGAAAGGCTGTTCCTTCTGTCCGTGTCTCTTTTGCCATCTTGCATATAGGATCAGCATTACCATCTTTCTAAATTCCATATATATATGGTGATATACTGTATTGGTGTTTTCCTTTCTGACTTACTTCACTGTATAATAGGCTCCAGTTTCATCCACCTCATTAGAACTGATTTAAATGTGTTTTTCATAGCTGAGTAATACTCCATTGTGTATATGTACCACAGCTTTCTTATCCATTCATCTGCTGATGGACGTCTAGGTTGCTTCCATGTCCTGGCTATTTTAAACAGTGCTGCAATGAACATTGGGGTACACGTGTCTCTTTCAATTCTGGTTTCCTCGGTGTGTATGCCCAGAAGTGGGATTGCTGGGTCATATGCCAGTTCTATTTCCAGTTTTTTAAAGAATCTCCACACTGTTCTCCATAGTGGCTGTACTAGTTTGCATTCCCACCAACAGTGTAAGAGGGTTCCTTTTTTCCATACCTTCTCCAGTGTTTACTGTTTGTAGACTTTTTGATAAATGCCTGACCAGCATGAGATGGTACCTCATTGTGGTTTTGATTTGCATTTCTCTGATAATGAGTGATGTTGAGCATCTTTTCATGTATTTGTTAGCCATCTGTATGTCTTCCTTGGAAAAATATCTATTTAGTTCTTTGGTCCATTTTTTGATAGGGCCATTTATGCAGCTCACTACCAAATGTTTATGAGCCTGAAGACAAGGAGGCCCTGGCTTCTGAGATGTCAGCAATGTAGAGGGCATGAGGTAGGTTTTGTTCTGGTGGCAGCATCAGGTAACTCCAGGCTGGTTGGAGAGCAAGTTCCTCTGGGATGTGGGGACAAGGACCAAAAAAATATGTAGTCTTAAAGGTCCGTTGCAATGGCAGGCCAGTGTGAGCCTGCAGCCAAATTCATAGACCTTGTCTGTGTCTGCACACTGGGGCCTGGATAGTCTTTCCAGCAGCTACATTTGTTGACCTCCTTCCCTTTCCCATGACAGCTGATCTGTAACTTTCTATGCTGCCTATCAAACACTGCCATGCACGTTTAGATAATATACTCAAACACTTACTGCCCCAGAGGGAAAAAATAAACTGAGTTTGCTCATAAGTGCATTTCACTGTTTACACAGAGGCATTTTCAGTAAATGGCAGATAACCTGATTTGGGCGGTTGGGGCAGGGCTTGAAGAGTACCTTACCTCATGGTCCCATTTCAAGAAACTAGGGTATTTTAAACCCCTTTACTCTTGCTTCTAAGGAGGCCCAGGGATCTCAAATGGTCTGCCCAAAGGGACAAGGCTGGAGAACTGGCAGGCTGGGAAGTGGGTACTAAGCCATGGGGCACCCTACCTCATCCCACCACTCACTTCCAAGTGCCTTGAAAGTCCTTTGGAGCAGCAGTCTCTAACCTTTGGTACCAGTGACCAGTTTCAGGGAAGATAATTTTTCCATGGACTGTGGTAGGGGTACTGGTTTTGCGATGACTCAAGTGCATTGCATTCACTGTGCACTTTATTTCTGGTTTGTGGCAATATCAGGATATTCCACCTTGACTTTAGTGTTAGGGTCTGTGCTCCTAAGAGAATCTAATGCCGCCGTTGATCTGACAGAAGGCGGAGCTCAGGTGGTGATGAGAACAGTGGGGGGCAGCTGTGAATACAGATGAAGCGCTGCTCCCTTACCTGCCATTCACCTCCTGCTGTGTGACCCAGTTCTGAACAGACCACAGACCAGTACCGGTCCATGGCCTGGAGGTTGGGGACCTCTGCTTTGGAGCCAATATAATGGTTGGAACAGTTGCAGCAAGTAGAAAATCCCTGACTGGCAACCACTCTCCTCCCCCCATCTCCTTTACCAGGCTTCTCTGGTGGCTCAGATGGTGAAGAATCTGCCTGCAATGCAGCAGACCCAGGCTTGATCCCTAGGTCAGAAAAATTCCCTAGAGAAGAGAACGGCCATCCACTCCAGTATTCTTGCCTAGAGAATTTCATGGACAGAGGAGACTGGTGGGCTATACAGTCCATGGGGTCGCAAAGAGTCGGGCACAACTGAGTGTCTAAGACTTTCACTACTAGTCTCCCCCCTTTACCACCCTGCTCACCCAGGCATGAAAGTTCCTTCTCCTCCTCTGAAAGGCTCCCCCACGTAGGCATCCAAGTTCAGTTATCACACTTATAATCTTTTCCCACATGTAGCATTTACCTTTTCCAGACATGGTTGGTTGGTCACACACATGATATTTCCCACTTTATATATTTTCATTTCCCACCCTCTGGGGGGTGGGGGGAATGTTATTACGGGATTTTGCTGTATTTAGCTAAATACTGGGTTTATTAAAATACATCATGTTTCCCCGAGAGTCTGATCGGTTGTAGGAGCTAAATGGGCATATTTAACCAAACTGAAAACATGAATTATTTACCAAATAGTTGAGAAGGAGGGTTCTCTCGCGTCAGAAGCAGACGTTGAATGACGCTGGGGTGAGAAATGCCTCATGGTTTTGTGAAGCCACATAATCATCATGCTTCTTTCCTTCATCATGTGAATGCTTGGAAGAAGCCAGCTTTTGTTCAATTTATTTTTTTTTTTAAGCTTTCTCTACTTGTAATTGAATTAAACTGCTTCTTGGTTTTGATTTCAGAATTCCTAGTGCCAACCAAAACATCTTCAAGTGACACATTTTATGAGCATACATGGTGGTTATAGTTAACCATGTCCTTTTATAGAAATTTGGCCAAAAAATCTTCTCTCGTTGCAACACCCAAGATGCTGGAGAGGAATAGCAGAGGTGTACAGTCCATGGTTCTTTTTCCTTCTGACCGAGATAAGGAGGAGGGTCCAGCAGTCATTAGTCTTTGCTGGTCATCAGGAATGTTGCCACTCAGCCAGAAGGCAGTGGTCAGAGGGAGATTCAAGGGGAGACCCAAGATGGGAAGCTGCGGAAAGTGGAGGAGCTGAGGCCAGTGAGCAGGAGATGTGAGGTTTCGTTCTGAGTCTGCTGGTGAACGACCATGCAACTTTAACAAGCCAACCCACCTCAGTTTTCCTCAATCCACAAAGTGTCTTTGGTTGGGCATCCAGACCAGTCCTCCCAAGGGGTGTTTCTATGTAAGTGAAGTACAGAGAACAGGGCCCTAGTGATACCAGAACGTAGCCTCTGTGCACCAGTACCAAATCGAACCTCAGAGTTTTGAGTGAAGCATAAAAGAATAGCTTTACTGCTTGCCAGGCAAAGGGTGGGGCGGGGGCGGGGGGGCACAGTGGGGTAAGGTCCTCAAAACTGTGTGTCCAACCTGAGGGATTTGGTGAGGAGTTTTACAGCAGTTGTTCCAAGGTGGGGCTGCTGACAAGGTTCAGGGTGTGTGCAGAGTCTACGCTCCTTTAATCCAGCCTCAGAAGGTCTCTTGATGAGCTTCTGTGGTTCCTTTAATCTGACCTCAGGTGGTCTCCTGATGAGTTTCTGAGTTGGCAAGGTTATCAAGCTGTGACCTTCTCTGGACTGAAGAAGGCTTCCTCAAGTAGTTCACATCTTCTATTTGATGGGGGTTTTAGTTCTGGCTCAGACGGTCAAGTGTCTGTCTACAATGCAGGAGACCCAGGTTTGATCCCTGGGTCGGTTGCCTGGAAAATCCTGTGGACAGAGGAGCCTGGTAGGCTACAGTCCATGGGGTCACAAAGAGTCAGACATGACTGAGCGACTTCACTTCACTTTTAGTTCTGCAGAAGGGCCCAAACCAGTGTTGCTACGTGTATCTGTTCAGGCAGAACCAGGACCCTGCCCCAAGGCTGCTCTACTGTTTCTTGACTGCCCCGCCTTTTCTCAGCGTCCTTCCTCTTCCCTGCTTACCTATTGTTGGAACCTACCTTTTGGAACTCAGAGAAGGTGGTGGAGGCTGAAGACTATTTCCTACAAATAAATAGGAGAAATTGAAATGCTTCCGTGCCCAGGAGCCCCACAGGCTCCTGCTCAGTTTCACCTGGACTCTTCCTCTTCTCCATCTAAGACTTTAGCCTTGATCTGACTATGCTACTCAGGCCTAGATTTCTGCATCCATAAGATAGAAATTTTAATTCCTAGCTCTGTAGGTTGATGCAAGAATTAAGGTTGTTTTTGGTCATCTGCTGTGAAGAACTCATTGGAGAAGACCCTGATGCTGGGAAAGATTGAAAGCAGGAGGAGAAGGGGACGACAGAGGATGAGATGGTGGGATGGCATCACCAACTAGATGGACATGATTTTAAACAATCTCCAGGAGTTGGTGATCAACAAGGAGGCCTGGCGTGCTGCAGTCCATGGGGTCACAAAGAGTCAGACATAGCTGAGTGACTGAACTGAACTGAAACTCAGATGTTAACCCCAAGGCCACATTCTGTGTATGGTTCTGGAAGCCTCTTGAAAGGTTGTTCTGCAGTATTTGTGAGTTTTAGCTGAATTACTCTAAATGACTGCCAGCCTTGTGGTTCCACTGCCCAGTGGCCTCTGAAGGCTCATCACTATTCAGGAAATAGGTCTGCCTGTCTGAGTTACATGGAAAGTAAAGCGGTTTGAAAATGTGACTCCTTCACACTGTCACATAGGGATTGATTTGCAAGGCCTGAGAAACCAGGAAGTTGCCTCTTAAGAGGTACAAATTGTCTGTAGACCGTGTTCATAAAGCACATTTATAGAACTGAGCTGTCCAGACATCTAGCCTGCAGTCCAGCGATATCTGTGACCTCATCTCATGGTGCTTATCATCCCTCTTTATTCCCTCTCACACTCAACAGAGACCCATGTTTCTGTCATGCTGTTTTATTCTCATCTCAGGACACCCTTCCGTCCTCCTCATTCAGTGCTTTTGTACCTGCCAGGACATTATTTCTCCTCAATCGTGTCTGGATCACCCCCTCACCATGGAAAACCCTTCCAAGATACAATTGTTTCTTGGAAGCTTGCGTACTATGTCACCCCTCTATTCAAGTTTCTCTGTCATCAAGGACATTTGTTTTGTGCTGTGATGTGTATTCCATAGCATTGAGTCAACTGCAGGGGTAAAACATATTAAAAAAAAAAATTAACCTGAGTTCAGCACTTGTGAGTTTAAACAGTCTTGTTTACATTGTAATTTAGGGACTTTATGAATGGAAACAGCTTTAGAGGGCTAGCCTAGGAACCTAGCTATCACTTACCATATGGTTTCCTTAAAGAAAAAGACAAAATGCATTCTGAGTCCCAACTCAGCATGTGTTTCAGGTAAGCTAGAAACTTCTCTCCCCTTTTCCTGTGTCCTCAGTGACGAACACTCCCTCCCCTCTCCTCACTGTATGCACGTCGCTGGTGGCAGAGAGAAATGGCACTGTGGTCCCCACTGCTACGCAGGACGTAGCACCGAAGGGTGGGAGAAGACAGAGCAGAGAAGAATAGAACAGCAGAGACAAAGGAGAGCAAGAGGGGAGCCCCGGAGAGACTAGATTCTCCTGGTTCCCTTGCTGTTTCACTCTTCAGCTGGAGGGCGAGCAGCTTTCTATTGGCAACTGCCTCCCTTTTCCAAATGAGTGAATCCAAAGCAAAAGTGACCCAGTGAGGGGTGAGAAATCAATGGAAAAAGGCATTCAAGTATCTGCTATGTCTGAATCAGTGGGCTTGAAGCTTTATATAAACATTATATGTAAGCCTCAAAATGCCCTTATCCCTATGGATACAGCATTCTCATCCCTATGTTAGATAATCGAGACCATACAAGATAAAGGAGTCTGCTCCAATGCAACCCAACTCTAAGTGGACTTTGATTTTGGCCCTTCCCTTCTCAAGTCCATACAAATCACTCTTAGGAAGCAGATGCTCAAGAACAGGTTTAGCAAAGAATATTAATTTCCAACAATGGAAAATATGATGTCTTTAAGAATAGGTGAAGACATTATTTCTTGTACAGGAATGACGTCTGTAATTTATATCTTTATTTTCTGGAAATGAAATGACTTTGATGTAGTTTTGAAAAATGGGTATAAAAGAATATGTTCTCTATAAAATGCATGTGCACATTTAAATATATGTGCATCAAAAGCTTCATTGGAATTCCCTGGCTGTCCAGTGATTAGTACTGCAAGTCCTCACTGCCAAGGGCTTGAACCAAACCTGGTTGGAGAACTCAGATCCTGCAAGCCATAGAAAGTGAAAGTCTCTCAGTTGTGTCCGACTCTTTGTGATCCCATGGACTATATTGTCCATGGAATTCTCCAGGTGAGAACACTGGAGTGGGGTAGCTTTTCCCTTCTCCAGGGGATCTTTCCAACCCAGGAATCGAACCGGCATCACCTACATCGCAGGCAGATTCTTTACTAACTGAGCTATCAGGGGAGGCTTCAGCAAGCCATGCACTGCGGCAAGGAAAAAAAAAAAAAAAGAGAGAGAGGGAGAGAGGGAAGCTTCATACTGATATTACACTGTAATCGCACAACCAAAATATTGGTAGTGCAGTTATGGGTGGTTTCCATCTTCTTCTCTTGGCCGGTGTTTTATATTACTCTATGATGAACATGTGTTTCTTTGTGAAAGCACAATTATTTAGAAAACATTGGCTTCAATAACAGTAGGAACAACAAAGTAATTCTTCAAGTGAAAACTTACATCATCAACACAAGGAAAACCCCCACCCCTAACACCAGTATCCGTCTTACACCACAACCACCATGACCACCCAAACCAGCATCACCTCAACCACCACCACTGCCAACACCACTTATTCTAGTACCACCACCAGCGGTGTCACACCACCAGTATCCCCATCCCCACCGTCAACAGTGACGCTACTGATTTGCTCGCCTCCAAAAGGCACCAGGCTGGTACCATATCAGCAGAGGCTGACGAAACACCATCCAAGCCCTCCAGGAGTTCTGGTGAGGTCAGGGAGATTGGTTAATGCACGTGAAGAGAAAACCTCTTTCATTTTGGTGTCCCCAAGATTAAGCACGGTTGTTGGCATTAGTAGGTGCTCAGTAAATGTTTGATGAAGACGAAAACATGAATAAACCAGCATGTGTTAACCATAAGTGTCGCTGAATTTCCAACTATGACTTCAGCACTCCGGGCTGTGCAGATAGATGGAGTTAATTTGTGATGATATGGCGACACCATTTTCTTTTCATTAAAGTCTGTATCTGGTGCCTTTGTAGCCTGTACGAAATGCCATTTGTCATGCTATGGTCTTAGCAGGGCCCCTGGCCCCCGATCCCTTTAAACACACTCTGCCTCCCACATGGTCTGTGTGTTATCATGAGACACAGTTAAAGCTGGATGGTCCCTTCAAATGAATCTGCTCAAAAACCCTCCGCTTTAGGTCTGGGGAAACCGAGGCTGAGCAGGAAAACTTGACTTTTGTACAGTTTCACGGTCTCCCCATCTTCCTCTCGTGTTCATAGTTTTCTCCTCCTATGCTTACTGGGGGACAAGAGATCAGATTTTCCACAGGGAAAGGAAGACAAAAACATACTCTCACCTGGCTCTCTGTAAGGCGCAGGCTAGAAATACTGCTCTTGTGGTCTCTGTATCCTCACCACAACGCAGGGAGGTGGCATGGTTTTCTCCTCTGCATGGATGAAGAAAGTGAGATGCAGTGGTTAACTTCTCCATTCAGGTCACAGAACTTCTAAGAAGTTCAGCTCAGATCTCTGTTGCTTCCACACCCGTTCTATTTCCATTTCATTGCTCTTAGCTGTCGAGTTATCATTCTGAAAGATAAGAGCTGTGATGTCAATCTGTTTCTGAAAAACCCCAAAGGTTGCCATGAGCTATAGAAGAGAATCCAGACTTTAAGATGGCATTCAAGACCCTAACATCTGCCCCAGGCAAGTCTGTCAAGTTCTATTCTTTCCATACCACCCTTAAACACGGTTGGGCTGCTGATCTTCAGCTCAGGGCCCTCTTTGACCCCTGGGCTTGTGTAATACAGCTTAAGTCTAGCCCCTGCTTTTTCACCCACAAGCATCTTTATAATCTTTTTGCTCCAACTTCTCCTTGCTACCACATCTACAGTTGGACCTCCATCCCTTCGTTGCCCCAGTGTAATTAACATAACACCATCTTCTGTGCCTAGAATGGCCCATTTGTACCTACAGAGCCAAACTTTCCCCATCGAACCCCAGCTACAGTTTTGTGTGTATGCTCCTCTGTGAGACCATAGCTTCTGCAGGACAAGATCCGTGCAATACACACCCATTAAGTTCACTAAACCCTGAACCCCCAGCCCAGTTAACACACAGTCATTGTTTATTATTTGTTCAACTGAAGATTTTCGTAGCTGACTTTTGGCATAAAAGTAATTAACATTCACATCTATAGATTATTTACAGCTGATAAAACTGCTTTTCTTGAAGACTTGATGGAGTAGGTAGGAGAGATCCTAGTTCGAAGATGAGGAAAGAGAAGCACAGAGAAGCCTTGCCTTAGTTAAGGTCACATCAGTAGAAAGAGGGAACATGCTAGACCCTGACTCCGATTTCATGTCAATTTCAGCTCTCTTTTCAGAAATACTTAGCTTCTGGAAGAAGTGTACCCCCTCTCCTTTTTTTTTTTTTTTTTGAGATGACAAATTATATTTACTATTGTCTTAAAGTGGTTTTCATTTCTGATTACTTAATTTGCCCAGCATTTGCTTTAAATGGTTTTCCACTGCATGCTGTAGACGTTTGTGGTTGACTTTTTGACATTATAACACTTTAGTACAAAGAAAGCTACAGAAAGCAACAATGAAAACATTTACTAAGTATGTTTATAATCAAATATATCCCTCGGTAATTTAATTTGGAGGAAGCAGAGAGACCAGCATTACAAACAGAGGGCTCGTTAATAATTCATAAGTCCTGAAACGGGGAAAGCTGGAAAGATTCAGACTCAGGCCATAGCTGGTTGCTCTGCTCAGAACCCACCTCTGCCCAGTGAGAACCGGGGATGCAGGAGATGAAAACTCTCTGATGGTTTAGAGTTGGTGGCTTTTGAACGGTGGTCCTAGGAGCTCATGTTCTGAGGGATGGAGTCAAAGTTGAGGCGCTGGATAGAGTGAGGGAGACTCAAGGGGTTTGGATCACACTACCCTACTCATCGAGTCTGAGAGCAAGACCTCTCAACAAAGGGGTCAGTCCAGGCAGTCTGCCAGCTGGCATCCTTTATTCAAGGTCTTTGCCTTGCCCTTGGCCTTTGTGGTTGAACACCTGATGAGACAACTGATGAGCCCAGAAGATACCGAAATAAGTGCAGCATACACTCAATCTGCTCATCTTAACCACACCAAACTACAGCCTAGCCACCCGTGCGGAGCTCTAAACTGTGGAAGAACTTTCCCACTCATGGTCGCCTTGCAGTCTTCCCATGAAGAACCAGTGATGCTTCTGTGGGTTGTTATCCACTCCCAGTGGAAGGTGAAGACCCAGAGTGGCTAGAGCTCGCTCAAATCCCAACTCAAAGCTGAGGTGGAGACAGGATAAGAGCCCATGAGCCCTGCCTGCGCATGGCTCTCGAGTCCACAGAACGGGGAGCGTATGTGAACTGTGGGACATGGGCACACTTTCCAGAAGGCTTCATGATCTGAGAGACAGGACAAAGAGGTTGGCTTAGTTTCTTTGGGGCTTAGTCATCTAAGGAATTATAATAAGTTTTCAAGGATGGGCTAAACAGGTAGTTGATAGAAAAGGAAATACACGTGGCTTTTAAGCCTATGAAAATACACGGTTTACTGGAGATGAGACATGCAAATTACAGCTATTGTGAGGTATTATTTTTCATCTATCAGATTGGCCAAAGTCTGAGTCTAATAAAACACAGTGCAGGCCGGGGATGGGGAGCTCTATGTAGTATTTCACTACTGCTCAGAGTCTAACCATGGCCACCTCAGTGGAGGAAGACGGGGCAGTGAGCATTGTAAGAATAAACATCCACAGTCCAATTACAGACATGTGGACGGAACTGGATACAGTCAGACAGCATGAAGTTAAGTCAGAAAGGCAAAAACAAACATGGTATATTAACAAATGTATGTGGAATCTAGAAAAATGGTATAGATGGTCTTATTTGCAAAGCAGAAATAGAGACACAGATAGAGAACAAATGCCTAGGTAGTAAGGGAGAAGCAGGGATGAACCAGGACACTGAGACTGCCATCTGTACACTACTGATCCTATGTATGAAATAGATCGCACACGAGAAGCTACTCAACAGCACCGGGACCTCTACTCAGGGCTCCGTGGTGACCTAGATGAGAAAGAAATTCGAAAAAGAGGGGGTATGTGTAAACGCGTAGCTGATTCACTTTGCTGTACAGCAGAAACTAACACAATGTTATAAAGGAACTCTACTTCAAAGAAAAAAGATCCATAAGCCAAAAAAAAGAGAAAGATCCACAGACACTGGAACATGATGATTTTACTGCAAAGTGCACATGGAGAAAATTGTAAAGATAATTGCTTAAATAGTTTCTTTAGAATCTAAGCATGATAAATGCTCTAAACATTGACAGCAAGTTGTTTAAGTGTTTTTGCACACATACACATAAACACGCACATAGGGGAGTAATAGTTCTTAAAAAGAATGAAGAAATGAAGTTTAGTTCTTCATAAATTTTCTGGATGTATCAGTTCAGTTACATATATATTATATACACATTTCATACTTTTGTACATAAACATATGTGCATATGTATATATATATATACATACTCACATAGACACATACCACACTGATAGGGAATGTTTGACCTATTGACAAGTGGATTAAAATTTGGTTCAGAGGTAAATGTGTATAATATATTCTCATTTGTGTAAAAGCAATTTAAAAACCCATGTGCATGGTTGTGTGCACACAGACACACAAACCTGGTTTCTGGATATCTTCTAACAACTAGAGAATTCAAACAGGGTATCAGGGAGAGATATGCATATATTTTGTAGTATAAAATGCAATTTATTTAAAAATATAATGGAATACTGAATAGAAATCCTCATGAAAAAGAATTTTGGGGAAACAAAATTCAGGTCCTCCATTATAGTATTTTAGTATTTAAGATAACAAAGTTGACTTTACTATCCTTTGCATTTTTCTTCACATTTCCTGATGTTTCAAGTTGTGTCCTCTGTGAAGCTCTGCATTCAGAATTAAATACAAAATACCAAGTGTGGTCTGACCCACACAGACTAAATCAGAGCTGTCACCTCCTTGTCCTGAAACTCAGCCAATGTTAATAAAGCCGAAGAACAGAAACACTGTAAGCGGACTAAATTCCATCTGAATGAAGTTTGAGTGTGATTTAAGTTTTCCCAACTCTAGTACCTGTCTTATCTACCACTGTATCTCTGCGCAGTTGGTCCTAAGACCCAGGAGTGGAGTCTGACCTGACATTCTTCACTTTTAACCATTTTCCACCTCCCATTCTTTGGCACCTCCCCAGATCCACTTCGACCACAGCCCCTCACCACCTCTTCCACACTTAGAAAGAAGATGTTTCCAGACTGAGCCTTGCCTGCGATACATATATATGTGTGTGTGTATATCTATATATGTGTGCATATGTATATATACACATATATACATGTATATGCATATATATATACATATATACATGTATATTTTTCCACTGCGTCACCAATAGCACCCATCAGGACTCCTTTTCCAATAAGACTCTGATTGGTCGAAAATGGCTTCCAGTAACTCAGCCTTTGTTTTGTAAAAACATTATTGCAACATTGTATAACACTTTAGAAATGTTTCAAATTTAGGCTGGCTGGTGATTTAGCAGCCGAGGGGGCTAGCATATGGAGTCTGCTATGCTCAAGAGGCTGAGGTTTTATTTCTGGCACCTCCAGGCAAGTCAGGATTAGCAACCAGGGGCACCTTCTCAGAACTAAGAGGGCCAGGCCATCATGTGTGGGTACCTCTTTTCAATGAGCAGCTCAAGTCTGTGGGCATATGAGAGAGAAAAAAACTGGACATCCCAAGGCAATCAGGTTCTAAAAGGCTGAGTATAAACATCATTCATTTATTCATTCAAATTTAGCATTTACATTGTTCCAGGAACAGAGTTGTTTAAGATACAGAAGACGTAGATTCTACCTTCAAAGCACCCATATTCTAATAAAGTATGAAAGCTAAAAAAGTGAGTTGCTCAGTTGTGTCTCACTCTTTGTGACCCCATGTCCAGTAGTCCACCAGGCTCCTCTGCCCACGGAATTTTCCAGGCAATAATACTGGAGTCAGTAGCCTTTCCCCTCTCCAGAGGATCTTCCTGATCCAGGGATTGAACCCGAGTTTCCTGCTTTGCAGGCAGATTCTTTACTATCTGAGCCCACTAGGGAAGACCTTCTAATCAAGGATACAAGAAAGGGAATACAAATTACAGACCAGCTCCAAAACTGCAAGCTGTGGGGATGTTGTGTGCAGCTGAGAACAAGGCATTGAGAAGATGGTCATTGATTTGAGTTTAGGTTCTTCTTCGAAATTTATGAGTCTATGCTGCTGCTGCTAAGTCGCTTCAGTCGTGTCCGACTCTGTGTGACCCAATAGACGGCAGCCCACCAGGCACCCCCGTCCCTGGGATTTTCCAGGCAAGAACATTGGAGTGGGTTGCCATTTCCTTCTCCAATGTATGAAAGTGAAGTCGCTCAGTCGTGTCTGACTCTTACCGACCCCATGGACTGCAGAGTGTCAGGCTCCTCCGTCCATGGGATTTGCCAGGCAAGAGTACTGGAGTGGGCTGCCAGTGCCTTCTCCATATGAGTTTATACTCAGTGACAATTTATTAAGAATCCTATAAAGTATAAGAGGGGAGGAAGACTTCAGACAAAAGGAACTCCATGCAGAATTCCTGTACACAATACCGAAAAAAAAAGGTGGTGTATTAGAAGTTATGAGTATCTTTCGCCCAGCTTCTCTGAGAGCCTCTGTTTGGTCATTGGTTCATCCACAGAGCCCCATGCGTTTAGCCTTCTGGAGAAACATTCCCTTGTTCCAAACTGGGCACCCATACAAAGCTGAAGACTAGTACATCATGCCAGCACTGTCCGGTGTGTTCCTGAGCCCCGTTGGTGATTAAGTTTTCATGATACTGATTACTTTCATACTTGAATGCAGAAGGAGGTTCAGCCAGTCTGGCTTTGCTCATTATCAGCTGTGAGAGTTTACACCTTTCTCTGAACCCTGGAAACCTCATTTTCCTCATTTGTTGAAGGTGGATGAACACTCATACCTGCCTGATGGGGACAGTACCAGGATCAAGGTACACATCAGAATGAAATGGGCTCAGTGGTTTATAAAGCACTTTGAAAATAAGAGTAGCCATGTATGGATATGAGAGTTGGACCATGGAGAAGGCTGAGTGCCAAAGAATTGAAGCTTTTGAATTATTGTTCTGGAGAAGACTCTTAAGAGTCCCTCGGGCTGCAAGGAGATCAAGCCAGTCAACCCTAAAGGTAATCAACCCTGAATATTCATTGGAAGGACTGATGCTGAAGTTGAAGCTCCAACACTTTGGCCACCTGATGTGGAGAGCTGACTCATTGGAAAAGATCCTGATGCTGGGAAAGATTGAGGGCAAAAGGAAAGAGGCTGGCAGAGGATGAGATGGTGAGATAGTATCGCCGACTCAATGGAGACAAATGTGAGCAAACTCTGGGAGGTAGTGGAGGACAGAGGAGCCTGGTGTGCTGCAGTCCATGGGGTTGCAGAGAATCAGGCACGACTTAGCAACTAAACAAGAACAGCAACCCCAGAGCAGCAGTCAACTTGCAACTTCCATTGTTAACGGCAGTGATGATTTGAGTCTCGCCCCAAGGCTACTGGTTTCATATTGTGACTAGTCTGAGGCTCAGGGACTATTTCTTTAACTTGAACCCTGTCACCTGTCTCCCCAGGATTTTCCAAAGTGTGATTGTTCTTCCCCATGGGAGCCATCTGCGGGTCCAAGGGATGCTGTTCTTTCTTCCCACATTCTCTGTTTTTTTTTTCTGCCAAACTGCACTTGGGTCCTCAAAGAGCAAATTTGGATGCACTGAAGAGTGATGTGATTTCTGTCCAAGGCCTCCCTGAAGGAAGGTACTTGTCTCACTCCATCTACCTCTTCAGGAAGTCCTCTTCTCTCCTATAAAATAAGAGATTGGAAAGGAAAACAGTATACTTGCCAAGTCCTGTTCCCACGCATGGTCAGCCTGCACCTTCTGGAATTCCCTGGCTTCATTTCTGAAGTTCTCCAAGGCTGGAGGGGATTCCTCTGGGTGGAAATCTGGGGCTACCCAGAAAGAGGGCACCAGAGGCCACTGTGTAGGAGCTCAGGCAGAGGGAGGGTTCACATCCCTCTGTAGCCCTCAGGGAGACAAATCAGAGCATGGTGGCTGATTCAGTGTCTGGAGATCCCATAGAGGCTGATAATGGTATTAGAAGACACAAGCTGAAGTACAGCCCAGGGTTTCTGAGCCTGGAGACCTGAATGCACCCAGGATCACCCACCTTGTGGATGAGTCTCTCCCCCATCACTGGAAACCCCTTTGTTTTTCAGCAAGAGGCATTTGCAATGGCCAACATTTTATCTATTTATTTACATTGGTCTTGAGTCTCATGTCAGTCCTGGGTGTTCACTGGAAGGACTGATGCTGAAGTTGAAGCTCCAACACTTTGGCCACCTGATATAGAGAGTTGACTCATTGGAAAAGACCCTGATGCTGGGAGGGATTGGGGGCAGGAGGAGAAGGGGACGACAGAGGATGAGATGGCTGGATGGCATCACTGACTCGATGGATGCGAGTCTGAATGAACTCCGGGCGTTGGTGATGGACAGGGAGGCCTGGCGTGCTGCAATTCATGGGGTTGCAAAGAGTCGGACATGACTGAGTGGCTGAACTTAACTGAACTGAGTCTCATCTGCTGATATCTAGAAGGAATGAAAATGGCACAAACAGGAGAAAAGTGAGTGAGATGTCTCACTTCCCACCCCAGCGTATCCCTGGCACTTTGTTCTATAACAACAGCAAAGAACAGCGATGGATGCCACCAGCAGTGTGGGGACTGCCAACAAGTGCATGGAAAAGCTGCCCAGTGTGGGGCAGGGAGGATGCTGTCAAGCTCTGCGACCTTCTCGGTCTGTCCCCTCGTTTCTCCAGTTACCCTGTTTCCTCCATAGCAGATAAACAGGTGGAGGTTTCTAGAATGGTTTATGAAAAACATAGCCTCCAGGTATGGGAGCATTCTCCCGGAACCCTGTAAGGGGTTGCGACAGGGTGCATGAAAGAATGAAAGTGAAAGTCTTAGTCACTCGGTTGTGTCTGACTCTTGGCGGACCCATGAAGTGAAGCCTGTCAGACTCCTCCATCCATGGGATTCTCCAGGCAAAACACTGGAGTGGGTTGCCATTCCCTTCTCCTGGGGATCTTCCCCACCCAGGGATAGAATCCAGGTCTCCTGCATTGCTGGCAGATTCTTTACTGTCTGAGCCACCAGGGAGGCCCAAGCCAAAATGTTGTGGGAACACCAAGGCTGAGACCTAGGAAACCAAAATCATAATGTGAGTGAGGGGGTGTTGATGCCCTCAGTGTCCTTATGCAGCTGCTTTGTAAGGCACGCCAACCTTCTCCTGACTTGTTCTTGAGCTGCTGTCTCTACGAGAGTCAACGCTTCCTCAGTAAAGGACCCATATTTGTTTTCTGCTGTTTCCTTGTGTAAATGGATGTTGAAGACTCAGGAATGAAGTGCCAGGTTAAGGAGCAAGAGGGCAGCAGAGTGGGACCGAAAGAGAGCCAGGGACTGGTAATGTGGCATCTTGGCATGCCTGTGAATGCCCAGCTGGGTCCCCTGGGCAGCGCTTGCCAGCTCCCCGTGACCGCAGGGAGCCAGCCACACCCTGCAAATCCTCGACAACCAGGCTGAGTGCTGGCGACTGCTGTGTCACTCAGCCAGGGTCCGCTCTCATTAGAAGCAAGACAGGTGGGTCTGGAGGGAAGTGGACGTTCATTAAGGGAGCAGAGCTGCTGGGGCCACGTGTTTATTGGAAGCTGAGCAAAGTGACACCCTTAGAACAGAGTGGAAAATACAGAGGAGGGAAGGGCCGGCCTGGAGTTGGAGGGGGAGCAGCGGCTTCCGTCAGTCCTGCCTCTCTATTCAGATGCCATTAGCGGGTTTGGCAGGCAGGCTCGCCATCTACTTCAGAGGACCACGGCACAGATTAAGGGAGCCTGGATGCTAATTTGCACATATGGAAATGCTTTTTCTCGCCATCGATGGCTCTGTTGTGGACAGATGGAATTAGCGAGAACTTCGAAGTCGTGAAGGCAAACACATCAAAAAAAAAAAAAAAAAAAAAGCCAGCCGATCTCTTTTATTTCCCACTTTTTCTGTTTGCCTCCCTCTATTTTTTTTTTCTTTCCTCCATTCCCCTGTCCTTCTTTTTCTTTTTCCATCCTCTCCTGTGAATCTTCAGACTGCAGGAGAGTAAATAAAATTGCCCCAGAATTGCTCCTGGCGTTAATAATGCATTGATCGTATTTCAATTGCAAATCATGTTTTAACAGAGAATCGCTCCCACATCAGTGGGGAGGTGATGTGGGGAGCCAAAGGCGCCCTGATCAGCAAGGGCCAGTCTTCAGAGAGCTGCGGCCTCTGTCCTGGCACTGACCTGGGGAGGCTGAGGCTGTGGGTTCCCGAGTCCCCTCTCCTGAGCCCTCAGCCCTCTTATCTGTCCCAGTTTCCTTTCTTGTGAACTCTGATGGGTGGGTTCCTGTCCCCTAAGGATAAAGGCTCTTCAGATGCACTGCCTTGCTTCAGGGCGGAAACAATAAATCCCCTGGGATTACCTTTTATTATTATTTTTTTTCTTCCTTTCTTGTACTCTGTGTCTTTGACTGGGAAGGTCTGTAATATTTTATTTATTTGAGGCACTAACCAGGTTTAGCGTCCTTCCAGAACTTGACACATAAAGGTGCTCGCTAGCTGAGATGCCTCTCTGGGCAACTGGCCCTCCTCAGGGCTTGGCAAACTTTTCCGTAAAGGGCCACAGAGTGAATCTTACCAGCTTTCCAGGGGAGAGGAGTCCCTTGCATGTAGGAAAGCAGCCTAGAGAACACATAAGCAGATAGCAGTGGCTGGGTTCCAATAGAGCATTACTGACACAGACAGATTGATGGGCAGATTTGGCCTGAGGACTGCAGTTTACCACCCCTGGTCCAAGAGACCTCTTCTTTAACTGTATTTATTTATGCACTTGTTTTTGGCTGTGCTGGGCCTTCGTTGCTACATGCGGGCTTTTCTCTCATTCCAGTGGCTTCTCTTGCTGTGGCCCAGGGCTCCAGGTGCCCTGGCTCAGTGGTTGTGGGGTCCAGGCCTAGCTGCTCTGTGGCACATGGAATCTTCCTGTGCCAGAGATCAGACTCGTGTCCTCTGCACTGGTAGGTGGACTCTTAGCCACCAGGCTTCCAGGGAAGACCCTCAGGAATTCTTTAATTGTAGAAATCACATGGTTCTGTCTATCCTTCTCAGACTCTGTTTTCCAACTTTTCCAAAAGCTGCATGAATATTTGTCTTGACTACAAGAACAGTGTTCTAGACCTGCTTTGTCCTGGCCCACCTCAGAATCCTCTCTTCCTTACCCCGTCATGTAGCTGACTTTCTCCCCTACATGCGATTCCTCCTGGGGACCCTCCCAGGATCATAGCTATCAGGTTGACGATGTTCCCCCAGGTCAGCAGTATTAAAAGAAGACACAAGACCACTATGGGCATTGACATTCACGTCCATTTAACATTGTCCAAACCACTGGGTCATCAGGCCATGCCCTACTAGAGCAGGCAGTTTGCCTGGTAGTTGGAATATAGTGCTACTTTATACATGAAGACTCAAATCAAGCACTCATAAGTTATGTGTGGAGAGAGACAGGACACACAGTTATACAGACATGGAAATAAAAGAAGGGATAAATGATAGATAGACGGATGGATGGAAAAATGAACTACAAAAAGGCAAGCCTTAGAAATGATCTAATTATTTAAATCCTCTGAACTATTTAATTTTCCTAATTCTCTGTAACCCATGTTCCCTTTCATTAATATAAAGCTAATAAGAATTTCATACCTCCTCACATTTTAATTTGAAGAAAAAATTAATTTACAAAAATGGAAGCGCTCTGTGAATTGTAACCTGTGATACAGGCATCCGACAGTGCTGTTCTCCTCCACCTTGTTCATCTTGATGGCTATTTGAAAATGTCCAAGAAGTGTAATCTCGTCACCAAGAATAAACTGCCAGTGTTCTGATTAATATAATTTGGAATTCATATAAATTAAAATTATTATGAAAATAAAAGGAAAATATAATACTAAATGTGTTGTTACACATCTGTTCTCACACAAATTCTGATCAGAGGAACGTTCTTCTTGCCAGGTTAAGATTCACTTTTTATGTACTGCTGACATTATAGCACTGGTTCAAACCCTACATTTGTAAAACAGTTTAAAAAAAAATTCCTCTTGTGCTTTTAGACCAAGAAGCTGAGTTTTAAATTACTGAGGACTCTGAAAGCTTCTTCAAACTAAAATCAGTTTTATTGGACCTTTCCAGTATTGGAGATGATTTCCTTTGTAGTCATCCCAAACTGGGCAAGAACTGGTTCAGATATGTCGTGATTATTTGCATGACCTTTTGGAGAAGGAAATGGCAATCCATTCCAGCACTCTTGCCTGGAAAATCCCATGGACGGAGGAGCCTGATAAGCTACAGGCTACAGTCCATGGGGTCTCAAAGAGTCGGACATGACTGAGCGACTTCACTTTCAACTTATATTTAATTAGAAAAATAGACTCAGGAAGGTTTTTCTCACCCATTACTCAAGGGTTCCCAGTACAGTAGGAAAAAAAAAAAAAATGTTCCATGAAGTTTTTTAAATAGTGCAAAATTTGGAGCTCAGAATCAGCCACCTGCCCTGAAGAACATGAATGGTTGAAAAGCAAGAAAAGGATGGAAAGAAGAGCTCAAAAAGAAAAGGAGAATTGCCAGGCTTCACTAATGGGTTGTAGAAAGTGCAGATGGAGAAGAAAGAGAATCCAGTTCAGTTTGCCTCTAATAGACTGTAGGACTGGGCGGGGTGGGGTGGGGGGCACAAATCTCTAACAGTAGGAAAATCTTCTCCAAGAGGAGAGAAATGGAGACAGAGGCCAAGCACCAGTGTTGGGACAAGCAGCCTAGCTCAGCGGTGGTCTGAGTTTCAAATTCACGTCTCTATCTCTATGCCTGGTTTCACTACCATTAGTGCCACTATCTCACCAGATATGGAAACCAATGGGATGTCCCATCCATGCCGTCCCTCCTTCTTCATAGCTTTGCTCCATGGATGTATCACAGTTGCAGTCAATACAGCCTCCCCTTGTTACCTCCATCCAAGGCCACACCACCAGCACAAAACAGCTTTAAATGGCAGACACTAGTACCTGAACGTTCTGAGCACTAAAGGAAGCCCGTTTTATGAGTGATGCTGATTTTCTGGGTCTAAACTTGTGCTTTGCCAATATACTATATGTTTTTTGAATAGTGCATTAAAGTCAGGGGGCTTCCTTGATAGCTCAGTCAGTAAAGAATCCGCTTGCAAAGCAGAAGATCCCAGTTCAATTCCTGGGTAGGGAAGATCTGCTGGAGAAGGGATAGGCTACCCACTCCAGTATTCTGGCTTGGAGAATTCCATGGACTATAGTCCATGGGGTCACAAGGAGTCAGACATGACATTTTTCATTTTCACTTCAAAGCCAGGAAAAGGGTGACAAAGTATACAAGGTCCCTTAATTCTTTGTTATATTCATGTTATATTCATGAGATGCAACTCTTTATGACTGGCTGACCGTTGTGGCTATATAAGAATTTAGTTACCATTCACCTCTCATTGAGCTTTTAGGTTTTTATTTTGTATTTGTTCATTTATTTAAAAAAAAAACACTCCCATGTCTATACTGTTTCCTCTAGTCTCCATTCCTCCTTCTTCCTCTGTTCAATCTTATCTTCTCAGTGAAATTTTCTTGGTTCTTCAAAGTATAATAAAGTTTTCTTTTTTTTTAAACATTTCCGACTTTGATACCTAATTAGATGTCTATCAGTTCAGATAATATTTTGTTAGATGAACTTTACTGTCTGCACTAGCTGAACCAGTTGGTATCTAGGTGGATATAGACAATTTGTTTTCCTTCTCTGCTCTCAGGATCTTTATCTCTAGGTGATGATACTTATTTCTCAGCATTGATGCAAGCTGCTGCTAAGTCACTTCAGTTGTGTCCGACTCTGTGCGACCCCATAGACGGTAGCCCACCAGGCTCCCCCATCCCTGGGATTCTCCAAGCAAGAACACTGGAGTGGGTTGCCATTTCCTTCTCCAATGCACGAAAGTGAAAAGTGAAAGTGGAGTCACTCAGTCCGACTCTTCGTGACCCCATGGACTGCAGCCTACCAGGCTCCTCCACCCATGGGATTTCCCAGGCAAGAGTACTGGAGCGGGGTGCCATTGCCTTAGTAGATATAAAGTGTTTAGAATAGGACCTAGCACACAGAAAGTTCTCATCAATTTTAGTATGGTATAGATTTAGCTACAAAATAGCGTCCCCCAATAATGAGAATACTTGAAAAAAAAGCACACACACACACAAGCACACGTATGTACATGGACGCAGTATCTAGCACAGTGCCTGGTTGGCGGAGCTCAGGAATTATTAGTTGAATGGAATGGCTCCAGATTAATTTTGTTAACATTAACATCATAAGGCCTTTTGCTCAATGGATATGCTAATAAAAGTGTTACTTATAATGAGATTTTGCATCTACTATAGAGTATTTATTTATAGCTCTCACAGTCACATATATTTTAGGATTGTATAAATAAAACCTTATTTTATCTGGAAGATTCTCATATCACTAAAAAAAAGGACTTCAGAGACATTCTAATAATTGCCGTATGTTCAGTGAGAGAGGCTCTTTTCATCATACAAAAATGAAGTTAGTTAATTGAATGGTTATGATGGCTGCAGAAGGGGTTTATAAAAGTCACAATTAAGAGGAACCCACTGTAAGAAAAAGGCAAAATGTATTTTCTTTAGGCTCCCATAAGCTGCATTTTCAATGCACAGATTTAAGAAAATTCCCTTTCCAAATCCTCTTTTGTCCCACATGAAAGGAATGATGACTTTAACGCGGCCGACCCGGGTTTTAAAAAAATAAAATAAAAGGACTGTTTATTCTAAGTAGAACATCATGGGCTTCGTCACAGCCGTTTCATGACAGCTTCCCTCCAGCTGGTTTTATTTATCTCTTGACTTCCAATAAAACTTATGTTTTATTTCAAGGAGCAATCCATAATTAACTTTTCAACTGGTGGCAGTGGTTTCTTTTGGTGCCACCAACAGTGTTGAACTCAGTCTTAAAAAAAAAAAAAAAAGTAAATATAAAAGACCTGGTGCAGATCCTTTCACTGCTCCCAGGGAGGTTTGCTTGCTGGAGAGTTTGACATTGATAAGATGCATTAGGGGGCTTGGCTTGGATGCACAAGGAGAAGCAGAAGGGTCATGTGACTAAGGTAGGAACTCAATTTTCCCTCCTGTTTCACAGACAGATGCTTGGAAGATATCGGCATCTCCCATTCCATTAGATGACAGAGAGATGATAGATAGGCAGACAGATAGTTAGAGATGACAGATAGATAGTGATAGATGAAGATAAACAGATAGTGATAGATGATAGATAAAGAGATAGGGTGAAGAGATGGGATGGATGGATAGACAGATGAATAGATATGCATGTACCCATTTCTAGCCAAGTCAATGTATCTGCCAATCTCCCGATCATCTGTTGATGGGTCAGCTGGTCAAACTGTGCATCTACCAGGCAGGCTAGCACTAAATCATCTAGAGTTTCCCTCCTCCAGTGTTCCCAGCATGTTTTCGAAACAATGAAAGATTTGAGAAGAGAAAAACATGGAAAGAGAGAAATCACATTTTCACTGAGAACATAGAAAACACCAAGATAAAGCAAGAGAGGCTGAGAAAGCAAGAGGGAATAACTGGAGAGGGAAAGGAGGGTGGATCCCCAGGAAGCCACCCACCTCTCCACTTCTCGGACGCGGAAAGAGCAACGCAATCAGCCCACAGCGGAGGCACCCTGGCCCCTCGGCAACTACCCCGGGTGGCTTTGCTCTTCCCCACGTCATAGAACCTGCTCAGCTCAGATGCCGAGCTTAGCTCGCCAGGGTCCTCCCCAGGCATCCCAGCTTAAGAGGCATGTAGTCATGTCCCAGAGAAGACAGACACACTCAGGAAGGATTCAGGGTTTAGAAGCTCCCCAGGGGAACGCATAGTCTTTTTCTAGGAGTGGGCTGCTCTTAACAGGGTGAATTCTGGCCAAATTATGGTCAGGGAGCTGTGTGCTGGACCCGGGCTATGGGGTCGCTTTCCTGCTAGGTGACCCGGTAAGTGGGGTCAGGTCACATCCTGGCATCCTTTTTCTGTTCCTCTGGCTATTACACTTGTAGTAACTCTCCTTGTTGACCCTCCTAAGTTTTGATCTCTCTACCCAAGAGAGGAAAGTGGAGAGAAATGAGGTTGGATCCCTAGGACAGTGTTGTATTCGGCACTGGACATTTAAAATGTTAGTTCCGCCCCATTTGTATTTAGGAGGTGGGTCAAACTCCTCGGAGTCTCTACAACCCCCAGCACTTTAGTTTTCTCCTTCCTTTTAATTTATGAATAAAACAAGTCTCCATCTCATGAGAGTCCAGAAAACCCTACAGTCCTGGATAGAATGCCCGAGGCCACCTGTCCCCCTCCCTCTCAGAGCTGAGTGCCTGGTCTGCAGCAGCTCTCCTCCCTCTGTGTGATCCCTCCCTTTGATCACTGGAGCTGCCTGTTGCCCCTGCTTTCTCTGATCTGCGTGTGGTAAGTTGCTTCAGCCATGTCCTACTCTTTATGACCCCATGGACTGCAGCCCGCTGGGTTCCTCTGTCCATGGGATTCTCCAGACAAGAATACTGGGTGGGTTGTGATACCCTCCTCCAGGGCATCTTCCCGACCCAGGGATCGAACCTGCTTCTCTTATGTCTCCTGCACTGACAGGTGGGTTCTTTACCACTAGTGAAACCTGGGAAGCCCTTTCTCTGATCTAACTTACTCTAAAATAGATATTCAGGAAATACAAACCCAAAGTCCAATCACAGGCCACCTGTGTATTCTCGGCGGAAAACGTTCAGCATCTTCGTTGCTCAGTTTTTCCATCTGCAAATTATAGATAAAACGGCACCTACCACCTTTTTTTTCTATTGAGGCAATATTTCCTATTATTGATGTAAATTCCCTAGCAAGCACATGGACCACACCAACCTTCAGTGAACACAGACACTCTCACGGACTGTGCTATGTGTAGGCCACACAAGGTTGGCCACACAAGGATGAAACAGCCACATATCTGAGTTGTCCCTGTGTTTCAGTGCTTGCATCAGAGGTGTGGGGTGGGGTGAACTTGATGCTTTCAGTAAGAGAACATCACTTCTGTCACCCAGGAGGTACTCTGGATCTGTGCAATGGTGGATCCATTTTCCACCAGATCCCCAAGTGTGAGATGCTTCTTTCCTTTCAGAAGGGCTTACCCTACCCTTTAAGTTACCCTGCCACCTTGGAGCACTGTCCCCGTACAGAGAAAATAGAACCACAGCAGTCCAATGGGCACTGAGCTTGAAGAGAAAAAACAGCTTATTGTCCCAGGTCCTTTGTTGTCCAGGAGTCAAGCAGAGAGCTGGTCATTTGCAGAAGATAAAGAGAGGGAATCAATATTGTCTGTAGAAATGCACTTTACTAAGGACTGCATTTTAAGCAAGTACGGAGTAAAGAATGTGGTTTAATAAGTGAAGGCGCTGAAGCAAATTTGTCCTTTTTACTACAGGTTAGAGGTCAGAACTTCCCTGGTGGCTCAGCTGGTAGAGTCTGCCTGCAATGTGTGAGACCTAGATTTGATTCCTGGATTGGGAAGATCCCCTAGAGGAAGAAATGGCAACCCACTCCAGTATTGTTGCCATGAAAAGCCCATGGATGAGCAGCCTGGTGAGCTTCAGTCCACAGTGTCATAAAGAATTGGACACCACTGAGTGAGCAGCACTTTCAGAGGTGAGGGCTCAGAATGCACCAGAAGACAGTTGGGAAGCTAGTGTGACCCGACACAGATTCCTGGCAATATGTGTATCATTTTAGAAGAAGAAATGGGGAGTGACGCTGAACTCATTGCATGCCAGCCCATCGAGGAGTTACATGATGTTCTCATGAGGAATGAGAGGATGCTGATTCCCCAAACCTGCTTTTGCTGTCTTTTCAAAGCATTAGGTTAAGAAGCCCCTCTCTTAAGTGTGATGTACAGCTTTCTGGAGCAGGCAGTATCAACCTGGCTAAACAGGATGTTTTTACCAGTAAATAATAGGAACCACAATTCAAATGGACTGAGTGATATATGACATCACACTCCAAGGAGTCAGATGGTAGAGAGAGTCCAGGAAGATCAGCCCAGCCAAGGAATCAAAGATACTTCTGCTTTTTTCCTGACCTTTCTGAGCTCATGAAGAATGTCCCCAGGCCAGCTCCCCGCAGAGGTCAGCACTTCGAAAAAGCAGACCTCACGAAGAGGGGTGCATCCATTTCATAGCTGCTGTAATAAAATACCAACACTTATAACTGGCACTGCCTCACTGTTCTGGAGGGTAGAAGTCATGCCCCCTTTGAAACCTCCAGGAAAGGAGCCCTTCTCCGTTCTGGCCTCTGGGCTTTGCTGCTAATCTCTGTTCCTCGGCTTGTTGCCGCATCATTTCCACCTCTACCTCCATTGCCGCATGACGGCCTTCTCTCTGTGAATTTCCAGGTCTTCCTACGCTGTTCTCTCTCTGTTTCTTCTCCTCCTTATGAGGACATCAGAAATAGTGGATTAAATGTTCAACCTACTCCAGAATGACCTCATTCTAACCAACTACATCTTCAGTGACCCTGTTTCAAATAAGGTCACATTCTGAGCTACTGGAAGTTAGGACTGCGACGTAAGTCTTTTGGAGAAAGAATTCAACATATAGTAAGGGTAATCTCTGCTTTTTGTATCTTTTAATACAATGGAAAATATTTTCCAGAAATAACAAATGTTCCTTTTAACTTTCATTGGTCAGCATTGGGTCACACACACCCAGCTCGCCAATCACCAGCAAGGAGAATGCAGTTTCTATGAGTGATCATGGTTTACTTTTCTCCCAGCCTTACTGAGGTATAATTGAGAAATATAATTTTATGCATTTAAGGAGAATAATGTGGTGATCTGGTATATGTATATATTGTGAAGTGCTTACCGCAGCCATCCATCACATCACATAGTTCCCTTTTTTCTGTAATGCAGTGTTATTAACTGCAGTCACCACACTGTATATAATATTCCCACCGTTCTACCATCTGATTCTTGAGTTCAACACTTTTTGTTTTGATTCCGCAGATAACTGAGATCACATGGTAGTATTCGTCTTTCTCTATCTGGTTTATTTATACCGATGTTCTCTCCAGGTTCATATGTGTCATCACAGATGGGGGAATTTCCTTCTTTGATATGGTTGAATGACATTCTACTATTTATTACATCGCATATATGAATATTACATATAAAGTATATGCATTACATGTGTGCATATATGAATATATTGTATTCATATATATGCCTAATATATATGCATTCACATATATGCATAATATATATTACCAGACTTCCCTGGTGGCTCAGGCTGTAAAGAAACTGTCTGCAATATAAGAGACTTAGGTTTTATCCCTGGGTTGGGAAGATCCCCTGGAGAAGCAAATGTCTTCCCACTCCAATATTCTTGCCTGGAGAATTCCATGGACAGAAGAGTGTGGCGGGCTACAGTCCATGGCATTGCAAAGAGTCAGACATGACTGAGTGACTAACACTTTTTTTTTTTCATATTATCTTATTTATCCACTGAAAATGAATGAAGAGCATTTGTTACCGGATATGACATAGAGTCAAATGCCACCTTTCGTCTGGTCTTCCTGGCTTTACTGTCTCAGATTGTCCTTGCTTCTTCCACCATGAGCCCGAGGTAGCTACGTGAAGCACAGGTTACTTTCTTTTCCTCCCCTTGAACCTGAACAGATTCCCCAGAAAGAAGTCCAAGCTTCCTAATACCCTTCAACTAACTCTGTAATCTTAATTTTTAACCACCCTCAAACCTGTGAAGGACCATTTATTTTCACCCACCTTTCATTGAAAAATGCAGTAGTTCACCTGAAATAAACCTTGTTCAATCTCAAAAAAAAAAAAAAAAAAAAAAGTGAAAGTTGCTGGGTTGTGTCCAGCTTTCTGTGTGCTCATGGGCTATAGCCCGTCAGCCTCCTCTGTCTATGGAATTCTCCAAGTAAGAATACTGGAGTGGGTTGCCATTTCCTTCTCCAAGGGATCTTCCCAATCCAGGGATTGAACCTGGGGTCTCCTGCAATGAGGGCAGATTCTTTACCAGCTGAGCCACCAGGAAAACCCATTTCCCCTCCATGCCTTGACTCAAATACACTTCCCTGTGACCAGTCCCAGACAGCCGCCCTTTCCTCTGTGCTCCACTCTGTGTCCTGGTGTTAACTGTGCTGTGAGTCTGTTCATTGGCTAGTCTCGTGCTTTCCACTTGCCCCTCGGGGCTCAGCTCATGGAGGACTCTCTGCAGATGTAAAGCAACTTCTCAGGCTCGCAGGCCGCAGGACTCATCTCCTGCTCTCGGTTTCTGCCAGCCTCTGTTTCTGCATCTGTAATAGCTCTGAGCATAAGTCCCTGTGCCGATGACATCTGCATTACTACATCAACCCCTCTGCTAGTCTGGGGACTCCTCTGGGGCACACACATACTTATCTCTGCAGTTTCTGCCCACACACCAGCGACAAGAACAGGTGATCTCAGTTGTTGTTGTTCAGTTGCCAAGTCGTGTCTGACCCTTCTCGACCCCATGGACTGCAGTATGCAGGCCTCCCTGTCCCACTTTATCTCCTAGAGTTTGCCCAAGTACACATGTCATTATAAAGTGCTACGGTGTAAGCACGCGTTCTGAGAAATGTGTACAAGGTGAAGGGGGAAGCCAAGGGGAGTGTTTAAACTACATGTGAAGGAAAAATGGTGTGGAAGTTTCGAATACTGGCTTTCACACACATTGCTTATTGCTTTCCAGGTCTTGGGTGGTACAACAGCCCTTTTGGTAAATTAAGAAGTGGGAGCTCAGGGAAGACAAATCAATTCTACAAGGTTACTGAGGAAGTAGCAGAGCTCAGAGTCAAATCGGAGTCCTCCGGCTCCTATTTGATGCCTCCAACAGGCCTGCCCTGGACATGGCAGGGCTGAATGATTTTTCCTCACTTATGTTATTAGAATTTTGCTTGATTTTTGCTGGTCTGCAGAACACAGCTGGGAGCAAGGCTAGGTATTAAATAGCAAGCACACAGCAAAACTTGGAAGTCTGAGCTGCCAACTTGGACCGGCTAGAAATCCACAAGGGCGTGGAAATTAGTTACACACAGGAGGTTCCTGCAGTGTGTCCACCGAGTTTCTTCAGGCAGCTGTATTCTGGAATCAAACCAATATTGTCTTTTAGGTGTTGTGGTGGATGAGGCTTCTTTTTCCCTATAATTCTTGGGTTTTCATGAGCATAGGGTCAGAGTGGTGGCTGGTGTGTAGAGAACCCATTTCACTGGTTTCTAATTCTTGGGTAAGTTTTGCTTTCTGCCTCCCACTTACCAGTGAATGAGGCATGATCCATCCTCACCCCTTCCTCTCGAGGTCTTCTTTATCTCATTATGCAAACTCAGCCAGTTAACCAGAAAGGACGTAGCACTGGCTTAAGTAATATGACCTCAGTGTAGAGCAATGGGGTCCCAGAGAAGGAAGACGTGAAAAGCGATATGTAGATGCCATGGAGGCAGTGATGGTCTCAGCTATGAGGCTGGGCCGTTTAGCCAGAGCCTTTCAATGTCAATTTCCTCATTCATAAACAAGGACGATCTAAGTCACAGATTGTCAGAAGGATTAAATGAAAAATTGTCTTTGGAAGCCAGGTTTCTTGACGAATGAAAGTTTGGTGCCTGGGCATATGATTAGCAAAGGGCAATTGGAAACATCTCTGTATGTTTCTGGCACAGTACTTCTCTGATAATTATGAGTTGCTATTTTTGCAACAAATGTGATGAAAACCTGACTAAGGTGAATACTAAAAAGGAATTGGAAATGACCTTCTGAGATGCCATGAGGATCCTGATGGATCCGACCTGGGTCCTAGAGCCTCACACCGGTGACCTGTGGAAATCTAGACCCACTGATCAATAGTTCCATAGTGATGGCAAGTCGCATCTGCCACTGCTGCTGATGGTGACCCAACCGCTCAAACTGAAGCAGCAAGACAGAGGCACACCTGCGTGCAGTTGTACTTGGAGGCCATGCCCGCGACTCTGAGTGTGACCGTGAGTGTCCAACATACGGAAGACACAGATCCTACACCTGACTCTGGCCTGGACTAGCTGCTCAACCTCCGGCACTTTCCTGATGGGATATATAAGACTAATACCTTTCCCTAGGCTTTGCCAGGTTTGGGCACAATTATTGAAAATAAATCATTTCACTCTTTGTCATTGACTAACACAGGACCTAGAAGTAAGTATAGATCGGTGCTCTTCTCCTTACAGACTCTAAAGCTGCCCTTTGATTGAGATGGGTTTACAGGGATCATTATTATTGCTGACGTCTACTAAAAGTGAGAGCCCATATTGCCTCTAAGAGAGCTTGAGATGAATGACATTAATGAAATTAACAAGGGGTGTAATGCAGGATTTTGGAAAGGCCTAGTGAAAAAAGGGTATTTGGAGGATGGTTTGGAGTAGAGAGGTTGACATACTGCCTTCCCAAACACTGTGAGATGCGTCGATTCCTGTCTTCTGTGAACATTTTGTTACACACTTGTGTTAATTTTCTGTCTCCCTCCCAGCTTGCCACCATTGGGGACAGAGGCTGAGGGTCAACATTGTGCCTTATATACCCTCTGCTACTGAGCACAACTTTTACTGTCCTCAGCCTTGGCCTTGGAACATCTGCTGGGTGGGACTGTCTTCTCAGATGTTAAGGGAGAGTCCTGAGGATATCGTCCCTGGGAGTTCCCCCCTTACCCTCACACAGAACAAGTTGCTGCCCCCATCCCCAGTGTTTCGATGCCCACCTCCACAGTACAGTTTGCAAAACCTGCCTGGCTCTGCTCATCTCCACTAGACTGCTGTGTCAGTTTGCTAGGACTGCTGTAGCCAAGTACCACACACTGGATGGTTTAGGACAACGGAAATTATTCTCCCAGTTCTGAAGGCTGGAAGTCTGAGATCAAAACCTTGGCAGGGTTCCTTCCAAGGCTCTGAGGGGAAACCTACTCTCTGCTTCTCCCTAGATTCTGGCGGTTTACTGGCAACCTTTGGTGTTCTGCGGCTTGTAGAAGCATCACCCTGATTTCCCACTTTATCTTCACATAGCCTCTTCTCTACATGTGCATCTGTGTCCAAACGGACCCTTTTTATAAGGATACCAGTCATATTGGGTCAGTGCCCACCCTCTTGATCTCCTTTTAACTTGATCATCTGCAAAGATGCTATTTCCAAATAAGGTCACATTCAACATCTTTGGAAGGACACAGTGATGACCACGAGAAGGAACCCAAGGGAAGAAGGTCTGGGTGAGGGTTGACTAAGTGAAGGAGGGAATGAATGAATCCCATCAGCCCCCTGTCCCCGCCCCCTGTCCCTGGAGTAACCCGTGGGAAGATGCTCTAGGTGCAGTGATGACACGGTCATGACTGAGTGCTGACTGAATGAGTGAGTGAATGGATGAAACCCCCCATTCCCTTCCCTTATCCCCGCCTGGCGTACCGATGCCAGGGCCTGACATAGAGTGAAACTTCCTCTGACACAGTGAGCAGTTCTTCAAAGCTGGAGGAGCCTTCCCTCGGCTTCTTTCCCAACAGCAATGCAGCATCTGCTCCACGGGTGCCTGTTCAAAGGACACCTTCCTGTTCCGGCCTCCACCTCACGCGCTTTACACCCCAGACTGGCAGCAGGCATCTCACCTCCATACTCAGGCTGACTCCGCATGCCGACGCTGGAACTGGGAATTGTTAGCTTTTAATTAAGCTCCCCTTTGCACTCTAGTTCCTGTGCGAAATATCTGTGGTAGAAGGGACATTTATTGGCTAAATGCATTTCTTTAAAGCCGCAAAAGCGAAGAGTGCATTTTGCCCTATTAAGGTCTGGATTCAAGGGGAGCCTCTGAGTTGAAACGAACTCCCCGTAGAAGCTCAGACTCCCATCGGCAGCCCTGGGCTTCAGAAGGTACAGCAGGCGAGCCCAGCCCTGCAGGGTAACACTTGCTGAAAGGGAGCATGATGTTAAAAATGAGAAAGAAAGATCTTTTTCCTCAAGCACAAGGCTTCTAGCTGGAGGTCAAACCCAAGGTAAATAGATGGCAAGCCTGGGCAAAGGGGGCCCTCTGTGCCTTCCTGAGCTCCTCCTGACTCCAGTGCAGACAGGCTGGGTCTGCAGAGCCTTCATCTTCATAAATTCTTTACAGAAAGTTTCACAGAACCAGTCACCTTTCTGGCTCTTGCTAAAATGACAGCTTGTTCACTCAGAAATAAAAGGGCTAAATGCATTTTTTTGGAAAGGAAGACTGTTCTTCAGTCTACATACTCAACAGACAGAGAGTGGGTCCCAGGCATCTTTCAGCTTCTGGGAGTCTGACTTCAAGAGACTGATTGCTGAGCCCAGAGCAGCCCATTAAACATTTCAGGACTCAGTTCTCTTACCTGGGAATGGGTCAAAGGCTTACTCACTCCTCACACACATTGTTGGAAGGATTATAAAGATCCTTGCCATGGATGTGAAAGATGCATTTATTGTCATAAGTGACTATGCTGGAGCCCTGAACATCACAAGGAAGGCGTATCCCTTGCCGTCTCAGTGATAGGATATGGAACCTGCATCCATTGCTCACGTGGTACACTGTTGACTCCACACCAGATGCCTGGGATGGTCTCTCTGTCTCTCTCATATATCTCTCTCTATCATATATATCATATATGTATATTTGATGAATCAAATTGTGCCCTGTCCCCTCTACCTGGATTAACTTCTAGCTTATTCCAGGTAGAAAATAACCCTCCCAATTCTCAGCCATCCTTTGAGTCCATGCTACTCCACATGGGGTCTGCAGTTCAGAGCTCATAGGCAATGGAATCATTTAAAGAGATATATACAGAAAGAGACAGAGTCAGGATTTAGAAATGTGTTTAGGAATCTGGACTTTCCATGTGGCCCAGTGGTAAAGAATCTATCTGCCAGTGCAGGAGACTCAGGTTCAATCCCTGGGTCGGGAAGATTCACTGGGGGAGGAAATAGAATCCACTCCAGTATTCTTGCATGGACAATCCCATGGACAGAGGAGCCTGGTGGGCTACCATCCATGGGATCGAAAGAGTTGGACATAACCAGTGACCAAGCATGAACTTAGAAATCTGACCCTGCCCAGATATCCAGATGGATATCAGTGGCCTCATCCTTTTAAACAGGATAAACGCCTACAGTGGTCAGTATATAGTAGAAAAGAATAGCACCAGAGCCATTCATTCAAAACCTAAGAATTTCAAGACGGTGACCACAGAGCGTGGAACCAAGTGCTGGGCGCTCTGAGACCCAGAGACCCGCGAAGCCGGTGCTGGCTGTGGAAGCAGATGCTGAGGTTTGCGTGAGAGCTGTGTGCTGTTCACACACAGTAGGACCATGCAGTGTTCTGCCGGGGGCTGGGGGAAAGCTGAGTGCACACCTAGACAGTTCTGGAAGCCTGTCTGTAGGACACAGTGGAGGTCCCATCTTGCCCCCTTGAGAGCCCAGCCAGGAGAATGTTCTCCAGCCCAGCTGAGCATCATTGTTCCATCTCAGAACAATGAGCTCTTCTTTTTTTCCCTGCCTTATTGATCACTAACCACCTCTCTCAGAGCCCCTCCCATTCCAAACTGCAATTAATAGTTTCTTCCCTTCCCGAGGTGATCCCGAGCCACTCCACAGCAAGGAATTTCATCTTAGTCATTTTGGCAACCATTCCATTGCCAAGCACCAGATGAGGACCTACTCTGCACCCCACTCCACACCGGCAAAAACAAGGAGCATGGCCTGGGCTCACAAGGCTCCTGATCTGATCAACAGGCAGTGAAAGGGTGTCCAGGATAAGGCGGGAGCAATAGGGCACTGGGCAGGCACAGACAAGGCTCCAGCTGAACCCGCATGGTCCAGAGGTTTCTCTGAGAGAGCCACTCCAGTTAGCAGCCACTCAAGGACCAGGGAAGGAAGGAATGAGGAAAAGGAACAAAGAGGAGTCAGTTTAACGAACTAGAATAGACTCTTCTACCCCCAGCCCAGTCAAGCTTCCAAGCAGACTCCATTAATGTTTATAAGCAGACTGATCCTCCGGTATTTTCTATCTCCAATGACAGCAAAAATCCATGCAGTTGGCCCCCTGAGGTCTCCTTCCTCTCCAGGGACACACTCCAGCCAAGTTTCCAGCCTCATCATCCTGCTTGGACAGCTCTCCCCATATTAGCCATGATGCTGGTTGTGAAATCTGGTGCCAGTTCCTCCGCCCATGTGATGTGACCCATAGGTGTTAGGATTCCATTGACCTGGCCCACCTTCTCAACCCCTTCCCTCCGCTGGATTATTGCCATTCATTAATCCGTCTCCATCACTCAGATCTCTAGACATGGCGGTGCTTAGAACCCTGTTTACATTCACTTGTGTTTTCTTTTACCTTTTGGTTTCCTCGGGTGGTATTATCCAGTCAGATGTCTCTAAATGTCAACTCCCAAGCATAAATCTGCAGTGTGGACTCTCACTTAGCTTCAGTCCCCTCTTGTGCATGCTTGCGTAGTTGCTCAGTCATGTCTGACTTTTTGTGACCCCATGGACTGTAGCGCACCAGTTTTTTCTGTCCATGAGATTCTCCAGGCAGGAATACTGGAGTGGTTAGCCATTCCTTTCTCCAGGGGATCTTCCCCACCCAGGTATCTTGCATTGCAGGCAGGTTCTTTACCGTGTGAGCCACCAGGGAAGGTCTAAGTCACTGCTTTTTCAACAGCTCCATGCAGTGCTCTGCAGGAAGCCCTGGTTTTCCTGGAGCAGTCCTGGAAGAGGTGTGCATCACGGCTCTTGGATTCCATCAGCTAGAGATCAGTCATGGCCACATATACCTGCAAGGGAACTTAGCAAGTGCTGTCCATCTACGTGCATGGGAACAAGAGAGAAGGGTGAGCAGCTAACCGCTGTTTTACAGGTAGATTGAGCTGTCTGATGAGTGGAGTTTGCAGTGGAGGAAAGAGGGGCGAGGTCATGTGCAGATGATAGAATTTGAAAAGTGGACTTTGAAACATTATACAACACATGAGAACACACAGAGGCAAGAAAGCATGTGTGCAAATGTCAGTAAAGTCTTCCCTTTTAGAAAGAGCTAACATTGGAAGATGGCTTGTGGCAAGGTTCTGGAGTCTTCCGAAGCTGGGCTTGGCTTGTTTTCTCTGTACACTGTCCAGGTATGTCTCTGAGGCATACTTACTGAAGCCCATGGAGACCTTCAGGAGACATGGGCCAGGAAGGAAACACTGTTTACATTTGGCAGAAGAAGAAGCAAGGGCATGCCTGTGCATCAGGGTCAGAGGTGAGATTTGACCCCTAAATCCAGAGCTGTCTGTGATTCTGATCTTAAAGTATCAGGAAGCATCAGGGAGTCGCACTCGAACTATCACTAAGAATTTTAAGGCTCAAGTGGATCAGACCTCTAAAGTTTATTGCATTTTCATTTGTCCCATTCAGATAATAAAGCATGTAAAGTAAAACCAAATTAAAATTTGAAGCATGGTTACATTATTAAAATAATTTGACTGCCCTTCAGCTGTTCTCTTTCGCTTCTGATCTTATCTCACAGGCATTTTAATTACATTGGGCAGAGATTTAAAGTAACAGTACCTGCCCTGAAGTACAGACAGCACCCAAAATGCAAGGCAGCATCCTAGACCTCAGGACCAGGCTCCAGGGGGCCTACAGAAGGTCTAATTCAAGCCTCTCCAGATCCCTGGGCCAAGAAAGCCTCTCCAGGCAGGTTGGAAGAGCGCCATTGGAGGACTCATTGTCCCAGCTTATCGCTATGGTAATGATGGTAACGGCTGTTTATCCCCTCCCAGTGTGTTTTCACAATCAATATCTCCCCTTTTCTTCAAAACAGCCTAAAGCCCAGGAAAAGACCTATCACACAGTAGGTACACAGTGGTTATTTCCAGTGTTGATGGGTGAATGACTCCATGGGAACAAATATAGTGTGCCTTATTATCTTAATTGTGGACACATGAGATCGTGTCCCACTGGTTCAGTTACTTGCTCAAGGGCGTGTGTCTGACCCAGAAATGGAACCAGGGATCTCTGAACGTGGGATCAGTCTTCTTACCTTCCTATCAGTGATTCTCCAAGTGTACAGCTCTACACAGATGGGACCCGAGATGATTTTAGGCAGTGCACGTCAGGGTCGTCAGATAGCACCAGATCTCATGATGAAATGTGTCTATTGCTTTCAACTTTATTTCAATGGTTTCAAGGAGAAAGCTTGAGGTTGGAGACACATGCATGTATATTTTTAATGTCTTTCTACACAGACTTCCAATCTCTCTTCTTAATAGAGAGAGGGCAAGCCATAGGTTCAAGCCTTGGTAGGCTACAGCATCTAGCTAGAATTTCATAGCAATGTTTTATTATCATTGTCTTTATTTTATCTTCATTTATAATTGATGATGTGGGATATTGCCATCCCTTTAAAAATATAATATAGATTTGTGGGGAAAAAAAAAAGAGAGATTCATCCAAGTTAAAAAAAAAAAAAAGATTCCATTAAAGGGAGCAATAGTGAGACAATAGCATATATGATAGATTAGATAGAGCAAAAGTCAAATAGACTGTCTAGAGCTGCAATGGAAGTTTGGAAATCACTGCTTTGTATTAAGAGCCCCTCCACAAACCAAGAAGACCCCAGAATCTTTGTTATGAATGAAAGGGAGAGAGTCTGTGGACAGGAAGTAAGAGTCCTACCTGAAGCTGTATGGAGACTAGCCCACAATAGCTACGGGTCTTGACTAGACCAACTGGTCTTCATACCTTTATCACAAGTGGTACTTCCTTCATGAAGGCTTTGAACATCTCCCCAGCCAGTGCTGGTCATTCTCTTTTTAAAATCCCCATAACCATTTGTCTGCACCCATTCTCAGGGTTACTGAACTACCTTTAACTTCTGGCAAGTTATCTTCATGTGGTCATCATTTTCTCTGATGGTCTTCTTGGGGGAAGTTGGCATATTGAATCGGTGCCATTGCTTCCTGGAGATGGTCCTCTATAGACCTTTAAATAGAGAGACAATGGCACCTCAGAGGCTCTTCACAAGACTCACTCTGGACTGAAGTTTTCCTCTAATGGGAAGCAAATAGAAGTCACAGAAAACAATGATCTGGGCGAGTGACGTGGTTTCTGGAATCCTCAAGTGATATCAATTACTGGCCTGAACTAGGGTTCTTGGGTCCTTTTGCTGAGATGGCCTTGGAAGTTGCAATGACTTTCTGCTTTTGGGGGCTATTCAACACTCTGACCCAGGCTAGCTCCAAGAGGTATCTCTCTTTCCAGTGCTAGAAATGAGCAGTGTTGGGTAACACAGGACAAACCGGAGTTCACTATAAAAGGGAGGCATTCCGGGAGAAAGGAATTGCTTGTGCAAAGGGCTGGAAGCACAAAGCAGTTTTTCTCATTGAAATCACAGGTTCAGCATGATGAACAAATGGGTGAGTAAGGGACAGATGCTAAGGAGCTAGACATGGTGGGTGATGTGTCTCCTTACAGGGACAGGTGTACAAGGCTATGTGAGGAGGGGTTAAGCTTCATTCTGAAACTTATGGAAATATGTTAGTGTTTAAGTGGTGAAGGAACATGCTCACATCATGATTAGTGTGGAGTTTATTCTAGCAGCAAAGAACTGAGAGGGTGGTAGATGGAACAGGAAGAGCCAGGAGTCTGGTAGAACCCATTTGGATTTTCAATCTGGAGCGGAAACAGAGAGGGTGGGGAGGATGGGGTGACCAAGTGATATACAAGGAAGCTTATTCTATGGAACTCTCCTTTAGACACACATTTGTATTGAACCCACTAGAATATTCAGGAAGCATTTCTCTAGAACAGAGCAGCGATTGAACAATTTGCTCTGAATAATTAAATTTGCAGTTTTAAGCCCATAGCAGTAGAGTTTATTTATAAATTGGAGCCACAGTTTGCATGCACTTTAAATGCAAAGAGGGGCTTTAACCGTTAAGTTATTATATTACTCAAGAGTTTAATTAATAACACACTAATTGTTGAAGCCAACGTCAAGAGCCTCACCATATTGTTCTTATTACATTTGGAAACTGTTTGAAGTGATTTGGTAATTAAAAAAATGAACTTTGAAATACAGCCTTATCTTCTCCTTGATATGGAGAGTCTCTTGTTTACATATTCTAGTATTTTTTAAGATCGAAAGGTCTCCCTCGGGTTTTGTGATGAAAAGCCTCTGAATAATGCCTTTAGAATAGATAAATGCACGCATGATAAAATAAGCCAAATTCTTGGATGCCATTGGTTAGAAAGACATCTATTGAAAAGTTAAATAAAACAGTCAAATTGAAAAATAAAACAAACCTATAGACTTAGAGTTGGAAGGGACTTCAGGCTTGATCTGTTTTAGACTCAAGCCCATTTCTGAATGTGAAAGTCAAGGTTAGTGAAGTCAAACGATTTGCTTGGGGAATGTTCACAGAAAGAACTGTATCTCTTCCATTTCTAAGAATGTCTTCTCTCTCCTAAAACACAGACCAAACTAAAAGCGTGTCCAAATGATCCATTAACATCTGTCTTCACCCTTTAAAATGTAAACCTGAGGGGAGAATTCATACCTTGGTCATCTCTTGCAGTCTTGAACTGGGTATTGCTAACACAATGCCCACTACTCAAGAGCCAATCATAAATACCTGAGCAACTGACCTGGATTTACTACTCCTACTCACTAGCATACATGCTGAGTTCTAAGCTGAAGTCTACATACAACCTCTGGGTAAATGCACTAACCACTATTTAGTTAAACCTCAGAGTCACTGACTTAAACAGTGGACCAAAGCAACTGAGGCAATTTAACAACACTTGTATGCACATTGCTGTGTCAAGCTCTGTATTAGAGGTTAGGGTACAAAAGTGAATAAAGCATTTCTACCCAGAGTAAAAAATTATGAACTATGTATGCATATGTATTAATATACAACACACACACACACATAGGCGTGCATATGTGCATTCTCAGTCACCACCATGTCCAACACTTTGCAACACTAAGGACTGCAGCCTGCCATGCTCCTCTGTCTACGGGATTCCCCAGGCAAGAATACTAGACTGGGCAGCCATTTCCTTCTCCAGAGGCTCTTCCAGGAATCGAACCCGTATCTCCTGCAGCTCCTGAATTGGCAGGTGGATTCTTTAACCACTGAGCCACTTAGGAAGCCCTCCCCCCACACATATATACATACATGTATATCCACCTACACAAAGTGCTGTTAATAGGGATCAGAGGTTAACGACAGACTGTCTATAAAGCTCTAACTAGTAGGTATTTTCTGCTTTGCCAGCCACACAGGCTCTGTCACTCAGGGCAACTCTGCTATTGTCTTCTGAAAGTAGCTGTGAACACCACCTAAATGAACAAGCATGGCTGTCTTCTAATAAGACTTACCTATAGACACTAAAATGTGAACTTGCTGCCATTTTCACATGTCATGAAATATTCTTTTTTTTTTTTTTTTTAACTCTTCAACCATAAACCATCCTTAGCTCATGGGCTATACCACCAGAATATGGAGTTGTATTTAGCCCCAAGGTGTGGGGAGAAGGCATGGTTTCCTAGTCCCCCATAAATCAGAGGAAAAAGCAGCTACTAGGTCAGAATCAGAATCTGGGGTCTGGCACCGACAGGAAGGTTTGTTAGGGAAATGGCTGGATATGAGGTGTGTGTGCATGTATGCTAAGTTGCTTCAGTCTGACTCTTTGCAACTTTATGGACTGTGACCCACCAGGCTCCTCTGTTCATGGGATTCTCCAGGCTATACTACTGGGGTGGGTCGCCATGCCTCCCTCCAGAGGCTCTTCCTGATCCAAGGATCAAAGCCGCATCTCCTATGTCTCCTCCACTGGCATGTAGGTTCTTTACTGCTAGCGCCACCTGGAATATGAGGCAAGTTGGGCCAAATTAAAATGGGCTTTGCATGTCATGCTAAATAACTAGGAATCTATTCCATCGACAACTAGGGGCTGATGAAAAGCATTCTTTAGGGGAAGTCACGGTTGGGTTTGATTTTAGAGAGATCACACTGGTGATAAATACCCATTCTGTCTGGAGAAGAGGCTGGAAGGAAGGTGCCAGCCTCAGAAGGACCAGTGAGGACACTGCCAGGCTAGTCCAGAGGAAGGAACTTGCCAGAATGAGTTCTTAAATTGACAAAAGCATAGGGATTCCCCAGTGGCTCAGTGGTAAAGAATCAGCCTGCCAATGCAGGAAACACAAGAGATGCGGGTTCGATCCCTGGGTCGAGAAGACCCCCTGGAGTAGAAAATGGCAACCCACTCCAGTAGTCTTGCCTGGAGAATTCCACGGACAGGGGAGCCTGGAGGGCTATGGCCCATGTCTCATTCACACAACATGTTTCTTTCATGTTGCAAAGAGCGGACACGACTGAGTGTCTGAGCATGCACGCCTATTGGATAGAAAATGTAATGAACTACTAGATGGGTTAGAAAAAAATTTCCACCTCTGAAGAGATAACTGGACAAAATAAACATGTCTGGCTCTTGAGGGAGATATCCTGATTTACACTTCTCAGACACAAGATCTAGAAATGTCATATCAAGTAGGTATTGGAGAAAAACCCTGCCAAGTTACCAGAGCCTCGGGGCACAGAGAAGTTAAGGGCTTTGTCTAAGGCCACACAGCTAGTTACAGATCTGCCATGGACACAAACCCAGGTCTTCCGTTAGCTGGTATCCCCTACACCTTCTAGTGCTTACATGCAGTTTTAGTTTCATGGAATATCAGGCCACGGTTACAGACCAAGAAATCAAGTTCTTAAATTAAAAGCTCGCTTATGGGTCAGCACAATTGAATCCTCAAGGCAAAATACATAATGAGATTAAATCTCACAAACAATGCATTGGGTGAAAGAATCCAGACACAACAGAGCACGATTCATCAATATACAGGTTGAGAGCTAAGTGAGAGCTAATCTGGGCTGTGAGAAGCAGGAATGGGTAGGATGGAGCGAGTCTGCGGAGGGTTTCTCTGATGGGTGGTGATGCCGGGCTTCCTGAGTTGGGTGTGAAGAGGAAATAAGCTTTAGGCTTATACCTGTCCTTCACACCTGTGCTGTATACTTCAAGGAAAGTAAAGACTCTAGCCATCTCTGTCTCTCTATGTTGATATCTATATCTGTATAGATACAGATAGATCTATATAAGGTGCTATACACACATATACAAATGTATGATCTGTATCCATATTTATGCACGTGTGCAAAGTCGCCTTAGTCATGTCCAACTTTGCGACCCTGTGGACCACAGCTCGTCAGACTCCTCTGTTCATGGGGATTCTCCAGGCAAGAATACTGGAGTGGGTTGCCATGCCCGCTTCCAGGGGATCTTCCTGACCCAGGGATCGAACCTGTGTCTCTTACATCTCCTGGACTGACAGGCAGGTTCTTTACCACTAGCACCACCTGGGAAGACCATCTATATTTATACATAGAAAGAACAATCTGTTGTCAAACTTTTAAACTTCTTTTGTTTGTTTGTTTTTAATTTGGCCTCATGCCATTGCGTGCAGGGTCTTAATTCCTTGACCAAGGAGTGAACCAGGGCCTCTGCAGTGGAATTCTAACCACTGGACCACCAGGGAATTCCCTTTACATTTTTCTTTATTACAATAAAATCTATTAATTGTATACTTCGGGAGTAACTTATTCTCTCTAAATTTCAGAATAAGAATCTCTAAAATGAAGATAACTAAATATAATTTCCTTAAGGATTAAATAAAGAAAGAGTGTGTGTGTGTGTGTGTGTGTGTGTGTGTGTGTGTTTCCTTCTTCCTAAGCCTGGTCCATGTGAGAGCTCCATGCAGAATGAAGGTCTTGGCCAGGTTCAGATTCATCTCTTCTGCATGTTCTTTACCCACGTGGCCTGACCAGGATAGCAGTGAAGACTTACGCGTTCTGGGCGATCAGATGCCCTGCCCAGTCCTGGCGCGTAGGCCATCCCTTCTGCCCGGCCCCACTCAGAGGCCTCCTGGGACCATTGCCATCCACCCAGCAGGGGACCCTGCCCACCTCTCATTCCTCTTGCATGTCTGCCAGGGGGAGGTGTGACCCATCAGCTGGGATTCGGTCATGAACAGGTCCTTGGTCCAAACATCATCAAACACCACAAAATGCCACCTCGATTCCCGACAGCTTCCTTGTCTGGCAAATAGGGTTAATGACAAGTGCCTTGCGTATCTCCCAGAGCTACTGTAGAGATCAAATGAGATAATAAATGTGAAAGCCTTTTGTCATCTCTGAAGTCGTACACAATTACAAAGATTAGCCGTAATCACTCAATATAGTGTGTGTCGGTTCCTACGTCTGTTGCCCGCCTCCCCCCACCCCCCCAAGACTTCAGTTTCTGCCAGGTGAAGGCTGAAACCCTGGAACCTACAACATCAGACCTGACGCACAGCCACCAAAGGAGAAATATCTGAAAGAACAAGAAGTCGTCACTTTATCTTATGTTATCAATGCCTTAAGAAGAGATAACATGCGATAATACAACTCCACCATCCTCTAGCCCTTCTTAGACAGATTTTCACTGAGTTTTACAATATATGCCCCAGATGTCAAGATGTATATTAGGAGCCATAAACAATAATAAATGGCGACATCATGATCACCAAGGAAAATAGACGATGAAAGAACAAACAATATCTTATTACTGGTGTAAGTGAAATAGAAATCAGGGGCACATTTTCAAGATTAGGAATGAAATTAGAAAATTGACATGATAATGTTTAACCAAAATGAGACTCAGCAAAGCTGCAGACTGTAAAAGGCACGGTGGTAAGCCCATGTTTCATAATAGGGTATTTTGTGATGTTTCCAGTGTTATATGAACCATTTCAACTGTGAAAGGATTATCTGTAGGTCTGAGTCAGAAACTGTGTCTTATAACCTATTTTAAACCTAACCTGATGTCCATTGAAAACTTTGCAAATATAAAATAAAGCTTTTTTCCCCTTTAATTTACCAGTTTCTAAGTCACGGACATACAGCTGGCAAGTTTCTAATGATTTACGAATTCCTGTGATCTTAGTTCATCGGCCAGAGTACCGGAAATCTGCACAGGGAAGATGCAGAAGGAAATAGCAGAAAAGAGTCCAATCTCTCCTGCCCGTTGTTGTAACTTGGGAGAATCTGGGGAGCGAGCTGTTTCGTAAGTGATTCCACTCACTCCCAGTAGAAGTGGAGTTGATATCCTCCAATGATATGGGTCACTATGCTTTATTCGCCCTCTGCCAACTTTGGGTTATGCATTCAGGTTTTAAAATATTCAGCCTCAAAATGCAGTGCACACAGCTTTGCAATCCATTTTCCACCGCGGGTCTCTAAATGGGATTGCAAGCCTGATAACGGTCTCATGGGTGAAATTTGAAATTTGTCCCATTTGATGGGACTCCAAGAGGATTTATAGTAACAACAACAAAGATAGTCAAATCATTCCCCATCTTAAACGGGAATTGATAGCAGCCACTTGAGACATAGGCCTGAAGACTGAGGTCTTTTAGTTGTGGCCCAACAGAGAGCAATGCGCACAGACACGAGGGTGAGCTCCCCGGGCTTGTCGGAGTCTGAGCTTGGGGGCTGGCAGTAGCAGTCAAAACTGAAGGTACAGATAAACAGAAAGGAGGCATCGGTCCTGTGCCTGAGGCTACATGTGTTCTAATTTTATCTTCCCAGCACTCCACGGCTTCCAGGTGGTGCTAGTGGTAAAGAACCGTCCTGCCAATGCCAGAGATATAAGAGACTGATCCCTGTTTATGTAGGGTGCAAACCACCTCATTAAAGAATACTGGAGTGGGTTGTCATATCCTCCTCCAGGGATTTTCCCGATCCAGGGATCGAACCCAGGTCTCACACATGGCAGGCAGACACTTTACCCCCTGAGCCACCAGGGAAGCCAGGAAAGCAATTAGCCTCCAATTAAAATAAATTAATTAAACAAACAAACAAAAAGACGAGGGTTAGATCCCTGGGTTGGGAAGATCCCCTGGAGGAGGGCATGATAACCCACTCCAGCATTCTTGCCTGGAAAAATCCCATGGACAGAGGAGCCTGGCAGGCTATATAGTCCACGGGTCTCAAAGAGCTCAATGTAACTTAGTACACACCCCATTTATCAGAGGGAGACTGAGTCTGGGGGAGCTTTGGTAACTTTGCCAGGATCTCATAGTAGGAAGGTGATCGCCGACGTGTCTGATGCCAAAACCCAGTTTTCCTTTTTGCTTTATCCATTTTATATACAGTAGTTGCATATGATAACCCCAAATGCTTAATTTAGCCCTCCCCATCTCCCCTTTGGTAATCACAACTTTGTTTTCTATGTCTATGGGTCCGTTTCTGTTTTGTAAATAAGTTCATTTCTACCACTTTTTTTTAAAATTCCACATATGAGCAGTATTGTATATTCGTCTTCGTCTGTCTGGCTTACTTCACTTAGTACGGTCATTTCTAGACCCATCCAGTTAGTAGTTTCAGCATCATCTGAGGACTTGCCAGAATTGCCGATGCTCACATCTTCAGGACAAGAATCTGCATTTTCATAAGCTCTGCAAGAGATTCACACAGCATTAACATGAGAGAAGCACTAATCTAAACAGCAATGAAATGGCTTGGTGACGTGTGCTGGTATACATCAGTGGTGCAGACAGACGGTAATGAGAAGCAAAAACCCAGCTTCTCTCTGGGTTCATGTTATTGAGACAAAGTGGTGTGGTTTTGGGATACAAGACCCCTTACTCCATCTGGTGCCTTAGGTTCACTTTACAGATGGAAATACTGAGGCCTAGGGACGCAGAGAGAAGCTCTGGAAATCTCAAAGCCAGTTCTGTATTCAGAGTCCAGAGAGGAGGGGTCCTTTTCTCCATCACACTGTGAACTTGAGCCAGCTTGCCTTCTCCTCTGTTCTTTCTCTCCTTAGAAAATGCACTCCCCCCACACTCCACCCTTGTGTGCTCAGGTCAGTGTAGAGGAGAAAATTACGTGCCTAGAGCTCAGAGCTGCTCAAAATGACCTCCTCTCCTGTCCTGGAGTGAAGATGCCTTTCCTGCCCCAACAGTGCGTTCCACTGTTCAGCTGTGCTTGGGGTTCAATTTCATCCTCAATAATTCATTCTGCAAGAATCTCTAGTAGCTTTATAAATCTGGAGAGCAATAAAATCATCAACTTTTCTTAAGCTTAAATTAAGTTCAGATCCTTCTGTTCCCTTTAAGTAACAGCAAAAGGGGGGTGCTCTGTGCTCCCTTCCACACACATTGGTGAGCATCTCCCAGGACCCCAGCTTTCTCCTAGCCCTCCATCAACTAGTCTTTCATTGCAATTGATTTTCGCTTAGAAATTCGGGGTTGACAAAGTCCTTTTACACACACAGTCCCACTTTATCCCATCAAATGATAAATGTGAAAAACATTTGCATTGATGTGCAGATGCTAGTTAATACGGCCATAATATTATCGCAGATACTCATATGAAATTGAGAGTAGTGACAAAACAAGCCGTATGGGTCAGGCATTGAAATGTTCATGGAAATAATGCACGTAAAAACTTTCTTTATTGAACGATGGATTCTCGGATACTGCGAGAGTTGCCTGAATCTGAAGGTAGAGTCAGTGACGCGTCCAGCGTCCTGGGTGACTTGGTGTTTTGTGTAGTGTCGTAGGAAGATTAGGGGACCCCACAAGAAGTGCCCGTATAAGCCTTGAAAGCCATGACCGTGTCACCCCCATCTTGCCAATGTGATGGAGGATATGGACCTTGAGATGAGAGATGATCGTGGGCTACTGAGGCAAACCCCATCTAATCATATATGCCGGCTAAAAGTAGAGAACATTTCCCTGCTTTAGTAAAGAGAAAGAGGTGAACACGAAGGCCGGATCGGAGAGATGCTGCCTTGCTGGCTTTGGAGAGGCAGGGAAATATACAAGCCAGGAATGGGGATACCCTCCAGAAGCTAGAAAAGGCAAGGGGAAGAAATTTTACCCTAAAACCTCCAGGAAGAAATACAGCCTTACTTCTTGCTTTTAGCCCAGTGAAACTTGTCTTGGGCTTTCGACCTGTAGGGCTCTAAGATAACGGATATATGTTGTTTGAGTCGCTGAGTTCATAGTAATTTGTTACAGCAGCTCAGGGAAACGAACAGGGCTGCATTTATCAGCTCAGAGAAAGTGGAGGAAACTGTGCCTTAGATCAAGAAATAGCCTGGGTAGAGCACAGCAGAGTTTACAAACCTAAAAAGATTCCTTTCCAGAAAAGGGGGAGGGGACGGATGAAGATGATACAGTGTCGCATTCCAATTTGCTGAGTCAGTTCTGCTCAGTCGCTCGGTCGTGTCTGACTCTTTGCCACTAGATGGACTGCAGCACTCCAGGCTTCCCTGTCCTTGACCAACTCCTGGAGCTTGCTCAAACTCATGTCCATCGAGTTAGTGATGCCATCCAACCATCTCATCCTCTGTCGCCCCCTTCTCCTCCTGCCTTCAATCTTGCCCAGCATCGGGGTCTTTTCCAAAGAGTCCATTCTTCACATCAGGTGGCCAAAGTATTGGAGTTTTAGCTTCAGCATCAGTCCTTCCAATGAATATCCAGGACTGATTTCCTTTAGGATTGGCTGGTTTGATCTGAGTAGCTCTGTGGAAAGCTTGGGAATCAGGCTGCCTGGGTTCTAATACAAGCAGTGTCACTAACTAGCTGTATGGCCTTGGGAAATCTACCCAACCTCTCAGGACCTCAGCTCCCTAAACTAAGAAATAGGTAATCACAGAACCGATGCAGGTGTTATGTGAGGAAAGAATGAGTTAACGTGGGTAAGTACTAACACAGTGCCTGGCATGCAGTCAGTTTCCTGGTGCCACCGTGGTAAAGAATCCGCCTGCCAGTGCAGGAGAAATGGGTTCGATCCCTGAGTCAGGAAGATCCCCTGGAGAAGGAAATGGCAACGCACCCTAGTATACTTGGCTGGGAAATACTACGGACAAAGGAAACTGGCAGGCTACAGTCATAAAAGAGTCAGATCGGACTTAGCAACTAAACAAGTTTAGCCTAAGCATTTAGTTGGGGGCTGGGGGCTGGGGGTGGGGCGGATAAGAAAACGTTTTGAAACTTTTGGAATGTGGAAAGAACAGAATCCATGGGGTCAGACGCAAGTCACAGCTCAACTGAAAGGAAAAGCTGTTTCTTAATTTCTTTCGTCTTTGGTTACCTCTCCCTATAGAAAATACAGCTACCTAACGCCATCCACGTAAGGTTGAAATTTGGTGACACAGGCCTACATCTCTGTATAGTCCATGTGAGGACCACACTGCACGCACCGTAGGTCATAAACCCCCAGACTCTAAATCACCATTCACTGCCCACCCCAGCTCGTTGGTGCTTTGGGGAGCTTTAAGGGTCTTCTCTTATCTCCATTGTTCAAAAAGTGGTAGTCCTTGCTGTGTTTTCTTTCTTTTTTCTTTTTTTTTTTTATTTATAACATCTATTCTTCGGGACACTCAGAAGGGTTTTTTCAAGTTGCTTTCTGGGATTTTCTTTTTTTTAATTCCTGAATAATGTGAGCAATTTATATGATTTATGGAGTAATTGTTTTCAAGGTTAAGGAATATTTTCAATTTTTAAAACCAATTTTTTTGGTGTTGTGCCCCATGTAATGGACATAGATATCACATGCTTTTAGGATTAATCTAAATTGTTAACAAATTCTCTATCTTTCTCGCATGCATGCATGCTAAGCCACTTCAGTCATCTCTATTTGTGACCCCATGGACTGTAGCCTGCCAGGATCCTCTATCCGTGGGATTCTCCATGCAAAAATACTGGAATGGTTTGGCATTTCCTTCTCCAGGGGATCTTCCTGACCCAGGGATCGAACATGTCCCCTACTTCTCCTGCTTTGGCAGGCAGCTTCTTTACCACTAGCACCACCCGGAAAGCTTTCTTAAATGTAGATATTTCATAATGCATTAAAGCTCTGCTTTGCAAAAAGTATATATTTTGTCTATATTTGTTTATGGCTCTTTTTTCTTTGGAGATCAAATTTACATTCAATGAAATGAACAAATCGTAAGCATACTTTGGTCATCTGATGTGAAGACTGACTCATTGGTAAAGACCCTGATGCTGGGAAAGATTGAAGGCAGGAGAAGGGGACGGCAAAGGATGAGATGGTTGGATGGCATCACTGACTCGATGGACATGAGTTTGAGGAAGCTCTGGGGGTTGGTGATGGACAGGGAAGCCTGGTGTGCTGTAGTCCGTGTGTCGCAGAGAGTCAGATATGACTGAGTGACTTAACTGATGAGCTTTAACCAGCGTATACACCCAAATAGCCAAAAATACCATCACAATACAGACCACTTCTGCACCCCAGAAAGTTCCCTCATGAGCCTTTCTAGTGACTCCCCACCTCTACCCCACCTTGAGGCACCTACTACTCTTTTTTTTCCCCACATGCTAGTTTGACCTGTTCTTAAACTGTATATTGAAGAAATCATATAATATATTCTCCTTTGTTACCTCGACATGCTTTTGAGATTTATCCATGTTGCTGCATATATCAGTAGCCTGTATCTTTTTGTTTCTCAGTATTCCCTTGTACCAACATAGCACCATCTATTTATCTATTGTCCCTCCATGCACTCCTCATCTATTTCCAGTCTGCGGCTACTATAAATTAAGATGAGCACCCCCCAGGTCAGTAGGTGTCCAGTATGCTCCTGGAGAAGAGCAGAGAAATAGCTCCAGAAGGAATGAAGAGGCTGAGCCAAAGCAGAAACAACAACCAGTTGTAGATGTGTCTGGTGGTAAAAATAAAGTCTGATGCTGTAAAGAACAATATTGCATAGGAACCTGGAATGTTAGGTCCATGAATCAAGGTAAATTGGAAGCGGTCAAGCAGGAGATGGCAAGAGTGAACATCTTTTAGGAATCAGTGAACTAAAATGGACAGGAACGGGCAAATTTAATTCAGATGACCATTATATCTACTACTACTGTGGGCAACCATCCCTTAGAAGAACTGGAGTAACCCTCATAGTCAACAGAAGAGATGATGAAAGACAGGGAAGCCTGGCCTGCTGCAATCCATGGGGTCACAAAGAGTTGGACACGACTGAGCAAATGGACAACAGCAACCATATCCTTACAAATCTTTTTGTGTTTTATTTTTTCCATTTGTACTGGAATTTTTGGTGTACACTTAGTGTTTTGCCATTTTAGCTGTACCATTTTTTGCTACTATCCAGTAATACGAGTTCTATTTGTTCCATGTCCTTGCCGACAGTTAGCATCATCTATATTCTTAATTTCAGCCATTGCTGCAAGTATATAGTGATATCTCAACATGGTTTTCATATGTATCTCCCTGGTAATGAATAGTGCTGAACACTTTTTTGTCTCCTTGTTAGTTATTTGTCTGTATTCTTTTATTAAAGATCTGCTATCCATTTTGTTGTTGTTGTCGTATTTGTCTTTGTATTAATTTGTCCATGTCAATTTGTAGCTTCCCTGGTGGCTCAGTTAAGAACCTGCCTGCTATTGCGGGAGACACAGGTTTGATCCCTGGGTTGAAAAGATCCCTTGGAGGAGGATGTGCCAACCCACTGCAGTGTTCTTGCTGGGAAATCCCATGGGCAGAGTGGACTCATTGGAAAAGACCCTGATGCTTGGAAAGACTGAAGGCAAAACAAGGAGACTGAAAAGGATGAGATGGTTAGAGAGCATCACTGACTGAATGAGCATGAATCTGAGCAAATTCCTGGAGATAACAAAGGACAGGGAAGTCTGGTGTGCTGCAGTTCATGGGGTTGCAAAGAGTCAGATACAACTTAGTGACGGAACAGCAGCAAGGTGCATAATTAACATTTGTTGACTTGAATTAAGTTCTTGTGTTTCTTCGAGAGGCAGGACACATCCTAACCTGGTTGGCGGTAATAGAACCTCATTCCTGGGTGAACAGAACCTAGAAATTGTCCCCTTATGATTCCAAAGCATGGACTCTGGGAGACATACTCTCTGACACTGTTACATGTGCCCTCCTACTGGGAGACTCTCCTGAGACCCTGTTTCTCCATCAGCTTCCCCCGACTCTGTAGTAGGTTGCAGGCAGGCACTCCTGGGTCTCCAGTGAGCTTTGCTTTGACTCTCGGCCTTTCTACCTTGAATGCTCGGCACTGAGCTTTGGGGCCTGTGCTTATTTTTACTTATTTTCCTGTTTTCATTACAGGCTGCCACTGGGTTCTCACAAGGCAAATTGGCCCCAACTCTTAAAAAACAAACAGCCTCTCCTAGTGCTTTGAAATAATTATCTCCAAGAGGGAACAAGGCAGCCCAACCGTTGTCAGTCCTAAATGACACCATGGCTGGTGTGCAGTATTTAGAAGATTAATAACATCTGCTTTTAAAAATCATGGTTGGTCGCAGACCCCAGAGCTCACATCAAACATATGGGGTATTCTGTATGCACGGTATGCAGGCAAGCTCTACACAGCCAAGGCCACTGACTAGAGCACATGCTGTAGTAATAACGTGAGTTTCCTGGTATTGATGACCTTATTTGGGATGGACGTACTGACCCCATAAGTACTATACCTCTATTTACCAAAGCCAGTCTGTGGGACTGGTACTCTTGTTTCCACTTAGCTTAAAGGAAAAGCTAAAGATCCAAGGGGTTTAAAACTGAACTAGCTTGCGACTAAGAGCAAGCCACGAAGCCAGGCTTTAAACCCAAGGAGATGTGATTCCAAGCAGAACTCTTTCAACTCTCCCAGCCTGTTTCCAATTTTGGATCGACAGGGCATATTCAGAAGCCAAGAGTTTACAGAACATCCATGATGAGACAGGACCATTCCCTGATTTATTTAATCATCTTCCGCTACTCCGTTAAACACATCCTCAAGAGCAGAGTTTGACCAGGGCTCCGCTTTCATCCTCGGAGCAGGGTCTGCGTTGGTTTCCTGATGTTGAGTAAAGCGACTCTCATAATTGCAGATCAAGGGCTAGCATGAAAGCCCAGAAAGCTCAGCTCCTGATCGCTCCTGCCTGATACTCGAGACAAAAATGGACCGAACGACTGTCTGCATTTTAAACACGTTTCTCTGAGGTTTGTGTGTGTGTGTGTTTGCTCTCTTTTTTGTTCACGGTTAGAGAAATTGGCAGCCTGCCCTTAGTCTTTCAAGCAGGTTTCAATGAGAAAAAAAAAAAAAAAGGAAAGAAAGGGTCGAAAACAATGAGCACGTGCACGATTTCTAAATGTTTCCAGGACGGACATGGTTGTTCAGACGTTATTTGAAAATAAATGAATATAAAGGCGGGAGTGGTACCCTTCCTTTTCTCCTCTGTTGGTGAGGAGGGAGCAGAGGTTATGCTGGGACTGAGGGATATCCCCCTAGGCCCCCAAGTATGAGAGCACACATATCTGTATTTACCTGGATCTTTAGAAGGCAACTTTCTCCATAGCTCCAATCCTGTATTTCAGACCATCTCTCAATCTCTTTAGAAACTGATATCATTTGAAGATGAGCATCTTCACTTGCCAAGCAAGGTGTCTGCTAGTTTTAGTGGGAGAGAGGAGCCAGGAATTAAGTGATGCTCTGGTACCTGCTCTGTCCTGACCACAAGATCCCATGTATGAACATCAGGAAAATGGCCAAGGGCACGACTTTGAAACCAAGAGAAGGGTTGTGATCCCTTCCATTCATCTCACAAATGTGTATGGTACCCCCCTCCATCTACATGTATGTGTGTGTGCACAGGAATGCTAAGTTACTTCAGTCCTGCCTGACTTGCGACCCTAGGCACTGTAGCCCACCTAACTCCTCGGTCCATGGGAGTCTCCAGGCAAGAATACTGGACTGGGTTGCCGTGCCCGTCTCCAGGGGATCTTCCCCACCCAGGGACTGAACCCATGTCTCTTATGTCTCCTGCATTTTCAGGCAGTTCTTTACCACTAGCGCCACCTGGGAAGCCCAGAACAAGATACACAGGACCTCTATCTTCACAGACTTCCCACACCAGCAGGGAGACTGATGGAAAACAGTTCAAAGCGCCAGTTCATCAAAGGACTGCAGGGAGCGTCAAGCGCTTTGAAAGGGACAAGCAAGGTGAACCATCCTTTGTGGAGTGGTTGAGAAGGGCTCTATAAAGAAGCAGCATTTAACCTGAGACTTCAGCGGGGAAGGGAGGCCAGCCAAGCCAAAGAGGGGAGAACCGTGCGAAACTGCAGACGGACCTGACCCACCTGGGCTGGAGGAGGAGTGCACACAGTTGAGACACAGCAAGGGTGTCTCGGCGCCCTAGGAGAGGAGAGGCTGGGTGGTGAGGGGTTTTGTACAACAGGGTAAAGAGGCCAGATTCAATTCTGAATACCTTGGGCGATAACTGTAGTGTTTTCAACAGGGGTATGCTATACAGCAAGGGCCAGTAAATTCAACCCAGCACTTTTTTTCTTTTTTAATAAGTTTTATTGGCCCACAGCCACACTCATTGGTTTGCAACCTATCTGTGGTTCTGTGGAGCTACAAGGGTAGAGTTGAGTAATTGTGATAGAGAACACGTGGCTCCAAAGCCAACGATATTTACCACCTGGCCCTTTATAGAATAAGTGTACAGAAAGAGGGGTCCCAGGTATTCAACCTCTTTGAGCATCAGTTTTCTCATCTATAAAATGAAGATCTTAACACTCTTGGGGCAGGTGAATCTTACGGTATGTAAATTATATCTCAATAAAGCTGTGAAAAATGCAGATATCAACTATATGGCCTTGATAATACTATACTAAGGGTTAAAAAGGATACTGAATAAAAATCACACAGCAGATTGGCAAAAAGACAGAGGTCAGTGACTGTCTCTGCTGCTCATACTGTGGCTAACAGCCTGGAGAGCAAGTCTTATTACCTTCGCATATCCATACAGTAAGGTTCAGAGAAGCTAAGTCACCAGCCTGAGGACGCACAGCACCACATCCAGGGCCAAGGATTCTAACCCTGGTCTCTGAGACCCCAGGGCTCCACCCCACACAAGTCCCTGCCTTTGAGATCCCTGTGACTTGCAAAGTCAAGTTGGGCTGAAAAGTAGAAGTGAACTGTAGGGTTGGGAGGCAGTTTTGGTGAACTGGAGGGAATTCATTGAAGATCTTTTTTTTTCCCCGTTTGGTTTCAGGCTGTGTGAATTCTCACTGCCCTGTGTTTCACTTTGAGCTGGGTGTTCATGGGAGCTCTGCATTTCACGTGAAATCTGGCCTGAATTCTGCTTGGTCGGGGGTGAAGCTGTCAGAAACTGCTGAGCTGGCCCCAGTTGCTGGGCCCCATCAAAGGCGCTGGCCAGGGCTTCCAGCTCTGGGTCTAAGGCCAGCCAGCCCACGGCTTCCTCTGGGCCAGAACACAGTCAGTTCACCTCATTTCAAGTTTCGAGTCATCTCCTTTCCAGTTTCACTCTTGAGTGGTTCACACAAAACCTTTCCTCTTTCTCTCTTTGTGAGCTGGTCTTGGCTGTGAAGTGCAGGCTGAGAAGTCAGCTATCCTAGGTGAGAAGCTCTGGTCTGAAAGGTGGAGAAAGGACCAGACATGGGTCTGGAATCCAGAAGCCCAGGGCCTGCACCCACATGATGACCTACTAGGGGCTCAACAAGCCTCTTCAGGCCTCTGTTCTATCAAGAAAAGGGCAGAACATAGGACCACCAAGGTCTTCAAGTTCTAGTAATCAGTGGGGCTTGCTCTAAGGCTGCATCTTTAAGGATGAGTAGAATGTGGTGTGTGTGTGTTAGTCGCTGAGTCATGTCCAACTCTTCACAGTTCTGTGGACTGTAGCCAGCCAGGCATCTTCTGTCCATACAGTCTTCCAGGGAAGAATACTGGATTGAGCTGCCACTTCCCCCTCTAAGGGATCTTCCCCACCCAGGGATAGAATCTGCGCCTCTTGCATCTCCTCTGTTGGAAGGTGGATTCTTTACCACTGAGCCATCTGGGAAGGCCAGAGTGTAGAGTCCCAGGTTTTACTCTTTCCATCATTTTTGAGACCTAAAACAGACTTTCAAAATTTTTCTAGTTTCTTTCTCCCATTTTACAAAGGAGGATGCAAAACCCAGAAATGCTCAAGGATGTTTCCAGGCTATTGAGGAAGTTAGTGGTGGGACAGGGGCTAGAACCCGCCTCTCCAGGCTCTCGGAGCAGAGTTCCATCTGAGTCACACCCTGTAGTGCACACAGATGCCCCCGTGTCAACTTTGATTTGAGACTTTCTTGTAAACAAAAACATGCAAAAGGGCTTCATTAATACTTATTACACCTTAGATAAATTAACAGCAATTTTCTTGGCAGTAGCCTGGCAACTTCCCCCAACATCTGGTCAGGGCTGGGCAGGCATGGCTCTCCTGCCCCTGGGAGGAACAATTGGGACTGTGAAAGCTTGGAGCCTTGGGGCTCTCAGGGGACGAATGCTACCTAATGCGCTGTCTGCCCGGCGCGCTTCACTTCCACAACACCTGCTTTCCGGAGCCGAGCTGCCACTCAGTCCCAAGCCAGTGGAGCGTGGGAAATCGGAACAGAGAGAGGGAACACGCTGCAGTGGCTGGGGAGGAGATAACTTGGCATCTGTGCGGAGGGTGTCCAGTGACAAGGAGGACAGGCAGAAAGACGGAGTTGAGCAGGCAGCACTCTGTGGGGGGAATCACGATGACGATGGTCCTGTGATGAAGATGACCTGAGATGCTCAGAGAGCCCTTCCAGCCTGGCGTCAGTTGTCCTGCTCTGTGTCCAGAAACCCTATGCTGCCTTTGAATCTCTATGACCACTTCTATCCTGGAGCATCCTTAGTGAGGATGAAGCCCAGTTCTGCTATGGGCAGACCAATCCAGCATGTGGGTTCTGGTCCAAGCTTCTTACTGATTGCAGGAACATTACTCTATTCAACACAACAGACACAGGTGCCCAGCTCCGACCATGTGCTGTGCCAGGGGCGAGAGGCTGAGAGATGACAGAGCAAAGGGGACCGCGTCCCTTTCTTCTGCTGATCATTATCAAGTTAGGCAGGAAGAGGAGGGGGGTGGCAGACACCAGAACGTGAAGTCTCTTGCTAGCTTTAAAGGAAAGAGGGGAGGCAGAGAGATCATAGAGGGAGGGAGGAAAGAGGGGGAGAAACTTGGGAACCTGGGCAGAACCAAGAAGAAGCACCTACCACCAGGAGACACAGGCAAGGGCCAGGAATGGCCCAGTGGTTGAAGAGTGTCTGAGCTGATTCTCAGCCTGAGGGTGGGGATCTGAGGGATCAGCCAGTCCCAGTCAGTGAGTGACTTTGGAGAAATCTCATGTAATACACTCACTACAATGCCTCCAAAACATTTGCTGTAAATTTTGCAAGTTTACCTATTAGACAAGAGGGATCCTTGATGAGCCACTTGATTCCATTTTTCATGTGCTTAAATTCTATGACTTCCTATGTACTGAGAATGAAGCACATGGAAATCACGGTGTCAGGAATTAAGGGACTGTGAAACAAGAAACAAAAGGCTCCGTGAGAGTCACTGGTAATCGTCTACCCAACCACCATCTGGCCACCTCTTTCTAAAATTAAAAGATTCCAATTGCTTTGAGATGCCAGCGGACCCAGTCTCAGGAGATGACTCCTGATTGGTCACAGGCCAGGAAAGCCAACTGATTTGCATTGTCAAAGACGCACTTTCCCAGCCTCTTTGCTGGTAGGTCAGTCGGTAGAGAATCTGCCTGCAGTGCAGGAGACGCGGGTTCAGTTCCTAGATTGGGAAGATCCACTGGAGAAGGAAACGGCAGACCACTCCAGTATTCTTACCTGGAAAATCCCATGAACAGAGGAGCCTGGCGGACTATAGTCCATGGGATCCCAAGAGTCAGACGCAACTTAAGAGGCTAAACCACCATCTGCAGCAGATGTGATCACGTGACACACTTCTGGGAGCACTTTGGCTTTCTGAGCTGGTGGCATAAATAGAGCTCCTTAGCAGTCCCAAATTTCCTCTATTCCTCAGTATTAATCAACCACCATGCAGTATGCAGTCTAAACACAAAGAGCAGCAGAGGGCCCATCAAATTTAGATGTGAAACCAATAGATGGCTGAGAGGCAAGGTTTTTTGCAGTGAAGTGTAGTTGATTTACAATGTTGTGCCTGGTGTACAGCAAAGTGATTCGGATATGTTTATCCATATATATGTGCGTAATGCATATACATATACGCGTAATATGTATGAAAGTGAAACTGCTAGTCATCTCAGTTGTGTCTGCCTGTTTGCAATCCCATGGACTGAAGTCCACCAGCCTGCTCTGTCCATGGAATGCTCCAGGCAAGAATACTGGACTGGTTCACCCTTCCATTCTTCAAGGTATCTTCCCAACCCAGGGATCAAACCCGAGGCTCCTGCACTGCAGGCAGATTCTTTTCTGTCTGATCCACCAGAGAAGCCTGTATGATAATCTCTAGGTCCATCCAATTTGCTTCAAATGGTATACAAATATATGTGTATATATGCATATATACACATATACATGTAGATCACGTCGTCTTTATCCATTTATCTGTCAATGGACATTTAGGGCTCTTCCATGTTTTGGCTCTTGTAAATAGTGCTTCTATGAACATTGGGGTGCATGCATTTTTTTCAAATTAGGTGTTTCTTTGAATATATGCCCAGGAGTGGGATTACTGGATCATATTGTAACTATTGTTTCTAAGGATCCTCCATACTATCTTCCATAGCGGTTGCACCAAGTTTATAGTCTTTCCAACAGTATAGGAAGGTTCCTTTTCCTCCACATCCTCCCCAGAATTCATTGTTTATAGACTTTATAATAATGGCCATTTTGACAGGAGTAAGATGATACCTCATTGTATTTTTTATTTGAATTTCTCTGGTAATTAGCCATGCTGACCATCTTTCCACATGCTTATTGGCCATCTGTATGTCTTCTTGGGAGAAATGTCTATTTAATTCTTCTGCCCACTTTTTGATTGGGTTGTTTGTCTTTTTATTACTGAGTCATATGAACTGATGTATATTTTGGAAATTAAAGCCTTGCCATTTGCATCATTTGCAGAATACTTTCTCCCAGTCTGTAGGTTGTCTTTTCATTTTGCTTATGGTTTCCTTTTCTGTGCAAAAATGTATAAGCTTGATCAAGTTTTATTTGTTTGTTTGTTTCTTTTATTTCTATTGCCTTGGGACATTGATGTAAGAAAATGATTTATGTCACATAATATTTTACCTATGTTCTCTTCTACAAGTTTTATGATGTCCCGCTTTATGTTTAAGCCATTTTGAGTTTATTTTGTGTATGGTGTGAGGGAGTGTTCTAACTTTATTGATTTCCATGTGGCTGTCCAGCTTTTCCAATACCACTTGTGAAGAGACCGTCTTTTGTCAATTGTGTATTCTTGCTTCTTTGCACTTTTTAATTGAGGTATAATCAACATACAGCATGATATTACCTACGTGTGTATAACACATGATTCAATATTTGTATGTACCATGCAAAGGTCCATATAGTCAAAACTGTGGTTTTTCCAGTAGTCATGTACAATGAGAGTTGGGTCCTAAAGCAGGCTGAGTGCCAAAGAATTGATGCATTTGAATTGTAGTGCTGGAGAAGACTTTTGAGAGTACCTTAGACTACAGGGAGATCAAGTCCGTCAATCCTGAAGGAAATCAACCCTGAATACTCATTGGAAGGATTGATGCTGAAACTGAAGCTCCAATACTTTGACCACCTGATGTAAAGAACTGAGTCATTGGAAAAGATCCTGAAGGACAGATTAAAAGAAAAAGGAGAAGGGGGTGGTAGAGGATGAGATGGTTAGATAAAAGCACCAACACAATGGACATGAACTTGAGCAAACTCCTGGAGATAGTGGAGGACAGGGAAGCCTGGTGTGCTGCAGCCCATGGGGTTGCAGAGTCAGACATGACTTATTGACTGAACAACAGCAAAACTGTGAAATGATCACCACGATATCCCTAGTTAATATTCATCACCATATACATATTTTTGGGGATTAGAGCTTTCATGGTTACTGTCTTAGAAACTTACATCTATGAGGTACAGTGTTATTAACTATAGTCATCATGCTGCAAATCATATCATCATGATTTATTTAATTTATAACTGAAAGCTTGTACTTTTTGACCCTCTTCACCCATTTTGCCCGCCCTCCACCTTGCATCTCTGGCAATCATCAATCTTTTCTCTGAATCTATGAGCTTGGACTTTCTATACATCATTGCTACTTTTAGCTGAGAGATTGTTGGCAAATCACTTAACTTGATTAAGCATCCATTTCTTTTTTGGCAGAACGGAATCAAAAATAGTTCAGCCACAAAAGATGATTTTGAGGAATGGATGGGCCGCTGAACTGTGAAAGTGCATGTGTAAACTCTGAAAGTGTTTTCCAAAAAATATCACTTTGGGTAATATTATGCTGAGCCTCCCTTGACTATTCAATGTAATTTTTTATAATTACTATTTATTTTTCTCCAGTTAATTGTCTACTTATGTCTGCTAAACTATGGTGGGACAGTATCAAACCCTGGTGTTTTCTGATAACCATTCAAAAATAATTTGAATTTTTTCATAGTATTTATTAAATAAAGTTTAGTTGTACACTGAAGTTTTTTTCATAGATTTTATCAATTTTGTGATTTTGATATTATTTTGTAGTTTTATATTATTTTGTTATAATTTTATATGTAGTGATATCTTTAGTATAGACAAGTTTAATTAATAAAATATATTTTTGTATATGAAATGAAATCAGGCTTATGGAATTCTTAGAAAAACATGTATCTTTCTGATTCAAGGATTCCATGTCAACCGCACATGCCTGGAAGCTGGTGGGTTTAGATAAAGTTTTGAACAAAGGTGTTGTCACGAGTTGGCAAATTTTCCCACTGAAATTGTTTAGTGTGATTATCTCTAAAATGACTTCTTATTTAGTTTTTTCTTCTCTTCTCACGCAATTGAGGAACTAGTAAATAGGTTGAGCCTGTATTGGTTTCTCAGTTGAATTAGAATAATTTGCCATTCCTAAAACTTCTGTAATTTCTTGAGTGACAGTAGTGTTTTGTGTTCTAATGAGATGGACTCGGTGGGCTCCTGGATGGGGGCTGGACACCAAAACGACCAATCCATTAAAAACCTAGAATTTTTAGCTCCACTTCCCATCCTCTGGAGAGAAGAGAGAAATTGGGAATGTAGCTAATAAGTGATAATGTCTTCCTTGAGAAGCTTCCGTAACATCCCAGTTTTATGGGGTTTGGAGAACACACAGGTGGATGAACACCTCTGCATATGAGGATGGTGACAGAGCCCACTCCACGAGGGTGGAAGCTCTTGTGCTTGGGACTCTTCCAGACTTAATCTTGTCTGTCTCTTCAACTGGTTGTTTATCCACATCTTTGATCATATCCTTTAATAACTTGGCATATCCTAAGGGAGATCAGTCCTGGGTGTTCACTGGAAGGCCTGATGTTGAAGCTGAAACTCCAATACTTTGGCCACCTGATGCAAAGAGCTGTCTCATCTGAAAAGACCCTGATGCTGGGAAAGATTGAGGGCATGAGGAGAAGGGGATGACAGAGGATGAGATGGTTGGATGGCATCACCGACTCAATGGATGTGAATTTGGGTGGGCTCCGGGAGTTGGTGTTGGACAAGAAGCCTTGGCATGCTGCAGCTCATGGGGTCGCAAACAGTCGGACACAATTGAGTGACTGAACTCAACTTGATCATGTCCTTCAATAATCTGGCATTCATGTACATAAGTAAATGTTCCCAGAGGTCTGTGAACTGTTCTAGCAAATAACTGAACCAAAGGGTTAGTTAGTCATGGTAACCTCAAATTTGTAGCCACTTATGACAGAAGTTGTGGGTAATCTGGAGAACTACTACTTACGATTGACATCTGAGGGGTGACGGTCACTTTTGTGAGACTAAGCCCTTTACCTGTGGGATCTCCAAGTGGATAGTATTAGAACTGAGATAAGTTATGGGTTACCCAACTGGTGTTGCAGAATTGCTCTGTGTGGGAAAACCCCTACATACCTGATGCCGGAAGTGTTATGAGTGTGGTGTTCATGTGAGACTGAAGGACAGAAGCACAGGAGAAGGAGGACTGGGTTTTTTTCCTTTACACTGGGAAGACAGATTTTCCTAAACACTCATGTTGGAAGGGCGATCTTTTTTTTTTTAATTCACTTCACAAATGTTTATGATGCCTAATATCTCAAAATTAGCATATGTAGAGTCAATTAAAATTATCCATTGGAAATTTTAAGAGATGCTAGATATTTTTTTCAACATCTGAAACATTTTATTCCACACATGGAAGAGAGCACTGCCCAAGAAAATTGATTACATCAATGTTCCTAATTCTCATTGTAGTAGTCTTGGCATGACATCAAAACATATTTGTGATCCTGCATACCTGTTAGTTGCTCAGTTGCGTCTAACTCTGAGATACTATGGACTGTAGCCCAACAGGCTTCTCTGTCCATGGGATTTCCCAGGCAAGAATACTCGAATGGGTAGCCATTCCCTTCTCCAGGGAATCTTCCCAACACAGGGAATCTTACCCGGGTCTCCTACATTGCAGGCAGATTCTTTACTGTCTGAGCCACCATGGAAGCCCAATACTTATTTAGCCTTTAAATCCATGTGCAACTATTAGCAATTCAATTTAAAAAATGTTTTCTCTTTCCTGGTAGAACATTATGTTATTGAAAAAAAGAGAGAGAGAGATTAGACTTATTAAAAGATTTTGCTCCTAGGATTAGTTCAACCGCAAACCAACCTAGCATCTTTGATTAAGGCATTACACCATTTTGAGGCTATATTCAGTCATCTTCAAAAGGGAATAGCAATAATAATAATAGTAATGATAATACTAAAAATGGTAATAATGCCCCTCTCACACAATTGTCTGAGTATGGAGCTCCTGGTTAAAATCTTTAACACAATGCCAAGCTCCCTATAAATTAGGCAAGGACAAAGCCCAGATGTGTTGTATTGATTAACTGAACTAGCAGATGTGAAGAAAATGAAATGTACATTGAATTTGCTGTATACATTTACTTTTTATCATTGCTATTTCTGTCTGTATAACAAGCTAGTTATCTATCTCCTGTCTTACTCCAGAAATAATTTAATGTGGTCTATTTAATATTATTATCTTGTTTTATGATTCATTTTCTAGTCAACCCTATTCAGACACATTATTTTCCAGAAATAATAATTATAGTGATTTCAATATAAAATACAGTATACATGTATTGTTGGTTCCCTTCTAAGAGGCTGTCATCTATACTTGTAGGTTTAATTGCTGCCACTAACATGAATTTACAAGACTGCAAACTGTGAGATGAACCCTCTATGCATTCACAGACTCATACTTCAAAGGATTTAAAATAGCAAGAAAGCCTGCATTGAAAAAAACAAATCATCAGGAGTTAATATACTACCTTTACACCAAAATCTCCATCATGTCCCTGGATATAAAAAATTCTATGTTCAAGGTAGACTTTTCATATTAAATTCTACTCAAAGTGAATCTATGGAGCAAAGATTACTGTGTCAAAAGCTACACGGTATTAGAAAAAGAATTGAGTCATAATGCTTAAAGGGATCTTACGTATCATCTGGTCTCATTTCATTATCAAAGCTAGACTGTCTCTTACAACATTCTTGGAAAGTTATCTGGACCCTGTTTGACTGCTCAAAGTGACAGGGAGTTCATTACTTTACAAGAATGGTCAGTCCGTTGTGAGGCAAGTTTATTGGAAAACATTCAATTGAAAGCTGGAAGGAATGCAATTATAGTCAGAAAGATCTGCACTAGTCTCAGTCACTGAACCAGCCATGGCATCTTCAGCGAGCAAGTTTTCCAACCTAGGCTATAGCTTCCTCAGCTGTAAAGGAAGAGAAAGATACATTGCTCTGAGAAAAGCTGGGGAGATGAAAAGAGATAACAAATGTCAGTACAGCTTAGCAGATATTCAACAGAGAATTACTTGCCCTCTCCTCACCATCTTCCTCTGAATTGAACTCTTGCTTTGTTGTTCAGTGGCCAAGTTGTGTCTGAATCTTTGAGACCCCATGGACTGCAGCACACCAGGCTTCCCTGTCCTTCACTATCTCCAGGAGTTTGCTCAAATTCATATCCATTAAGTTTGTGATGCTATACAACCAGTTGGTCACTTCTACAGATTGGAAACATTCTCATAAAAAATAATAATCATCGGAAACAAAACAGTAAGCGAGGTTCTTCCTTGTTTTTCTGGCAAAGACAGGTTGGAGCAGAGAAACTGCTGCCCCATGTAGAGATGTCCTGCGTTCCATGTATGCTTCAGTCCCTACTCTTTTTGTATTAGCTGAATGCTAAGACGTGAAATTAAAAGACACTTTCTCCTTGGAAGAAAAGCTCTGACAAACCTAGACAGCATATTAAGAAGCAGAGACATTACTTTGTCGACAAAGGTCTGTCTAATCAAAGCTATGATTTTTCCAGTAGGGATGTGAAAGTTGGACCAGAAAGAAAGTTGAGCACCGAAGAACTGATGCTTTCAAACTGTGGTGCTGGAGAAGACTCTTGAGAGTCCCTTGGACAGCAAGGAGATCAAACCAATCCATCCTAAAGGAAATCAACCTTGAATAATTATTGGAAAGACTGATGCTGAAGCTGAAGCTTCAATATTCTGGCCATGTGATGCAAACAACCAACTCATTGGAAAAGACCCTGATGCTGGGAAAGACAGACGGCAGGAGGAGAAGGGGATGACAGAGGACCAGATGGTTGGATGGCATCAGCAACTCAGTGGACATGAGTCTGAGAAAGCTCTGGGAGACGGTGAAGGACAGGGAAGCCTAGCGTGCTGCAGTCAATGGAGTCTCAGAGTCGGACATGACTGAGCTACTGAACAAAAACAAATAGGCGTGGAGCTTTGTGACCTCTACTTTGATGTGTAAAACATATTACCCCTCTCTCTGGATCACTTCCCTAAACCCAGCATCCTGGAGATAACCAAACTTACAGCCATATGGATTCTCTGGTAGCTACTGAGAAACCCCCATCTTCTCCTCCCAGATCTGACCTTGTATGAGAGCGGGTCAACACATTTCTCAGGCTTGTCCTCAGAGCTCACCCCCCCCCCTCGCTTTATACGCTGGCTGACTAAGTGTTATCAATTCATATTGAAATTTGCACTCACCTCCTCCCTCTGATCCCATCAAACACTGTGGAACATTTTGTCATTTGTTCTCAAGCAAGAGAAAGGCGCTTGTGTAGCTGGGGCTATGGGGTTTCACATGCGGGCCAAGGGGACTCTCAGAGGGTCTGCTTATCGCAATGTGAGAGACGTCCTCCCGGTACCAGGTAAGAGGCTCAGTGGGTTCAGACACCACTGGAGTCTAGCATCTAGTGGTCGTACCAATGCCCCTCTCCCAATGAGCCCCAAGGAAAATCACCTTCATCATCATCATCATCATTATTTTCTTGGCTGTTTATCCTCAAAGGTTATCACACACATTTCCCAGAAGTGATCTGCCGAAGGGAGACGATTTCCAGGTGGAAGGTGAACTTGTGACCTTCGATGGCAGTTCTAACATTATAAACTGTAGAATATATAGATTATTCTACTTCTGAGACTCTGGTGGGATTCTGAGCCATTTATGGAATCCCTTACCTTGAGTCGTACTTTGATTCATCATCATTCCTGCATTCATTCAATAGTCATGAGCACCTACTGAATCTCAGGCTCTTCTTAGGTATTCAGAATATATTAGTGAACAAAGCTGGTATAGGTCCCTGTCCTTAGGGAGGTTATGAGCTAGTGACGGGAGAGCTCATAAATGGTTCATACCATAGAAAGTTACATGTGTGTGTTCCGATGAGGGAGTGACTGATGAAAACAGGAGATGTGATGGCTCGGGAGGTTCGGGGTGGGGGCAGACAGGCGTGGGTGAAGTCAGCCAAGGAAGATCGAGAGGAGCAGTCCGGTGTTGATGGTTTAACGTTTAGCGTTTGGGTGGTGATCATGGAGTTTTGACTTTTCACTCTTTGCTCTAGTACTATGCCATAGACCAAGTGCTTAACGTCTCTAAGCTTCCCCATCTATGAAATGAGAGAGAATAATCGTGCTTCCTCATAAGATAATCACGGCTCTTCTTATAGAGTCACAGGGTGGTTAACTGAGAGAGGGACCTGGCACCCACTAAGTGTTCATTCAACACGTTAACCTATTCTTTTCAGCATCCCTGTATTGCAGTTGAGGGCACTAAGACCCAGAGAAAAGGCACAGCTTCCCCTAAAGAAAGACATGGCAAGACCTGAGCTTCAGGTGCAAACTTCAGAGACATAGTCATGAGCCATGATTATAAATGTGCATGTGGGTTTGTGTCTTTGGGTCACTGTTTGAAGGATCCCTTTTGCCTGGCTCATCCCTGCTCCAGGGCACTTATGAGATGATGCCTCAACAGCCCAACTCTCTTAGGTACCTGTTAGAATCTGGAGGGATAATGTTGGATCAGTCAGTCTGGTCAATTATAGCTCTTATGTGAGGCACAGTAAGCCTTTCTTCCCAAGTCCTGACCTGCTGAGAAGAGAAGCTTGCAGATAAGCATCACTGTAACCTTATGAATAGTTGAAGACTCATGGATTGACCCACCTGTGTGCTCTTCCTTAGAACACATGGTCCCAGAGCACTGAGTTCCCAGGGCTCCCCTTTCAGCCCTTTAAGCCTTTCTGTCACTCATAGACTCTTCCTTTCTCAGAAAGACATACACCAGACAAAGGCAATAGGCAACAGGGGGAGACAAGAAGAGAAAGAAGGAAGAGAATGGTCCTGTTCAGGGTACTCCCTACATCATCAGTCAAAACTTGAGGGAGTGAATCCAAAGGCAAGACAAGACCTGGGATTTCTTCTCACCCACTTGAGTATTACCATCACTCTTCTCTTTGCCTCCCTCTGACATTGACCTTGCTGGCATGCTAGGATTTCACATACATCAGAAAAGATGGCATGTAATTCACTCATCATTCATTCGTCTGCTTTACTGAGTATCTTTCATGCTCTGGGCTTTGTGATAAGCCTGGAAGAGGCAGAGGAGAATGGAACAGGCAGGAAGGCAACGAGCACAGGATGCCAAGAGACTGCAGAGAAGGACAGCATGCTTTGTCCCTGAGGAAGGGCTGGTCAGAGCAGGGCATATAGGGGAGATGAAGCATGGGCTGACACTTAATGCCTGAGGGAGACTTAGTCACACAGTGTGCAGGAGAAAAAGAGGCAAACAGAAGCACGTGCAAAGAGTGAATTGAGCACAACTGCAGCCTGTATGTGAGGGCTGGGAGACAGCGAGCAGGAGATAGGAATGGTGGCCAGGGGCAGGGACTAGATAATGAGGTGCTTTGGAGAAGCAGTTTGCATTCCACTATGAACTGACTCATTGGAAAAGACCCTGATGCTGGGAAAGATTGAAGGCAGGAGGAGAAGAGGATGACAGAGGATGAGATTGCTGGATGGCATCACTGACTCAGTGGACATGAGTTTGAGCAAGCTCCAGGAGTTGGTGACGGACAGGGAAACCTGGTATGCTGCAGTCCATGGGATCACAAAGAGCTGGACACGACTGAGTGACTGAACTGAGCTGATGAAGCCCATGGTGAGACACTGAAGGGTTGTATGGAGACAAGGGGAAAGACAGATATGGTATTTTTCAGAAATTGCTCTGGCTGTGTGCAGATAGTGGAGCAGAGAGGCGCAAGCCCAGAGGAAGGTAAATTAAACAAAATATTTTTGCAAAAAGCAAGAAGAATTTGATGCCAACCTGAACCAAAACAATGGGAGTTTGGATGGAAGGGAAGGGTTTGAGGACAGGGAAACATATGCCAGGCTTGTATTAGTCAGCTATGCCAGTCTTCCCTGGTGGCTCACATGGTAAAGCGTCTGCCTGCAATGCGGGAGACCCAGGTTCGATCCCTGGGTTGGGAAGATCCCCTGGAGAAGGAAATGGCAACCCACTCCAGTACTCTTGCCTAGAAAATTCCATGGACCGAGGAGCCTGGTAGGCTACAGCCCATGGGATCGCAAAGAGTAGGACATGACTGAGCAACTTCACTTCTACTTCTTCTATGCCAGAGTAACGAACAATCATAAAGCGATATTGATTCACAACAACAACAGTTTTTTGGTAGCTAATATTTACGTTCATCACAGGAACCACAGGAGTGCCATGACTCTGAAGCACCCCTTCTTTATCTGGGACATGCTGGTCTGAAAGATGAGACGGAAGAAGAGCCGCATGAGGATTCTAAACACTTCCATTCAGAGTATCACATGTCACTCACTCACATTTTCTTGGCCACAAAAGCGGTGTGACTGAGGCTGGTATCACTGTGGCAGGAAGGATTCTGCTTCCACAGAACTATTATTTCAGAGTAGAAAACATTTTCACAATCGTGTAGTCTTACACCATCTTCCACATTGATCACAAGTATTCACCTTCCTCCTTCAGTCCTGCAAAATGGATTCATCTCTCCTCCAAGAGAGATGCTCTAAAAATCTCAGCCAAATCTCTACGTTAGGGATCAAAATCCAGGGTCACATACCATCAGTATGTGAAGTCTGAAGATGGCTCTTACCCTTGCTAACTCTAAGAGTTAGCTGTAAACCCAGCACCAAGGACAATACAAATGTGTTAGAAGGCGAGTGGCAGGGTAAGGGCAATGACACGCCTATTAGAGAAGGGAAGAGTAAGAAGCACCCAGCACATTAGCTCTCACCAATTCCGAAATTCCGCTGGGCAGACATGTAGACACTTCCCTGCTCTAGGGATGAGGGAAGTCCTTGATGAAGTCTATGTTCTCCTCCCAGGGTGGACCCTCCGATTCATCACATCATTCTGCAGGGTTTTGGAGGAAAAGGCACGCATTCAGAGGTGGTGACAGGAGTGCAGAATGAGCAAGGCGTTCAACTTTTTGTAGCATTTTGATCTAGAATAGTTATTTAAATCAATTGTATGGGTGTTGGATGTGTGTTTGAGCTACAGGTCTTCCCAGTAGAGTTTGCCTGCAATGCAGGAGACCGAGGTTTGATCCCTGAGTCGGGAAAATCCTCTGGAGAAGGGAATGGCAGTCCACTTCAGAATTCTTGCATGGAGAATCCCATAGATAGAGGCGACTGCTGGGTTACAAAGGGGATGCAAAGAGTCAGACACGACTGAGCAGCTAGCACTACATTACCTTGAGTGTGTGTTTAGAAATACAATTAAAATACCAAGTTCAAGCTTATTTGCAAGGTTGGAGATCACACTGAAACTCTAATGTCCTTCTCTCTGACCTTAATTTTGTGCTTCTAGATTTTCCTTTGGACATGGGCACTCTTGAGATTTCACCAGGGACTGCATATGGTGCCAGTGAAGACTGTGGGTGTTGGGAATGTGGCCCCAGCTTGAGAAGAGAAAGAACTTCAAGATTTGGGGTAGGTTTCTAAACTCTGTGAGCTTTTACCTTTTTAGTCTATGCAATAATGCCAGCAGCCCCACTTGACCTCTTACAAATGATACTTCTCACAACCAGATTTCAACACCAGAGAGTAGGTGTTCTCATGATTTCCACCATCCCCTCTGGGTATCTGCGAACTTCAATGATGCAACAATGATTCAGTCACTTCACTAGGGGCTGGGTGGGAAGTTTAGTCAGAATATGAAATGATGAAGACCACTCACTATTTCATCCCTTTTAAAATGTAAACTTGTATATTTGGCGGCCACTCAAACCTCATTCCACTCTATTTTAACTTGTTACTTTCATCTTCTTTTATCAAAGAAAAGAGACTAGTTTATGACCTTATTATGGCAGATGCAATGGGGATCAGCAAACATTCCACTTGCTTCCCTGTACATCACAGCCACCTTGCAATTAGGCAGAGCCATGTGGTTACTTCTAGACAGGGCTTATGCATAGAATTGACATTTGAAACTTCTAGAAAAAATGTAGAAGACTCCATGTGCCACCTTTCAGCAATTTCTGTCCCTACCATGTAAATGAAAAGATGCTATATTTAGACAAAACAGTGACAAATTGATGGAATATGTGTAAGTGCAGGTCACTGGATGAAATCCCATAATGAGCTGCACAGGACACAGAGCTTGATCAAAACATACCAGTCATTATGGTATGACATCAAGATTTGGGAGTGTTTGTTACTGCAGCCTATGTTAGATTTTACTGACTAATACACTACGAACCAAGAGCTCTTCTTTGACCCATGAAGGAGAATTTGATCACTGATCTTTCAAAAATAGCACTTTAAAGACATTTTAGTCTAAAAATCCTCCAATGGTACTAAGAGAAAGTAATACCCTGGGAAGAGAATCTGCTGGTCACAATTACTTAACACTTAGAAGAAGGACCAGAAACACACGATTCGGTACTTAAGCTCCTGTCCCACAATGCAATTAAAATTAGTATTTTTTTATATTTAATAGAGCCAGTCACATGCTTGATATCACATTCAATATTCAAAATTATGCAAATAGTTTCAACATCAGCTACTCTACCCCAATTAAAATTAAACTATTTGTACTACATGCATATTTATACAATCATCCCCTCTGACTAGATGTAGTCATGTGCACAGACATTGGAGCTAAATCATGTATTGTCTGAACAAAACAGACGCCAGAGAAGGACGGATTGGTGTTGGGAGCTGGGGATAGCGTCTCCATTAGGCAGACAGTTCATTTAAAGTTTAAAAAATGGATTTTCAACAGCTGATACATGGCAGATTTAATAACCTGACATTTTCCCTCTCTCTTCCTAGATAGTCCGCTCAACTTTGACTGGACCTGTTGCGGGATGATACGATTACCACTGTGTGCACCCTCTGGCATTATTTTTTTAAAAAAGTGAATCCCTAATCCCTGCTTAATTTTATGAACTGTCAAAATGATTCTAAATATCTCCTCTGTTTGCATTTTCACCTCGGGACAGGAGTCCAGAGGTACAGATTGGGTGTACAACAGCGGACTGCAGGCAATTTTCATCTCTTAATGCCTGTAGCGTAAGAGGCTGAATTTGTAATAATCACCAGATTATCTCTAAAGATCGCTCTGTTGTACCTGCAAAATGGTTCTGCAGGAAAATGCAAAAGATATGGGGGAAAGTAATTGATGAGAGGCAGGAGATGATTGCTCTTCCTAATCCCTGATGGAAAAAAAAAAATGCATCAAGACAAATGTCGGTAATTTCTGTTAAATGCTGTTTGAAATTTGCAGTGACAGAAACCTGCCTGGGAGTCAAGGGTGGCCTCTCACCACAGGAGACAGCTCACCAGGCTGGGGCAGAAAGGCTGGCAGACAATGTTCAAAATAGATCCAGAAGGAGAAGCAGGACTCTAGCCCAACAAAAGGATAGAGAAAGTGTCTGCCGCAGAATATGTGGAGTCAGATAGTGCAAGAATGTCCCCAGCGCATCACCTGGCACCTAGCAGCGTCTCCAAGCAAGTTTGTCTTTTCTTTCTCTTGCCCTGCTGGGGATAGGCAGCCTGGGGATGCTAGGTGTAGGCCGGGGCTGAACCCCAGAGCGTGTGATTTTGGGCAAATGGCACTCTGACCCTCTCTAGGCTTCTGTCTCTGTACCTGCCAATGGAGGATGGAGAGAGCACACTGATGCCAGCAAGGATGCCATCAGCTCCCATGGGCAAAGCTGAGGGGGAACTGTGCTCCTTCTATTTGCTGGGAACCGGATTCAAAGCTTCTTTTCATCCTCATTTCCCTGTGCAGTAGGTGTCAGAGAAGGGAAGGATTATGACTGCCCCCGCTTCTCTAATCTCAGGGAAAGGAGAAAAGACTGAGTCCACCGCTAAGAAAAGGCCACTTGTTTGGGAAGACCTCATCTTACCCTGCAAACCCCAAAATGCGTGGGATTTTCAGACAGAAGAATCACACAGATAAAAGGCCACTGTGAAACCACCCCCACCTCAAAGCTCTGAGAATGGAAGTCCTAGGTAAGAAAATACTCTGGAAAATTGAGGCACGCTTACTTAAAAATCCTGCTGCCCCTCTCGTTCACTGGCTGCAGGGGGCAGGATCTAAGCCTTCCACTTTTAGTTTTGAGTTCACTGGGTGTGGAATGTGGGAGTCAATCACTTTTTCAGGTTTGACAGAAGAGAAGTCAGAGCTTCCCATACTCATGTGTCAGCGTGCGCACTTGGAAACAATGGCAACAGATTCCTGGGCAAGCTGTCTTCCTGTGATGCTTTTCCTCTAAGAAAAACCCAGTCCATTTCCAGTTCTGGTGAGCTAAATGGGCCGCCGAATCCAGTCGCCCTTCTCACGAGGCCTCAGGGTTGTCACTGGTTTCACCAGCCACAGCTCTTCTGAAGGAAGGGCTCAGGATGTGAATCTCAATATGTCAGGGTGTTTGGCAGGTGGTGGCTGCTGTTTTATTTGAAATCTGTGACATGTAAATATGTTTTAAATTTATTTATTTATTTTTAAATGCTTCTTCAAATATAGTTGATTTGCATAGTTGTATTAGTGTCTGGTGTACAGCAAAGTGATTCATATATTATACACAATTTTTAGATTCTTTCCCATTATAAGTTATTATAAGATATTGAGTATTGGTCCCTGTGCTTCCTTTTGGTTATCTATTTTATGTAGAGTAGCTTGTATTTGCTAATCCCCATGTCCTAATTTATCCCTCTGCGCCTTCCCCATTTGGTCACCAAAAGTTTGTTTTCTGTGTCTGTGAATCTATTTCTGTTTTGTAAAGTTAATTTGTATCACATTTTTTTTTAGATTTCACACATAAGTGCGATCATATGATATTTGTCTTTCTCTGTCTGACTTACTTCACTCAGTATGATAATCTCTAGGCCCATCCATGTTGCTGCAAATGGCATTATTTCATTCTTTTCTATGACTCAGTAGCATTTCATTGCATATTTATATCACATCTTTTTCCACATATATGTGTGTGTTAGTCGTTCAGTCATGTCCAACACTTTGCCACCCCATGGACTGGTAGCCCTCCAGACTCTTCTGTTCATGGAATTCTCCAGGCAAGAATACCGGAGAGGGTTGCCATTTCCTTCTCCAGGGGATCTTCCTGACTCAGGGATTGAACCTGGGTCTCCTGCTTGGCAAGCAGATGCTTTACCATCTGAGCTGCTAGATACCCTATCCATGCATATCTCAATGGACATTTACATTGCTTCTTTGCCTTGCCTATTGTAAACATTGCTGCTATGAATATTGGGGTGCATATATCTTTTCAGATTAGAATTTCTTCCAGACATATGCCTTGGAATGGGATTACCGGCTCATATGTTAACTCTACTTTAAGTTGTTTAAGGACTTCCATAGTGACTGCACCAACATACATCTTGGGGTCAGTCTATCCGATTTTCCTAAGTAGGGACTTTGATGCAAAGTCCTCCTATTGCATGCTAAGTTGCTTCAGTCATGTCCAACTCTGTGCAACCCATGGACAGTGAAACACCAGGCTTCTCTGTCCATAGGATTCTCCAGATAAGAATACTGGAGTGGGTTGCCAAACCCTCTTCCAGGGGATCTTCCTGACCCAGGGACTGAACCCACATCTCTTGTCTCCTGCATCGGCAGAAACATTCTTGGCAGAAACTAGTGCCACCTGGCAAGTCCTCATAGGGATCAGCTAAAATTGACCTCAAACAATCAGAAGGGGGAGGTGTTCTGAGGAAACTGGTAGAATGAATTTCTTATGCCTTTTTTTTTTGTAGAATACCCTGCATTAATAAATGACTAAGCTAATTCTCTTAGAAATGAAAGATTTACATCTCTTTCGCATAAATACCACATTAGATGCTAGAGAAAATCTAATGATACTTCTTGCTTTAAAACACTATAACTTATAAAATGATGTTTGTACACATTGTAGCTTATAAAAATATTTTTATACACTGTACATAGTACCAACAGTGAGGCTTATAACACATTTTAAATAACATATTGTTGACTCATAATATATCTTAATAACATCAATAATATTTAATAATATTAATAATATTGGGCATTTCACACATATTCAAATCAAATGAGGGAGAAACTGCTATAAAAACCCATATAATGTGTGTTGTTTAGATAATCTTGCTTCATTTTTCACAGCAAAAGGTAGATTTTTATTAATCACATGATATATTAAGAAAATGAAGTTCAGATAGATAAAGCAATTAGTTGTTCCGCCCAGGTAGCACACCTGGATGTTAGAGGTGTGCTCTATGATAGAGGCAGAATACAAAATCCGGTCCTCAGATGACAACTGAAATAACATTGACATTGCATCTTATTAGCCAGGTTTAGATATGTGTTATTTGCAAATAATATAACTCTCTCTATATGTTTTACCATTTGCAGAATTTTCCAATGGTTTTCCAGAGTAAATTGCCACTCTGAGGTCCAAACACTGATTTGATACAATGGAGGTGTCTACCTTTTATGAAATCTGGAAAGGAACTATTAAAAACAAAACTATCTGGAAAACAAGGTGAACAGGCGTTCTCATTAGAGAAAGCAAAATCCTTTTTCTTTTTTTTCAGAGAAGACATTTTGTAAATCATCACATGGGAGATACGTGTGCAAATTTTGTACGGCAGGGGCCCTGTGTGAGCATATGGGCCCATTAATCATGAAATCTTGATTGTGGATTGAAACTATGAAACAGGTTCCATGACACATGGGTTTGTTTTGTTGGTCCGAAGTGTTAAGTAGAATAACACAAAGCCGTGTTAACATTCATCGCCTACTCTCCTTTTGTGAGCAGGTTAGTCCTCACCCAATTCACATATCCTCAGGTTTATGAATTATTAATCAAAAGAGCTAAAAAGTCAATCCAATCTGGTTAGATACTGTAGTTCTTGTGGCTTCCAAACTTTTAAATAATGAATGGTTTCATCACTTCCCCAGTGGATGTCGAGCAAGTAGAATGTCTGGAATCAAAATCCCGCTGGGTCGCAAAAGCAACAGAGTGGAAAAAAAAACGTAGTAAATTTTAATAATAGCAACTCCTATCTATTGTATCATCACTGCCACTCTCTCAAAAGATCATTTCAGAATGGGAAGGAAAGGTGTCTTGACAAAAGGGCTATATGGGATCAAATACTGCCAGAAAAAGTAGTATATCATAAGGGGGTTAGTAAGTGATGTGAATATCTCCACACACTTATATTATACATTGTTATACATTGCTGTAACATAAACAATGCTTCTGCTATTCCTAATTATTCAAAAGAAAGTTTACCTTTAATTATTCCTTAGATTGAGGGAATTCTCTGATTAACCTCTCTTCACAAACAGGACCTTGGAGAAAATATCACAGAATAAAGGGGAGAAATAAATGGTGTACTTATATTGGCTGGATTGTCCTGAAAAATTAGGACCCCGTGCTGTTAGAGAGGAAGTTAGTGGGAGTAACAGAACAGAAAGACCAACTTAGAAGTAACTGTTTGTATCAGAGAGGGAATGTGATAGAGAAACGCAGTTTTAAAGTGAAAAAGGTAAGAGAAGGAGGATTAATACTGCTGAGTACCAGGCTGACATGACAAAGGGTCGATTGTAAAGAAATGCTGTAACTAAATCAAAACAAATGTTCTGGAACTCTCCGCCGTTTCCATAAGTCTGTTGAGTCCCTTTTGCCTCTAGGTGGGGGGGTCACCCCTGAAAGTGAACATTGGAATAAGTGAAACTTGATTGGTCCCTTAATGGTTAGTACATGGTCCATCCTGGCCATCCTCTTGCATGCTAAGCATTTCCATTCATTCTGAAACGGCCCACTCACTCCCAACAGCCCCATTCTTACAGCAAGTCCCAAGTCCCAAGTCCCTCGAGAAGTTTCAAGTCACTGGTGTTAGGAACCATTGGTTATGTTTAGGGTGATGTTACACCTATTTGACTAAGAGGGCTGTCTTTGGGTGATGTCTGTGCAGTGAACACTGGGAAAAAGATGTGTCTTTATTATTCACCAAGTTTTTGCCCTGAATCCCACTGGGTAGCTTTTTGGTAAAATGGGCTCCAATATGCATATATTAATAACAAGCCCAAAGGCCTGTTATTTTTTTTTCCCTTTCCCTAAGCTAAGATTCCCATACAAAATATGTCACCCAGAATGCATTTGAATTTCAGATAAGCAACGTTTTAAGTATAAGTGTCTCTCAAATATTATATAAAACAAACTAAGGAAAAAATATCCTTTGGTTTCCTGAAATTCCAATTTAACTAGGTGTCCTGTGTTTTTATTTATAACACTACCCTAAAGCCAAACTCAAATCTCTAGATAGCATCATCTTCTAAAGTTGTTTCAAATGGATGAAATACTAATGAAAGTACCTTATCAAATAACTCAGGTTTAAATTCTCTGTTTCCATTGCCTTTCCTCTCTCTTACCTGGTCTCCCCACTGCCCTCTTTTCCTTCTTTCCAGTTTTACTGAGTAGCTGTACATGGATCTGTTCTATTCCTGCTGCTCCAAATTTTAAAACTGAAACAGTCCCTGCCTCTTTCCTGGGAAAGCTCTCAGTCTCCCAGAAGAGAAAGGCATGTCCTAAAGAAGTACTTTAAGATAAGACATACCTAACTCTTCAGCCAAATTTCCATCATTCATCCAGGCATCCACTCACCCACTTACTCATCTATCCATCAGCCCATAAATCTATCCACCCATCCATCCATTCATTCATCAACCAACCATCTCATCCATTCACTTATCCATCCATCCAATCATGATCCATCTCTCCACCCTCCACCTTCAGCTGGTCCACAGAAAAAGAATTCATTGCTTCTGCATCAAGAAAAAAAGCTTGGCTACACTCCTGTGGTGCCTCTCTAATATAGATAGCTCCTGTTATGGATGGTAGAGCTGAGTTTAGAGAAGCAAGTCAGCCCTGCAGGTCGGATAAGAAGCCAGTTCTGGATATAAATCCCAAACCCTCACTCTCAGAACACACCCTATTTTGATTCACAAGACAGAGCTAAATATTCACACCACCACCTTCTCTCCTTTGGCTGTTTTTTTGTTTTGTTTTTTGGGTTTTTTTTTTCTTTCTCACAGAACCTCTCCCATCTCTGTGCCAACGCTCACACCTTTCTCTCTCTTGACATCTGTGGCGTTGGGCCCTGTGGCCCCGTCACCTGCAGGGAGCCCGGCTGCTCCTTGCCCTCCCCCGCCTTCCTCGCCCTGGGTCTCTGACCGCAGGGGCTGACAGTCTGGCCCCCAGCACCACTTTCTCAGCGGGGCACTTCCTCCGGCGGGCGGCTCTGGCAAGTTGTTTATCTCTCACAAGGATACTGACAGAGATCGTATCGGTGGAACTCTATCTGTCTGGGCACAGATGTCTGCCTGCGCGGCAGACGCCTCATCTCCCTGCTGTGTCTCACCTTCCAGAAGCCTCTTCTTCCTCCCCTCCTCCTCCCCCAGGCCCTCCTCTGTCCTCCGGAGCCCCTCCTCCCATGTTGCCGAAGATGAGCTTAAACCCGGTCAGGCAGAGCGAAGGACCGCAGCGCTCCACTCGAAGCCTTTCAGCTGCTGGGGGACACAGCCCAGACTGGTGTTCTTGCCCCAGTTTAGATACTGGGTAGCGCCCGGGGTGCTGCGGATTAGGAGGGGCAGGAGGGGAGATCACAGGAACCCCTGATGGTAGTCAGGAAGGCAGCTCGGGAAGGATGTCAAGGAAAAGGGGGACGGTCTGAACAACAGGACTCATTTGTGCATATGTGTTTAGTCTAAAATTTATTTTATTGAAGTATACTTGAGTTACATGTTGTAAGTTTCTGCTGTACAACAAAGTGATTCTGTGTGTACTTAGTTGCTCAGTCTTGTCCAACTCTTTGTGATGCCATGGACTGTATCCCACCAGGCTATGTGTGTGTGTGTATGTATATTTATACATACATTTGCATATATGTCGGAGAAGGCAATGGCACCCCACTCCAGTACTCTTGCCTGGAAAATCCCATGGATGGAGGAGCCTGGTAGGCTGCAGTCCATGGGGTCGCTAAGAGTTGGACACTTCTGAGTGACTTCACTTTCACTTTTCACTTTCATGCATTGGAGAAGGAAATGGCAACCCACTCCAGTGTTCTTGCCTGGCAAATCCCACGGACAGAGGAGCCTGGTAGGCTGCAGTCCCTGGGGTCGCTAGGAGTCGGACACAACATTGGAGAAGGAAATGGCAACCCACTCCAGTGTTCTTGCCTGGAGGATCCCAGGGACGGGGGAGCCTGGTGGGCAGCCATCTATGGGGTTGCACAGAGTCGGACATGACTGAAGTGACTTAACAACAACAATGCATATATGTATGCTTATATGTGTATATATATCACACACACACACACACACACACACACACACACACACACACACACACACACTAAGTCGCTTTAGTCGTATCCGACCCTTTGAGACCCCATGGACTGTAGCCTGCCAGGCTTTTCTGTCCATGGGATTCTCCAGGCAAGAACACAAGCTGGTTGCCAGTGCTCTCCTCCAGGGGATATTCCTGACCCAGGATCAATTATATTTGTATATGTATCAGTCAGAGCCTGCATGCTCAGTCATGTCTGAACCTTTGCCACCCCATGGACTGTAGCCCACCGGGCTCCTCTGTACCTGAGATTCTCCAAGCAGGAATACTTGGGTGTGTTGCCATTTCCTTCCCCAAGGGACCTTCCCTACCCAAGGATGGAACCTGAGTCTCTTGCCTTTCCTGCACTGGCAGGCAGGTTCTTTACCACTGTGCCACCTGGGAAGCCTTATATTCTTTCCATATGCATTCTTAATCATATTCTTTTTTCATATTCTTTTCCATTATGGTTGACCGCAGGATATTGAATATAGCTCCCTCTCCTATACAGTAGGACTTGTTGTTTATCTATTCTCTGAAGTGAAGTGAAGTCGCTCAGTCGTGTCCAACTGTTTGCGACCCATGGACTGTAGCCCACCAAGCTCCTCCGTCCATGGGATTCTCCAGGCAAGAATACTGGAGTGGGTTGCCATTTCCTTCTCCAGGGGATCTTCCCAACCCAGGGATCGAACCCAGGTCTCCCGCATTGCAGGCAGACACTTTAACCTCTGAGCCACCAGGGAAGCCCTACATGATAGCTAATCCTAAACTCTCACTTCATCCCTCTCCCACCTCACTCCCCCTTGGCAACCACAAGTCTGTCCTAAAATGCCTGGGGCCAGTGGCCCTAGCAGGGCTCTCCAATAGAACTTTCTGCCATCGGGGACATCTCCCATATCTTTGATATCCAATAGAGTCGCCACCCACCCATCACATGTGGATAGAGAGCACTTGAAATGCCATCAATGTGACTGTGAAATGCAGTTTCTAACTTTAATTAATTAACAAGGAGATAACCACATATGACTAGTAGGTACTAAATTAGCACGGATACAGAATCTGCTGCCAGGTGCCCACATGGAAGCTACACCCCTGTGAGTCTGATCACATCTCTTTTCTGACCTCTTGCTAATGATCAGAGCAGTTACTGGCCTCTTTGCTCATAATTCATTAGTTTCCCAATCTGCAAACCAAGGTTAATAATCTTCACTTTAACTTCTTCACAAAATGTTGGGAGAATCCAGTGAAATAACCACTAGTCACAATGGTAATCAATAAAACAATTGAGAATGAAGGTGCTAGTGTGTTAGTCACTCAGTCATGTAAGAAACTTTTTGCAACCCCGTGGACTGTAGCCCACCAGGCTCCTCTGTCGACGGGATTCTACAGGCAAGAATACTGGAGTGAGTTTCCACGCCCTCCTCCAGGGGATCTTCCCAACCCAAGGATCGAACCCAGGTCTCCTGCACTGAAGGCATATTCTTTACCATCTGAGCCACCAAGGAAAACAAGAATGAAGGTAATCAGCTGTCAAATATGCAGCACCACTTGGTTAGCATTCTGCAGTGTGTTCTACGTGCACGTCTCTCCCCTGGAACCTCCACACTGACTGTTTTAAGACATCTGAACATTTTCAGAGCTCCACACAAATGCGAGACTCACGGCCACTACCAGCCTTGCGTGCACATCCCTGTGTTTTGACCACACCCACAGAGAGGTGCCGTCAAGGTAAAGCGAGTGATGAAGCACTCCGGTGTCTGAACGACCTGAGATCCAATTGCATGGAAACGGATGACATGGGATCAGATGGACAGGGTCCTTCACCTCCTGGAGATCCTGCTTCCTTTTTGTGAAACAGAATCGTGAATGCTCATGGCATCAGGCTGTCAGTAGCAGTGATGGGGAGCCTATGTTTGAAGTGCCAAACACAGGGCCCAGGGCATCCAGGAAATGTCATCCCCTGCCCTTCCCTGTGGAAAACAACCCTTGATTTTGATGAAACATTTAGCATGAATGGTAGCCTTTGAATACCTGACTAAGGGCTACAGGGAACATTACAAAGGAAAATTCTGTGGGTCTGATTGCAGTTCTTATTGAGTGCAGCGAGGATTTCAGCTGCTTCCAAACCTCTGTCAAATGCCTTGACATTTCTAGACGAAAGTCACTCCTCTCCAGTGGGTTTATTTACACTCAGCAAAGCAAAGTCTCTGGCTTTTAAGGAAAGGGACTTTTAAAATCCTATTGAAACAATCTCAAAAGGTTTCCTAGACATCAAACAACCCTTAAAATAATATTTTGATGATTTAATTGTAAATAAATCAGGAACATGTGGATTATATTTCGATCAAAATGCATATGACTTTTAAAATCAGGACACAGGGACTTGGCTTAATGCAGTTGGGAATTTTATTGAACTTGGAGTGTTTGAGAAAATCCTTGTGGTGTGAAACGGGGCTTGGATGGAGAGGGGTGCACCCTGCCCTGTTTCTCTTACAGATGCCAAAGGACACTTTAGCCGGAAAGTGAGTTTTAAGCTTTCACAAGATCTGATCTGAAGTGGTCTTAGTGACCTGTCCAGTGGGCAGCTCCCAAGTGCTGGAAGTCCTGGAGGTGTCCAGAGGGGGAAAGGGGAACCCAACATCCATCTTGATGGCAGAGTCAAAGAAGGGTGTTTTTGCAGTCAATTTGGTTCCTCCAAGCGCATAGAGAGGAGGAAGAGGAGATCTGGCCACTGGTCCCATTAGCAGACATCCTCAGGCTCCTTGCTAGAGCAGGCACACTGGCTACGGCACCAGGTGGGCTAGGAGATGACCCGTGAATCATTCCCCCTGCCCCACACAGGCACACACATATGCATCCTCAGACGTGCATGGCCAGTGGAGGAAGTAGCCTTAGAAGATTGTCTCAGCCTGCTGCTAGAGCGGACCGACTGCCTCGTTACCCTCTGACCTCAGACCCTTTGCTCCTGCTAAGTGGAGTCCAGCAGGCACGGTGGAGTGGGAATGAGAGGTTCTTCTTCTCCTCTTCCTCCTCTGCCCTTCCTCCTGCTCCCCCCTCTCCTTCCTCCTCATCCTTCTCCTCACCTCTCTCTCCCCACTTCTCTCTCTTTCTCCTCTCATTTTCTTCATTTATTTCACCTCTTTCTCTCTTTTTCTCTGATCTGGTCGATTTTAGCCCAAGTTTCCCATTCAAAGTCTGCTAAGGTATGAGCTTCCCCAGTGGCTCAGTGGTCAAGAATCGGCCTGCCAATGCAGGAGACACAGGTGTGATCCCTGAGTAGGGAAGATCTCCTGGAGGAGGAAGTGGCAACTCTCTCCAGTATTCGTGCCTGGGAAATCCCATGGACAGAGGAGCCCGGTGAGCTACAGTCCACGGGGTTGCAAAGGAATCGTACATGACTTAGCGACTAAACACCAACCAGGGTGTGGGACTAGGCATGCCGGCAGAGCGCTGGCTTATCTTCCGTTCTATGCGCTCAGGAATCTGAGTGCTGAGTCTTAAAACATGTGCTCTTTAGATGTGCCCATGTCTTGCGTTTCAAATAGACAGCAATGAATTACTCTGTCGGTCTTGGTCTCCTCTCAAGAATGGTCCATCCTTCAAAGGCCAGCCCCATCCCTGCCTTCTCTCAAAGGCCATCCCAAGCACAGGGTCTCTTCTCTCTCCCTGGATGTGCAAGGCATTTTGTTGCTGGTTGTTCTGACTGCCTTTTGTTACTGCCTCACAGCTGTATCAAAGACCCCAGCTGGGCAAGAGATGTTGGGAGGAGATACAGAGCTTGGCTTGAAACTGATTTCTGGTTCTACTGTGTCCTAGCTAAATGGCATTGGCCAAGCTAGTAGAGCTCACTGCCCTTGGCTTTCTCATCTTGTCCATGGGGCTCAGGATCTCCATTGTGGAAATTGATGGCAACAGCGACAGGTCCTGCCTCTAACGGGGGACAGGGTCTCCCCCTCCCAGGTACAGACTCCACTCATGGGAGCACAAAGAAAATGCTATATCAAACATCCAGCATGGAGTAGCCTGGAGTGTGGGGGACACAAACAGGCAGATGTGGCTCCAGTTCTATGTGCGCAGAGGGACGGACATAGGGCAAGGCTAAGAATATTCTAGAGCACTGGTTTTCTCATCTCCAGAGAGAATGACGCCTGCTTCTCGGGATCAAGATGAGTTAAATAAGCTTATGCTGCATCCGAAGGTCTGGCCCTTGAGGATGCCAGGAGTTATTTTTATAAATGCTTATCCTCTTTTGTTTTTCCCAGAGCTAATGGTTTCACTAGTAGTGATAAAGAGGCAAGTGGGGAAAAAACATGGGGGAAAAAAGATGAGATAGATTCTCACTGTCATGGAGCACTTCATACAATCTCATATAACATTTACAACCATCTTAGAAGGAAGGAATTACACCCATTTTACAGATCTAGAAACTGAGGTCCAATTGGCTTTGATGAGATGTCAAGCCTGCCCAGGTGGGTCCTGGAATGTCCAGAAGAATTGATGCTTACAGATGCCCCCACCTGATGGGACAGGTCCAGTTGTGGATGTGTGGATCCAGAGCCAAGGACACAGACATTGAGAACATGCCCTGTCCAGTCCCAGGTGGACTGAGATAACTGGGAGCAGGATGTTGTGGGGAGGCATGGAGGCTGACTGATGATCCCATTCTTTTGCAGCTTGTCTTGGAAAGAGGAAAATATCCAATAACCTTTCTCTCTATGTCTGTAAGAATGAATGGCATTCTCTTCTAATTTTTCCCTTCAATTCTTGGCTGAAGTTTCAAGCTGTGATCAAAATAGGAAGAGGAGAATTTGTAAGTTAGCTCTCTGCATCTGAATGGCCGAGGCAGAAAGGAGAGGGAGGAAAATTCCTACACCCCCTGCCAGGCTCCACTGCACGTGCCCTCCAGTACCTTCCCTTCCATCCTATTTCTGCATCTCTGCTTCCGTAGTGCCCCCCCCAACCCAGTGGGTGGTCTCCCTCCCTACTCACGGGCTAGTCTACACCTCTTCATCCCTCAAGTATCCTCTCTAACTCCGAGATCCACCAGCCACTCCACACTCACCTCCCCCTACTCCCAACCTCCTGAATCGCACTCTGTTGATTTAATGCATCTGAGTTTCTGACCTCTCTCTACCGGTCCCCAGGGGCCTCCAAAAGGTCAGCCAAGGTCTCTTTGGTGGTTAAGACTCAGCAAACTGATTCGCAGTTTCATCTGCCTCTAATGGCTCTGTCCCAGACTCTGCTGGTGTTGGCCAGCGTGAACCACAGCCTCTGTCTCTGCTATTCATTCCTAAATGCCAGCATCTCATTCACCCATGACCCCTAACCTCTGATCTTAACTTTGCACCTCAGCTCCCTCTACCAAACCTAGGTGATCATTAACGGCTGGCATCTCAGGCATACTTCTCCAGCTTTAAAGCTCAGTGTGCTCGAACTGAACTTGACTCCTGATCCCACAGTCCTGTAGCAAGAGAGACAGTTGCTCTCAATTTCTGCCCTGGCCTCTTTGGGCCTCCAGATTTAAGGTCAACCCCTCTTTGCTGTAGGGCATGACCCCAGACTTCAAGCTTGCCTCCCACCGACCAGTCACCTGCGCATGGCCTTGGCCTTGTTCATCTGCACGTCATCAACTTCTCACTGGACCATGGTTTTCTCATTTGCAAAGTTGTGCGATTGAACCATGTTCTTGTCAGGTCCCTTTCGCTTCGATTGTGTCTTTTCAAATGACTGAATATTTCGGGTATCCTTTCTTCAAGTCACCTCAGAAAACTAAAGATCCAAATACCGTGTTTTATTTTTTTTGTTTTTATATTTTTAATTGGCATACAGTTGATTTACAAAGTCGTGTTAGCTTCAGGTGTACAGCATACTCATTCATTTGTGTGTGTATACACACACACACACACACACACACACACACACACACACACACACACACACATTGTTGCATTTAGCCACTAAGCTGTGTCTGACATTTTGCATCCCCACGGGTTATAGCCCACCAGGCTCCTGCCGGTATGGAAATCCCCTGTCCATGGGATTTCCTAGGCAAAAATACTGGCGTGGGTTTCCATTTCCTTCTCGAGGGAATCTTACTGACCCACGGATCAAAGCTGTGCCTCTTGCACTGGCGAGTGGATTCTTTACCTCTGAGCTGCCAGGGAAGCCCCATATATACATATATATATTCTTTATTCAGATTGTTTTTTATTACAGATTATTACAAGATACTGAATACACCTCCCCGTGCTATACAGCATGCAAATAGTGTATAATGGCACACACGTCAACACGTGCAAAATTAGTATATGATCACACACAGGCAAGTGGGTAAAGAAGTACTAACATGACCATACAGGTGAATTCACGCATGAGTAGTGCATACTCATACCCAGCAGGCAATGGTCCACAGGCAAATGTGTACATAAACAGAGCATAACAGTGCACAGATAAACACACCCATAAGCTGTAGGTGGTCGCACACATGTAAACACACAAGTATGTTAGTCAGATCAGCTGGCACATAATCCGTGCCATGAGAGGAAGGAATAGGATGTGGTAGCAGAATGGGGAGTGAGTGGAGGTGATGGGGAGTGGGGCACATTGAAGATGGAGTGGTCAGAGAAGGTGCCCCTTAAGACGTGCCACCTGAGCTGAGACCAAAGGGCAGGAGTGAACGGCCGGGGCCAGAGCTTTCCCCAGCCAGGGGAGCCCCTCATTCACCCTCACTGAGGCTGGATGAACTTCAGCCTTGCCGAGGACAAAGTCAGCGTGGTTGGAGAGCCAGGTGTTTATGGAAGTGGTGTGAAATGAGGTTGGAAAGATGGGCAAATGATGACTCGTGCAGCACCTAAGCTTACAGGGAGGGTGGACCTCTGAGATGTGGTGAGCTCCCCACCCATGGAAGAATGCAAGGAGAGAATGATCATGGTTCTGATGTGTCTAAGAGGAAGCTAAATATTAGATGCAGGAGATTGAGAAAGGGATTCAAGGGCAAAGGCTGAAAGTCTGCCATAAAAATGCTCAAAAGGATTTGGGGACACCTGAGGTTTCATCTCCTAGCAGATGTGATCCGACACGTAGCCAACATTGGGGCACAGCTACCGTGGTGTGGTGGTAGTGGGTGGCACTGAAAATGCCAACCAAGAAGAGGACTGGACATCACCCAGCGGATATGGTGGACATCAGGGGAGCCAGCGACATGCCTCATTTAGACAGCACGGCCACCTTCAGTGCTTCCTCCCAATAATTACTAAAACCATTAACAGACAAATCGGTAAATTAAAAAGACCGTCTGTCAGTTCTGCCCTTACTCTACACTGATGATAGGATATTAGAATTTAAATGCAGTTTGAAAGACAGCACCACCTCTTTGATCAAAAGGCCTCTGCACCAGAAGCAGAGCTTTGGTAAGATGCTGGCAGGCAGAGGCATGTTTGACGATTCTCCTGATGTCATCATGTCACCGTGACAGCAGCTCCCGATATATCAACTTAATTTCGATTTGAAGGTTCCCTTAGTTCTGTATGATTTCAATACCTTTAGACCATGAAGTTTTTGCACCTTGCTTTATGTCCCTGGATATGTTCCAGTGGCTCCAGGTTTATAGTCTATGGGAATTTGAATAGACTTTGTACCCTGCTGTGGAGTGAAATTGTATAAATCTTAATTATGTTGAATTGGTCCATAGTGCTTTTCAGGTCTACTATATCCGTCTACTTTTCTGTTCATTCTATTAATTTTTGAGAGTTTGATATTGAAACTCTAAATAGAAATCTTGTTATCTACTTTAAAATTAATTGTAATATATAGTGAAACTATATGTAACTTTGTTCTGTATTGCCCAGGTCTTCTGTAAATGTGTTATCATACTTTCATAATTAAGAAAAAAAACCTTTCTTAGTTCTCCCCTCTGAAGGCAAATGGATTTTATCAGTTTTCAGCACAAAATGCTCACTTTTTTAGAGGAAAAAAAAATGCAGGATGTGGTTGAAAGGATCATCACACTGGGGAGAGGAGTTTTCATACTTACTTGGAATTGAAGATTTCCCCAGGAAAACTCTGCTTCTGAGAACGGGACCACCGATTGAGGACCTGTCTGACCCTCTGACACTAGCGGAATAAAATGGAAGCAGATATTTTGTCCAGATCATTTTTAGCTACTTTCCCAGACTCAGGTGTGTGTTTCCTCCCTCAGGACGGGCACCTGGCATGGACTCACCTGCATCTCAGCAGCAGACATTCTTCCCCGCAAAGAGTGGATGTGGGATTTAGGAAGATCCCGGGAGGGGGGTTTCAGCAGCCGCTGAGGCGCATCTGATGTGCCCATCAGATGGCTGGAGCCCCCTCTCTCTCAGCTTCTATGATACAGCCTGGGTCTGCTCAGCCTCACTGGGGGCTTCTAATCCTACTCTGGTTCCAGAAATCTTTGTTGCTGTTGTTTAGTTGCTAAGTGCTAAGTCATGTCCAACTCTTTGCGACCCCGTGGACTGTAGCCCATCAGGCTCCTCTGTACATGGGATTTCCTAGGCAAGAATACTGGAGTGGGTTGCAATTTCTTCCTGCAGAGGATATTCATGAACCAGGAGCTAAATCTATGTCTCCTACATTGGCAGGCGGATTCTTTACCACTGAGCCACCAGAGAAGCCTCTAGAAAGGTAGTTCAAGCTAACAATGGTGAGAGCTGACTGTGATGGAGATTTTATCTTCATTGTATTGTCAGGGAACTTGTGGCTTTGGGGTTTAAGGAACTTCCCCAAGATCTAGCAAGGAGTAGATTTATTTTTCAATCCCAAGTCTGTCTGATGTCATTGTCCAAGCTTTGCATGGTCAACATAATTGCCCATAAGAGCCATCTGCAGTGCACTGAAGCCAGAGACCCTGAGTTACCAGCAGGACTGTGGACTGGCCTCCTGGAATCCGCCTATCCTGGCAAGTGACACTGCCCCCCCACCCCAAATTGCTGGCCCATCTGATGAGGCCCCCGTTCCATCTGGTGAGACCTGGGAGCCTGTCATCCTGTTACCAAGTCAGTCTCCCAGCGCCTGCATCCTGAGGTCTCCAGGGAGAGAGGACTTGGGTCATAACCACACTAATGACAAAGCTCTAACTGAAGACCCCAGTAACCTCTAGGTTTCCTTCTTTCCCAGGGCCGTGGTAATGAAGCCGGGCAGGCGCTGAGGGAGTAACAAGATCCTGTTCAGGGTTAGCTAAGAGGTGGTTTGTGGTCAGGCGACCAGCAGATGGGCTCAAATTACCTGGCTTTAATTTCCAATAATTGGCAGGCTGGATTACCCTCCCAGCTCAGGGACCTGCAGCTAGATGGCTCCGGCTACCAGCCCTAAAGGAGGGAAGGCCCTGTCCCCAAGGGGGGTGCTGCAGGCAGGGGCAGGGAGCTCAGGGACACCCAGATGGTTTCAGAAACCTGGCTTCTCATCATGGGCCAGGAGCCTCTTGCAGAATTCACAAGGACTTCATCCAGAAGATGGGAGACAGTGGTAATCATGAAAGGCCAGATCTGGTTACATCATTCTCTGTTTTTTTTTTTTTTTGCTTTTGGGTTTAATTACCAAAATGTTTATGCATATGCCTGTATTCCCAAATGCCTGCTTAGTCTGTTCTGTATCTACTTACACTCGGAGTAACTGCTAGATTTGAGTGGAAACTTTCTAGGCCCCAGGCTGTTTCACGTGCATGACCTTACTTAATGTTGAAGTGACCTCCATAGGGTAGGGACTCTTATCCCCATCAATTTACAGTTGTGAGTCCTGATGGTGACAGAGGGGGACAGACCAGCTGATGGTCCCTGAGCTCCTGGTGAAGAGTCAGACCCCTCCTAACCCCACACACACTGAAGCCCCTTGGTAACCCCCTCTTATTGGCACACAACAGCCACCAAACCATTCATTTTCTCATTCATTTATTTACTGGTACAAAAGCATGTCCCCAAGCCGGCTCTTCACCTGTACTTGGCATCAACCTGGTCTATACTAGACACTCAATAAACATTGATTGGGTGACTCATTGAGCAAAAAATGTCATGATTAAGAGAGGGCTCTTCCATCCAAAGCTTGTGCATCGCCTGGTGAGGGAAACAGAGCTATAAGCAAATCTACACGCACCGAGATGTTAGGTTTTACGACAGACAATGGTAGGAGTTACCATAGCAAGGATGCATAAAGTTCCATGCACAAAAAGTGAAGCACCTTCCACAACGTGAGGTGTGCATAATGAATGCTCAGTGAACCGGTTGGTGGTCTTTCTGGTATACCCTTCTTTCCGGGGTGGAAGGTGTGGGTGCGTGTGTGCAGGTATCTGTGCTTGGGCATGTCTTCCATCTCTCCTGCATTCCCAGGGCTCCTGGTCCACACCTGGCCATACCCTTGGCACTCACTATGACGGATGCTTAAGGAAAGGAAAGCAAGGGCCTCGATGAGAGACAAGGCAGTTAAAATGTCACCCGCAAGCTTCCTGAGTGCTCTTGAAGAGGTCTGAGTTATTTTGTATTCTGCATTTTTTCTAAAAATTGCTCTCTGTCAGAGCGTCTGGGAATAAGACCAAGAGAAAATAGAGCCATCGTGTTCCTACCTGCTGAGGAGCTGTAAGCCACTGCGGCTCAGAGATGTTCCAGGGAGAAGGAGGCGCTGGCTGGGGAAGAGGACTGGGCTGGAGGCTGGGCGTGTCATTGTCTGCAAAGTGGGAACACTCTCAGCCTTGAGGGGTCATTGACAAATAATGTAATTTCAGCTGGGATAGTCTCTTGGCCAGTTTTGTGCTCAATACATAGGACGGGTCCTTGACTTTGATGACCTTCACTACCCACATCTGTGAAGTGGGACCAATGAGGCACCAATAACTCCCTCAATGAAACCATGCCTCCCCTGACCCCGAGTGCTTTATCGACAGTGAGTTGCGGCAGGGGTGCTGACTATTGCATTAATTCCTAATATATGCATTTCTAATACATTCCTCTTCAGCTAAGGTGAAACTGGCTCCTTGGGTGCATTATGTAATTGTCACAGTCAACTGAACAGTTCTCACAGCAGGATTGTCTGCGCTACTTAGCTGGCCACTGAGAGAGCTCGGGCCCCCAGACAGTTAAACCACGCTGGGGCCACCTGGTACTTGAAGCACCTCAAGGGCCTTCATAAAACTGCTGGGTGACCACAAACTAACCACCAGTTCCTCTGACGCCCAGCCCAGCAGCCTGCAGGCGAGTCGAGGGAGCAAAGGGTGACGCAGCGATTCGCGGCTCTGGGCACCTCGCCCGAGGCGCTTGGCCCAGTTATCTGTCAACTTCCCTCCGAGACGAGCCTGGAAAGTCCCACCTGGCGAGGACTCTGCTCCTGTCCAACGCCCCACGTGTCCCCCCGGGTGTGCTTCCCTCGGGGACTGCCGACCTTGAATCCTTAATGTTTACAAGACTTACTTTCAATGACTTCTGGTTTCAAGGTTGTTGGCCTTTCAGATAAAAGTGGCCGCCGTTGGTTTTCACTGGGCAAGCTTAAGAGGGCTAGGGCAAACCACCTGCTGGGGAGCGCACCCACGGATGGGGTGTCTGACCTGTGTTTTCTCTTCCTGGGGCTCAAACATTTTGGGACAGAGCCTGGGACTATTTTGATAGTACCCATTTCCTCCTCAAATCCAGGGTCATCCTAATTCTGCCCCTCCCACAGACACACATACACACTCCCTCATCCTGTTAATTTCCTTCTTGGAAAACCAGCAGAACGTAAGATTGCTTCCTTCATCAGAACATGACCTTGCAAGTCAGCCCCTGTCAGCATCCCCATGATCTGGCTGTGTGCTTTGGGGAGCTCATCGAACCTTCCTGAGTGCCCATTGTTTCAGTAGGTCTGGGGGGTGGTCTGAGAATATGCCTTAAACAAGCAAACCCACGTGGGGTTGAGGCAGTCATGCACGAACCATACTAAGAAGCGTTGCATTAGGGAGTCCCTGGATGAAGCTCAGAGGATTCCTATCACCTGTGTGATCCCATGAACAGAAGAGCCTGGCATGTTGCAGTCCATAGGGTTGTCCAAGAGTGGGACACAATTTAGCGGCTAAGTAACAGAATAGCAACAATCCCCGGTGTGTGTTTCAGGTGGGTGTCATAGAGTCCCAAAGAGACCTCTGATCTCAAAACAGCTTAGACCCAGAACACAGAGGTGAAAAGATGGGGAGCTGTTAATGACTCCAACGGCGAGGGGCTGTCTTCCCTGGGGAATGTGGTGGCCCTGCCCGTGGGAGCGGCCTCAGGGTGGTGTGAGAGGAACGAGGACTTCTGATTAAATAAGTGATGATCCAGAAATGTGAGTTGACAGCAAGATATTTAAAAGGTGATGTCCCAGGGAAAGTAAGAGGCACCAACCAGGTCCAGCCAAGGACTGGGATGTGGGGGCTGTGGATGAGCAAACCAGTGACAATGCAGGACAGTGTAGACCCAGAGAGTAGTTCCAGGGAGCTGAGACCTGGGGGAAATTCTAGGTCGCCAAACACTGCCTGTGGAAGGGACGGGGCTTTACGGTTGAGGCAGCACTTGGGGCGTTCCTGGAATAATGCTGGCAGGCTTATTCTCAAACACAGCTTATATAGAAAGAAGAAAGATTCCAGGAACACCAGAATGCACAGGGTTTCAGGAATTCCGCCCCCACCCTGCCACACACACACACACACACACACACACAGAGTTTCACGAGTCCCTGCTGACACAGGGGTTGAATGGAACAGGCTCGGACCCTTCCACGTGGTATCCTCCACCTTGACTCTCCCCCAGAAAGCGAGATTGTCTTCACTTTGAACACTGTTTCACTTAAGATGTTTGTTTCCTGACATCCTTGTCCACACATCGAAGACTCTAGCCCGAGTCTGGTGGAAGGCCCATCTTGCAGGGTGGAAAGCCAGCGTACCTTGGCCAGTGGCTCAGGACCCAGAACAGAGCAGAGCAGCCAGCAGACCCAGAGTTTGCCGAAGTACCGATTGCACAAGGCAAGCCACCCTGTCAACTTCTGGCAGGCTTCTCAAGAGATGAAAGAGAGCTGGGCTGCTTCTGTGCCACTCGGCATCCCTCCTCCCGCTGCTGAAGAGAGTGGGGAGGGAGGAGAGAAGAGAGATGGAGAAAAAAAAAATCTCAGAAAGACTTGCTTCGATCCCATTCATGTTTACTGAGCACCTACTATGTGCAGTGCCAGACCAGGGCATAAAGGGAGAAGGTTCTGGCACCAGAGCCTGGTTGGAGCTCCTGGTCTCTTGCTTCTCCCCTTGGTTGTTAGACTCCAAGGCAATTAGGACTGTCCGGCACTGCTCCCTTGCCCTGTGGCCACATCTCTTGAAAGTCATTCTCTGAGCCTCAGTTTCCCCATCTTTAGGAAGGTACGGAGAATAAATAACAACATCAACTAGAAAACAAGGTTTATATACCTTAAGAACAGATAAAAGAAGAGACGGCGCATATAACCAGCGGAACACTACTCGGCCATAAAGAGGCCCGGCTACTGCCATTGCAGCAACGTGGATGGACCTGGAGATGGTCATGCTGATGGGATAAGCCAGACAGAGAAAGGCAAATACCATAGGCTCTCACTCACACGTGGCATCTAAAACAGGATACAAATGAAAGAGTATACAAAACAGATTTGTAGAGGTGGAAAAAAAAAAAACAAACTATGGTTACCAAAAAAGGAGGAGGAGGGAGGAACAAATTAGGAATTTAGGATTCGCAGATGCACACTGCTATATACAAAGAAGGTAAACAACAAGGACCTGCTGTGTAGCACAGGACACTATATTGTTTCCTATGATAAGCCGTCATGTAGAAGCATATGAGAAAGAATGCATATACGTGTGTGTGTGTGTGTGTGTGTGTGTGTGTGCATTTTGTTGCTCAGTTGTGCCCAACTCTTTGTGACTCCATGGACTGTAGCCCCCCAGGTTCCTCTGTCCATGGAATTCTCTAAGCGAGAATACTAGAGTGGGGTGTCATTTCCTTCTCCAGGGGTTCTTCCTGACCCAGGGATCGAACCCCCGTCTCTATGTCTCTCCTGCATTGGCAGGGGTCCTTTACCGCTAGCGCCACCTGGGAAGCCCTATATATATATGCACACACACGTATATGGACGTGAATGCATATGTATACGAATCACTTTGCTGTAAGCCAGAAACTAATACAACATTGTAAATCAAATGTACTTCAATAATAAATACAAATAAAAAAGAATCGTCACTCGTCCTCCTCATTCATGCTCCCGCAACAGGAAACTGAGATGAGAGAAGGGGTAACACAGAGACAGGTGTTTGAAACGGAAACTTCTTAGGTGGGAGGTGGGCTTCACACTCCGTTCTTCCAGTACTACTCACAGGTATTTTGGAAGCCCAGTTTTCTTTCCCTCTGTAAGTGTCTGAAAATTTAAAAAAAAAAATCAACATTGGCAGGTTCTTCTTTTCATTTAAAGGTGGAGGCCACCCACCACTCCTTGAGAAGACGTGAGTTCTGCAGCGTGTATCCACACCCTGTATTAAAAACCTTGAGCCACATGCACTTTGATTTCTGAAATGTTTCAGCTTTCGGACGGTAATATGTTGCATGCTCAGTTTTATTTAACATGCACAGTGGGGCCTGGGGCAACACCCTGCCATCAAAGCACGTTAATAATTCTTCAGGAAAATGTATGAATATAAGCATGAAGTGGGATCGATAAGGACTATAAATAGCCACGTGTCAGCCCAAGTCAAACTTTGCTGTCAGATGAGTTCAGTTCAGGTCAGTTGTTGTCGCCAAATTAGTTACAAAATGTAGGCTTTCAGAGTGTTGGAACTTTCAGAATTGTAAGTGAGGAACTGCGGACCTGAGATAAGAGCCAACACTGAATGGGTAACCAGTGCAAGATTCTGTGCCAACTGTGCCCAGTCACTGCCTTCTAAGGGCCTTACAAGGGTGGTTCTGCCCTCACCCTAGTGTCATAACAGGGAAACTGAGGGTCAGCAAGGGTCACGTGAGTAGTAACTAGCAGGATCAGGGTTGCTTTTACTCCTCAATTCTAAAGTTTGCATTCTGAACCAAGATATCAGATTGAAACCCCATGACTGTCACCTGGGAGGTATAGAAATAGCTCTCTAGTACTTTGGCCACCTCATGCAAAGAGTTGACTCATTGGAAAAGACTCTGATGCTGGGAGGGATTGGGGGCAGGAGGAGAAGGGGACGATAGAGGATGAGATGGCTGGATGGCATCACTGGCTCGATGGACGTGAGTCTGAGTGAACTCTGGGAGTTGGTGATGGACAGGGAGGCCTGGCGTGCTGCAATTCATGGAGTCACAAAGAGTTGGACACGACTGAGCGACTGAACTGAAGTGAACAGGGGACAAGAAAGCAGCTCATTCTGCCCTTCTAAATTTACTGGTACAGCCACCCAGCCAAGAAGAAAGGATCATGCCAGCATAAGGAAAATCAGACATGGAGTCCAACTTAGACATGCCAATTTTTCCCCTTGGGTGTCCAGGAATCAGGAGTCTGGGGTCTAAGCAGGTTGGAATTTTCACCTCTAAACCTTGGAGTCTCCCCCTTACTTTTCCCTTGTTCTGTTGTGACAGCCCCACGGCAGACTGCCCTGTCTCAGACTGGCTTCTTCCAGTGTCTCACCATCAGTAATAACTTGATCTTCCCAAAGCATAAATATCTCTAAACATGCCACTTCTCCACTGAAAACACCCCAGCGCTCCCTGCCAGCTATGGAAGAAGTTCAAAGGTTTTGACCTGGCCTCCAAGGGGTCCAGGGCCCCGCATACATCCCCAGGTCATCTAGACCACCGAATGTGCTACCGCAACTCCCATGATGGTGACTTAGTCATTAAGTCCTGTCCAACTCTTCCAACTCCATGGACTACAAGTCAGCCAGGTCCCTCTGTCCATTGGATTTCCCAGGCAAGAATACTGGCATGGGTTGCCATTTCCTTCTCCATGGGATCTTCCTGACCCAGGGATCGAACCCATGTCCCCAGCATTGGCAGGTGGATTCTTTATCAATGACCCACCAGTGAAGCCCCCATACCCCTATATTCCACACTGAATGCTATTGACATCACTGTCTGTGTCCTTCTCTTGCATTTTGATCAAAAGCCTGTTTGAACTGGAAGGCCCGGCTCAAATGTCACTTCCTTCCAGAACACTAGCTTTTGGCCCACGAGATGGAAGGAAGCTTGTATGCTCCTGACTGACACGTCTCTTGCTTTTATTGGTCTTGCAACAGTTTTAAATACCTTTTCAGTTGAACTGGGCTTTCCTGGTGGCTCAGCTGGTAAAGAATCCTCCTGCAATGTGGGAGACCTGGGTTCGATCCCTGGGCTGGGAAGATCCCCTGGAAAAAGGAAAGGCTACCCACTTCAGCATTCTGGCCTGGAGAATTCCATGGACCGTGGGGTCACATTGAGTTGGATACAACTGCGTGACTTTCCCTTTTCAGTTGAACTATTTTTTTTAGGTCCATTCTGTTGGATATGGCAAATTAGACTCCATTTTATTAATGAACTTATGACTATCATTGAATCTGTAGCTTTAGATAAAGTTTTGTTGAATATGTGAGACTCAACAGGAGGCAAATACAAAGTGACATTAATTTAGCTCCAGAAACTTAGGTTATAAATGAATTCCCCTGCTTTCAGAGGCTTCTAACCTGGGTGTTCAGTAATAGCCAAACTGTTAAGACATTGCTTTTCAAAATTTTCCCTAGATTGCAACAACAAGAAATCTAATTTCAAATGATCCCTTATAAGTGATTATTTATCTCCCCAGTCTGACCTACATACATAGATTGTAGTTACATGATTCATTTATTCTCTAAAAACTCACAAAACTTACAAATAAAAGTGAAAATCAGTCATTAACTTCTTTTAGATCCATATTATTCTAAATGCCACCTCTCCTCTCTGCCCATTTTCTCAGAGCAGTGTGGGTATCTCTAGGACCTGCGGCTGTTCTTTAGGTGTTCTTAGCCTTGAGTCACTAGCTCAAAGCTTTGAAGAGAAGCCCAGGATGCTTCAAACATAGCACTGGGGTCACTGGACGGGCCCTTTGTTTTCTGTACTTCCTCATGTGGGGTCAGTCAGGTGTGGTAGGTCTATAAGTACATTTCTAGGGACTTTCTGTGGAATTCTGAGTGACAGATAAGAGATTTCTCAATGATTTGATCTCTAGTGGTGTTTTAGGGGAGGTGAGGGGTTGATCTCTTTATGATAAAGGCAGCTTTTCATGCAGAGTTCAGCTTTCTGTGATTCTTCAAATAAGCAGGAGGCGTCAGTGCTGAACTTAACCACAGAGTAGGACTCTTCTTTTTCCTCTCATCTATTGGGGCCTTTGGCATTTCTGCCAGATCCACAGTCCACAGGGAAGCCCTTCTAGCACACTGTGTATTTTTCTGATCTTTCTAAATGATTCTGATCTTTCTCGATGATTCCTACAAACACATCCTCCTCCATTAGTGTCTCAGCCTCCCATGTTGCCTTTAGCTGTTGTTCCAGGTCTGATGAGGAAGACACCCAGACCCTCGTTACGTGCCCAGTAACCAAACGGCAGGCATAGACATCCTCAGTCAGTTTGGAAGTTGAGAAGCCTTTGCCAGCCATGAAAAGCCACAGAGGCATTGCCAGGATGTCCCCAGGGGACACTTAGAGGCCAGCTTGGTCCTCCTAACAGAAGGCATGCCTGTCTGTTCCACTCTCTGCTGCTTGTCCCCATGTCCTCAGCTCCTGCTCACATAAAGTTGCATGGATTTGAATTTCGAGTTTTATTGTTGTTTTGTCTGCCTTCTCCCATGAACTTTTACACTTTTAGGGCTTTGGTAATGCTCTTGAAGCAATGTCATTAAAATAATAAAGTTACAGTCTTTAAATAAAATTAGTTACTATTCTAAATAAAATGTCCCTTCTGGATCTGCTTCTCATGCACCTCTTTCCTCACCATGTGTCAGATTCAGTTCAGCAACAATAACCACAGCATTTTTTGTTGTGGTGGTTGTTGTATCTGCATTAAAGTTCTGCTTTGCGCCAGGTCCTGCGCCTCATGTCGGTGTTACAGAGATGATTAATTCTCGGTCTGCTCTGACCTCAAGGATCCTCTAGTTCAGAGAATGAGGTGGGCATTGAAACCTGACTTAGAGCCTTCCTTTTTCTCAGCCCTTGGAGCTGGTGGGAAGGGCCTTGACCCATCTCCCATGCTGTCCTTGGGAATGTGGGCAGCTTTGGCAAGCCTTTCCTTCTGGAGTCTGGGCCCCCAGGAGTGGGCGTGCTTCCGCTGTCACTAAGCAGAGTTGACACGAGTGGGTACAACTGACAGGTTTCTTCCTTTGGGAAATGTGGGTGTTGCAACATTCTCTTTTCCTTCCTTCCAGAGAATGCCAGCGAGGAGTGGGCGGTTCCAACCATGCCATCCAACCAGCCACCCTGAGTTCTCTAAGTCTTAAGCCTCTGTGTCTGTGAGGGGTTGAGAGGATCAGACAGCAGGCTGCTTGCTCCCCTGCCTGTATTGGAAGGTGCTCGGAGAGTTGCCTGAACAGGATACTGAGATGATAGAGATCTTCATATTAACAGAATGTCAAGGCTACTTCTGAGACCAATGCTAGCACACACTAAGAATATGGCGCTATGTTCCTATACTTGAATGGTTCAGCTCAGATTTAATTTCCCGTAGTTTCCTCAGGGAAAACTTCTCAGCTTCCTCTTCTCAGTATTGACAATGCCCTTTGCACTCTTATGACCCCCGGCTATCCCATACCTACCTTTGCATTGCATTCTTTAAGCATACGGACATATGTTTAGTGTCTAGATTCACCATTAGACTGTAGACTTTATTAGAAGATATAAATGACTAAGTCTTGTTCACCATTGTTCTTCCAGAGCCATGTATATGGTATCTGGCCCAGCATAGGTGTTTAATCTGTATCTGTACAGCGAAAATGGAATTCAGTATTTTATTTGATGACTACATAGATCTTTCTTTCTTTAGCTGTAGGAAGCATGCAGAACTTCCCCCTCCCAGGGATCAAATTCATGCCCCCTGCATTAGAAGTGACAAGTCCTAACCACTGGACCATGAGGGAAACCCTACAAAGACCTTTAAGTTGTGAAAACCAGATCTTATTATCCAAATGTACAGATGAAAAAACAGGTTCTGAGCTGGTGAGATCAAGTCAAAGTGCTAGAAACTATGTTTTCTAATTTTTAGCAATATTATTCAAAACAAGCTTATGTGCAATCTTGGAAAAGAGGAGAGAAATGCTTGGGAGTCAATGTCTATAGAATAAAGAGTTGGTGGTCCTCACGGTTCATTTTAAGGAATAAATTTAGGAAAACAAGTCATGCTTACATAGGTTCTTGGAGAGTCTTGAGCACAGAGGCAAGAGTATATAAGAATGAATGGCAATGCCTTAGTTTCCTTTCTGTACAATGAGAGTAAGCATGAGTTGTTAGCTCATTGTGTTGTTCTCAGGAGCAAATACATTATCAAAGATGTGAACTATGGGGAGCCTTCTCTGAGTCAGATGATGGGGATTTATCCCTGTGACCTCCTCAGTTTTGGTACCTCTTCACTGTGGCTCTGGTAAATCCTTGGGGATCAGCTGAAAACTCAGTAGCAAATGTTTTAGAAAAGATGCTTTTAAGACTTCTGCTCTTATAACAGTATTTCCTTAGGAAAAATAATTCAACAGCTCCAGTCTATGTCCCCCACCCCAAGCCAGTATGTTCAATGCTAGGTCTCTGAAAATTCCAGTTCAATGTGTATGGTGATCTGGTCCTGGGCTCTGAGCTTTTAAGTTTATTGACCAGGGGCTGAGAAAGTTGCCTTAGATTTGTCTTTAGTATTATCATGGCAATATACTTGTCAAGGAAAAAGTTGTCCTTCAGAAAGAGAAGTTGGAACTTGCATGCTGTACTAATGTCAGTGCTTACTGGTATGAGATAACTGGCAACATGCAGAACCTCCCCTCCCAGGGATTGAATTCATGCCCCCTGCATTGGAAGTGACAAGTCCTAACCACTAGACCATCAGGGAAGCCCGACAAAGACTTTTAAGTTATGTAAAACAGATATACATATTAATATACACATTAATATACAGTTGACATGGTCAGGAGGAGAAGGGGGCGACATGAGATGGTTGGATGGCATCACCGACTCAATGGACATGGGTTTGGGTAGACTCCGGGAGTTGGTGATGGACAGGGAGGCCTGGTGTGCTGTGGTTCTTGGGGTTGCAAGGAGACTGAACTGAAGTGACATGGTACTTTCAGATACCAACACCTCCAAAGGGACAGAAGACAGATCTACAACCAGGAAAATTTCCCTTTTGTAATGTGAAGTTTTTCCAACAAAATTTCCTTTTGCATAACTAGGTCTTTTAACCAGCTTCTCACAGTTAATGATGTGAAACAATTTGTCTCACTCTCAAGGTTTTTTTTTTCCCCCCAAAGTTAATATAGGTGGCCCCATCTTGACGAGTAAGTGGTGCTGGAGAGAAAGGTCTATGCTTGTCAATGGTGGAAGAAAACCTTTTACTTTTAAAATGCATGAGATTCTCAATGAGGGGTCCGTATTTAGAAATGTATCCTGTATTATTTAATGCCAAGATCTGTTACAAAAATAAATGATTTGTTTTTCAGAGACACATTGAAATGTGTAAGACTGACCTTTCCAACTGTGTGAAAAAGGGCATCCCAGTTGGGATTTCTTCTAGGTCTAGGGGTCAAACTGAGGTTAGTACCACAGTCCTTGAAATTCTGTGGGCCGTTCATCTGACTCCTGTTTCATTTGGAATCTATACTTATATGGAACATTCATCGCCATATCTTCCCCTTGCCATTTCTCTCTCTCAAGAGCTCTTGGGGACACGCTTTCACAGCTCCATCTCATCCATTTTCTGATTGGAATTTGGTAAATTGTTTTTACTTCCTCTATTTGAGGCAAGAGACCTTTCTGTCTCTCACACCTAGGGGATGTGACTAGTCTGTGCTTAGTTGCTCAGTGGTATCCAACTCTTCGTGACCCCATGGACTGTAGCCCGCCAGGCTCCTCTGTCCATGGGATTCTCCAGGCAACAATACTGGAATGGGTTGCCATGCCCTCCTCCAGGGAATCTTCCCAACCCAGGGATCAAGCCCAGGTCTCCCGCACTGCAGGCAGATTCTTTACTCTCTGAGCCACCAGGGAATCTCTGAGACTAGCTTAAGAACAGCTTATTTGACCAAGAGCACTTAATAAGAGAGTTAGGTCAATAGTAGCATCCAAATGCGGTGGCATGGATACACCTGATCTAGGGACATGGGGACCATTCTAGCAGTGAGCTGTCCTTCTAGCAAACCTTGCTGTGATTCTGTAATTAGTATGATCATCTCAAACTCTTCAGCAAAGATCCTTCTGGTAACGCATTACAGAATTCTGGTAGGTTCCTAGAAACCAAGCAATTTATTCCTTGTACAGATAATTCTGGTTCTTTATTCATACATATACATCAAATATTTGAGCCAGAAGATACTATTATGTACTAGAAGATACTGTTCTGACACTGAAAATACAGAGTTAAATAGAATTTTGGCTTCAAAACTACTTTGTGAAGGGAGACAAGCACATATATAATTACTTAGAAGAGGAAGCCTGGTGATCTCTATTTTTCTCTGTCTTCCTTTTCTTTCATTTCATATATGTCTTAGACTCAAATGCCCCAATCCTCAATGATATGAAATATCAATGGCCATTTTTTGCCCAACCCCCTCTCCCCAAATGAGGGCAAAAGCAGGGGTGGAAGGACCACTGGACTAGGAGACATCAGGGATGATGTGCCGTGTCTGTCCTGCTCGGCATGTGTGGGTCCACACGGCCAGCCAGGTTTCCTGGGCTGTGAAATGGGCTACTGGTATCTGCTCCTGCCGCTGAATCAAAAGAGACAGTTTTATGTGAACGAGTCTTGAAAAGCCTCCACCACAAGGCAAATGTGGGGTGATGGTACAAAACAAGTCTGCAAAGCCACGTGGAACTTCATGCAAACTGTGAACGGTGCTGAGCGAAGAGGCGGGCAGGCAATGGACATTGAGTCATCTACTCCTCTCTTGAAAAATACAGAGGCCCCTGTGGGAAGCACACAAACCAGTAATGTTTTTCAAACCATATAACGGGGTTCACAGGTTCTCTGGTGGCCCGTTTATGGAAAGCTGGAGAACTCTGGAGCTCTGATTGAGAGCTGTCTGTCTAAGGCAGCATCTTTGGAACTCAGTGGGGATGACCAACTCAGCTTAAAGAAGAAAGAGCCCCACAGGCGTGGAGGTCCGCGCACACAGGGCCATGGGCCCCTTCTCCATCCTGCCCTGCTAAGGATGGCCCTGCATATTTACATCTTATCGTTTCTTCTAGTGAAACAAAAGAGCACCATCTGCGCAACCACATTCCGCTTCCAGGAAACTGAAATGAGAGCGGATGTTGTCTTTCGCTGCATGTTTTCATTTTGTCTTCTTCCTTTCATGCGTGACTCTATTTTTGTGATCACCCTCTTCAAAGAAAATATATACTTGGAGCGACCTTTTTTTCCCAAATGACTCCCCAAATTTTCCAAAGCCTGGGTCTTCTTTAGGTGCAAGACACCTGTCTCCCAGAAGTGGAGAGGATTCCTGGGGCTTGTTGCCAAAATTGGTTTCAAGTTGCCTTGTAGATACTCCCTGATACCTGGCCCTGGCACAGATAGGGCCTCATTCTACTCCCACCCCCAAATTGTCAGCCCCCAGTAAATACGGATTGAGATTTTATGACTAGAAGCAGATCAGGAGGTACTGTGAGTGAGGGGGTCCCAGGAAATAATTCAATAGACCAAGGGAGCCAGGGTATGGCCCAGAGGGGCCTTTCTGTGAAAAGTCTTATTCACATCGATCTTTATAGCTCGGGCTTCAAGACTGAGAGTCCCCAACAAGGCAAATTATTCCCCCAAGACCAGAACTCTGGTGGTCTGCCCAGTTTGAAAGCTCAGTCCTACCTGAAAGAACAAAAAATTAATTAACAAGCTGCAGGCTCAGGAATCAAATAGTTCAGAGGGCTAAAGGACATCTAAGAATCGCCTAAGAAAGATAGAAGCCATGGCTAGAACTTGATGTCTGTCCTTCTGTTTACTTGCCTACACAGTGCCTTGGTTAATGCAGTCCTGTAGGCAATCACTTCACTGAGAACCTACTGACTTGTCTTCAAGGGTCAGTAATTTGTAAGAAGCTGCCCGTGATTATGGGCAGAAAATCACACGTAGGTGGACAGTAGCAGTACTGAGTCCCTGGGGTACATGTCGGGTTGGAGAGGTGAGGAATAGACCAAGCTGGTCTCAGGAGTGATGTCAGGGTTTTAATGCTTTAGTGAGAGAAGGGTCCAGGATTTCAGCTGGGAACTCACTACAACTCCTTTGAACCTCCAGACAAGGAAGCTGAGCTTGAACTCCAGAGTATGTCCGGGACAAAGTTGGACGTCCAAGGCAGGGGCCAAGAAGGTGGACGAAGAATTAGAGAATGCACGTCCCACCCTGACAGGGTCAGGAGGGAAGGACTATGCGGCTGGATAGGCAGACTGCAGAAAGATATTTTTCCAATGAAAAGTGAAGATGCTGAAGACCTAGGTACTGTTTACTAGCAGTGAAGCCTGGGGACACTCCCGAACTCCCCTGAGACTCACTTCCCTCTTTTATAGAAACAAGATAAAGACAGTAGCAGTGCCCACTTTCTGCCACCAGCCTCTAGCCCCAGGCAGCTATAAGGTTGCAGTGCGAAAATGTAATTTGTATGAAGCTGCTTTGTAAACTGTGAAGTGCTTCTGCAGCTGCAGAGCCTGTCTCCTGTATGGTGAGGAGCTGTTCTGCAAGCTCAGAAAACCTACCGTCTCGCTGGGGAAGGAAGAGGCATGAGCTGAGACTCTTAGGCAGAAAAGACTCTTCAATGTCAGCTTCATCAGTGGCATTTTCACACCCTTCACCTTATTTAATTGTTGCAGCTTTAATGATCTTCCAAGGAGATCTCTAGTTTCTTCCTTTTGGAGGAACACAAACACTAATTGGTTAGAAGCAGGATGTGACCAAAGAATTTCTTGATTTCCTACCTTCATGGGCTGGGCAGGACTTCCCTGAACTACAAATCATAAGTGGACATCAGCGTTAAGTTCTTTGGGGGCTCCCAACCACACTGGTAATCATGTGTGCATGCTAAGTCACTTCAGTCCTGTCCAGCTCTTTGGGACCTCATGAACTGTAGCCTGCCTGGCTCCTCTGTCCATGGAATTCTCCAGGCAAGAATACTGGAGTGGGTTGCCATGACCTCTTCCAGGGAATCTTTCTGACCCAGGGATTGAATTCATATCTATTATGTCTCCTGCAGTAGCAGGCAGGTTCTTTACCAGCAGTGCCACCTGGGAAGCCCCTTCAACTGCTAATCTATGGTACTCATGAAATTGTGTCTTTTCTCCATTTCCCATCACTAGAGTCCCCTAATCATGCTAACTTGCAGGTTGCCAAGACCCAGTCAAGATCAGTGGGATGGGTGACTTGTAACCGATCCACTAGGGGGAACATGCAAAGATTTCCTCCTTTTGAAGATGCAAAGATCTGTATGTGTGGCTCCTGGGGTCATGGAGAGCAGGAAGAGCAGGACAAGGAGGTCATTACAAGCTCAATCAAGGGAAGGACTTCCCTCTAGAGCCACTCGTTCCTCAGGAAGGCTCTGGGGCAGGAGACATCCAAGCAAGCCTGGGAAGCTCTTCCTCTTGCATTTCAAGAGAGAATCTCTGGAGCAGGTGAACATGCAGATATAAGAATGTACAATACACGGTGTTAATACGTGTGATCATAGCAAGAGCTACATAATAATTTCTTCTTAATTGTAAAGCCTTAGCCCTTCAGCAAGTGTTTTCACACCTTCATACATAGCCTTAGAGCTCTTGTTAACTTACTTTTGATTGGAGTATAGTTTCTTTACAATGTTGTTAGTCTCTACTGTATAGCAAAGTGAATCAGCCATATCTATATCTATATATCCCCTTCCCTTTCAGGCTTCCTTCCCATTCAGGTCAGCACGATGTATTAAATGGAGTTCCCTATACTGTATAGTAGCTTCTCACTAGTGAACTATTTTATACCTCGTTCTGATGGTGTATATATGTCAGCCCCCATCTCCCAATTTATCCCACCCCATCCCCTTTCCCCCTTGGTATCCATGCATTTGTTTTCTATGCTTCTATTTCTCCTTTGCAAATAGGTTCATCTGTACCATTTTCCTAGATTCCACCTATATGTGTTAATATACAATATTTGTTTTTCCCTTTCTGACTCACTTCACTCTACATGACCCCTCTGCCAAGTGCTAGAGAAACAGCAGCTGTCACTGCCCTTGACATGGAGGACTGAGGAGTTGAGGATCTAGGCATTGAGGACTCAGCTTCCTGGCCCATACCTCCCGTTATTAAGGAGCTGCCTGGTAAGTGAGGCATCACTGACATGTTCACACAGGAGGGAGAGATGCCAGCTGACTGACCTGGAGCAAAACTCCTAAACTCTAAGGCCCTGGGTGAGGAAGCTGAATCTTGAACTCCTGGGTCCTCAGTGTCAAAGGCAGTAACTGATACTGTCTCTCTAGCACTTGGTATAGGAGTTAAGGTTGTAGCCCCCTAAAAAGGGTTTTTCTGGGAATGTTCTAATTGTAGACTCAAACCTACGTCTTCAAACCCTCTCACCAGTGACCCTTGTTCTGTTCTTACAAGACAAAGTTGTCAAAGCATCACCAAAGAAGTTGTTCAAAAGTTCTCAGTTTAGTTCATTCACTCAGTCGTGTCTAACTCTTTGTGACCCCATGGACTGCAGCATGCCAGGCCTCCCTGTCCATCACCCGGAGTCTGCTCAAACTCATGTCTATTGAGTTGGAGATGCCATCCAACCATCTTATCCTCTGTTGTCCCCTTCTCCTCCTGCCCTCAATCTTTCCCAGCATCAGGGTCTTTTCAAATGAGTCAGCTCTTCGCATCAGGTGGCCAAAGTGTTGGAGTTTCAGCTTCAACATCAGTCCTTCCGATGAGCACCCAGGACTGGTCTCCTTTAGCCTCCTCTTCTCTGCTCCTGTCTTCTGCCTTTCTCTCTGGGCTCTATGTGCTCACTCAGTCATGCCTGATTCTTTGCAAGCACATGGATTGTAGCCTGCCAGGCTTCTCTGTCCATAGCATTTTCCAGGCAAGAATATCATAGTGAATAGCCATTCCCTACAATAGGGGATTTTCCTGACCCAGTGATTGAACGTGTGTCTCTTGTGGCGCAGGGGATGCCTGTACCATGGTTCCTTGCCATTATGACTCATGGTTAAGAATTAGCATTAGTGGTTGACAAAATAAGGGGAGCTTGGTTCTCTGCTAGTGAAAAATCAAGGCTGCAGGAACTCATCAATGTTAAGTCCAAAGGAGATAATATCAGAAAGAAGGTCAATTCCTGTAATGAGCAAATTTCGTCTTCTGAAAGAATCCACCATAATATACTTCCAAGGTCAGCAAGAATTTCCAAGAAGATCCAACAGTGGACAGACCCTCAGGAAATACAGCTCAAAATGAAAGCTAAGCTGGAACCTGGGTCTTGCCCTGTAAATCATAGACCTCTAAAACACCTAAACCTTTAAAACAACCATTTATGCCTCCCAGCCTAGGAGGCTATTTTATTGACAATTGAAACTTCCCACTGTCAGGTGCTGGGACCCACTGATTAAGAAGAAAAATTTCCTGCCCTCACAGTTCTTGGAGACTGTTACCAAGAACGAGACAACTGTGTTGGACTTCCCATCACAATGGATAAAGACAAAATTTTTGCTAGATGACAGTTTTTCATCTTAAGAAGGGCCTTTCACATATGCAATAAGATTTTTCTTTATTGGTTGGGAAGCCAAAGAAACGTGTTGAGGATCCAAGAACAGATGCATTTGGTTTTAGCTTTCTTGATTTTCCCGGTTGTTCACTGAAAGTGTCCAGGTGGACAAGCCACAGGATCTAGGTTTCAGTTGCCAGTTTTCTTCTGAAAGAAAAGTGAAGGAGTCGATCTGTGATCTGGTGTTTACGTAGCTGATCATAGCGACTGCTTTGGCTTGCTATGACTCAACTTCAAGGTGTGTGAAAAATATATATATTTTTTTGAAAAAAGAGAATGCTTTTATGGTAAAAGAGATGATGAAAGAAGAGTGAATTCTAAGGCAGAGTGACAAAGAATTTCTCTTCGCACTCTTTCAAATAATAATACTAGTGATGCTTACTGTCTGTTCACGCTGTGCTCTGAATGCTTCCCAAAACCCTGAGACAGTAACTCACTCCGTCCTCGCCGCACGCCCAGCACTCTGGCAGAGCTCTCATCTTGGTGGCCTCGGGGGCAGGAGTGTTGACCAAGAGCGCTGGGGTCTTCAGCTGTGTCAGAGATTTTGGACTTTGTACAGGGGGTCTTCCCAGGGAAAGCTTTAGCTCCTTCTTGATATTTTCATCAAAGTTGTGTGAAAATTCATCCAGGGTGGCAGAGGGGAAGAGCAGGTGGCAGGAAACATATCTGGTTTTGTGACCACACGTGGCTTTAACCTTCATTCACCTTCCTATGCAATGAGAGGGGAATATCACAGACCCCCAGAGCATGTGCTGAGGTTTGCAGGAAAATCTAGCAGAAATCTCCTAGGAGCCAGGCAGCAGCCTTTCCTGGGGGCAGGTGGGAGCCCTGGACATGGCCACAGAAGGCAGTATTTTACTCCAAGGACAGACCTCAGGAAAGGTTTTTTGAATGAATATTTTCTAGGCAGCCATGCTTCCCAGGCCAGTGGAGAAGGCAAAAGAAAGTGTCACGAAAGTTCATTAAATGTCAGCAAACAACTCTGCTTGTTTAGTCTATTTCAAGGAGAGATTATTGGAAATTATTTCATAATTCCCTCTCCAGCAATTTATATTCATGTCCCATAAACAAAGCTCTTTGCAAAGGAACCATTGGTCACTCCTATCTTTAATCACCATGATATTCAAGAGAATCAACATTGTTTGATAAATTAGCTTCTAGTGTAAGAAATAAACCGTTTTTTCATTTAATTTTTGTTTTATTATAGTATTTTGGGACTTCCCTGTTGGCTCAGTGGTAAAGAATCCACCTGCCATGCAGGAGACTGCCTGCAATGCAGGAGAGCTAGGTTCGCTCTCTGGGTCAGGAACATCCCCTGAAGAAGGGAATGGCAACCTATTCCAGTATTCTTGCCTGGGAAACCCATGGACGGAGGAGCTTGGCAGCCTACAGACATGGGATCGCAAGAGTTAGGCATGACTTAGCGACTAAACCACCACCATTGTAGTTAATTAACCATGTTGTGTTAATTTCACTGCACAGCTGAGTGATTCAATTATACATACACATATATCCACTCTTTTGCAGATTCTTTTCCCATAGAGGTTATTACAAAATCTGCCGAGTTCCCTGTGCTATACAGTAGGTCCCTGTTGATTATCTATTGTATGTATTTGTATATGTTAAACCCAGACTCCTAATTTATTTCACCCTGACCACATTACTCCCTCCCCAAGCAAGTCAGACAAAGGCAAATACATGATATCACTTATTTGTGGATTTTTTTAAAAAAAATCACCCAAATAAATGTATTTGCAAAAGAGGAAGAGACTCAGAGAAATAGACTTTTGATAATCAAGCGCTCGGGTACCAGAGTATCATCAATGAAGCCTCTATTCTGTCTTATAGGATTTCCTTGCCATTCAAACTGAAAACATCACTATGTGGAGACATTCAGCTTTTGTTCTGTTATCGTTTGCTTGTTTTTGGTCACACCAAGATGAGATTTCACCAACTGGAAGCTGGCTCTTCATTTTATGATTGGGTTTTCCTGTGGCATTGTAGGTACCCTCTCATAGGGTCTAAACGTTGTTCTTCCCTGAAACCACAAAGTACATGGAAATATAAGAAAACGAGATTCTGAACAGGACTGCTGATGAATAGTTCAAGATTTATAGTGAAATGATGCCAACTGCAAGCCATCCTTTTTATTACGAGGAAATGTGTCTACTGAGGCTCCCTGCCTTTCTGGACCCAGATGGAGGAAGGACATACTTCAAAACGCTCCAGAACTGTCTTTTCTCTCCCTTCTAGAGAGCTTCAATAAGTTATTGCATTCATTTTTTTTTTTTTACAGCTGTCCATTTGAATACAAAGTGCCCTGTGCAGCCACATAGGATAAAAATTCAGAAATGCCCAGGAGGAAATCTCCAAGCATGTGACAACACAGAAAATGCCAGGGACAAGTCAGAACAAATTTCAAAAGGATCTCAACACTTTTGAAATCGACCTGAAATCTCAGTGTGATCCTCTGTCGTATATGTGTATGATGGATGCATACATAGCCATCAATAGTCTGTGTTTTACATATATATGTATATGTATTCATATGGGCTTCCCAGCTGACTCAGACAGTAAAGAATCTGCCTACAATGCAGGAGATCCAGGTTCTATCCCCAGGTTTGGGAAGATCCCCTGAGGAGGAAATGGCAATGCACTCCAGAATTCTTGCCTGGAAAATTTCAAGGACAGAGGTGCCTGGAGGGCTGCAGTCCATGGGTCGCAAAGAGTCGGACATGACTGAGCAACTAACATTGATGATATATATATATATCATCTTTAATTCTTAGAGTTCACAGAAACTTATGCCACATAAGTAGTGAGCACACACGTGCACACAAACACACACACACGCATGCCTTTCCAGCGCAGAGTTCCATGAACTCTAAGAATTCAAGATGAAGTGACATTTCACTCATTACAAGGGAAGTCCCCTAGCTGCTTATGCAACAAAGGGGAAACACGCCTTTAAGTTGCCTTTATTTATTTATTTGTTATTAACCTGATTTGAATTCGAGCACATAAACTGAAGCTCAGCTCTTTGACTATATGGAACTCAACCAAAGCTAGCTGCAGACTGCTGTGAAGGAGGCATTTTCAGTTCAGCCCAGCACGTCCTGTGATGCAATACCTCCTTGAATGAAGCTTTGAAGCGCATTTCTCTCTCGACTTCCCATCAGGGTGTCCGGGTCAAAGGGGGTGACCACTCCCTGAACCAGTTATCTGCTACAGCAAGGCCTGTGTGGGAAAACTGCTGGGGTTCTGATCCTGACCTGGGCCCCTTCGTGAAGATCCTGGGGTATCTTTGAATCCTTTCTGTGTCTCAGGGTCCTCGTTTAGATGTCAGAACAAGTCCAAGGTCATGGGGACGAAGCCCGGTGATGTACAGGAAACGGGCTCATTAGGAAATCACCCGCTGTATAGTTGACCTTCCTTGTGTGTGAGCTGTTCCTTTCCTCGAGGTTTCATTCTTGTGGGAGTTGGGACTAACGAGTAGCGGCCTGATCCAACTAAAATGTGAGTTACCTACTTTTGAGCAGTTCAAGTGGCACCTCCTCCAGGCAGGCACCTCAGACTCTGTCAGAGGGAAAGGATCTGCTCTGCTTCCTTTGATCATAGTGAAGATTGTTGCCAGCACCTCTGTTGTAGCTCTTGCCCCCACCTGCCTTTGGTCCCCGAGAACACAGACTCTGCCCACGTCCCTGTGGCCCCCTGGCACACTGCCAGGTACACAGCAGTGCCACTCTTGGGCATCAAGTCCAGAAGGCAAACACAGTAAAGCCTGCTTGGGTCTGAGGCTCCATTGACTAAAGTCCCAGAGATGCAAGTGAACAGCGCAGTTCCTCAGCCTGTTTGCTTGCCTGTTTGTTCTCAGAACTGATTTCCTGCTGGGGATAAAGTTCACACAGGAACAATTCATGACCGGGGCTGAGCAGAACATTTGTCTCCTGGACCTGGGACTTTCTGAGGCTGTTTCTAATAGATGGCTACTTAATCTGCCATTGGCATCAAACAATACAAATAAGCAACATAGGCCTGGTGCTCTTCCAGTTAGACGGTTTTTATTTTTTTAAAAAAATAGAAAAAAATAAAAAGGAAAAGGGAAAAGAAAATAAATTGTCACCTTCCACGAATAGCATAAAAAGAATGGTGGGGGGCAGTGGTGGGGATGCTCAAATTACAACCCCCCCAAAGAAATTTCAGCTTCTAGTATGGACATGATTTAAATTTTCATGAACAAATCAGCTGGTTTGCACAAAGGCAGGAGCAATGAAAAAAAAGTAATAAATCATGGCGGGGGGACCGTGACCCACCAGGGTCCCCTGGAGGACCCCTCTGACCAGGCTTCAGTGCCTGCTCCTTGTTGTGGAGAGCGCTTCCTGCACTGGGCTAATTATCTTTTAAAATTCATATCTAGAGCCATGGGCTGCCTCATGGGATTAAGCACAGGACGCTTTGCAAATTGAAAATAAGATAGCTGTTAGGAATATATACTTGCCTCTATGATTACCATGGCAAACAAAGGCAAAACATTAATTTACATCTATTATAATAGAGAAACAAAGCCGGATATATTCCTCACATCTCAGGCAAGAGACGAGTTCGCAAAGGTGATGTTCTTGAAAGATGATGAGATGGGGGATGGGCTACAGAGGTGAGGGCTGGTGTCGAGACCACCTGCTCCTCTCTAAGTCATCTTGTGCCCCTACCCCACCCACCTTATAAATAAGGAGACAGATTCAGAAATGGGAGAGACAGGGCAACCGTAGAGGACAGGGCAACTGCTTGGGAATGGTAGAATGGGTAGCTTCTAAATCCACCCTTGAATTTCTAATAAGATGGTGGCTATTGGCTTTTGTTTTTTTTTAATTAAAAGTTTGTTAGGAGCACATCAAAGCTCCCCAAATAATGTGTTTCGTTACAGACTGGAGACTTGTTCCTAAACTCTATTGGACAGAGGACAAAAAAGAGGGTCAAAGAAGCTAATAAACACGTGGTCATTTTTCTGTGCTTACCACTGAAAGTTTCCTGCCATGATGGGTACTACTGGTATGTTTCCCTTTTAATGAATGAAGACATTGATATGTGCAAGGCTAAGACATTAGCCTGAAGCCCCCACAGCACTCAGTGTGTACCTGGGCCACTTCAGCCTGGATGCAGGGTGCTTGGGGCCCCAGTGCCAAGCTTATGCCCTTCTCCTGGCAAGGTCTTCCCATACTCTCAACCTGGATGCTCCTTGTCAAGTTCAAGTCGTCTTGTCTCAGAATCTTCCCAAACAACCGAGAGATGCTATCTGCCCTCACCCAGTCTGCCGTTTCACTCATCAAACCCCCTTGTGATGTGGGGCATCACGGGAGCTGGGAGCCCCAGATGGGCCAAGACCTCTTCTTTCTATCAGAGGCTCCACACCCACCCTGGGTTGAGACTGCGGCAAGTGTTCATTTCTACCTTTACCCTCTCCACGGAAGCTTTTTCGTTCATCGGCCGGTTGTTCCTTTCGTGCGTCATCCCACTTGCACACGTTTATCGCATCAATCCTCCTGGGTCCTACCCGGGCCGGATGCTGGCTTTCCAAATATGCCCTGTTGATCTGAGGATGCTGAGTTCATTCTTCCTGAAAGCATGCCCTTGACATGGTCCCAGTGGTTGACTAGGATGAGGTGGAGGAAGCTGGGCCAACGTCAAGATATTTACAAGGATTTTGGACTCTGACTTAAGGCAGCTCTTGCAATGTGGAGCCTTGCTGACTACCGGAGATGGAAAGAGTCCAGATACAGTAGGTTAGGGTGGGTGGACACCGCAAGGCGAAGATTTTGAAATCTTGGGGGTACACTATTGTTTGATGCTTTCTATTAAAAAGTAGAATCATTCTCTGTTCCTGAAGTTCATTATGAAGATATGTACAACTTTTTTTCTTCCTGGGCAAGGATCCTCTGGAAGAGTCAAGTCATGTTGATATGGTCAGCAGACTGCGTGGTTTTAGCCGTCACACACGTAATCTCAGGTCACCACCTCATATCCGATCCTATGGGGAGGCTACCCCTCTGGTGACCTCCAAGCTACTCAGAGGACACTGGGTTTAGAAGGAGCAAAGCCTGGAGTCTGATCTGAACGATGTCGCTCTCTCATTGTAAGTTGTTACAATGGGACTTGTAAGGACTTGTAAGTGGTGCTTGAAGGACCTCTCTGACCCTCTGTTTCCTCTTCTGTCCAATGGGGCATGGAGGCTGGTTTCCTATTCATCCCATGGCTCTATGACTCAGTGAAGGTTCTGGCTTTGGGTAGTGAAATGACTCCTAAGAAAGGCAGGAAGGAGGAGGAGGGGAGGGCACCAGAGGGAAGAAGAGGAGGTGGAGAGACGATGAAAGGGGCAGGTGCAGAAGGGTCTAGAACAGCAAGGCCCCTTTCCTCAGGTCTGGGACGTTTGAGGGTTTTATCTGGCAGACATGCATACAGCATTTCCAAACTGGAAATAACTCTATAAACTCAGATAAGATTGTCCCAGTAATACTGTAGCCAGAAACAGCTCACGGGGGCTCCCTTTCAATTAACCATTTAAATCACAGCCCATACAAACCCTACCCACTGCTGCCTCATAATAAAAAAGCAAGCTAGACCAGAGTTGAGGAGTTTTGATTTGTGCTGCTGGGTGTGAAAGATCCACAACCTTTCTTTTGGAGTCTATAGTCTGATGTAGCTCTTTGAAGGAACATTCCTTCAGTGGCTGGCAGACACATCTCCCCCAACCCCCTTCCTTCTGAACTGAATGGTGATTCATTATAGATAACCCCTTCTGATTAATTTTGTTTTGACTTTAACTTTGACACTAAAAAAAAAAAAAAAAAAAAAAAGCTGTAATCGGTAAAATTCTCCCGTCTAACATTCACCTCTCAGCTATTTTTAGCCGGCTTTTGTGTTGAGGGGGAAAAAAAAAATATCTAAATTTAGAAAGAAATTAAATTGTTGATTGTCATCGAAAGTCCTGGCTGTCAGATTAGAAAGTCATCACGTTAGACCCTCTGTGATGAATAATAAATCAGCGATTTCCTTGAAATTCTTGAGTTCCTTTCCTTCAGTCAATTGGAAGCATCAGAAGATGTGTTGGGTGAGGCAGGCGCAAGCTGGTTCATCGACACAGAGCTTCTCAGATAGGTAGCTACGGATCTGTCAGAGTTCTGTATGGCCTGGCCTCCGGGGAGGGACTGGTCCGTCATCCACGTACCTGGACCAACAGGGGCAGCTCTGTCCAACAGCACATCAGAGAGTTCTATACAGCCTGGCCTCCGGGGAGGGAATGGTCCATCAGACACGTACCTGGACCAATAGGCATATCCCCATCCAGTGCCACAAAGAGGGGCAGACAAGTCTGATTTGAATCCTGGTTCCAACTGGTGCTGGGATCCAACTAAGTTCCTTTGTTCCTGCGGACCTCAGTTTTCAAGTCTGGAAAATGGTTAGAATACTACACCTTATATAGAGAGGACAAAGGATTAGGGGTGTTGTATGGAAACTGTGAGCACAGCATGCTATGTAGGTGTCCAAGATCCATAGCAGCTATCAGAATTACAGTAATTACGGGGAGTGCTGCAGACAGCTGCAGTATCCAGATACTACAGACTCCAGAGGGAACCCACAGGGAGATCTGAAAGTGATTTCCAACTGTGCTCTGTCCAGTTTGGACAAAAGGTCATGAATAGCAGTCTGAGGTCAAGCTTTCCCTCCCTTTCATGACAGGAGGCAAGGCTCTCTTCTAAACAGCTCTCAAACATCCTCACTGCAGCTAAAACTCACAATGAAACATGCAAAGCAAACCCTTCAAGCAACAGTTTAATGACTGAACTTAGACTAAGTGTGACCTTTGGCCATTTAAAATCAGGCAGATTTTTTCCCCTGAGTCTCTGCACATCACATTCTTTTCCTGCCTCGGTGCTCTGACCCGCCTGGTGATTTCTCTCTTCCCTAAATCCTGTGGGGTTATGGTGCCTGGATAAACTTCTGAGTAAACTGTTTGCTGTTGTTGTTCAATCACTAAGTTGTATCCGATTTTTTACAATTCCATGGACTGCAGCACACCATGCTTCCCTGTCCTTCACTACCTCCCAGAGTTTACTCAAATCTGTGGCCAATGAGTCTGTGATGCCATCCAATCATCTAATTATCTGTTACACCCTTCTCCTCCTGCCCTCATCTTTCCCAGCATCAGGGTCTTTGCCAATGAGTTGGCTCTTCACATCAGGTGGCCAAAGTATTGGAGTTTTTCACTTCCGGCATCAATCCTTCCAATGAATATTCAGGGTTGATTTTCTTTAGGATTGACTAAGAGATCAAACCGGTCAATCCTAAAGGAAATCAGCCCTGAGTATGGATCCTGAATTGGTGGAAGAAATAAAGAATAGGAGGAAAAGGGAAGGAAGAAGGGAGGGAGTGAAAAGGAAGAGAGAGAAGAGAGGTGGCGAATAAATCTTTATTGTAGGAGGCATTTTACCAATGTAGAGTGTTATTTTGCAGTTTCTGATTCACAGAAAACAGGACTTTTTGTGCTCCACACACAGTAGTGCTATGCATATAGAAAATACCTAATACCAGTGATTCATTCAAAAGAAAGTGAAGTCTCTCAGTCATGTCCAACTCTTTGCGACCCCATGGACTATAGCCTACCAGGCTGCTCTGTCCATGGGATTTTTCAGGCAAGAGTACTGGAGTGGGTAGCCATCTCCTTCTCCAGGGGATCTTCCTGACCCAGGGATTGAACCCAGGTCTCCTGCATTGCAGGCAGATGCTTTACCATCTGAGCCACCAGGGTTCAAAGGGAATGTGAAATTTAAGTTTGGATAACAATAGTAATTTTTATCATTACCAGCAGCCTTTATTCTGCATAACACATGGTCTATGTTATCTCATCTCTTTTTCTCATATTCCAAAGATTCCTTGAAAGTGAAAATGTTGATCGGTGGTGTCTGACTCTTTGCAACCGCACGGACTATAAGCCTGCCAGATTCCTCTGACCATGGGATTCTCCAGGCAAGAATACTGGATTAGGTAACCATTTCCTTCTCCAGGGGATCTTCCCGACCCTAAGATCAAACCCAGGTTTTCTGCATTGCAGGCAGTTTCTTTACCAACTGAGCCACCAGGAAAGCCAACGTTTAATATATAACTGGAAGACCTAGGAGTCATCAGTCTCAGCCTGCCTTCTGCTCTGCCATCTACTGCACCTCCTCCTTCGTCTTTGGTTCTGAAAATCATAAGTTAATTAACATTCAGACAGGGACCTCTGCTTTTGCAGGACAACATCAAATGAATCCACCCAAGAACCCTGGCATGGGACAGACCTTGGCCATCTCAATCCTCTTGAGCTCTGAGATCTCTGAGGCTCATCTTCTCCAGGCAAGTGTCCTGCAGAACTAGCTTGGAAGACCCTTATCATGAGAAGCCCCAAAAGGGCTTCTCTGGTGGCTCAGATGGAATGGCAGCCCACCCCAGTATTCTTGCCTGGAGAATTACATAGACAGAGGAGCCTGGTGGGCTACAGTCCATGGGATCGCAAAGAGTCAGACATAGCTGAGAGACTAACACTTCCACTTTCATCACTTCCAATCATCTTCCAAAGCTACTGACTCTGGTCTGAGAAGATGTGTCTGGTCTAGGGTCACACATCCAAATAGGGGTAAGACTCAGGTTAGAAAACACATTTTTCAGAATCTCTCTGAAGGACTCTCTTATCAGGTTACTTCCTCTTGGTTACTACGGAGGGAGTTCGAGGTAGATCTCTCTAGAATGAGATCCTCCTCTTGAAATGTCTGGATGTGGATGCTTCCTTCTTTGTAGGGGACTTCATAGTATATAAATCTAGGCTAACTAGAATTGGGGTAAACAGAAGAATGAATTTAATGAAAAGCTTCAGACTCCTTTCCTTCTCCCAAGAGGAGGAAGTCATGCAGAGCAGGGTCCTCAGAGCGTGGCATTTCTAAAGCCAGGGAGCTGCCAGCAGTCAGCCCCATGTTCCCAGTTGCCTGGGCAGGGTCTGCAGTGCTGCAAGTTTGGGATATAGGAGGCATTCACTCAGCATCTGAAGAACTTGAGAAATGTACCTTGGCATGAGTGAGATTGTATATATACATTATATATGTAAATGTATAGATACGTATAAATATATGTGGATATATACATATATACAGATACACATATATATGTGGGTATACTTATGTACATATACATAAACACACACATGTATATGTGTATATATATATACATGTATATCCACATATATATAATATTTATTTATTTGGCTGTGCCGAGTCATTAGCGGCACACAGGATCTTTGCAGCATCATGTGGGATTTTTGGTTGGAGTTTGTGGGCTCTCTGGTTATGGCTTAGCTGTGAACTCTTAATCACCGGGCCACAAAATTCCAGAGTCAGAGAACCCTGGCGGGATACAGTCCTCTTGGGTTGCAAAGAGTCAGACACGACTGACTACATGCATGGACACATGAGGGAAGTCCAGCAAGATTGTATGTTGTCCATGATTTACTTCTTGGCTCCATGACACATGGTGAGTTTCACATATTTGGAATGAAAACTTTGTCTCCTTTTTAATTTTAGGATGAATTGTTTCTCTTGAGATACAGGCAAGCACAGATTATGAATATTTATCATCAGCTCAGTATCATCCCTTTCATTAACCACTCTCTCTTCACCTGAATAATGTCCAAAACACTGGTCCCCTATATATATTTAGACAGATTTGTATCAACATTGCATTGTTACACTTGACTTCCCCCTTTTTTTTAATTATGTAAAAAAAAAATCACATTAAGCCGAATCTAATTACTGCAATGTATATTAGAAGCAGGGCACCATCAAAATTTTATTTAAATTAATCAGGTTTTGATTTAAGATATTAAATTCAAATTAATCATGTAAAAATGGAAATGATCCTTGACGTGCTTCCAGCTGTGACTTCAGTCTGTTTTCTCGTGAGTCACTTTGGGGATGTCTTGGGGGGAACATTACAAAAATTCACGCCGGTGCTATTTCAATTAGAGTTATTTAGCAGGACAGATGTAAAGAATATGGTATAATTAAGAAGGAGCTGATGATGTGGCTACAGATTTTCAGGATTAAACGGGGGAAAAAAAAATACATGAACTAAAGTGAAAATTTGACTGGTGGCCATGATGCCCAAATGCAAGTGCAGAGAGGTGACACACTCATTAAAGGTGGAAGGAAGATTTGCAGAAATGCACGACGTTTTCTCTGGAGCCATCTGCAAGACTCCTACTTTGGTTTCAACTTTGAAGTTTCATTAACAAGCCGGTACTAACTGATATGGCAATTCTTATCATTCCTGAAATGATCTTTCCCCATGGCAGTCATAGCCGTCGACTAATTTGATTCCAGGCCCATCAGAAAGCTATGAGAGTTAAAACAATACTTCAAGACCCATTTTTAAAATCAAATTGCATATATTGGCATATATAACACCGCATATATAGATCCATCTATTATTTATACTCACACACACACACACACTGGGTGTGATTATATCAATAAATTCTTTAAAGAATGTTAATTCTCTCCTATTTATAATAAATATGACAGATTACAGAGTGTTGTAATACAGCAACTCATTTTTCATAGCACTTAGATGGAGATAGTTCTTTATTCACGGGGGATGAGATGGGCTTATAAAGGTTATGCAATTTGCCCAAAGCCTCATATCTAATTAGACACTCTTGGCCTGCCCACAGAAGTATCTTGTTCTCCACACTCTCACCTCTGTATGAAGCTGGTTTTTGCGGCCTCAGAAAATCCCAAGAGTCAGAATATGATCTTAAGGGCCCGTTTAGGGCATGACTGGTCAGAACAGAAATCCTGGCGTTGTGATTGCTGTGCCGGGGCCCCTTGTTTGTCTCCAGCAATTTGGCTGAACCCCAGGGAGGCACTAGGGTGGGGGCTTTCCTACCAGAGGATGTGAGTCAGCCTGGGTTTCAGAGCCTTGAGTGATCACTGTTTCCATGTAAAGAGCGGTGCATATCCTTTCCTGCATCCACTCTGACAAACACCGCTGTTCCCACGGACATTGGCTGGCCCCTCTGTCCTGCTCTGATGCCCTGGAGACCCCAGACTGGGGCTGCACCCCTTCTCTCCAAGGCAGAGCCTCTTCCCACCCAGGTCCTTGGAGTCTTGAGAACCTCGGCTTCTTCTCTCCAGATCTCAGGCCGTATTCTGATGTCACGAGTTACACGTGCATCCCTGGAATGTGAGGGTTTCGAGGGGAGGAACCTGGGCTGGTTTCTCATAAATAAATTTAACTCAGGAAGAATCAAGGGCTTCTTGTTGGTCTTTAGCTTTTCATACAAGCAAGGGGCTGGAACCCCAGTAGGTAGCAGGTAAACGTTTGTGCAAGGAGAAAGGGAGGGAGGGAGAGAGAGAAAGAGGAGCAGAAAACGTGAGTGAATGAACACTTCCATCCCTGAGTGAAGTGACTGCTCTTTGTGAAGGAGGATGGGGAGGCAAGGGGGAGCCTCTTCCCTCCTCCATCTCAACCCTCCCCCCACAAGTGACTATCCAATCAGGGCAGGGGTCCCACCCCTCAGACATCAACTTTAGGTTTATCGCACGTGTCTGGGCCGACGCAGAGTTGTAGAAAGCAGGTGATTCATTGACGGGCTCTGCTTCCCACTCATAGGATATAAATATATGTAATTACTCTTTCAAAATCACGTTTCACTCTTTAAAAAGGAATCAGGTGGGAGGTTAAAATAATAACTTTTTTTTTTTCTCTCGGTGGAAAAGTGGTCTTTTGTCAGTTAAATGAAGTTGCTGATTTCTCAGAAATCCGATCAATCCAATAAAAGGAACTTTTCAAATACCAGGATGACATTTTTGTTTTTTTCTGGTCTTCTTTGTTTGGACTTTCCCGTCTCATCTGTATCCAGCGCCATCCAACGTGGCGAATGGTCAGGCTTTGGATGGAGACCTCACTGCTTACAAGCCCTAGATGAGATGCTCAGCCTCTCTGAGCCTCGGTCTCCCTAGTTCTAAGTGCCTCCTTGTTTTGTGATAAAGAACCTGCCTCCCAATGCAGGAGAAGTAAGAGACGAGGGTTAGATCTCCGGGTGGAGAAGATCCCCTGGAGAAGGGAATGGCTACCCACTTCAGTATTCTCGCCTGGAGAATTCTGTGGACAGAGGAGCCTGATGGGCTACAGTCCATGGGATTACAAAGAGGCAGACACAACTGACTGACGAACACTTTTACTTTCAACCCATCCTTAGGCTGCTCCTCTTAGAAGGTGGAGCCTGGATTTCCGTGGTTGTCACTTGCCGTGCAGGTTGGGATAGTTACTGAGTCCCTACAGCTCTTAGTAGATACAGCACCACTAGCTGGCTGGGGCTTAGACAACTTTTTCTAAATTCTCCAGCTCTAGAAAGGTATTGTGGGAAATGGTCTGTGCTTTGTGGACTTGAGTTAGGATCCTCTTTTGTAACTTAAAGTTTTGGTGACGCGCAAACACTCCATTTTCTGATTCAGTTTCGTTTTGTGAAATGGAGTGGATGACCTCTAGGTAGAAGAGTGCAGTGATTAACTGAGAAAACATTTGGCTTATCTGACTATATTCTAGCCTCATCTCTCCTACAACCTCCTAGAGAAGTGAAAGAGTGAAAGTAATAGTCACTAGGTCATGTCCAACTCCTTGTGACTCCATGGACTGTAGCCCACCGAGCTTCTCTGTCCATGGGATTCTTCAGGCAAGAATACTGGAATGCGCTGCCGTTCCCTTCTCCAGGGGGTCCCCCTGACCCAGGGATCGACCCATGTCTCCTGCATTGTAAGCGAATTCTTTACCATCTGAACTACCAGGGAAGCCCCACATCCTCCTTGATTGTCCTTAAATATGCCAAGCAGGCTTCTGCCCCAGGGCCTTTGCACTCTCTGTTCTGTCTGCCCCTGGGCTGCTCTTCCCAGTTAGCAAGACTTCTTTTTTTCCCTCGGTCACTTAACTCATATGACCTCAGTGTCCCTTTGTCGAAGACCCTCTCCCTGATCATCCTCTTCTGTTTTCTTCGTAGCACTTATCACCTTCTGAAATTCTTTGCTTTATCTCTATACTTCTCTCTTGCCCACCCCACCCCCCAGCATTAGATCGAGGACTTTCTCTCCTGTTCCCTACTGTATCCTCAGGATCAAAAATGTACCTGGCAAGCACCTGGCTTGACTGAATACCTATGTCTGAAATAAAGTGGAAAATTCACCCAGGAAAGGCAAGCTCTCCTGCATTTTATGAATTACTTTCTTTAGGGCGCTAACCCTGGGTTCAGTGGAGAACAGCCAGGACCCTCAGCTGTCCTATCCACGAAGCTTTGTGCCCAGAGGGCTGCTTGTGCTGGGCGGCCTGAGTGCACCCCTGCAGTGACTGTCCACAGAGAGACACGAGAAATGCCTGGAGAGAGGAGAGGAGCTGAATCATAATCTAACCGTCAGAGCAGAAGTGGGGAGGCTGAGTACGGGAGAACTGCCCCTCCCCACTGTCCTTCCTCCCAGGGTCCCCTGTCTGTCTGTCCAGAGAGCCTGTCTCACACCTGATCCCAGGGAGAGCCTTGCATCATTGCCCTTGTCGCTTGGGAAGCCAAACTCTGTCCTATTTATTCAGCTCTCCAGGTCAGGGCTGCACTCCTCCCTGAGTGCCCCCGAGAGGCTGGGAGTCCCGGCGGCACCAGGTCAGGGGCAGCTAATTAATACTGAAGGGGTCTTGGTAGCTCCTGCTAATTGCCGCGGACTCTGCTGGTCTCAGTGTGTCATTATCGCCCCTGCCCAAGTTCCCTGGGGCCGCATCTGACTTCAGGCTGAGGGCAGTGATCTCCGAAGAGGTGAGAGTTTCACTGCATCTTTGCATCAGGCCTGAAAGCCACTTACTCAGAGCAGATGAAAAGGGGGACCCAGTTGAGCGTGCACCCAGAGGCCATGCCTATGTGGTCCTTTCACACATCAGCCACATCAACCACCCCGAAGTCCTGCAAGGGGGATGCTTTGTTATCTCTTCCTGTCCTGAAGATGGGAAAACTGAGGCTCCCCTGGTGTCCACCTTCTGGGAATGCTGCAGGCCTCACCTGCATCAAGCAGACTCGAGGGCAAAGTTGATCTGATCTCCAGTGCCTACAGCTGCCACCACCCTACACTGTGTGCAGAGTCCAACTCTGAAGAGGGCAGCAGATGTGATTCACAGGCCCGCCATCCTTGTTTGGAAACTAGTGGGGCCAGATGCCCTTCAGAAATCAGAATTTGGCCCTTTATAGAATGCTACTGTGTGTCAGAATTGTATACTATACAACAGCAGCCCCCTCCACACCTCCCACCTCCAAGAAGACTCTGGGGCAGCACCTCGTGGGATAGCATGCATTCAGATTTCTGCAGCAAAATGTATGAATATTCATACTGTGTGGGGCAAAAGGACTATAAATAGCCTTATACCCATCCCATCAGTTCAAGTCCAGTTTTGCCACCAGATCAACAAGGAAAATGACTTTGGTTTGCAAAGCTTTTTGAAACTGAGACTCTAAGATTATGGACTGGTACGAGCTAAGAGACAAGGGATGCTCTCTCTTTTCTCCATGTGACAGACGGCACGTATGGCAGCCCAAGGATCATGCACAGTTTCAGTTTATAAACTCGATGTCATTCGCAAGCAGAGCCCACATGCAAAGCAGAGAAGGTTCTTTAGCAGAGCAGTGGACGGCAGAGTGCCACAGCCTGGCCGCGACAGCCCAGGATCTGAGGCTCGGTAAACATTCTGCAGACAGTGCTTGCAACTGTCCTCACCTGGAAGAGCCTGGTGTCAGTCAGATCAAACTTCTATTAAATAAATAGACACATGGACCAGGGCATTCAGAACACGGTCATTCCTTCCTCCAAGCTTTTCTCCATCAGTGTTGGGTGACACTGCATTTAACTTGGAGCAGTTTACAGATGTCCCCCTGGCCGACCAACGCTCAGGCATCACCCTTGTTGCAAAGGGTGGCATGAGGCTGCGATCATGAGGAGGTGGTATTTTTTCTAAGACTTTAATTCAGAGCATCCTCTCCAAAATCCGGAAGACTCTTTCAACCTACTCCAGGCAGCTTACAAGAAAGAAACAGGCCCGTCTACATTTAAACTAGTGATCTGACCGCAGGCCTGCGCTCGCGTGGGAGACGGGCTATTTTGCTAAGGCCCTGAGAAACTTTTCCTTCCTCCCATCTGATAGGGTTGTTACTTCCTTTACAGTACGAAGAGCAGAGAGAGATGCAGCTCCCATCCCCCACCCCCCGACCCCTCTGCCACGTGGTGAAGGCCGAGAGCAGAAAAATAGGCCAGGTTTTCACAGAGACACATGGAGGTTGTGATTACGTAACTAGGCAGGGTACTTGCCAGTTTAGGCTCGGGTGGGTGGGAAGGGAGGCAATCCTGGGGCTTCCTGTAGAGCGAGTGCCTGTGTAGCTGTCCTTGAGATGGGCTGAGTGGGGAGGCTCACTATGGAACCCCAGCTCATAAAAAAAAAAAATTTGCTGCCTCAGTTTTCTCATCTGTGAAGTGGGCTTCTTATGGCCAGTTCACAGGGCCTGGAGGACAGAAGGATCTCAAGCCTACAGCAACTCACCTAATGAACTAACCCTTCCTCATTGTTCATGATTTTGCAAACATCTTATTCAATCCTCACTGTGGCATTGATTATTTTTATCTCCATTTACCAACAGGAAGACTAAGACACAATATCCTTAAGTGACTGGCTCGAGATCGTAGAGATGTTGGTGGACCTGAGACAACATCTCAGGGCTGCCTGACTCTGTACTGTATGAAATCCACTCACTAGGTCAGGTTTGAAACTAAAGTAACAGCTAAGAAGCAAATCACTGACAACCTGTACTAACAGCAAGAAAAGCATTATTCTTCTAATCAAACCATCCAGCTTCACAAAGACTAAAATGAGTAAATATTCCAAGTTCTCAGTTTTTAAAGTATGCTGGGTTCTCAACCCAGGACAGAGGGTCAAGAATAGTTTAGTTTGCATCCAGAGAGCAACCTTTCCTATAGGCACTGCAGGCTGAAGGGTCTGAACTGCAAAGGTGGACACGCCCTTCACCGAGACCCACAGCATGGCTCTAGAGTATCTCAGAGTCTTTATCTGGAGAACCTCTGGGGCCGAAGGTTAACCTTTGAGGCCATGCAGAATGATGACCTGTGTCTTTAACAGACCCGCCAGCTCCTGCCTTTCCAGGGCTGAGCCCAGCAGCTGGCTAACCCCAGGCCCAGGCTGCCTGTTTTGTACAGCCTCTGAAGCCTGCCCGGCTGCTGCCCTGGGAGTCTCCTGGCCACAGGTGAGATGCTGTGGCCCCAGCAATGCCCAGGGGGCCAATCAGGCAGGGCCTGCATGAGGTAAGACGGAGAGTCGCCCCGTGTGCTCTGGGTTCGCTCAGAAATCTCAGCAGATCAATGCCACCATGGCTTTTAATTACCCCTCCTAGGTCTCATCATTATTTCATGGCCTCTAATACGCCCAGCAGGCAGCCCCGAGCACACAGATAAACAGCCACCCAGCGTGACCTGGCCCCCAAGGAGGTGCCCCTCGTGGCCTCCCAGCCCAGGGGACGGTAGTCTGACAAGGGCCAGGCCCTGCTGAGTGTGAATCCCGTGGACACCTAGAGCCTCCGAGGATCTTCAGTAGCCTTGCTTTCTTAAGGCCCTTAAGCCCTTGCTTTCTTAAGGCCCTTAAGGGCCTTGCTCTCTTAAGGACCTTAAACCTTGCTTTCTTAAGCCTTGCCTTCTGTGTAACTTTGCACCATTCATGGAGGATCTGCTTCGTGCCAGGCAGTGGAATCAGGCCAGATGGCCTGCAGCGGGCAGCCCTGGCTTCTGCAAGCTCACTGCCTACCCGTGTCCCTCTTGTCAACCCCAGCTGCCCCTCCATGCTTGCAGTCTCTCATCTAGAGCCGGATTCTCAACAGAGTGCCAGGTCGTCCCCTAGAGGATATGTGACAATGCCTAGGAACTTTTTCTGTTGTCACAGCTGGGGGAGAGATGTTATGGGTATCCAGCGGATGGAGGCTGTGGAAGCAGATGACATCCTACTTTAGGACATGGAACAGTTCCTCCAACAAAAGGTCATCAGCCCCAAACATCAACAGGGCCGAGGTCAGGAACCCTGACCTGGAGGTCACCAACAATCTCCTTTCACGTGGTCCATGTAACACTTTCTGCATCGCTACTGACTTTCCCGGCCACATCTGCCCTCATATCTATTCTTCAGCAACAGAAACACTCAAGGTCTCCCACCTATACCTGCTACCTGGCTTACAGAAGCGTGCCTCCTACTAGTCCCATCCCTACCCCCTGAATGCCCTTCCCAGTTTTCTCCAATTACCAGCTGATGCGATGAGGCAAAGTCCTGCCTCTCCTTGGAAGACCCACCAGTGAAATGGTCCTAGCTCAGCGATCAGCATTTTCTCTCTCAGGACCCCGCAGGTACATATTTTCCCACTATCGCTATGCCTGCAAACCAACTGCTCATGGCTTACTCCCCTGAATGATTAATAATCACAGTTGATGCTCTTGGACTTGAGGATGGCTTTCATTTTTTAAATAAGCCAGAAAGATCCGATGTCCTTGCCCTAAGAGGGCCTCCCCAGCTCATGAAGGCATTGCTGTGTTTCTCTGCATAAATGAGGGCCCCATGGCATTGAGGCAGGAGCTGATTCTGGCCCTTTCCACCCCCTAAGCACACAGTACCACATGTCCCCACAAGCAGAACAACTAGTTGCTCCAGAAACACCTGCCGTATAGACGTGTGGACAAATCCATCACGTGGTCTGGGATAGAAGAGTTGGAAGCCGTGGGCCAGGCTGGGATCACCTGGGAGTCCTTGTTCCTCCAGCTCCTGGCTGCTGCATGAGCTAGCTTCGTGAACATTCGATAAACTCTGTGACCACACGCTGCGGCTCCTGCCCTCAGAGACCTCGACGTGTAAACGCCTGGCCCCCAAACTGTTCAAAGTCTCACTGAAACACTTCAGAGATCTCAGAAACCATCCCTGAGGATAACATCATGCTTAATCCTCTCTAGAAGAAATGGAAAGAGGTGAAGCAACCGGTTCAAGGTTACCAGCTAAGGTGTGATGGAACGCAGACTGGCTCCAATAAAGCTGGAGGGTCGTCCAAACCTGCCCAGTGGACAGCCCTTCTGTTTGCACATAAGTCCATTCAATACATTTGAATTATACACAACTCTGGTCCCGGCCAGCCCCAGGAAGGAGATGGACCAGGTTTGTCCCCTGTGAGACTCACAGTCAGAGCAGCTCATTTCAGGGGTCGGCGGCTCTCTGGTCCTCAAGGAGGCAGGCCTGGGGTCTGCATAGGCTTCGGCCTAAGAAGGCCTGAGCTACTTTAGCCACTCTTTGGTCTGGGACCCACGGATGAGAAGATGGAAGTCAGCAGCGATGCTGAAAGTGTTACGTGGACCACGTGAAAGGGGTTTATTGGTGACCTTTAGGCCAGGGTTCAAGACCTTGGCCCTGTTGACATTTGGGCCTGGATCATCCTTTGTTGGGGGGTCTGTTCTGCACCCTAAACTAAGATGTCAGCTGCAGCCCTGGCCTCCATCCTATCAGAGCAGACAGGGGTGGTCAGCCCTCCACAACTTCTTTTTGAACTTTACTATCATGTGAGCTCATGGGTGAATGTTTTCATCTTCCTTTAGGTTCTAAACCACAAGCATGGGCACTCCAGAGCAATTCCCTTCGTTCTTGAAATTGTGTCCCCTGCACAAAGTCCAGAATCTTCCGTGGGGGTTTATCATCCTGCCCAGCCCTGACCCAAATTTATTTTCTTGGGCTCCAAAATCACTGCAGACAGTGACGACAGCCATGAAATTAAAAGACGCTTGCTCCGTGGAAGGAAAACTGTGATAAACCTAGACAGCATATTAAAAAGCAGAGACATCACTTTGCTGACACACAACCGTATAGTGAAAGCTATGGTTTCTCCAGAAGTCACGTATGGATGTGAGGAGACCTGGACCATAAAGACGGCTGAGAACCAAAGAATTGATGCTTTCAAACTGTGAGGCTGGAGAAGACTCTTCAGAGTTCCTTGGATAGCAAGGAGGTCTAATTAGTCAATCCTAAAGGAAATCAGTCTTGAATATTCATTGGGAAGACTGATGCTGAAGCTGAAACTCTAATACGCTGGCCACCTGATGTGAAGAGCCAACTCATTGGAAAGGACCCTGATGCTGGGAACAATTGAGGGCATGAAGAGAAGAGGGTGACAGAGGATGAGATGGTTGGATGGCATCATCAGCTCAATGGACATGAGTTTCAGCAAGCTCCAGGAGATGGTGAAAGACAGGGAAGTCTGGAGCCCTGCAGGCCATGGGATTGCAAAGAGTCAGACATGACTGAGCAACTGAATAACAACCGCCATCCCTGGAGTGCCCTCCACAGAGGCCTGAACCCTGGTGCGGGGAGGGGGGGGTGCCCGCAGCTTCTCTTGCCCTGTGATCCTCACAAGAGAGGGAGGACTCTTTTGTTTGAACTTCTCTGTTTCAAATCTTGAGATGGGCTGGCTCTGAACTTGACCATCCCTGGGTTACTACCATATGTGATTTCTTAATGTAAACTGAATTTATACTATTTGTATTTGGTCAGTCAAATAGGTAGTTTCTGATAACAAATCAGTAGTAGTTGATCACTGATGAGTTAAATTTATAGAAATAAAGAAAAAAATGTGTATTTGTTTAGGAGAGATTTTGTACATAAAGAGCTTGTCACAATATCTCTGTTTACCTAAGGCTAATATTCTCTGGGGAAGAAATTCTGGAGATTAAGGGGGGAAAATGTAGGGATTTATATGCTAAATATAGATCTATTTATAAAGCTTTCCTCTCTCCCTCTCTCCCTCCCTTCTTGCTCCTTTCTTCCTCCCACCTTTTGCCTGCCCTCCTGCACACAGGTCAGGCCTCTGTACGAGATTTAGGGAAGAAGGGCTCCTATTTGTTGAGGATCTAATTTATACTGGGGTCTCTGTGAGAAGCTTTGTTTTCAAACGCCACCCTTATAATGGCCCCTTGAGAGAAGTATTTTGTTCCCTGCGTTTGCAGACATTCTGTTCTGCTCAGGGTCTCAGGACTTGCATGTCACAGAGCTCGGTCTCTACCCAGAACAGTCTTCCCTCAAAACCAACATGCCTCCCTCTAAAGACACACTCACAAGACTCAAAAATTAGAATAAATAAGGGGATCCAGGGAGAACCCTCCACTCAGTACTGATGGCTCATTTTGAACTTTAACCTCAAGTCGGGGGTTGGATGATGGTGGGGACTTCTGGAAGTTTTCCCAGAATGGCAGTAGTGGACACGTGTGTCCTTTGAATCTAGGTAGCAAATCCTTCAATATTTCTTGTAGTCCCGTGAAAACAGGATTACTCCTAACATTGCTGAAGGCAAAACTCTGACTGAACTTCGGGGTCCTTCGCTGAACTTGAGCACCTCTGACTGGATTCTGGATGTCTCTGAACTGAGATCTTGGACACCTTTTTTTTTTGACCTTTTATTTTATATTGGAGTGTCGCCAATTAACAATGTGGTGGTATTTTCAGGTGCACAGCAAAGGTACTCAGTCATACATGTACATGTATCCACTCCCCCCAACAAACCCCCTCCCATCCAAGGTGCCGCATGACATTGAAACTTGAGCAACTTTGATTAAACTCTGAGCATCTGATTGAACTCGCTGTATCTCTGAAGGTTTCTGAAGTCTCTGACTGAAACTAGGTGTCTCCGAGCTGCACATGGGCATCTCTGACTGAAATCTGAGCATCTCTGGTTAAATTCTCTGACTGGCTGATTCTGGCTCTCTCTGCCTCAGCCTGGGCCTCTCTGATGGAACTCGGCATCTTTAGAGTCTTTGCACTGCCTGGTTCTAAGCACTGTGCATGGTCTGTGGAGGCTGGGGTGGAGGGACCCATGTAGAACCTATTCCTTCCCCTCCCCTCCCCTCCTGCTTCCCCTCTCAGAGTCTCCCCTTTACTTTCTGTGAGTTTGGAAAACACTTTAACATGAAATCCTCACACCTTTTCACGCCCTGCAGTTTAGTAACGCTCACACCTGTTCCCACCTCTGAGCGTCCCCACAAGACACAGAACAGCAGTTATTTCTCCCGCTGACAAGCGAGCAAACAGTCTTTGAGACCATGGTCACCGTTTTTTCTGTCTAATCCTCAACCTTTCCAACAACTTCCCTTCTTCCTCTTACTCAGGGACATGTCTTTACCTTCGTTCGAATTTGACGTATTTCTTTTTAATGTGGTGGGAGAATTCGGGGCTGAAAGACACACCTCTCTTACACATTCTAAGAAAACATGCCTCCTTGCCCCACCCTGGAGACTCCCACTGTCTCAGGTCCTTAAGAAGACACTGTGGGTTAGTCACATCCTTTGCTGCTAGAACTCTGCCCTGGTCCGGTTTGCAAATCACCCTGGAAGGCCCCTTTCAGGGGGAAGCTTCAGCAGAGCAAACCACAAGCCGTGGTGTCAACCGGCTAAACACTCACTCCGGGGCCCCGGGTGGCATCTCCGGGGCCGCACCTGCGCATGCGCTCACAGCCGGGCCCGGAGGTCAGCGAGGCTGCACGTGAGCTTGGAGGCCACGGGGTCTGGGGCCAGAAGGAGGATGGCGGCCTGTGCCAGCTGCCAGGCCCGCTGTGGGGCTGAGGTTTCTCCCACGTGGAGGATTCTCCTGGCCAGAATGGGGACAGCGGGACAGAGGGGACACGGCCACTGCGCCATTCAACTGAACTTGCCTCTTTCAAACTAAACCACTTTCAAAGCAACTCGTTGAAAGAGGCCTGGGTGTAGAAGCACATCATTTGAAATAGTTGGTTTGTCAAGGGACTTATCATGGTGACGAGGGGAGGTCCTCACCAGAAGGAAGACACGTGGGCTGCTGCGGGGTGCAGTGACCCCGACACATATTTCCCAGTGCCCCATCCAGCAGGCCCCCACTCATTCCCACCAACAGGTATCTGGTCCTGGGCCTCTGGGTGTTCACAGCCAACCTGAGGATGAATGGGAAGAGGCAGGTGGGAGCACCCACCACGGTGTTTGACACAGAGCGGGTGCTCAACAAGGGAGGTAGACGGAAGCTGGAAAACACTGTCCACCAAGGTTATTTCTGTGGGGGTGTGGCAGGGCCTGTGGACAGACAGCTGAGCTTTGGCTGAGCTTTCTAGAAAATTCTGTCTCTATACTTGGTGTAGAACATCAAGGCTCACACCCATCTTCCCCTACAGGCTTGCTAAGATGTGACCAGAGGTTGACCACATGAGTTCGGTTTATAAATTCTGAGCTCCTCTTCCCCACCCAGCCCTGCATCCCATCCTGCTTGCTCTCCCTTGACTGAAGAAAATGCTCTGTTTTTTCTCTTGGGCCAGCAAGCGACCCTGACACTAGCCAGGTGAGTTCTTCAATGATTGTTGTGGAAAACCAAGGAAGAGCAGCTTGCTTTTTGGCAAAAGGAAGCCAAGGACTTGTTTGCAAACCTCACCTCTTGGAAGCATCATTGGTGGGGATTTTCTAGGAGGAAGAGATGAGCAGAGCTGGCCGGCCCAGGGGTGGGGTGCAGAGCTGGGCCTTCCATGTCACCCTCGGCAGTTCTCAGGGCCCGGATGAAGAACACTGGCCTTCACGACCCTTCGGCCAGTGTGTGTCCATGGTGCCCCATCCAGTAGGCCCCCACTCATTCGAAAGAATTAGGCTGACAGCTGGGGATGATACATAGCTGCAGTTCATTTGATGCAACCATAAAACTCCAAAGTTTGGCGGGATGACGAAAGTGGCTGTGAGTGTAATGTGAACCTGATACAGTTAAGCGGAAGGAAAAACGTCTATAAGTCACATGACATATTCTGATGTGGATTTCAGATTCACATGCTCAAGTTGACAGCATTTTGGGCTCGGACACCAGTTTTACACAATGGTCACAAAATAATTGCACAAACGGAACAAATTTTACAAATTTGAGGAAGGGGCAGGCAGAAAGGGAGACTTAATAGAGTCCTGGTCTCTACATGTGTGAATTCCCAGCAAGGAATCAACCCAAAGAGGGACACGTCCGCAAGATGGATTCTTAGGATCACTAGGGCTCATTGAGCATTTATTGTATGTCAGTCCAGACTTTGAGGCTTCTAAGGAGTATCTCATTTCATCCTCACAAGAGCGCAGCAGGGTAAGTTCCTCATTACAGATGAGACAACCAAAGTGAAGTGAGGCAGTCATCCCGGTTGACTTGGCTTTCCAGTGGTGAGGATGAGAATCCAGCCCGTGCAGGCTGACTCCACACCAACCCCCCAACACACACACCCACCTCACTGTCCAGGTGGAGCCAGAAGATGTAGTGCAAGGAGTCACGGGGTCACAGGGTCTGTTCCCTAGTGCCTGAGACACTCCTCTCACACCATCTTCATCATCTCGCAGGTGGGCTCAGCCTCTGAATCTGCAGATGGGGATAATGAAAAACCCACTCCTTAGGGCTGTTGTTAGGACAAGAATTGACTTTATCTGATCAATGTGTCACTCTCCCCCTGTGCTTACTGCCTTGTAGGCTCTCAAGGTTTGCCAGCTTCTCATTTTCCCTTTTCCTCGCTCCTCCAGAAGGTGAACTTGACTTGGGTTTGCGCTCAGCAAGCTGGATGTCCTTTAACAGGTGGAGTCAGGTTCCTAGGGCCATTGGGACATGCCCCCCGCCCCACACCCTGTACATGGGGTAATTGTTCCTTGGTGAGTTCCCAGTTGGGTATGGATGATGTTTGGAATTCTACATCGTGGCTGATTGGGACAGGACAAATAACCACTATTCAGAAGGTCATTCATTCAGGGGTCAGCCAAGGTCAATTGCAATGGTCATGCCAACTGGTCCATCTATCTGATCAGAAATCATACCAAATAGGGAAAGAGAGGGAACTGGCAGGGGGAGCTAGGGACATTTTCTCAGTGCCTGAATTACCAAGATGACAAGATCACAGCTATATATCCCTAAGGCAGGGCTGGTTCAGCCTGAGAAGGTGAGATATGACTTGGGTTCCCAAGTCCCACATGTTCATGAACACATGAACCAAGCTGGAGATCCCAACTTCTCACGTGGTTTGTCTGTGGACGGTCACAGCCCCTTAGCTGATGCCGTTGGCTCTACATATTATTAGTCCCTTAAGACGGTCCTCCAGGACTTAGTAGAGTACTTGAAATAAAATCAACTCATAATTTATTGCAAGTATTACATGTGCATTGCAAAAAAAATCCCACAAAAACTTCAAATAGCATAAACTGGAAGTTTCTTTTGCAGCAGGAGTGACTACTGTTAACTGTATTTATCCTTTTATAAATAGACCAGAGGGGCTTCTGATCATTACTGGGGATGCTGACACGCAAACAGATGATGTATAATAAAACTCAGGGAGTGCCATCCACTATCAAGAGGGGAAGAAAGGGCTTCTGGGGGTCTTTTGGGAGTCTCTAATGCTTATGAGGAATAAATGCACAAAGAAGCAAAGGTTTTTAAGGGTGAATATGAGTTTTCTTTAAAAAGAAAGATAATTCCATGTAGGGGGACATCATAGGCAGAGAGGAATGAATATAGGAATAATAAAGTGTGTCTGTGTGTGAATGTATGTGTGTGAGTGTGCATATGTGTATGTAGGGCCTGTGTGTGTTGGGGGGTGATGTGCAAAGGAAACCAGAGCCCACGGCACCAATCCTGAGCTCTGCAGAGACATGAGCCACTGCGACCTCAGGTGAGACTGTGACGGTTCAGAGGGACAGAGGACACCAAGACGACACAGCGTTCTCTGGCACCAGTGCCCTTCCCGAGCCCCTGCTGTGCCACAAAGCTGTTTCAAAGCCACACTACAACCCCCTCCTTCCTGTGCTCCCTGCCATTCACAGAATGGACCTGAGCCTGCTGGGCTCAAACCCCAGACCAGCCACGCTAACTGGCTAACCTTCAATAAGACACAGCCCTCTTTCTGCTTCAGTTCATTGGTCTATAGAAAAGAAAATATGAATAGTCCACTGAAGCAGATTACTGGGAATTTTTAATGGATTAATCTATGCACACAGTAGAATGCAGAGAGGGAACCTGGGGAAAAAAAAAAAAAAGGATTTGTGATACTCCTGGTTAATCCTGCCAAGTCTTATAGACACAAGGCACTAGGGTGGAGGACGTGCCCCTGGCCTGGAGAAGGTCATGGACCAGTGGGCGAATCAGACCTGGGACAGACACTTATCACAGCAGAGCCCTACAGAGCAGGTGCTGAGGAAGCATCAGGAGGAATCAAGGGACCTTCCCCAAGGAATGTGATTTGATTCAATATGCCTTTTTGCCAGGCAGGAAGGGGGAGGTGGATTCTGGGGCCAGGTCCTTTCTGGATCCTTCCACTCTCTCCCAGGAGGCAAGGAAGGCTGTGCATTCACAACCAGCATCTCCCCTGATCCAGATGCTGCCCCAGACTCCACTGGCATTTGAATAACGCAGCTTCAGTGGGAGGTGGGGTGGGTGGCAGGCACTTCCTGCCTCGCCGTCCCCCCTGCACGTGGGTGCCACTGCATAATGATCTGGGCTGGCTCTAAAGAAGGGATCTTGGTTCAAAATGTATGAGTTCATTTTTATGTTCTACTGAGAAAATTTATTCAGTGTGATGCTCGGTAGCGAGTGCCGTAAAACACCTTAATCCCTGGTTGAAGAAAGGTAATACCTTGACAGATGTGTGCCTCCTACTTTCCTCCCGGCCATGTTTCAACAACAAACCTTTATTTCTGCTTCTCGGCTGTAGCAGGGAAGAGAAAAAAAGAAAAAATGAGGAGAGCAATAAAGCAGTCAGAAATCTCAGGAGCCAGGCGGCGATGCAATCGTAATGACAGATTTTTAATGTGGCGGGAGAGATTGACAGAGAAATGTCTTCGGAGCAAACGCTTGCCAGATGGAATGCAAACGGTTTATTGGAGTAGAGAGGTGCAGCTCAACCGCGGAGAGAGCGGTCGGAAGGTGGTCTTTCTGGATGCTGCGAGTAAACACACCAGGGAGGGGGGATGGATGGGGGGAGGGGGAGAGGAGAGACAAAAAATCAATTAATTAACTGAGAGAAAGGCTTCGAGGTAGACCCCAGATACGCCTTGCAGAAAAAGATCAGCCTGTCCTCAAACACCAACAGAGTGTAAGGTCCCCAAAAGCTGAGACAGGGGAGAGGGCCGCATTTGGAAGTAGAAAGATCTGGATTCAAGGCTATAGCTGGTTCAACTGATGAAGTTCTGTTGAATCCTGAAGCTCAGGTTTTTCTGTAACTTTGAGCCCTTCGAATATTTATTGTTTTACTGTCATGTTCAGCGTCTAAGGGGTGCCAGGCCCTGCAGCCAGAAAGGGAAGACGACTCTGTCCTGAAGATGTTTGAGGAGATTCACATGCACAGCGTTTATCAATTTGATCTCCGTGAAAAGCAATACAAGATATCCTTAAATTATGCATGAGTATATAAATACATATGTTGGACGGTCAAAGTGTTAGTTGCTCAATCGTGTGCTACTCTTTGCGACCCCATGGACTGTAGCCCATCAGGCTCCTCCGTCCATGGAATTCTCCAGAATACTGGAGTAGGTTGCCATGCCCTTCCCCAGGGGATCTTCCTGACCCAGGGGTCAAACTGGGGTCTTCTGCATTGTAGGCAGATTTTACTGTCTGAGTCACTAGGGAAGCCTTATATATGTATTTATCTGCCTATATATCCACTCATCCATAATATCCATTCATCCATCCATCCATCTATCCATGCAACCACCCTCCATTCATCCATCTAGCCACCCACCCATCCATCCATCCCTTTTTCCTCCCTTTTAAAATCATTTTCTGTATACAGCTCACAGTCTGTTGGAAGTGGATAAAATTGGTGGTATTCTGCAATTCAAAACTCAAAAGTGTACAGTAGCACTCAGGAAGAGTGGGAAAATCATTATATTCAATTCTGCAAAATAATCAAATATTAGTAATATGTTCATATCGATAAAGATACCATTATATGGAAAGGCTACATTTAAAAATATAACTAGCTGCAATATAAGAGAATGACTAAATCTACAAAAGTAAAATGAGTAGTTAAAGCCTCCGCAGGACCATGTCAAAGACCCCAGGGATCTGAGGTACCCTGATATTCTGACCCAAGTTCCAACATTTTCATGAACCAGCTCTGACTTCGAGAAAATCAGTTCTCTTTTCTGGCCTCAGTTTCCCAATCTTGTAAAATCAGGGTGTACTGAATCAATACACCATGATTTACAGGTGACATGATTCCTTACATCCTCGTGTTGCTAGCATGTTGAGGGGGCTAAGTGGAGGTTTCTGCCAGTGGATATTCTCAAGACTAACAGCAACTTTAAAACAACAAAGCAACAGGATGTCAGGCATAAGTGGAATGTGCTTTCACAAGATATAACACAATAAAATAAATACTTTTCTGAAATAATCCACAACAGATGAATTCATCTTCTCTTTAGAAAACTCCAATCAAACATAAAGATGTCCCTTTTCAGCACCAGGAGCTACAAACCTCCTTATCCTCAGAAACAAACAAATGTAACTTCATGTTCCCAGGGATGGCAAGTCAAGTTGAAACCTGTTGTCACAGCCCTGCGGAAAACGTAGACCCGTAAGATTTCATGCCAGACGTGGGGTGCCAGACATCTTGCAGTAGGGAGGGGAAGCTTAGGGGGAGTAAGAAAAATAGTGGCTAAATAGAAGAACAGAATGGGAGAAAATAAAATCATACTCCTAAGCCATTTAGACAGCATTCTTCTTTGACACGTTCAAGATACTAATCTCAGCCAAGAAGAAAGTTCACAATGAGAAGCACTGTGAGCCCCTTGGGGGTAAAAGGTGTTTTGTGTAAGGACTGGCTTGGTGCAAAGGGGTGTTTTTAATCACTTTGCATATAACTCTATTTTCCAGCTCCGTAGAGTATTGGGGGCTTTAGCGTCTGAGGAAAAAAAAAAAAAGAAATAACCAAAGCAGCGTGCGACAGAAAGTTGTATTTGGACTGTGTGCATCTGGCGTGCTTTCTATTCACGTTTCATCCTGCCCGGTCTTATGGTCTCAGAGGAAATAGCCTGAAGCCTCCTGATCTGTTCAGCCCAGTGTTTTTACTTCTGTCTTAAAACAAATGGCCAAATAAACAAATGATGTGTTTTCTCATAGACTACTGTTTTTTGGAGCTCTTATATTGTCTTGTTCAGATTTACTTCTTAAAGAATTAAAACCCTGCTTGGCATGAGGATCTGGCTGAGTAAGGACATTTCAGTTCAAAAACCAAACAAGGTAAAGGTTTGGTTTAGTTTAGTTAAAAAGGCTTGGAAGACAAAAAACAGACAGCTGGATGTTTAGAATACACACAGTTGCCTTCTTTGGGTTAATTAAAAAGAAAAAAAAATGCAATACAATAACTTCTTGATTTGATATTTGCACTGCCTCTCCAAATTCCTGACGAGATTTTTTAAGTTGTACGTCTATTGTACAAAAGCGTTTTCCCATTCTTTTATGTAAAAAGAACAATGGGCTAGGTGTCAGATGACTTGTTCTGGCTCAGTTCCATTCCTGAAACGTGACTGCAGGTAAATGGGTCAGGTTATCAGAACCTCAATATACTCAACTAGGAAATGGGTACAAGAATAATGCAATATAATCCTCAGGAGAATCCCAGAACCTGTAAGCTATAAAGTTTATATACACATAGAGGAAATTAACCCTGAATATTCATTGGGAAGACTGATACTGAAGCTAAAGCTCCTATACGTTGGCCACCCGATGCAAAGAGCCGATTCACTGGAAAAGACCCTGATGTTGGGAAAGATTGAAGGCAGGAGGAGAAGGGGACGACAGAGGATGAGATGGTTGGATGGCATCACTAACTCGATGGACATGAGTTTGAGCAAACTCCAGGAGATGGTGAAGGACAAGGAAGCCTGGCATGCTGCAGTCCATGGGGTCACAAAGAGTTGGGCACAATTGAGCGACTGAACAGCAATATAGGACCTACAGCTATAACCTGATAATTATCCTATTGTCATTGATGTTAATGATAATAGTTGCTAACTCCCTGCTTTCTGGTAACTCAGGGTTCATCTACAATTTTCTAGAACCACGTCTGATCAGTATAGGCTTGAACAATGTTTGTTTAGAGGTAAAACACCTTAATCCTATGGAGAGTTTCTATGTTCCACAGGTTCTCATTTTCTCTTTGATTCTGTGCAGGACCTAGAGCCGCATCTATTCCATGGGGTTTTAGCAATAGTTTGTTTAACTTTGTTCTGCTTTTGTTGAAACAAAGAAAAAAGTATCATGGAATGACTAACAATGTGGGGATATTTTTTTCTCCTCTTGTTGCCCTCCATCATTTGGGATATTGAGAAGAACTAGGCAGAAGATATTGGAGAAGGAAATGGCAACCCACTCCAGTGTTCTTGCCAGGAGAATCCTAGGGACAGGGGGAGCCTGGTGGGCTGCCATCTCTGGGGCTGCACAGAGTCAGACACAACTGAAGCTACTTAGCTACTTAGCAGGCAGAGGATTAAATAGGATCACACAATAGAAGACAGTTATATACTAACGTTGAAAACACTGGAAAGTGAAGTCAGTTTGAGTTGAATTAGGCTCAAGTCCTGCGTGACTCCTCCTGACTCTTGGGGACTTCAGTTTTCTACTGTATCTGAGGATAATTCCCTAGGTCCTTTCCTCCCATCAAAGCCTATCACTGAACTCTTCCATATCATGAAAAGCAAAATTTGGAAAATGACCCAGGACTCACGTTATTTTATTGATCCTCATTATTAAGAAATCAAGTCAAATCAAATCTTGAGGCTGCTGAAATGTGTAAATTAACTGATTTATTTGTTAATGGAATATATAGCTCAGCTTTGACTTGCCATCTTTGTCAGTTGCTTTTTAATTTATTTTCTTGTATTTTAAAGCAGCAAATAAAGAAAATTTAGAAAATAAGAAATTCTGGAGATGCTTGCTACTGCTTAAAATTGGTGTATAATCTTTCTAATATTTTGGAAATGTATATATGAATATTTTTACTTATTTACACAAATGGCTTCATGCTGTGTGCACTGTCATATAACCATTTTCACTTCTTAGAACATGCTTTTTTTCCCCAATGTTGTTGAATATATTTCTGCAACATCATATTTAGATATATATTTCCAATATTTTCAAATAGAATGCAAGCTCTATGGGCACAGGATTTGTTGCTTTGTACATAGTTGTATCTCTTAGATTTAAAGCTGTGTCTGGAACACCGGAGAAAGGCCCCAAATAAATATCTAGGCAAATAAATCCACTACCATCCACCTTGTGTGTACATCATAACTTGTTCAGTTTAGATGTCCTTGAACTATAACTGGGCATCCTTGGGCATGGAATCTCATCCAGTTTTGTTCTCTGTTGCACTCTCAGTCCTTGGAACGAGGCCTGGCACTAAATAGCTGCTCAAGAAATGTTTCTTCTTCTTTTTTATTTATTAATTTTTTAGTTTTTATGGATAATCAGCTTTTATTGCATAGAATTATTAATGAAAACAATACCTTTCTGACAGTACTTGACACTAACTTTGTCATTTACAAATTTCTACTAATTGATATTCAGCTCTCCTAATTAAATATTCATTGGAAGGACTGATGCTGAAGCTGAAACTCCAATACTTTGGCCACCTGATGTGAAGAGCCAACTCACTGGCAAAGATCTTGATGTTGGGAAAGATGAGGGTAGGAGAAAGGGATGACAGAGGATGGGATGGTTGGATGGCATCACTGACTTAATGGACATGAGTTTGAGTAAACTCCAGGAGCTGGCGATGGACAGGGAGGCCTGGCATTCTGCAGTCCATGGCATCACAAAGAGTTGGACACAACTGAGCAACTGAACTGACTGACTGACTAATTTATTTGAAATGGATAGCACATAAAAAAAAAATCTTCTTCAAAATAACCTCATTTTGGAACCCAAATAATAAAAATGAATAGAGGTATGTAATGAAAGTGAATACATGGTAGAAAAAATATTAAAGTTTTTACAATTATTTCCAAGGACAGTTTATTAAAGAAATACTTCTTAATAAATGGCCACAATCTTCCCATGCTGGACTCTAATGCTTCCAATATTTTGTGATTATAAATAACACTGTGATGAACATCTTTTACTTACACAGTCATTTCTAGCTGTGTAAAGAAAAAGCGCAGGAAAATATAATCTCTGGATCAATGGGTGGGAATATTTAAAGGCTTTTCATGCATAATGGAAATTCTCTCCCACTCCTCAAAAGGTGGTCTTTGTTGATTTGTTTTTACCAATTTACATTCCTAAGAATAGTGTAGAAATCACCTCTTCTCCTGATGGCTTAGCACCAAATTTTTAAACCTTATTGATAGATGGAAAGTCCTCTCTCCTTAATTTAATCTTACATTTCTCTATGAGCATATTTAATATTTTATGTATTATTTTAGTGTTTATTTCATTTGTCCATTTTTATTTCAGTGTCTTTTTCCTTTTCTTATTAATCAAATTAAAATACATAAAAGCTTTAGTAATATTTGGGACAGAGTAAGCATTGTTCACCATTATTGTAACTCATATTCTATTGTTATTGTCTCCTTTATATTGGTTTGTAAGAATTTAATATTACATACCATGTATGCATATTCATATATCATTGGCTGACACATATGTAGAAAATATTTTGTCTGTTTCAGAAATATGTTGTTTTAATGTTGACACATCTACCTAGAGTTTCTTTGTCTTTTCTCCTCTGCCTTTGTGACTGATTTATCTTGCAGGTATCATTCAATACACTTTGCAGAAACATAAGATATTTATAAGATAAATCAAGTATAGAAAAAAACACAAGTAGACTATTTTATTTAAAATAACCCTAGTTTTTGGTGATTTACAGTTTTTAAAACACTTACTATATGTTTCTTTTGAGTCTTCCCATAAGCCTTACTGTGGTAGATGAAATATTACAACATCCATTTTACAAATGAGATAAATGAGATGGCACAAAGGGAACACAGATAAAGTTGGTAATTGGGGTCTGGCAAATATTCTGATTGTAAGTTCAAAAGCTATACATTTTGCTATTTTTCTTTAAAAACAAACAAAAGGAGAAAAGGGGGGTTGGCTGAATTGGAAGATTGGGATTGACATATATTATGCATGTGTTAGATAATTAATGAGAACCTACTGTACAGCAGAGGAAACTCTACACAGTGGTCTGGGGTGACCTAAATGGGAAGGACATCCCCAAAGGAGGGGATAGATGCACACATATAGCCGATTTGCTCTGCTATACAGCAGAAACCAACACAACATTGAAAGGCAATTATGAAGTGAATCAAAGCGTTAGCTGCTCAGTCACGTCCAGCTCTTTGGACTCCATGGACTATACCCCACCAGGCTCCTCTGTCCATGGAATTCTCCAGGCCCAAAACTGGAGTGGGTTGCCATTCCCTTCTCCAGGGGATCTTCCTGACCCAGGAATCGAACCCAGGTTTCCTGCACTGCAGGCAGATTCTTTACCATCTGAGCCACCAGGAAAGCTTGATAAAGATTTGTATCAGAGTAAAGCAGCTATACTTCAAGACAAATTTTAAAAAAATACCTGAGGAAGATGATCATGGTGATGGTAACGGTGATTGTGATCTTTAATGCACAGTTCAATGCCAGCATTTGGGCGATCTCCAGCTACCTTGCACTTCCTAAGCTCACAGTCTATGAGGAGGTGTCAGATAATGAAGGCGCCCCACACGCCTGTGATATGCCTGGTGCTTCTGTGTATGTGGTCTTAGTTAATCCCTGTCGCAAACCTGGGCAGTAAGAGTTATAATTCCAGGTTTCTTTCTTCTTCTTCTTCTTCTTTTTTTTTTTTAAAGGACAAGGTTCTCAGACTCCCCTGTCCCACCGCTTGCACTCTGTGCCCCAGGACACCCTAATAAATACCAGACCTTGGATTTCCTACCCGCTAGACAGTACACTCCCAAGGCCCATGTCTCTCCCATTCACTCTGCAGCCTTAAGTCTGACAAAACCAGCCCCTGACTTTGAGTGGCAAATTATAGCCTGGTTGTATAATAGCTCTCCGTCTTATTTATTCATTTTTTTTTGAATTCCTAAAAAAAATCATGGCAAGTAGATCAGCATGCCCCCTGCCCCCTGCACTGTGGAAGTTTGATAATGTATGTCCTAACTGCTTAATTGATTGATTACCTCACTGCAGCTTCCTGAGGTACCGAATTTATCTCTAATAGCCAGAGTCAGGCTCTGCAGGCAACCGTGGGGGGGACGGGGGTCCCTTGGTGTCGATTTGCTCTTAACTGGAAAGTCATTACCACTTAATACATGTAGATTGTGTTGAAAGAAAATTATGTGTAATGAAATGAGGGAAAAATTAGTGGAGTGTTATGGGCGAAAGCAGATGTTAGGGAGGAATTATGCTAGCAGAGATAATCACCTTCGTTGGTATTGTGTGTGCTGGGGTGTTAACCGAGGGAGAGGCTGGGAGAGGGAGATGAATGCATTGATCTACACAGATTCGCCCCTTAGAACTGGCAGCGAGGAATGCCTCTGCCACCCCGACCGAGGACTCAGGCTGGCTCCGTGGCCCTTTCTCCCTGCTGTCTCCTGAGATGCTGGGACACAAAGAGTCCACTTGCTGGTGGTGGGGAGACATAGGACACTGTCCCAGGAAGGCCTGAAAAGAATCAAAGAATCAGCCTCTAATTCTTACAGCATGAGTTGAATCTGGAAAAAAAAAAAAAAAAAAGCCCTTCCCTCCACCCCTCAAAAATAAGACACTAAAAAAAGCTTATCCTCTAAGAGGGTAGGGCTGTTGGATCTTTTTGTAAATAGTCTTATCTCAAATGGAGGCATTTAAGTGCCTCTGCCTGTGTGTGCAATGCCAGAGGGAATAAAACCTCATTGCTTTTATGTCTAGGGATCCTCGGGTACAAGAGCTTGGCACTCACAGTCCAAACCTCTCACTTAACTCATTTACTGATGAAGAAACTGCAGCCAGAGAGAGGAAGGTCCTCGCCACAGCGATAAACCCAGTGAGCAATGAGGAAGCCAGCATGGGCTTGCTCCTTAAAGGGCATCTCACTGGCTGGGGGTGATGGTGCCAAGTGAAGGGAGGTTTCCAGGACACTGGCAGCTGTACAAATACCTTGCACCACAGAGCATTGGAGGGTGGACTCAAGCCTCCGCTTTCAGCAAGTGGCCACCTGCAGAGTCTATCCCAAACAGTTTTTTTTTTTTTTCTCTCTCTAAAAATATTTGGATTGACCCTGTTATAGGAGTTCTTAATCTAAGACAGTCCAAGGCCCCGTGGTGGTCTGCAGTAATAAACAAACTTTGTGAAACTTTCAGTTACCCATGCTCAAGGGTCAGGATGAAATCCACTGCATGACCGTGTCATGTGGCCAACGCCTCCAACCAGTGCCCCAGCTGTAGAAAGAGTGGCAGCCAGTCTTACCCCATGAGTTTGCCATGAGTACTGACCAAAATGATACTGACAGAGCACCAAACACAAGGCCTGGTACATACAGTAAGTGCTCAATAGTTGGTTTTCATGATCCATACGAACGACAGCTACACTTGACATAGGAGCATATTGCATTGTTGTTGTTTAGATGCTAAGCTGTGCCCGATTCTTTGTGACCCTACAGACTGTAGCCCGCCTGGCTCCTCTGTCCATGGATTTCCCAGGCAAGAATACTGGAGGAGGCTGCCATTTCCTTCTCCAGGGGATCTTCCCAACGCAAGGACTGAACCCAGGTCTCGTGCACTGGCAGGTAGATTCTTTATCACCAAAATACCTGGGAAGCCCAGAAATATATGGCATGCTTGCATATGTAAATAAATATGTATACATATACATACCTAGACTCTATTGGGATTAAAGTATAGCAAATCATTTAAAAAGATTCCTGAATTAATGCATCAATGTCTTTTACTCATAAGCAGATCCTAATCAACATAATCTGTAATAGTCTATACATAATCTATAATCAAATATCACAGACTTATGTTTTGTTGTTAATGTATTAAGGAGGCTCAACATTCAGAAAACGAAGATCATGGCATCCAGTCCCATCACTTCATGGGAAATAGAGGGGGAAACAGTGGAAACAGTGTCAGACTTTATTTTTGGGGGCTCCAAAATCACTGCAGATGGTGACTGCAGCCATGAAATTAAAAGACGCTTACTCCTTGGAAGAAAAGTTATGACCAACCTAGATAGTATATTCAAAAGCAGAGACATTACTTTGCCAACAAAGGTCCATCTAGTCAAGGCTATGGTTTTTCCAGTGGTCATGTATGGATGTGAGATGGACTGTGAAGAAGGCTGAGCGCCAAAGAATTGATGCTTTTGAACTGTGGTGTTAAAGAAGACTCTTGAGAGTCCCTTGGACTGCAAGGAGATCCAACCAGTCCATTCTGAAGGAGATCAGCCCTGGGATTTCTTTGGAAGGGCTGATGCTAAAGCTGAAACTCCAGTACTTTGGCCACCTCATGCGAAGAGTTGACTTGTTGGAAAAGACTCTGATGCTGGGAAGGATTGGGGGCAGGAGGAGAAGGGGACGACAGAGGATGAGATGGCTGGATGGCATCACCGACTCAATGGACATGAGTCTGAGTGAACTCCGGGAGTTGGTGATGGACAGGGAGGCCTGGCATGCTGCGATTCATGGGGTCGCAAAGAGTCGGACATGACTGAGCAACTGAATTGAACTGAACTGAAAGAAGTCATGGCTTCCCAGGTGGCTCAGTGGTTAAAGAATCAGCCTGCCAAGCAAGAGACATGGGTTCAATCCCTGGATCAGGAAGATCTCCTGGAGGAGGAAATGGCAACTCCCTCCAACATTCTTTCCTGAAAAATCCCATGGAGAGAGGAGCCTGGCAGGCTACAGTCCATGAAGCTGAAAAACAGTCAGACTTGAGTTAGCGACTAAACAACAACAAAAAGGAAGTTATAATCAAGAAGGAAAACTTGGCCAACATAGAAGCTTGGTAAGCATAACACACACCCGCACGCATATTCTCTCTAATAAGACACATCCGCAATACCCCTCCTCATCTAATCTGAAGACACTGTCAGTGGTTTGTTCCTGAGTATTCTCGCACTTTCTTGTCTAGGTGTGTGTGTGTGTGTGTGTGTGTGTGTGTGTGTATGTGTGTGTGTGTGTGCATATGTCTGAGTCTGTATATATCATCCTCTTTAAGGACTTCATGAAATGCAGTTGACTGCATGCACTATAATTTGCATAATCAATGACAGTCTGTAGGGTGGTTTCTGTTATTTTTTTGTGATAACAACCTGGCAATAAATACTTATATATTGCATCACATATCTCTGATTATTTGCTTAGACTAAATTCCTAAAATGTAATTTCAGTGTCATATAGTACGGTCATTTTAAAGATCTGAGAAATATGTAGTTAGTTTTAGAATGGAGTCTAGATGGACATGGGCACTCGAGTAGCTTGTGACTATATGCTAAGATGCCTCAATTGTGTCTGACTCTTCGAGACCCCATGGACTGTAGTCTGCCAGGCTCCTCTGTCTATGGGATTCTCCAGGCAAGAGTACTGGAGTGGGTGGCCATTTCCTCCTCCAGGGGATCTTCCTGACCCAAGGATCGAACCCCTGTCTCTTAGTCTCCTACACTGGCAGGAGGATTCTTTACCTGACTTCCCTGGTGGCTCAGACGGTAAAGCGTCCGTCTGTCTACAATGCAGAAGACCTGGGTTCGATCCCTGGGTCGGAAGATCCCCTGGAGAAGGAAATGACAATCCACTCCAGTACTATTGCCTGGAAAATCCCATGGACAGAGCCTGGTAGGCTACAGTCTGTGGGGTCACAAAGAGTCGGACACAACTGAGCGACTTCACTAGCACCACCTGGGAAGCCATGGAATATCTTAAAGTAGCTTAGTTCCCTTTGAAAAATGCATCTGACTTTTCCTTAGGCTGACTCCATGAAGCCTAGCGGTTTAGATGCCTACATTTACCCAATAAAAATAGTTACATATTCATCATTATGCAGGATAGAAAAATGTTATGAATGATCTCATTTTAAACATCACAAAACTCTGACAAACTAGGGATCAAACTCTTTTGGCAAAAAGGGGAACTACCTTTGCGTGTTGAGTAATATTCACAATAACTGTTGAAGAATTCTATTACATTCTATTAATACTAATGTGTGCTAGGTTGACTTTAGAGTTAGACTCCCAAATGAGCCCTGGTTCTGTACATTTTTTTAACGTGCTCTTTAGTTTATCATTCAACTTCCTTGAGTCTATTTCCTTATCTGAGAATACAGTGGTCTAACTTGCTGGGTTATCTGAAGGATTCTAAAATACGTAAATGTAAAAGGCCTGGTATACATTGTTTTCAAGGATAACTATTATCAGTGGTTTTGCAATTACCTACAAAATTTTATGGCCCTGATAAGGGTTTTGAATTGGACTTGTGTTTAAATCTCAGATCAGTGTGTGGCATTGGTAGAGTATTTTATTAATAACTCTGGCACTCAGTCTTCTCACCTATAAAATGGGAATAAGGATACCGACTCACAGTTTTCACACTTAGGTAAAAGAGCTCAGTGCAGAAGCCGGAACGCAATAGGTACTCGTATCAGGAACAGAATAAATCTTTGTTTCGTTTTTTGAATCCATGAATCACAAAAACAGAAAGGAAACTTTGAAAGGTATGGGCCCTCTTTTCCCAGATTCACAGCTGAGCAAATTTTTCAAGGAGAAAGCAACTCACCAAGTCTACCTTAATGGCTTCAGGAGGCAACCAGGCTCTTTTGGAACCAAGGAAAATTATGATCAATGTTTCAGTGACTAAAAGAATAATTAAATTGCTCAGTGCTGGATGCCATTAAATGAAATGGCACTGCATTAGTGGCACACAGTTGCTATTATTTATATATACAGAAAAGCAACGTTTAGTTAATGCCTTGGGTCTGCCTGCTACAGATCACTCTCATGGCGGTCCAGGTGTGAACTCCAGCCTGAGCTTCCTTCTCTGTACTCGCTTAAGGAAAGGGCTTGCGATCCACCAGTCGATGAAAGAAGGACACGTCTCTGTGGTTGGTTTGCTGGTGAATGCGTACAGCACTATCACATTCCCGTCCCCTTAATCACTGCCTATAACAACAGGACTTCAACTTACCTTACTTCAGCAAGGAAATGAAGTAAGTGTCCCATAGAAGGACTATCTAAGCATCTCAAGACATGGGCACTGAAAAAGAATATATCCCTGAGTTTGAAACTCACAATGGGACTTTAAGCAAAGAAGCTATCCTTAAACTTCATTGATAAATCCGAGATAAAGCAGATCTGAGACTCTTTCTTTTGGGATTAGAAGGGGTTCTGTGGTGGCTCAGTAGTAGAGACTCCACCTGCCAATGTAGGCCACGTGGGTTTGATCCTGGGTCAGGAAGATCCCCGGGAGAAGGAAATGGCAATGCACTCCAGTACTCCTGCCTGGGAAATCCCATGACCAAAGCTGGCAAGCTACAGGCCATGGGGTCACAAAAGAGTCAGACACAACTTAGGGACTAAAGCAACACAGTAACAAATAGGAACTTTAAATGGTGGCTTTCTTCCCTTTCTCCCTCTGAAGGCAAATGTATTCCTATTGTCCTATTTTTGTTTTTTATTTATTTGCTTTATTTTAAAAATGATGGGAAAACTCTCCCATGCGCATCCTGAACTACTTAAGTATTCCTCAACTGACATTCTGCACAATGTGTTTACCCCTTAGTTACAACCGTAAACTTGGGAACTGTAGGACCATTTGCCCTTGTACCAAATGCCTCCAGAATGAAATACTTCTTTTTGCTTTGTTGTCATTTTTCAATTGCTAAATCATGTCTGATTCTTTACAGCCCCGTGGACTGCAACACGCCAGATTCCCCTGTCCGTTGTCTCCTGGAGTTTGCTCAGTTCCATGTCCACTGAGTCTATGAGGCTACCTAACTATCTCATCCTCTGTTGTCCCCTTCTTCTTTTGCCTTCAATCTTTCCCAGCAAGAGCAATGAGCCCGCTCTTCACATCAGGTGGCCAAAGTACTAGAGCTTCAGCTTTAGCATTTTTCCTTCTAATAAATATTCAGGGTTGATTACCTTTAGGATTGACTGCTCTGATCTCCTGGCAGTTCAAGAGACTATCAGAAGTCTTCTGGTGCTGCTGCTGCTGCTGCTGCTAAGTCATTTCAGTCGTGTCTGATTCTGTGCAACCCCATGGACTGCAGCCTACCAGGCTCCTCTGTCCATGGGATTTTCCAGGCAATTGTACTGGAGTGGGGTGCCATTGCCTTCTCTGCAAGAGCCTTCTATAGGACCACAATTCGAAAGCATCAGTTCTTCAGTGCTCAGCCTTCTTTATGGTCCAACTCTCACAACCATACATGACAATTGGGAAAGACATAGCTTTGACTACATATACCTTTGTTGACAAAGTGATGTCTCTGCCTTTTAATATACTGTCTAGGTTTGTCATAGCTTTACTTCCAAGAAGCAAATGTCTTCTAATTTCATGGCTTCAGTCACTGTCTGCAGTGATTTTGGAGCCCAAGAAAATAAAATCTGTCACTGCCTCCACCTTCTAACTTTTAGAAAGAATTCTCTTTTGTCTTTCTCTTCCAGGTTGGCCTATTAGCAGTCAATTTTCCATGTAATGATAATAACTTTATGAGCCATCTCAGTTACTTGTCCTTTTCAGTAACCTTAAAAGCAAGTGATTATTATTGTATTTTTTGATTCTGAATTGAGTCTGCAGAGTAGGACTCACACACATGATTCAAGTTGATAAGGGCATGGCAATCTACTCCAGTGTTCTTGCCTTAGAAATGCCATGGACAGAAGAGCCTGGCAGGGTAAAGTACATGGGGTTGTAAAGAGCTGGACATGACTGAAGCAACTTAGAAGGCACATACATAGGCATGATTCAAGTTACTAGCGCCTGAGAAGTCCTTTCAGTTTCTTGGCTGTGATGTGGAGAGCTGAGGACTCAGATGAGTGATTTACAGATAAAAATATTCAAGTCTGGCAGTAGGAACCAGGATACTGACATTTAAGTACTTTTGTATCCTAATATTAATGACTCAAAAGACCTGATTGTTGTATTTTAATTTACCCCAACAGTGATGTTTTCAGTTGAATTTTAGATAGAGAATTCACTATATCTACAAGAGTGCTTCGCAAACCACTGAGAAATATGTTATGCAAAGTATTGATCACACCACCTGTGGCTGAGATGTGTCTATTTCTCCTGCCCTGCCCGCCTCTGATTCTGACTAGAGTGAACACGTGTGCTTCTCAATCTCAGGGCCGTGTTCAATAGGCTTGCCCTCAGCAGAGAACCTCAGTGCCTTTAGATGGTCACATGGGGGTCTGTGGCAACTGGAGCCCTCTGGCCAGTCACCTTTTTCCAGATCACTCACATATTTGCTATTTTTCACCCTGGTGTCAACACCAGTAAAAACATTTCCTATGTGTGCCCTGATATAAAAAAATTAGGTAAGCACTGTTAGGTAACAACTTCATCATCCACGCGTGTCTGCTGCTAATTTCTACAAGGATACCCTCACAGATGTATCTTCCAGCAAGAGAAATACACTATAGTAGGACTATTCTTGATTCTAATATCTTAGCACCTCATCGTAGAAGCTTACTCTGCTTCATCCATTTTCTCCTTTTACCATGTACTCCAAAGAACAAGAAGATGAGTTCAGTGTAACTTATAGGTTAAGATCATACAATCAGCAGGCAAGGAAGTCTGAATATGGCTCTTTTGTCTTTACTCTCATAGCTGTGTGACTGTGGAGAAATTTTCTAGCTTCCCTAAGTCTTCTTAGGTTTCTTCTTCTCTTCTTTAAAATGACAGTAACTCTACACTAGTAATGAGATAAAAGGACAAATACATATCTCGTGCTCTGATACTTTACTGATCAGTGTGGGGGAAATAATATGTAGGGACATAACATAGGAGGCCTGGCATGCTGGAATTCCTGGGGTCGCAAAGAGTCGGACACAACTGAGCGACTGAACTGAACTGAACTGAACATAGTGAAAGTGAAAGTGTTAGTCACTCAGCCATGTCTGAGGCAGTGGGTTTCTGCCAACTCATTTATTCCTGATCTTTTGCCTTGAGCAAATGTCAGGCAGCGGGTGGGGGCTGTTTCTTTAATCTAGATCCTGGAGTGAGAAGACCCAAGGGACAGATTAAACAGTTTCAGAGCACAGAGCTCCATGTTTCAACTTACATGTAACATGGAATGGGAAATAATTGGGAGCTATTTGTTAAGCAGCATTATTGTAGAAAGAGCTGACAGATACAGATAAAAACATTCAGTGGAGAGACCTACCTGCAGAATGGGTGGATTTCTGAAAGGTTCTGCCATAAATGGAAGATTAGAGTAGAAGGGAAGTTTGAGGTCCATGATGAGGGATGGAAGTAGACAACATACCTGGGTTTCTTCTGTAGCTAGTGGTCCTCCACTGATTATTTTTCACCTGGAGTGGCATTTCCCAGGATGAAGTAAAAGGTATGACCTGAAAAGAGCAGTGTTTTGTAACTTTTGTTCTGCAAAATGCTGAAATAAACAAAGAATTCTTTATAACATGAAATTTCAAGTTTTAATGTGTTAATTTCTTGGTTGACTGAGTCTTGAATTCCAGGCCTTCTCCCTCTCTCACAATCTCACCTTCAGTATATAATTTTATATGACCTTATATAACCTTACAAAGATCCTTGTGAGATAGTTCTCATTAAGTTGCATTAGCTTGTCCTTATAGTTGAAGAAACTGCGTGGTAGAGAAATTAAGTAAATAAACTCATATGTGGGTTATTACTACGACTTTAACCATTTTCAGAATTTTCTGTTAACATTTACAATTATTTTATATTGCTTATCACCAATGGAAGCTTCATAGATACACATAGTGCTTATCCTGGGATTGTCCCTGGTCCCCCCAGGAATGCCCACATACCAGCTTGGATGTTAGGTATGAGTGAGATGGTACCACTCATGTGTTACAGGGGTAGGTATTTGAACCAAAATGCATTAGGTTTCCTACCGAGGACTGTAGTTAGAGCCTGCCTGGTACAACTCATCAACTATACCATACATCCAAAGATTTCGTTTTTAAAAAAGTTAATTGGAGGGCATCAGCAGCCTGGGTGGCTTAAACTCATATTAAGTTTCAAGGCTGGAATCTTCTTTGCCTTGCTCACACAGAACTCCACACGGGAACTTTAGAGAAAGCCAGTAGACTGGACACTCAGTGGTTAATCGTGTGGTCTTTCTAACCCAGCACCAGATTTATTTTAATGATTCTCTTAAGAGTGATTCATCTAGGACCCTCGCCTGTGTCCCCTTTGTGTCTGGGCACAGATGTGCATCTAGAACGCATTTAGTTCTACGCTTTCAAAGAGTGGCCGCCCACTCTGCGCGTATGATTAATTCTACATGCAGCTAATTATCTCCACAATTGGCTAATTGTTGCTGCAATTAGCCAATTGCAGGCCCAATTGGCCACTTGTCCCATAATTTGAAAGTGCAAGTGGACAATTGAAGGACCGATTAGATGCACGCAGTTTTACATATTCAAGGAGGAGACGAGGGGAGGAACAGCCTTTGAAAAACGTGGCCTTAAGTGCAAAGTAAAAAAATCCATATGTGCAGATCTTTGGGGAAAGAAAGTTATAGTTCATTTGATACTTTTTCTACCTCAGCATTTTGGCTAGTCTTATTATTTTTTTCTGTCCCAAAATGGAGCAAACAATATTGAGCTTCTATGCTGGACTGGAAATTTTAAATGAATTGTGATGTTTTGAATTTAAGTTAGGATGACCACACCCCAAACCATCCTGCATCTGTTTATTTGTGTGCAATTTTTAAAGTCAACATTTTTTCCTAAAAAAAAAATCATGAAGAAGCAAACAGACAATCAGATTTTCAGGACAGACACAGCTGGAGTCATGTTTTTCATTGGTAAGAACTCACTTCTCCAACTCAAAGCCCGTCAATTTTAAAGATTAATAGTAGAGGAAATGTGCCTCTGAGAACAGCAAATATTACCAAGAGTTTGGTTAATATGCTTTGACTTTTCTCATTGCCTCCCATCCTTCTTAATTTTTTTCATTAAAAACATTTTTATTCCATCAAAGTCTGTTGTTTTTCAGTAGTTATATTATCTAGGACACCTAGGAAATATGGCTGCCTTCACTGTTCACTTGATATGGTGATATTCAAGGATTATGATTATTTGCTAGAAATGATTTGTTCAAGTACAACTACCTAATTTCATAGTCCCCAAACCTATAAATACTCACCCTTCTGTGAAGACTTTCTCCCCAGGTGTCTCACCACAGGAAGCCCAGATCCAGAAGTAAGAGCTTAAAATAGCAAGAAATCATGTGAACACCGGCTCATCGTAGGTACTTGGTACACAGCAATTGAAGGTGAGTGTCACTAACAGAGAGTTTTAGGACAGAGAAAGAGGTCTGGAATCATCTTATGTAGTGTGGATTTAGTTGCTTGGAAAAGCATGGCAGTTAAATGAAACTAGATTGTTAAGGCTCTCCTTATATCTGCAGTTTATATTTTTAGGGGCGTCCACATTCTAAAAGTTGCCAGAGACTCAGAAATAAACAGCAGCCTGATATATCAGGAATACCTGCTACAAAGCAAATGGACAAGAACCCTGGAAAAAATGCCACTGTATTTCAAGTTTCTCATCCTGGGATCTTTCAAATACAAGCCTCAAGGGATTTTCTGAGAGCCAAGGATTTCATGGTCAAAGATGAGTGAGAACACAGTATTCTATCTGGGTACAGAAGGGAGGCAACCCACTTCAGGATTCTTGCCTAGAGAATCCCATGAACAGAGGAGCCTGGCGGGCTACAGTCCATGGGGTCACAAGAGTTGGACATGACTTGGCCACTAAACCACCACCACAAGGGAAAAATCAGAAGGATCAGTAAGACAAAAGCCTATTTAGTTCACGATTTAACCCAGAGTAGCCCAAATGTAACTGACCAAGGAGTACTATTTTTCTCACGATAGCTAATACTGTGCTGCCAAATTAGGAAGATCCTCGTAGGAGAGCAGAGCAGTCCACTCCAGTATTCAGGCCTGGAGAACCCCCCGGACAGACGAGCCTGGCTGACTACAGTCCATAAGCCAAAAAGAGTCAGACACGACTGAAGGGACTTAGCATTTTGGCCACTTGATGCGAAGAACTGAGTCATTGGAAAAGACCCTGATGCTGGGAAAGATTGAAGGCAGGAGGAAAAGGGGACAACAGAGGATGAGATGGTTGAATGGCATCACTGACCCAATGGACATGAGTTTGAGGAAGCTTTGGGAGTTGGTGATGGACCGGGAAGCCTGGCCTGCTGCTGTCCATGGGGTTGCAAAGAGTGGGACATAACTGAGAGACTGACCTGAACGCATGTTACCAAATTAATTAAATGAGGCACAATTTGGAAATACAGCTCAAGATTATGGTTTAGTGTTAAACTGGTTAAGTCAATATGCATCTTTAGCAAATGTGATTATTTGGTTTTCAGTTCACAGAAAAATTTTAGAAAGATTGTTTTCCCAGTTCAAGACTGGGACCACACAAAGGAACACTGAGATTAAAAAAGAAAAGCAATTTGGAATCTGCCTCACAGCTCTGTTCACTGGAGGTAAACCGTTCACCTCTCAGGGCCTCAGTTGCCTCATTTGTACAATGTAAGCATGGTATTTAATGTGTGCTGAGGCCCCTCTGGCCCTGGTATACTGTGTTACTCAGCGATCCAGCCAAAGAATGCTTTATTTGATGAATATTTCTCTCTTTTCTCTTCCATCTATTACTGTAGCTGGTCCTGAAGACAGAGTTTCTAATTCTAGATTTTCTGCATATCACTGCATCACGTGGAGTGAGTTTCAACTGTTAAAAGCCTGTCTCCTTAGCAGGAAACCAAGGATAGTCATATACCTCTAAAGAAGACCCAAAGGGCTAATGAATATGAAAGCCCCTTGGAAAGTATGAAATCCTCCCAATGACTGTTGCTGTTTTATAAATGGTATTCTTCCAGTTGACCTTATTATCATTAGTAGTTCTGTTAACTACTATAACCTAGATTAAATTATTATGCATATTAATTACCTATAACAACTACTCATACGCTAATCATGATAATGAACTGATGCTGTGCTTGATGTATTTCAGCAGCAGATTTTGTCCTGCTAAACTTGGGGTTTTGCTTGGAGGGGAGAATAGCAGTGCTGGCCTTCGGGCCGTGCCAGGAAAATGTGTGGGCCAGATGGCAATCCAAGTTGGTCTGATAGAACATTTCTATTTCTGTGGATTCTCAAAAATGAACTGACAGGCACGAAGCAAAGTGGTGACTCATAGTCTTTGGGTCCCTGACTTAGAGCTTCTGGGCTGAAATCTCCTATTGTCCTATGGAACCTATTTAGGGAGTGACAAACTGGATCTTTCTGTCTCCATCATTGTCATCTTCGTCATCACGGCCACTCTTCCCCAGGGACCTACTGTGTGCCTGGGTGCCTTCTGTAGCCTATTAAAGCAAATTACCTTCATCTCTGTAACTGTGCCATGATGTATGTATCCATATCGGCATCCTTGAGATGCAAACTATGTGGGTCAAAGAGACTGTCACTTGCCCAAGATCACAGAGATGCTGAAGGTGATGTCAAGGTCAGAATACAGGGTATTTACATTTTTCTTCTATATGATATGGAGAAGGAAATGGCAACCCACTCCAGTATTCTTGCCTGGAGAATCCCGTGGAGGGAGGAGCCTGGTAGGCTACAGTCCACAGGGGTCACAAAGAATCGGACATGACTGAGCTACTTCACTTCACTTCTATATAATAATTTCTTTCTAGTTGCAAGTATCCAAAAATTTGTGATTTTCCTGAAGTCAACCACTCTTGTGTGTGTGTGTGTGTGCGCACGCACATCTATGCATGCATGTATCTGTATATTTTAATTTCGCTCCCCAGAAGGGATTTAGTAGTGGGCTGGCACAGAACACTCACTGGATAAATGACTCCTGGCTTGAATTTCCAACAAGTCCAAAAGTTGTTCCGGAGCCATGCTTTTTACCTTTGTAGATGGCTCAAATATTAACGCTCATCCCAACGTCTCAGCATACAGATGCAGATATGGGGGCCTGAGCTTACAGTCTTTAGCAGACTAGGCTTAGAATCTAGGTCTTCTGATTCCTAGGCCAAAGTTCCAGATGCGACACCATAGGAATGGGGAAATCCATTTGTTCTTAGTCACTGTTTCTCCTCAGTCTTCTGTTACTGATGAACAAACGATGATTTAATGAAAGGAAAGCATAATTACCTATTATAGATGTCTTTGTCATCATTGTCAAGAACATGTGGGGAATGGTAGAATTCTGAGTTTCCCCAGCTGTATTTGCATATGAGATTGAACTGCGATGAAGATCACTCCTGTAACAAGAGTCCACATGGCCTAGAGGACATCATATGGGTTTCTGTCTGCAGTGCCCTCGTCTAGTTCCCAACCTCAGAAAAGACATCACCCTAGTCCATCAGAGCACATGGTGGGATGGATGCTCTCAGCACAGTCTTTTTGGTAGTGAGAGGGTAAAATACAATTTTGGATCACATTCTTCAAAGAGATTGACTTTTTTAGATATGCACTGGGTTTTCTTTACTAAATGAACATTCTATTAAAAATATTATCAAATTAATAGCATAACAAGTTTCCAGGGGAGGTTTATTAGAGTCAAATATTTAAAAAGCTGTCATTTAAATAGAAACAGTTGTTAAATTGAGGAGATAATTAGTACCTGAAATTAATCAAAGAATGTTTTTAAAAATAAAATCTATATTTGACTCATTGCAAATATATCTCAGCCTCTCATTTCCCTGTAATATATCAGAAATTGGCAATTTGGAAATGAATCTGCAAATTGCCTTTGACCATTAAAATCCTGTTTTGGCCTTAATATGGTGGATTCTACAAGTGTGTGTCCCAAATTAAAATTCAAAATATAATATCTATGAAGTCTATAGGCATCAACTCTCATATATAAAGATGATAGCACTGAGTCAAATACCTTTATGCTCAATTTTCTACCAGGCTTTTTCTTTCACCTTTAATTTATTCTCTTCCTTTCTTGAATTTCCTTTTTCTACCAGCTTGCCATTTATACCACTACCATGCCAGCTTAAAAGACTAAGGGAATTGAAAGGAGAGATTGAAAAGAAAATATTGGTGACATTCAACCTGACTGAGGTTGAAAATTATGTATTCAAAATATCATTTATTGAGCACCTGTTATGTGGTAAGTAAGGGCATAAAAATGTATGGGATTCCAAGTCCCAAATCTCATGAGTTTTTACTTAGTTGGGGGAAAAGAAACCACGTCCAGAAGATAACCAACAGTGAAACTGATGATCTACCAGGTGGGAATAAAGCCTACAAAATGTAGAACGGTGTGAGAAAACACGGAGCGATGGATTGAGGGGAGCCCTCACAGGCAACCAAGGCAGAATGGATGATTTCACCCTTTCGTAGAGGAGTCTGTGGTGTATGGTTTCTGGCATTCCTGTGTCTACTTTGTCTCTATTCCTTTAAATGTAATGTCAGTCTTATAAGAGCTGATGTGACGAATGAAACGATAACTTCTAAGCACAGAGACAATGTAAGGGCAGAGGTTGAATGTCAGGGCTTTGTGAAAGTGAACAGAAGGCTCGGTGATGCTTTCTTGCATGGAACCCACTAGGCTCAGAGATCATGTTCCAGCACCTGCAACCTGGAGGAAATCAGAGCCCATCCAGTACAAGGTGCACTGACTATGGAAAGTACTGAAGTCCACCCTTTCTCCATCACCTCAGTTAACAGCAGGCATGTTTTGCTAACACTGTTGATATAGCTGGTACTGCCTAAATTATGGCTTAGAGTCCTTTTACTCTTGGCAGGGTAATCACCTCACCAATTTTTATTTCTCTTCTCTTCTTAACCCTCATAGATCTAGTTCTTCAGATGTCTTTGTCCTGTGTTCACTCTTCCAGAGAAGCATCATTTGATGTTAGAACTACCAGAAAGAATAGGAAGGTCATATTGGGCTCCAGTGATGTGCCAAGACCTGGGTTTTACCAGCTGTTGGATCAGTCAACCCTCTGAACAACCATGAGAATAAAGAGTATCTTTATGTTGAGGAATAATTCCAAGGTCACAGAGGACACCCGTAGACATCCTTAGGGTACACGCAGACCCTTGGTCCAGGGCTTCTTAAACTTGGATGGACACCTTCATCTCTTTTGATTCTTTTTTAACAATACAGATTCCTAGGCCCCAGGTACATGATAATATTATAGTCTGAATCTATAAGTTCAGACTAAGAGACAAAATTTAAAAGAAAAATTATTCCTCTATGAGCCAAGTTTGGGAACTCTTAATTTAGTTCTGACAGAGGATGAGATGGCTGGATGGCATCACCGACTCAATGGACATGAGTCTGAGTGAACTCCAGGAGTTGGGGATGGACAGGGAGGCCTGGCGCGCTGCGATTCATGGGGTCGCAAAGAGTCGGACACGACTGAGCGACTGAACTGAACTGACTGAACTGAATTTAGTTCAACTTCCTCTTTCACAGTCACGACATATGAGACTCAGAGGGATAACACTTTCCCAAAAGAGACACCCAGGTTGGTTCCCATATCTTTGACCAGGCTATTTAATTCTAAAAATGGTCTATATTTCTCCTCCACTCTGTTCACTTTCACTTTGTCTGCAACGCTCGCTGCCTTCGAACCTGCTGTGATGTCTGTTGCTACCAGCCTAGCTCCCCAGTCGGAAGGTAGGTTTCTCTGTAGCAAGCAGTTTCGCCTGTCTATGTTTCCTTGTTGCAGGTGCCAAGAGCCATGTCTGATTCATAGATGCTCAGTAAATCTTGTTGAATTATTTACGACCTCCCTTAGCTTTCAGTAAGAATGACTTCCGCTGGGCGTGGTCATCACTTCCTCTACTGAGGGCTCTTGCAATGTTCCAGGATTGGGTTTCAGCTGCACCTCCCTTTTGTAAGTATCAGTCTGATGGATAGGGTAAGGGTATCTTTTTTTCTAAGTAAGAGGAGCAGAGGTAGATGGAATTTCTGAAGGAAGGTGGGTAGGATGGGGGTTGGTGACTGGGCGTCCACTGCCCCCTCTCTGCTTCTGAAGGCTTGGTGCTCACTTCTGTTACTGGGCAATGCTAACTGTGTAAGGCTTTGAATACTTGGAAATAAAGGGTAATGGAGACCATGAGGGAAACGAGGCTGAAGGTGCTTTGACAGGAGACGAAGGTCAACATAGCACTCTCTTGAGAGTTACTCAGATACAACTTGAAACACTTAGCTACCATGTACCAGCCGTGTGACCTTGAACAAGTCATTTCACTTGTCGGCTTCAGTTTCCACTGCTATCCAATGAGAAAGTATCTCTAACCCATAAAGCTTTAAAAAGGCCAAAATAAAATAAGGTAGGCTGCTAGATGCAAATGTATTGTTTTGGCATTTCTACAGACCATGGAAACATAGTGAAGTGATGGGGGGAAAAAAACGTATTGAAAGGCCCTACCTATATACATAATTTATAATTTTGCATGTGTATATATTTAAAAGTAAACTATGATGATTTAATAAACAAGAGATGAAATTCAAGTGTAGGTAGACTGCTGCCTGGAGATTTGTCCCTAGGACTGATCACATTTCCCAACACATAGTTATTTTTTGACAAAGGAATACTGAATAAATAGCAAAAGTCCCTTTCTGGGGTCCAATAAGCACAGTGGGCCTGCCATAAATATGAAAGTGGGCAAATGCAGGAGACGCAGAAAATGTCTACATGTCTCATAAACCAGATTTGCATGTTCCAATGAAAAGACTAGAAATAGCCTCTCTAGCCTAGAGCCAGTATAGCCAGTAAGCAGCAATTAGAAGGTAAAACCAGTGTCACCTTGGAAGAGTGAGTATAGATGGCTATCAAGAGGACCCCTGATATTATTACCAGCTGCAATAAAAAAGCACTTCTTTGAATGTTTTTTCTACCTAATTGTCAAAACTGAATAATATTATCAGCTTTTTTTATCCTTTGAGTATTTTTCTAATAAGAAAGCACAGAGATGCATTGCAAATAAAAGCAGAAGATTTGAGGATGCAAAGCAATCATGCAAAATGACTTTCATATCAGTTTGATAAGCAGCTGAAATTTAATAACTACATCTCTCCTATGGTGTTGGATGAAAGTTTAATACTTTCTGCTTTGGCTTCTTTCTTCGGCAAGATGCTTATTCAGAACTGTATCTTCTTTTATAGTCTGGGAAATGAGAGGTGCAGCGGATTAATCAAAGCCATGAGAAGCTGGGCCCAGCTCCAGCCCAGACCAATGCAAGAGAACTTAGAATCTAAACTAAACCAGACCCAGGGCTGCCCAAGACAACTGGGGAAATGAGAAGAGATCCCCAAGTGTCTCTAAATACAAGTGGTACGTGGAAAGCACCCACCACATTAAAAGCTATGATATAAACAGAATTCTCCAAAAATCTCTTTATGCCTTCACCAAGGACAAATTAGTCAACCAAAAAAAAAAAAAAAAGAACCACTCAGAGTTGAACAAAGACTCCGTATTTCAAAAGATAATGAAATCAAATTCAAGAATATGACAACCTTGTTAATACGGAGTATGTCTTCTGTCTATGAATATGCCTTTACTAAAGAATGAACACGTGAATGTATACAGTAAATAATGAAAGAATGCAGATAGTAAAGAATAAATGCATGTAGCCAAGAATGAATGAACGCATTATTGATTGACAGATTGCAGCTAGCCTGACCTCCTGACCTCTCCCTAGTTTAGAACTGGGGAAATTGAGGTGTAAGAAAAGGAAATGATAGCCAAATTTAAGAGTCAAGTAAACCGGCGTGAGTTGAATAGTGTTGAACACTTGTCTTCTCACGCCTTGCAAAAGCCTCCAGGATTCAAGAAGTCTCCCATCCCCCCCAAGCGGCCTGAGCAACCGAGGCAGGGAATGCATCCAAGGCTTGTAGCCCCCAGGGGACAACAGCCACAGTTTTCAAGGAGCTTCTTTGGAAAGACAGACACCCAGAGAGGAGAAGGAAGAGCATTTGATTAGATGCTTCCCAGACAGAACTGGGAGACCAATTCAAAACCAGTGATCTGTACTCATGGATCTTTCGAGCTCTGTGTCCACGCATGAGGCAGGAGGGGATGGGTTTCCCAGGGCTGGTGGTCTGGCCCCTCTTGTAGGGCTTGCCAAGATGGGGTTTGGTTGGCTTGCTCTTCTACTGCCCCCTACTGGGGAGTTTCCTACCAAGGTGTGAGGTGGGTGGCTTCTGAGCTGTTTTTCACAAAGGGGCAAACTGAAGTCAACAGGAGATTCTAGCTCAGGGTTAGAAACCAGAGATTGCCTTAAAAAAAAAAAATTAACGCAGGAGCAGACTCAAGCCTCCTAAAGGTTAAAAGAGATGAACCTTGATAACACACATCCCCATAATGACTTGCCTTGTCAAAAGTGACTTTTGTCAAATTTGTTCTGAAAGACAAGGGCGCACGGCTTCCTGGCTGTTTGCATATGTACGTGTGCATGCAGTTACAAACTGAACATTGTGTGTGTGTGTGTTTTAATATAGGTATAAACAGATAATAGTACAATGAAAGAACATCTGATCCAGTCATCAGATCTAACTGCAGCCTTTTAAAAAGGAAATGTAACTCCAGATGTCGTCTTAAGAAAATGAATCAATTAGGCAAATGAGGAATTCCCTCATAAATCAGAGCCTGAGACCCTCTTTTCAGTCCTGGAGGAGGGGTGGGAGCGGCCTGGAGACTGGAGATGTAGCCGCTGCCATTTTCCACGACCAGGTAACCCTGATGCCTCCTGTCTCCTCAAGTTGTGTTTACATTACCGAACGTTGGTTTGATTTAGAAAGTGTGTGCTGAGTGTTCCAAACCTTTTACCCTGAAGATAATAATGCCTCAGCTTTCAGGAGCAGGACCCAGTATAAGCTGGTGTCACTATTCATAAAATAATTGAGTTTACACAAAAAGTGATTTCAGTAATAGCTGCCTTTTTATAAGTATGTACATTTTATTTAAAATTACTGACTCAAAAGGCAAGGTAGGAAAAAAAAAATCACCTCCAACAACTTCCTGTAATTGCGAATTATTGTGAGGGAAACAGAAGGAAAAGATTTCGAAATTATGAGCCATTATGCTCAAGAGAGAGAGGGAGAGAGAGAGAGAGAGAGGCAGTGGGGAAAAAAAAAAAAAGACATCTCGGCTTCATGAAACACAGCTGACAAGCTCGACTAAATTACCCCCGGACCATTACAAAAATCACTTAATTGCCAAGCATTTTGTTAGGTCAATTGACTCTAATTGAAAAAATAACAAAAAGCTTATTATGCTGCAAATGCGGCCGTGGAAAATGAGTCTTCTGTTAGAAGGAAACAATAATTCTAAATTTCAGCTGCTGCTAACACTACAAAGTTCAGTGTTTCCTTCAGAGAGAATCCGCCGTCAAGGAGAAAGTGAATTTGCATCAATTGATTTCTTTCCCTGCTAGCACCCCTCTTTTCTAGCTCTCTGTGCTCCCCGCTTTTCTGTCTGGTCCCCCACCACCCCACTCATCCAGCCTTGTCCCTGCAGAAGTCCATCCACCCCATCCCCTTCCATCAGCAAATAGACACCCCACTCCCAGCTCATCTCCTGGAGGAAAAGGGTTGGGGAGACAAAGAGCGGTCAGCTGCGTGGAGTCCAGCTTTCTCCAGGGCAGGACACTGCCCTTTGGGGAAACTGCCTTCCACACCATTCCCTCCAGCCCGCCACATTCTCCCTTTCCCATTCTGGTGGCTGCTGCCTCATCTCCTCCCGTCTCTTTTAAATATAGATAATGGAATAAGGCGACAGCTTATGTCCGTGAAATTTCTCTGAAATTGCCCGTTGCACGCGCGCCCAGTGCTGGCCTTGATTGACATCAAGTGCGGTAATTAAAAACCCCGCCAGCTGACGTAGGTGAAGGTTTATTTATAATTATACATTTTTTAGGATGGTTTGTCCAGAGTTGGTGCATTTAAAAAGGAGAATCCACCACAGCTCTGTTCCTGCCCCAATTATAGATTTAAATGGTGGGGGGGCTCATAAGGGGGGTGATTCTGCTTTGCAGGAAATAATTATTTGCCCATAAAACCGGGAGGCTGGGGTATGAAAGTCTGATGGCAGAGCCTTTGTTTGAGAAGCCACAGGGGAGAGAGTGTGTATGTGTGTGTGCATGTGTGTATGTGTGTTAGTGAATGTCTGTGTGTGTCCACGGGATGTGTGTCTCTGTGTGCAGATGCCTACATTTCTGCGTGGGTGCGTGTGTCTTTGTGTATACCTGTTTGCGTATACCCATTGTGTGTCCCCATGCACGTCTGTGAGTGTGTATGTGGCTGCACATGTGCATGGGATGTGTGTCTGTGTGTGTAGTGCTTGTTTCTGACTGGGTGTATGTGTCTGTGTGTGCATGTATGTGTGTGTGCTTGTGTGCATGCCCTGTGTGTCCCCATGCACGTCTGTAAGTGTGTATGTGGCTGTGTGTGTACACAGGTATGTTGAAGGAGATTCATAAAGTGAAGAAAAATAAATCTTAATAGCAACCCCCACCCCTGCGATAAATACAGGGCTGTAGATCACAAACCACCCTCCTCCTTGTTTTACCTTAAAAATGAAAAATCATGCCCATCTTCAAATCCAAGACAATGGAAACCCAACTTTCACAAGCCCAAAGAGGACCCAGTCGTGTGCAGAGCCTGGGCTTTGCGAGCACTGAACAGCCTAAGGTGTTTCTTTTCGGCCCGCCTTCACGCTTGTTCAGGATGACAGCTGAGATGTCGGACACCAGTGGGCAGGCACCCCTCGGGCAGCCGGGGCACTTCCTCCCGCAGACCTCCCCTTACAAGGCGGTCTCTTTCAGAGCTTGGTGTCACTTACCCTTCGGGGCAGAGAGAGCGCTATCAGACTGCGCATCGCAGCCCGTGGGGTTTCCCGGGGCCCTGCCGCTGGAGACAATGGCAGCAGTGGCCCCGGAGGGCCCTGCCTGTCACCTGGCATCTTGGCAGACAGCTGCACCTCTGTGGAACCTGAACCCCATTGGGATGCTACAGGTGTTAAGGGCACCAGGGCAAGGCTTGAAACATCGGCCCAGAGACAGCAGAGCAACCAGAAGCTTTTCTTCGGGGACAGGGGTCCCATGGGGTTTCTAGGGGACCGGGGCCACCAGAAGGAGCCTTCGAGAGAAGGCAGGATGCAAAGCCACGGCCGATGTGTGAGTCAAGAGCTGGGAGAGGTCAAGGCCAGGCCCAGGGAAGAGCCAGAGCACTGGACTGAGAGGACAGACTGACTGGAAGGAAGGGAGTCCTTCCGAATAAGTGGCAGAGCCCTACTGAGAGAAATAAAAGTGAAGAATGGTGAATTCGGTACCACTTGCCAGACCAATGAGCTTCATCAATTAATCACAGCCAAATAATCACCACCTACATTAAAGAATAATACATGAAAAGGACAGGGGCCTCGCTGTAACTTATTCAGAAAGGGCTGCCTCCCTAATCCCTCTGAGTCCTGACATGTTAACTGGGTAGCGACTAATTAGATGTCAAAAATTCATAAGCGCTCTTTAATATTGCATATATCTGCAGCCGCCGACATTTCAATATGAGAGTTGTATACACAGAAGTCACTATAGCATTAAAACACAGCGGGGAGGGAGAAATAAAAGGGAACCAATAAAAACAATGTCCCTCAAAAACCCCAGAGAGCGCCAGGCTTTGGAAGTGTGTACTTTCTTATTCAGAAAAGGTATCACCTTAATAAGAATTATAGGCAAAGGGGTTTCGCTGCTCCGTGCTGCGTGGACAGAAAGAGGGAGAGGAGACGGGCTTATCAAAGGCGCTGCCAGGTAAATAGTAATTTATTGCGCATGCACAATGAACATTACCCAGTGTCCTGACACCGGGTGATAATGAAAGACTTGTTATTTGGCATCCACCGAGGGGATTTCCACTCCCCCACCTCCCCTCTCCCTGTCTCTCTTGAGCAAAGAAGCAGTGATGGGTCCTGGCAGCTGCTGCCTGTTTCAAGCCATTTCACATAATATAGGAAGCACCTGAAGTTTAGTGGATTAAGTAAGTGAGTTAGTTTGCCGGTGCGGTGATATATATGTTGCCTGCATGTGAACTTATATTTCAAATGCGGGGGACTATATTTTTATGAAACAAGCCTTTTCCTGTCGGAAGAATTATAGGAATGCGATATAATACAAGGCAGTGAGATTAAAAACAATGCATCATAGCAGGGGAAAACGCACTGGTTTATGGCTTGCACCCGTTAATTGAACCTCTCAGGAATAAAGAGAAGGGCTCTGCAGGAACCTACTGGAAATCATTCTCTTTTTTGACTTCTGGGGGGTGCTTTTGTTTGTTTGTTTATTTTTATACATTTTTTATGCTCTAGCATACATATGAATACATACATGTATATACACATATATATACAAAGACATATATGCCCACATGCACACACACACACACACAGAGGTATATACAATGTCATGAATGACTTGCCTCAATTTCTGAATGAAAATGTTCTTTTAGAGAAAGTTCCATTTAATGCTGCTCACATTGGCATAAGAGGAGAGTGAGCAAGTTGTATTAAGGACCGTAGAAAAAGCAATCTGAGTTCAAATCAGCAGGTGAACAATTATTAGTAGCTCCGCACCAATCCCATTAGTGTTCTGAGGCTCAGTTTTCCCTCCTGTAAAATGGGAGAAGCATGCCTTCCTCCTGGCTGGTTGGATAAGGAGCAATAATGACATGAGGAATGCCATGGCTTCCGTCTGTAAGGTGCCAAGGCCGTGCATCCTGGTTAATTTCCATTGTGACTACGGCCAGGGCGGTTCCTTCTCATGTATATTGCAATGTTGACACAGACTTGTATTTTGGGTATCAGGCTCAGTGGTAAAGAATCCACTTGCAATGCGGGAGATGAGGGCTCAATCCCTGGGTTGGGAAGATCCCCGGAAGGAAGGAAATGGCAACCTATTCCAGTATTCTTGCATGGAAACTCCCACGGACAGAGGAGCCCAGTGGGCTATAGTCCATGGGGTCGCACAGAATCAAACACCATTTAGCCACTAAAACACAACAACAACCTGGATGATTGCAAGAATGCAAGCTCCACAGTAGCAATTAATGATCAGCTTCATGATTTGGGGGAAACCCCTTTCAGTGACACTCCTGAGCTCCATCTCTGATTATATCTATGCTGATTCTACCTCTGCATGTCTCTCTAGACTCAGGCCTGTCTCTAGAATGTCACCTCCAAGGGTGGCATTCCCAGAAGGAGGATGAGACCTGAGTCAGTCCTCCAGCACAGCACCGTGGCCCAGAGTTAGTCTTCATGTGACTACACAGGGCCCTTGGTTTGGAGTTCACTACATCAATTCAGGCTGAGAAGATTTGTATATGGCCACTATTTAAATCACAATTAATTGTGATCATTTGCTATTTTTGTATCCATAATTCTTTCTTATGGTGTTATACTGGTTTTGTCCCCAGTTTCAGCATTTTTTTTTTTTTTTATTCTAAGCAGGAGCCTCTATCAATTTTGACTGGTAGCCAGGAAGACACAATCTGCCCTGGCTTGCTAGAGTGCAGGAAATGAGACGTTTATTTTTCTGTGAGTTAAGACTGAAGGCTAGGTCACTTCACTCATTCATGGCATTATTTACCCAATCATTCTGTCGCTTGTTCATCCAGCCCTGTTCCCTTTTTAAATCTTTTTTAGCTTAATTAGTACTTCCTGATTTTATGTTTCCTCTTGGCGATAATAGGAAAAACAACCAAGTTGTTCTATTCCCCAAAACTTATAGCCCAATGGGTCATGGTAACAATAACCAGTGACTCAATACGCTAACATGCACTTATAGTGATATAAGGGCTTCCCACGTGGCTCAGTGGTAATGAATCTGCCAGCCAGTGCAGGAGGCACAAGAGACATGGGTTCAATCCCTGGGTCAGGAAGATTCCCCTGGAGCAGGAAATGGTAACCTGCTCCAGTATTCTGCCCTGGAAAATTCCATGGACAGAGAAGCCTGGTGGGCTACAGTCCACAGAGTCGCAAAGAGTCAAACACAACTTAGCATCTGAGCACAGCATACGTTGTGATATAAGTGCTGGGAGAAAAGCAGGCATTTGTTAGGAGACTCTAGGGGACCCCTAAGGTAGCCCAGGGTGGGGATGGTCAGGAGAGGCACTGAACTGGGCATGGAAGAGCTAGTCTGAGATGAGGGTAAGGGAGTTGACTGAGGCAGAGAGAACAAAAGCACATTCAAAGGTACCACTGAGAAGGCCAGTGTCGTGAAACTTCTGTGGAGCTTGCCCTCTTCTCTCCATCCGACTAGCCTCTGGAGATAGCACTGAACATTATTCAGGGAGCCACCCACACTCTGAGGCTTGGGAGGTCAGCACAACTGCGCCCCATGCTTAGATTTAGGGATAGCCTGTCACTGTTTTCATCAATTATTGTACCCACACCTTTGGTCACTGTGATTGGTTCGTGGATGAGCACATGACCCACTCAAAGCCAATGAAACTTAAGGCCTTTTCTGGGAATTCTGGGAAAGAGGGAGCTTCCCTGGTGGCTCAGCAGTAAAGAATTTGTTTGCAATACAGGAGAGCCAGGTTCAATCCCTGGGTAGGGAAGATCCCCTGGAGGAGGGCATGGCAACCCACTCCAGTATTCTTATCTGGAGAATCTCACGGACAAAAAAGCCTTGCAGGCTACAGTCCATAGGGTCACAAATAGTTGGACTTGATTGAAACAACTGAGCCTGCATGCACTCTGGGAAAGAGAAGCCTCCTCTCTCTTCCACAATCTCTCAGAACGCTTTCTCTGGATAATGTGATATGAGGTTGTAAGGTCTACAACTGTGTCAGCCATTTATTTTTAAACTGACAGGGAAGGATCCAGGACTGCCAGAACTATGGCAGGAAGTCAGAACAGAAAGACAGAGGCAAAATGGGTCCATGTGATATTGTTTGAGTTGCTGGATCACTCTTCACCTCAGACTAGATGACTATGAATTCTACAATTATATAAGCCCCAAAGATGTATATTTTATTTAAAATAATCTGAGGAGGGGTTTATTTTATTTGACACATATAATGTGTGAACTAGATGATGAACAGAATAGATGATGATGCTGGCGGTGGTGTTGACCATGAAGATGATGGTGAACAGGAAAGTGGGTGGTTCAGTAATGATAATGGTAAAAGTGATGCTGAGAATCTTGGTGGTGATGGGATAATGAAGATGTTGAAAATTGTTAACATGGGTCATTTTTAATGTCTCAGCCATTGCATTCAGTGCTTTAAGAATAATATTTATTTGATCTTTATAAAATTCTGCAAGGTAGATATTAACATTTCTAATTTACAGATAAGAAAACTAAGGTTTGTAAGGACAGAGAGGTCAAGTAATTTACCTGAAGTCCTTCGTAAGTAGGAGAGGTGGCATGCAAACAGCATGGCTCAACTTGAAAGCCCAGGTTTTTAGCTGAGGGGAAATGATGCTGAAGAGATGAGAGGTAGGGAAGCACCAGTCAGATGCAGGGCTGTCCTTGCACACCAGGCACAAGGGTCTGCATTTGCAATGGAGAATTTTTATTTGGAATCTTCTGCCTTCCTGAAGCTTGAACTCCATACATACCAGGACTACCCTCTACTGCAACCCTTTTCACATATTATTGCATTGATAGGCTTCTTGTTGGCATTCTATGTCTCCCACATGAAATATCTGTAGTTAGACTATGAAATTGAAGATGGTGTGTTAGTCAGGGTTCTTTAAGGTTCCCAATAAGAGAGAGAGAGGTTAGAAGAAATTGGTTTACATGATTAAGGAGACTGAAAAGTCCTGAGATCTGTAGTCTGCAATCTACAGTCCCAGGAGACCTGATGGTTGTAGTCCAAAGGTCAGCAGACTCAAGAGCCAGGAAAGCCACATTTCAGTGAGAGTCCAAAGGCAGAAAGAAATTATGTCTCAAATCATAGACAAACAGGAGGAGTTCCCACTTACTTCAGGAGGCGCAGTTCAGGTCTCCAACTGATTAGATATGGCCCATCTATATTGAGAAGGGCAATCTGTCTTACTAAGTCTACCATTAAATGTTAATCTCTTCCAACTAATGGTGTCATAGAAATATCCATAATAATGTTTGACCTAATATCCAAATCTTGTTGTCAGATTAAGCAGATCTATAAAATTAACCAGCACAGGCAGGAATTAGGACTTTGTGTGAATAGCCTCAGCTCTTTCTACAGTGTCTGGCAAACAGGGGGTGCTGGATAAATACTTCTGAATTAAGTACAGGCAGTGGCAATGCTGGCTGGAGATTTTTAGCATAATGAAGACACAGCTTTGGCTGAGAAACATTTACCTTCAAAAGCTTGAAGGATGAATTTGATAATTTCTGGCGTACCCACTATATCCTTGGCTTCTCACAGGGGAACTTAACCCTAAATTCAGGCTCAGCATCCCTAGATCTAGTTTGGGAGGATGCTGTGGGAAGCCAGGTTTCAGGAGCTCCTTTGAAAGGAAGGCATGAGTGCCCCAGCACCCAGCATCAAATGGCCTGAGCTGCCAAATCAAGCCTGCTTTGTCAGAGGCACTGCTGTCTCCCAGGTTGCCATGTTGCACCAGCCCCATTGAGCCACTGGGGCACTGCGTGCTTCTGTAGCCTCAGGAGCAGCAGCCTAACCAAGATGAGTCCTTTGGCTCTGAGAGTGGCCATTACCCTTTAACTTGTAGCAAATTCTAAGGCCTGATTCCAGATTTCCCTTCTAGAAAAGCTATATTCTCTGAATCTCAAGGTCTGTTTGCTCAGTCCCTCCCTATATCTAAACAATATTTTATTTTTGCCTCTAGTTTTGAGTCCTGCTTCCTAGCTTTGTGTGTTACCACATGCAGGCAACATGCTTATGCTTGCCATCATCTCAGAAATGACAGCAATCATGAAAACTAGAAACTTATTTTGTGTATAGGTGAGAGAATGAGAACTGGAGAATAGGGAGGGTGATTTTTGACTCAAAGCAAAGGATTGTCTTCCCAGGTGGTGCAGTGGCAAGAATCTGCCTGCCAATGCAGGAGACACAAAAGACTCAGATTCAATCCCTGGGTCAGGAAGATCCCCTGGAGTAGGAAATGGCAACCTACTTCAGTATTCTTGCCTGGGAAAATCCTTTGACAGAGGAGCTTGGCTGGCCACAGTTCACGGGGTCACAAAGAGTCAGACACGACTGAGCAACTGAACAACAAATGGTTGTCATTCACGTCTGGGGACAGCTTGGACTATGGGGTTGTGGTTATGTTTCTATCCCATCATTCTGAGCTGCATTGCCTCACCTTTGATTCTACTCTCTGCTATCAAAGAACCGAAGAGAAAAGAGAGTTTTGGAAATTTGGACTGGAGCAATAGACTGGAATGAGACTTTGGGACTGAGGGTGGACCAGAGGCAGGAGTGCTCTGCATACCAGGAAGGGATATGAGATCCCTTGCAACTTCCTTTCATGGTGTGAGTACTGGGATATGGCTCTTTCTTCCTTCTGTTTACCACCCAAGAGGAAGCCAAAAGCCTTAAGAGCTTCCTTGGGATTTTATTCTGGGCCATGTTGGGGTCGCTTGGATAACTACAGTCCCTTGAGATGAAGAAAATCCATTATTGCAAACTTCTACTAAGTCTTTATATATCTGAGATACCAGTCATTTTGTAGTGGGGTCCACTTTTATTCTCGGTGAACTCCAGCACGGTCAGCAATCAGCACGATTAACTGAAAGGACTAGGTCTCTTCTGTGTGATGATGTACATGATGGATGGTGCCAATTCCACTGCACACAGAAGCAGATTATGTTACAGTTATAGCCAATTTTCTCTTGACATGAACTTATACTGCTCTTTTTCTGAGTATTATTATGTGTCACTGAATATTACGTGTCTCTGTAATGTTGTATCTGTGTGATGTGTGTGTTTGTATATGTTTGACCACAATTTTTTACTGAGCATCTATTATAAGCTAGGTAATGGTCTGGGTGCAGGGCCTGCAGTGCAGAGTCCTTATCAGGCTGAAGTTTATCATCTGCTGAAAAAGATATGAGTTAGATAAATGAATGTAGTAAATGCTCTCAGCAGTCAGTATTGAAGGAGATTGTCAGGTGCAGAATCAAGTTCTGAAAAGCTGCTGAATCTTCTGGGCACTCTTTTGAGAACTGTGACCAAGTCCTCGTTTCTACATAAAATGGGAACAGACATATGTATCAGGGACCCAAATAGAAGGGTCAGTTTAGCGCTCATGTTGAGTGTTCTGCAGAGATTTGCTTTACAGAGCCAGAGCACCCATCCTCCAATTACTCCAAGAGTTGGCTGTTGAACGGTTCTATGGAGAATTCTCCTAAAAATTGCATTCTCCACCCACCCACCCAGGACACAGGTGACCTGCAGCTAACAGATGACTGACACGTAGTAGCTAAGGCTTCGTGCCTGGGTCTCAAGGGGCATCAACCTTGCAGTACAATTCATACTCCACAGCTCTCATGGGATCAGGCATAAGCTAGACTCCACATAAAACTGCAACTTTATCT